>NC_138771.1:518457676-519057676 GCF_965119305.1 Pelophylax lessonae
AAAGAAGAAAGAAGAAAGAAGAAGAAAGAAGAAGAAGAAAGAAGAAGAAGAAAGAAGAAGAAAGAAGAAAAGAAAGAAGAAAGAAGAAAGAAGAAAGAAAGAAGAAGAAAGAAGAAGAAAGAAGAAGAAAGAAGAAGAAAGAAGAAGAAAGAAGAAGAAGAAAGAAGAAGAAGAAAGAAGAAGAAGAAAGAAGAAGAAGAAAGAAGAAGAAGAAAGAAGAAGAAGAAAGAAGAGAAAGAAGAAGAAGAAGAAAGAAGAAAGAAGAAAGAAGAAGAAAGAAGAAGAAAGAAGAAAAGAAAGAAGAAGAAGAAAGAAGAAGAAAGAAGAAGAAAGAAGAAAGAAAGAAGAAGAAAGAAGAAGAAAGAAGAAGAAGAAGAAAGAAAGAAGAAGAAGAAGAAGAAGAAGAAGAAGGAAAGAAGAAGGAAGAAGAAAGAAGAAGAAAAGAAGAAGAAAGAAAGAAGAAGAAGAAGAAGAAAGAAGAAGAAAGAAGAAAGAAGAAGAAAGAAGAAGAAAGAAGAAGAAAGAAGAAGAAAAGAAGAAGAAAGAAGAAGAAAGAAGAAGAAAGAAGAAGAAAGAAGAAGAAAGAAGAAGAAAGAAGAAGAAAGAAGAAGAAGAAGAAGAAAAGAAGAAGAAGAAGAAGAAAGAAGAAAGAAGAAGAAGAAGAAGAAAGAAGAAGAAGAAGAAAGAAGAAAGAAGAAAGAAGAAGAAGAAGAAGAAAGAGAAGAAAAGAAGAAGAAAGAAGAAGAAAGAAGAAGAAAAGAAGAAGAAAGAAGAAGAAAGAAGAAGAAAGAAGAAGAAGAGAAAGAAGAAGAAAGAAGAAGAAGAAGAAAGAAGAAGAAGAAAGAAGAAAGAAGAAGAAAGAAGAAGAAGAAGGAAGAAGAAGAAAGAAGAAGAAAGAAGAAGAAAGAAGAAGAAAGAAAGAAAAGAGCATGGCTGAAACCCCAAGAGACTCACACAATGTAATGTACATCTTCCACATATGATGGTAGATCTTCCTAGAAGTAGATTTCTTAGCTTGTAACAGCATTGGAATCACCGACAAACCTCTATGAGCACCTGGCGTTCAACAGCCAAGTTGTCAAAGCCAGCAACTGTAAAAGCAGGATGGAAAATCGGTCCTTGGGACAGTAGATCCTCCCCGAGAGAAAGCTTCCAAGGAACGTCGGCGACCAGCCATACCAGATCGGCATACCAAGCCTAGGGAAGCCAGTCCCGGGCCACTAAGATGACCCGAATCCCTTCTGCCTTGATTCTTCTCTTAAGCTTCTGCCAAGACTTCTACGAAGGGAAGGCGTAGATCAGATGATACTGACCCCACGGGGCCCACCAGCGCATCTGTGGCATCTGCCAGTGGATCCTGTGACCGAGCCACAAACCTCTGCACCTTTCTGGTGAGCCGGGACACCAACAGATCCACCTCGGGGATGGCGCCATCCGAGACAACTGATGAAACACCTCTGGATGAATCAACCACTCCCCTTAGTCCAACGCCTGCCAACTGAGGTAATCCGCCTGCCAGTTTTCCACCCCGGGAATGTGTATGGCGGAGAGGGCTGGAACGAACGAATCTGCCCACCTTAGAATGCTGGATACCTCCAGAGCCACCAGGACACTTCTTGTGCCCCCCCCCCCCTGGTGATTGACATAAGCCACGGCCATGGCATTGTCCGATTGAATGCGCACTGGACATCCCTGAAGAAGATCCGTCCAATGTTCCAGGCACAGTCTGATCGCTCAGAGTACCAAGACATTGATCAGTAGTCTGGACTCTTCCAGTGTCCAGAAATTTTGCGAAGGACGCCTCCCCAGCCGGACAGGCTGGCATCCGTGGTGACCACTGTCCAATACAAGGGGAGGAAGGATTTACCCAGCCGAAGCACAAAGCCACCATTATAGGGACTCTTTCCTTACCCGGCTCAGCCATATCCGATTGTCCAGAGACTGCGGTTTCTTGTCTCATTTGGCCAGAATCTCCCTTGCAGGGACCTCGTATGGAACTGTGCAAATGGAACCGCCTCGACGGTAGACACTATCAGGCCCAGCACCCGCATGCAAGTCCAGAAGGATTACCATCTGCTGGACAGTAGGAGATGAATTACAGCTTGCAGTTTCTGGAATTTGTCCAGAGGAAAAAGCACTCTGGCTAAGGCCAGAGTCCAGAGTCAGACCCAGATAGTCCAGCTTTGTGGACGGAAAAATTCAGAATCCAGCCAAACACCCTCAATTTCGTATGGAGATCTCCAGGTTTTCAACCAGAGCAGTAGGAGACTCCGCTCACAGAAGGAAGTCGTCCAAGTAGCCAAGTACCGCGATCCCCCATTGGCGCAACAATGCTAGCACCAGGGGCAACATTTTTGTGAAGACCCGAGGAGCAGAAGCAAGACCAAAGGGTAACGCCACAAACTGATAATGTTCCTCTCCCACGGCAAAGCGGAAGAAGGACTGGAGACCGACACATATTGGAATGTAAAAGGTAAGCGTCCTAGAAGTAGATGGAGGCAAGAAAAATCCCCTTGATGCAGGGAAGCCACCACCGTGCGAACAGACTCCATTCTGAACCTCTGCACTTCTGCCCCCGCACAAAGCAGTTCAGCACCTTGAGGTCCAGAACTGGGACGCACCTTGCCTTCCTTCCTGGTGACTGTAAAAAGGTTTGGCTAAAAACCCCTGAAAATGTTCTGAATTCGAATCCATCACACTTTAAAGTAAAAGATCTTGCACAGCCCCAAAAAGAGCCTGTAAGCGGACCAGGGACAGTGGCACATTGGAAGGAAGAACCTTACTGGAGGGGTAAGAACAAAACTCAGTCTTGTAGCCGGATCAAATGACCTCATGGACCCACCTGACTTGTACCAGGGGAGTCTACGGGTCTAGGAACCAGCAAGACGTCCCCCCAGATACTGGTGAAGGCGCACCTTCATGCTGAAGGGGCCTTGTCCATGGGTCTGGAGAAACCTGCTCTTGACTTGCCAGACCAAGTTCACTTGGATCCTCCAGAGGAGGCCCCGAAGGGCTGCGATCCCGTGTCAGTCGACCCTGAGGGGCGAAAAAGCTTATGAGCCGAGAAAGAGGGTCCAACATCTGCCAGGACCAGAGATCCCAGCAAGGAACTAGGTCCTTACTACAGACTAGGCAGAAAAAAAAAAAAAAAACTGAGTACCTATAACAGAGAGGGAGTATACCCCCTGAGACTGTCCATAGGCGTAGCCAGACTTTTTATTCTGCCAAGTGTCCTACTGCTGTATGAGGCAGTATAACCCAATGGTTAAGATCAGGAGCTGTGTCCGTCAATGAACGAAAGAGAAATTCTAATTTTCTGAGATACTGAATTTAGGTTTTCACTAGCGGTAAGCCATAATCATCAAAATTTTAAATGTATCAATATAAAGATACAGAGCCCCAAATATCAACCTACTGGCAACAAACTGACATTTTTTTTGCAATAATTGCAAGATGCAATGCAGATGTGTCATACACAACCCCCTCTAGGATATCTTATAATAGGGTAGGATTTTACTGTGGAAATTTAAAGATAAAGACACCCAAAAATTAACCCATTGGTTACAAACTGCATTGTAAATGTATTGGTCCAATGGGAGATTTTGTTTCTGACACATTTTGAAGCGAAAATGTCAGTTTGTAACCAATGGGTTGATATTTGGGTGTCTGTATCTTTAAATTTCCACAGTAAAACCCTACCATATTGTAAGCTATCATAGAGGGGAGTTTGTATGACACATCTGCATTGTAAAACATATTGGTCCAATGGGAGATTTAGTCTCTAACCCTAATAAAACACAGGTGGGGGCTGATCCCAGCGGACTAATTGGAACTCACCCCACCTATTAAAAAAGATGGGTGTGGATTGTGCAATGGCGAGCATTTGTTGACAGGAGAAGAAAAATGTAATTTAAAAATTTATTTTATTATATAATTTATTAAAAACATAGCAAGACATTAAATACATAAATGTAATAATCACTAATCATGTCTGCCAAGAGAAAAATTCCGGCCCATAGATGAAGGTGGCCTGTTGGTAGTCACAACCAGGACAACATGGGACTGACGCGTTTCGCTGAACTAAATGTTCAAAAGTGCTTCCTCAGAGACCCTTTCAATCCTTGGCAGATTTTGTAAAAGAGCAGAGACAATTAAAATACATCAACATTCCACATATATATTCAATTAGTCATGTTCAAATTAATAAATAATGATGCTCACCACAAGTATAAAGCACAAAATGCATTCAAGGCTAGGATGTAGGGCGCCCTATAGCAGTGATGGCGAACCTTGGCATCCCAGATGTTTTGAGACTACATTTCCCATGATGCTCAACTACATTGCAGAGTGCATGAGCATCGTGGGAAATGTAGTTCCAAAACATCTGGGGTGCCAAGGTTCGCCATCACTGCCCTATAGGACATCCGGTGGTGGCAGCTTGAAAGGAATCCCCCAGCACCCAGTATCGAGGTACCTCTCCTGGGAGGTGCAGAGTCCTATAGTTCCAGGTAAGAAAACAATGGTTCACCAAAAAAAAAAGGGGGGGGGGGACTGCCACTATGGAGACCAAACAAGGTGATGGCAGAATCTAAAAAAATAATATGTATAAAAGATACATAAAATACATAGGAGTATACAATTTCCAAGCAGTTAGTTTCTAACCCATTTTGAAGTATTGCGAAAATGTCCGTTTGTAGCCAATGGGTTGGTGGGACAACTCTGTGTAATCATTTTATATATTACATTATGGTATACAGTAATCCCCCGCTCCATCGCGGTTCAGTTTTTGCGGTCCCGGTAATTCGCGTTTTTTTTTTGTAATGTTATTTTACTATATAAATCATTAAAAATGAAATATTTTTGTGTTTTCCATAGCTCCTGCTCTGTCTCTTAGTATGTTTTATGTGTTTAAATGAGTTTCTATTGTTTTAAAAGTGTGTTTAAAGACCTTAAAATGCTTTTACACGTACAGTGACAGTAAAAAAATCATGCCTACAATGCATTTTAATAGGGTTTTTCTATTTCGCGGAATTTCACTTTTCGCGGCTGGGTCCGGAACGTAACCCCCGCAATGGAGGGGGGTTTACTGTATATGGTGCCATCTAGTTTTTCTCCTGAATATCCAACCCAAATAACTTGTCTGATAACATGATTACTGATTTGGAACGGTCTGATTTCTTGATGTCAGTATTTTTATCCACCGTGTCCAGCGGCGTCCATGCCTTGATAGGTGCGGGCTGTTTTGGTGGTAAATGGGGGACCTTACTAATATTAGGTGGCTGGTCATAATGTTATGGCTGATCAGTGTAGAATCTTAGACTGTTGTAGTCATCTGGTGACAGGATTTCATTGACAGGCATGAGAAAAGAAAAGCCCAGAAACATTTGCTGCCAATAAACACACAGGGGCTCTGACCCTTCCCTACTCCTTCCATAACTAAACCATGATGGATGGAAGCAGCACACAGATATCCATTACACAGAGACTGTCCCTGGAAACCAAGCCTGGGCCCAAAGAGGACCTCACATTCCCCCCACACAGGGCTCTATGAAGACACACTCGCGGGGTATGCTGGGAATTCTAGTCCTCCCCCCGTCACTCACTGCCGGACTCCAGTCTGTCTCCTCGCCACAGCCCCGAACAGGCGTCCTCCGGCCTTCAGAACTCCCCCGAGCCGAACCAGCGACGCCATGACACCGGATCAATGTCACCTTTCCTCCGCGCATGCTGATTGGCCCACTACTGCGCGGATGAATCCATAATTTCATGGGAGGGGGTACATTTTCATTTGCACCGCAAAATAACCACAATAAAACACCTTTCGATGTCACAACATTTCCAAGCAACATGGTATCAATAAAACGCATTTACTGACCTATCATATAGTTTTGAAACTTACTGCTTACGGAAAAACAACAATAAGTCTGAATAAATAAAATAACATTACTCTGCCATTTATGTGATCAAAAACAACATTTATTTCATAGATGAATATATTTATTTCTGTGCAGAAATCAGAATAACAGCTGCTTTTAGACTGAAGTGAAACCCCTAAAGTTTGGGTGGTAGAGCCGGTTGTCATGGTTTTCAGGAACGCAGCGCATTATACAGGCGGCGCATGTGCAGGATTCTACTACATCACACAAAGAGGGGGGGGGGGGGAGTCATGTACCTTTTAATACAAAGCATCTACATTGCAATTGTTAACACCCACAACACCCCCAAACATAGAAGAGCATTTGAATCCATTAATTAAAGTATCGTTTTATTTAGAGAACAGAAAACTGATTAGATTATTAGGGAAGAAAAGCGGACGGATTTTACTTCAGTAGCTAGCTTTATCTGTGTAAGTATAAAATACACGTGTTTAAGTGTAAATGCGATATGTATCTGTATGCAGAAATGACAACTAGTGTATATCTGAATAGCTACCCCGACGCTGTGATGGTAGAGTCTGTTGCCATGGTTTCCATGTACACAGTGCCCTATACAGAAAACACGTGGGTCCTAGTGCCGGGCGCGTCCATTCCAGCTGCAGGTGAGTGAGCGGAGCTGTTACTAATTGTTGTATCTAATGCAGAAAACAAAGTTATTTCTTAGTACAGTCTGCTTGCAATAGAAGGAGGGGATGGGAGTGCGGCAAAACCAGGGACCTTTTGCCGTATATCACTGGCATTGGCCATAATAGAGAGGAACTTCACCTCCTATGAGCTTTCTATAGGCTCTCCTATTATTTTAATGGCTGGGGTTATCCACAATGGATATACAGTAAAACCTTGGATTGCGATCCGGAAACATGCTTGTAATCCAAAGCACTCTTATATCAAAGCAAATTTCCCCATAAGAAATAATGGAAACTTCGATGATTCATTCAACAACCATTTATTCATAAATCCTTCAGTTTATAGTCCATATAAAAAGATTATAGCAATGTGATAGGTTGTGTAACCATAAAATGTCCATCACAAATAGCGCCCTCCACAAAGGGATTAGAAGCAAAATCCAGTAGGAACTACAGAGTATAAAAGAGAAGAGGGGCGCCTCTAAGTGTAGCAATATGGTTATATTTAATGAAGGTTCAATATTTAGCAACTCACATGGTTGATGATTAAAAGAGGCACATCTAAGTATGCCGGCATCCGGGGTAAAGCAAGGTCCATAAAGACATGAATGAGTGAGTTTGGGGTGGAGAAACTTGACTAGCCTAACTGATCAAGCCCATAGAACACCTTTGGGATGAATTTGAGCAGAGACTACGAGCCAGGCCTTCTCATCCAACATCAGTGTCTGACCTCACAAATGTGCTTCTGTAAGAATGGTCAAACATTCCCATAGACACATTCCTACACCTTGTGGACAGCCTTCCCAGGAGAGTTGAAGCTGTTATAGCTGCAAAAGGGGGGGCCAACTCATTATTGAACCCTACAGACTAAGACTGGGGTGCCATTAAAGTTCATGTGTGTGTAAAGGCAGGCGTCCCAATACTTTTGGTAAAATAGTGTAGGTCTAAACAAATGAAGGTAAGTATTTTAAGTGTACAGTGTGTTGAAGAGAATAAAGCCTCCTAAAGCTGGGTACACACTAAAAGAAAATCAGGCGAACCATTGTCCAGTTTTCCTCGATGTTTCACAGCAAGTCAAAACTGACTCAAACGATAAACGCTTTTATTTTACTTATTATTGTTTCTGATCTTTCGTTTCCTATTTGTCTCATATGAAAACATTACCCTTTTAACGAAAATCATTAGTTCTGTTCACATACGAGAAAAATTTTGGAGTTTGACCCTTCGTAAAATTTCCTTTGGAAATTCGGAATCGGATGTCAAAAGTTGTGTAGACACGATGCGAAGATTGAATGATCGTTCCTCGTACGGAATTTTTTTTCCGATTTTCTCATAGTGTGTACCCCACTTTACTGACAGAAATTGTATGCTGTTCCTTCTGAAATAAAATGTAAATGGATCCACTATGAAGAACACAGATGTGTAATATGTTTTATAGCACCCCCTGGAATCTGGGGCCCTGAACACTCCAGCTGGCCCTATATACTCTACCATCATAGACATGCGCACAGGGTGTGCCAGGTGTGCCTGGGCACACCCTAATCATCCTATGTGGCGCAGATTCCTTCTGTTGAGACCCCTGAAGTTTCACCAAAGCCCCCTATCAGAGCAAATACATTTTTTTTTTTTATTAAAAAAAAAAGTTAAAATAGTAAAATATAATATAAAATAAAATAATAAAAACTACTGACACCATCCACTGTCCTACTGACACCAACCTCTTCCCTCCTGACACTGTCCACCGCTCTACTGACACTGTCAGTATATACAGTATACATATGTGTTTGAGCTTTGGGGTGCACACCCTAATGCAATAGGCTATGCACACCTATGTCTACCATTGGTCTGACCACCTTTAGACTAGTGATGAGCCTGGGTTTGATACAAACCCAAGTTTGTCTGGACTTGGACTGTAGCTGTCATTGCTAAACCAATGAGCTGCTGGCAGGACATTTTCCACCCCAGAGGTGAAGTACACAAAGGGGCAGCAATTACATTATTATTCTAATATGGGCACATGGAGACATCAAGTCAATATAGGGGTTTTGATGACAAGCCCCTATATTGACTTAATGTCTCCATGTGCCCATATTGACCTGATGTTGACATTGAGGTGAATTATAAGTGTCTCGCGGGATGGTATATTACATCGGTTATAGCACATCAATATCAACCAGAGAAGCCAAATACGTGCTGGAGGGGGTGTCAGGTAGAGGGCTCAATGACCCATATATGGTGGCAATGTCCCAAAATACGGGAGTATTGGCTAAAGATACAACAACTTATTAACTGGACCACAGGCGAAGACTTCTCGGATGACCATTGGACATGCCTCTTTCATAAAACAAACAGACCTTTAAAGTATTATAAAAACTCAATAGTCCCAAACTTGCCTAATGCTGCAAAGGGTATAATTCCAAAAAATGTTAAAGAATGGTGTGGAAGGGTTGAATATATATATATATTATATGGAATAAACAGTATCTCACAAAAGTGAGTACACCCCTCACATTTTTGTAAATCTTTTATTAAATCTTTTCATGTGACAATACTGAAGAAATGACACTTTGCTACAATGTAAAGTAGTGAGTGTTCAGCTTGTATAACAGTGTAAATTTGCAAAATAACTCAACACACAGCCATTAACCACTTTAATACAGGGCACTTCCCTCCTTTCCTGCCCAGGCCAATTTTCCCCTTTTAGCGCTGTTGCATTTTGAATGACAATTGCGCGGTCATGCAACACTGTACTTACACCAAATTTATGTCATTTTCCCCCCACAAATAGAGCTTTCTTTTGGTGGTATTTGATCACCTGTGCGATTTTTACTTTTTGCTAAACAAATAAAAAAAGACCGAAAAGTTTGAAAAAAAAAAAAAATTTTTTTTGTTTATGTTATACAATTTTGTAAATAAATAAGTTTTTTCCTGCACTGATGAGCACTGATGAGACTGCACTGACAGGCACTGATGAGGAGGCACTGATGGGGTGGCACTGATGGGGTGGCACTGATAGGCGGCACTGATAGGCAGCACTGGTATGCGCCACTGATAGGCACTGATATGTGGCACTGATAGGTAGCACAGATATGCAGCATTGGTGGGCACTGATAGGCGGCACTGCTGGGCACTGATAGGCGGCATTGATGGACACTGATAGGTGGCACTGACGGGCACTGATAGGTGGCACTGATGGGCACTAATGGGCACTGATAGGCGGCACTGGTGGGCACTGATGGGCACTGATGGGCGGCACTGATCGGCACTGACGGGCGGCACTGATGGGCACTAATGGGCACTGATAGGCGGCACTGTTGGGCAATAATGGGCACTGGTGGGCGACACTAAAGGATGGCAATGATGGGCACTTGTGGGCAGCACTGATAGGGAGGACACTGGTGGGCATCACTGATGGGGAGGGCAATGGGGGGCTCCCTGAGCCCTGATTGCCATCCCTGGTGGCCATAGTGGGCATCCCTGGGGTCATAGTGGGCATCCCTGGGGTCATAGTGGGCATCCCTGGTGGATCTAGTGGCATCCCCCCCCCGAGGGTCTGCACTGGTAATCAATGATCTGATTACCAGTGCCGACCCCCCCCCCTCCCCTGTCAGGGGAGCCGCCGATCGGCGCTCCTTTACTCGTGCCTGTCAGGCACGAACTAAGGAAAGTCGATCAACGGCTGTTCCTGTTTACGATGTGACCAGCCGTGATTGGACACGGCTGATCACATGGTAAAGAGCTACGTCAGTAGTCTCTTTACCGAGATCGGAGGTGCAGGGTGTCAGACTGACACCTCGCATCACTGATCGCCGCTCTGCGTGCCCCCGGGGGGCGCCCAGAGCTGTGTTATCCCGCCGCCGTCATATGACGTCCGGTCAGGATAACACAACCACATTCCCGCCGTCATTTTGTAATAGGGCGGGCGGGAAGTGGTTAATGTCTAAACTGCTGACAACAAAAGTGAGTACACCCCTAAGTGAAAATGTCAGAATTGGGCCCAAAATGTCAATATTTTGTGTGGCCACCTTTATTTTCCAGCACTGCCCTAACCCTTTTGGGGATGGAGTTCACCAGAGCTTCACAGGTTGCCACTGGAGTCCTCTTCCACTCCTCCATGATGACATCACGGAGCTGGTGGATGTTAGAGACCTTGCACTCCTCCACCTTCCATATGAAGATGCCCCACAGATGCTCAATAGGGTTTAGGTCTGGAGACATGCTTGTGTACATCAGTACATCACCTTTACCCTTAGCTTCTTTAGCAAGGCAGTGGTGATCTTGGAGGTGTAATTGGGGTCGTTATCATGTTGGAATACTGCCCTGTGGCCCAGTCTGCAAAGAGAGGGGATCATGCTCTGCTTCAGTATGTCACAGTACATGTTGGCATTCATGGTTCCCTCAATGAACTATAGCTCCCCAGTGCCAGCAGCACTCATGCAGCTCCAGACCATGACACTCCCACCACCATGCTTGACTGTAGGTAAGACACACCTGTTTTTGTACTCCTCACCTGGTTGCTGCCACACACGCTTGATACCTTCTGAACCAAATAAGTTTATGTTGGTCTCATCAGACCACAGGACATGGTTCCAGTAATCCATGTCCTTAGTCTGCTTGTCTTCAGCAAACTGTTTGCAGGCTTTCTTATGCATCATATTAGGAAGAGGCTTACTTCTGGGAAGACAGCCATGCAGACCAATTTGATGCAGTGTGAGGTGTATGGTCTGAGCACTGACAGGCTGACCCCCCACTCCTTCAACCTCTGCAGCATTGCTGGCACTCATACGTCTATTTGCCAAAGACAACCTCTGGATATGACACTGGGGACATGCACTCAACTCCTTTGTTCAACCATGGCGAGGCCTGCTCTGAGTGGAACCTGTCCTGTTAAACTTCTGTATGGTCTTGACCACCGTGCTGAAGCTCAGTTTCAGGGTCTTGGCAATCTTCTTATAGCCTAGGCCATTTTATGTAGAGCAACAATTCTTTTTTTCAGATCCTCAGAGAGTTCTTTGCAATGAGTTGCCATGTTGAACTTCCAGTGACCAGTATGAGAGAGTGAGAGCGATAACACCAAATTTAACACACCTGCTCCCCATTAACACCTGAGACCTTGTAACACTAATGAGTCACATGACACCGGGGAGGGAAAATGGCTAATTGGGCCCAATTTGGACATTTTCACTTAGGGGTGTACTCACTTTTGTTGCCAGCAGTTTGGAGATTAATGGCTGTGTGTTGAGTTATTTTGAGGGGACAGCAAATTTACACTGTTATACAGGCTGTACACTCTCTACTTTACATTGTAGCAAAGCGTCATTTCTTCAGTGTTGTCACATGAAAAGATGTAATAAAATATTTACAAAAATGTGAGGGGTGTACTCACTTTTGTGAGATATTGTATGTGCAGTAGGGATGAAGAGCGAGTTGAAAGTTTTTCTAAAAAGTGGAGAAAGTGGTTGGACTTCAAAACAACCAGAGAGTATATACAAATTTGGGAAAATCAGGGAAATCAGTGTGAATAGGCAATATTAGGGGTATGTTGAAAAGTTGGACAGGACTGAAATGGTGGATCGAGGTAAACACAAGGTGTCTTGAAGGGAATTGAGGGGGGGGGGGGGTTGTTTTTGTAATATGTTTATTTGAAGGAACTTTGTTTCTTTTTGCAGGTTTTGTAAAATTTGATTGAAACTAATAATTTTTTTTAAAAAAGTCAATATAGGGGCATGGCCATATTAGGCCAATGACATGGACCTAATATTTTTATGTGCCCACATTAGGTGAATGATGTCATGAGCATCCCTGCCCCTTTATCTATGTGCAGCTGTGGGGTAGTTAGTCTCCTGCCCGCAGCTCTTTGGCCCAGCAATGACAGCTAACATGGAACAAACCCAAGCTTATCCCTACTGTGGACACTACTGAGCCAACCACTCAGTTAAATAGAAGAAGAAAGGGCATCCCAGTGCCTCAGAGATGAGACTAGACCTTCTGTAACTTCAGTCACATAGAGCCATCCAGCACTTTACAGAGGGGATATTTAAAGTGCATATCAGTTAGACAGCAGTCTGCTATCAGTAAATCAATATGTTTTGTTTTTTTTTGCCAAAAAAATACCCTAACTTGGTTGGTGACACAAGGGGAGTAGCCTGTTTCAAAGGATGTCACCATTCACGTATGATTTTGATATAAAAAACATGGTTGTTTCAAGGAGTGGTGTAATTTCACATAGACCCACTAGCTAGAGAGAACCCTGTGATCTGCGTGGAACTAATATTCAGATACAATTCTGTAGCAGTTTAAATTTTTGTATTTTGTTTAAACTTAGACATTGATAATAGATGATCCTGCCAGCTTTGAGAAATACTGTATGCCTGCACTATTCACTTCCCTTGTGGTAAATTTGTATGGAATAATTGATTCGAAAAATGCGGCGCTAAAAATAAAATTAAAATATCCATGAATGCATATGAAGTGTGATGTTGAACATTAAAATAATTAGCTTCTAAAAGTGCAAAATTTGATAGTAAGAAGTGTGAAAATAAATTATTAACAGGTACTCTTGTGGAGGGATCTGGGGGTCTAAAAGACCCCAAACCCCTCCTCTGCACTTAAAAGCATTCAAAACGCCAAGTTTGGCTGTTTTGAATGCTGTAATTTTTTTGAATTTGGCGCCAAGTACCCGAAAGTGATGTCATGACATCACTTCCGGGTTTTTACATGGAGACCTGATCAGAGCCGAATGCCGCTTTGATCGGGTCTTCGGCAGCCGCGGAAGGCAGTGGGAGGGGGCGTCCCCTCCCGCTCCTTGTAATGACAGCCGAGCGGCTTCTCAGCCCCTGTGGTTGTCATTACAAGACAGCCGACCGTCGGCTATGGACGCCGGTACCGGGGTGATGCCTCTAGCTGCAGGTATCACTCCGGTACAAGCACTTTCCCAAAATATCTGCAATATCGGTAACCTCCGGGGCCGATTCCGATATATCGGGGAAAGTGCATATCGGCCCCCGATATATTGGCTTTGCTGATAATTGGTCGATCCCTAGTTCTCACCTCATAAAGTGTGACCTCGCTGTTCAACTTGGTCAATGACAGCATGAAATATTTCCAGCAGGGAAAGGGTGTGTGAACTCCTCCGTTGCTTTGGCTCCCAATCTGGCTTTAATGGGTTCACCAACTCACATGCATAGGGAAAAAAAACATATACCCATGGTGCAAGTAATGTTGATAAAAGCATATGTTTATTAAAAATAAGTTTGAACACTCACATTTGCCAGGTGCTAAAGTGCACCAGACTATCCAAGCCAGAATAAAGCTGATAATATGACTAGCATTTTTTAACATCTTAAAGATATAAAATATTAGTCATATTACCATTTATTTAAGAAATCAATCATTCTATGTGTTTGCACTGTGCAGGGCGCTGGACCAATAGGTTTCTATTAGGTCCGTCTTTTTTTTACAAGCACGTGATTAGAGCCTGAGCTCTAATTGGCTTGTTTTATGTTGTCCTCGGGGCGCAGAGCACCCGCCCACTTTGTGACTTTAGCGAATAAATATTCGGCATCGGTTTTACGGCTTCTCGTCCCGGCCAATCAGGACAGGAGGCTGAAGATTTGGAACCCTGAAAGAAGACCGGGTGAACACGGAGGCGGCGATGCTGGGTATCAGGGGAGCCGTGACCGCAGGAGGGCTTCTCTTGTAGGATGATTGCGGACCTGGAGGGGTTTGTTCGCACCCTCAAAAAAATGTTTACCACCAGGCATCTCTGCTTTCAAGTAGCCAGAACTGTATAAGAAGATCCCCCCCCCCCCCTAGACTTTAATGGGATTCACTGCAAAGTTTCTGAAAATACGAACAAATACAAAGTTATATTTGTATTTTATTATTTAATTTATGTTAATATTATTCATTTATTGCAGAAAATACAAACAATTACACATTTTTATTTGTATTTTATTTAATGCATATTAATATTATCAATGTATTTAGATTTAGAGTGTAAGCTTTGAGGTGCAGGATCCTGTGTCTCTCTTTATATTGTAAAGCGCTCCGAAAAATGATGGCAGTATAAAAATCCTGTGTAATAATAATATTGTGATATCTCATGCAGTTTTAAGAGGTTAGCGATACTGGCAAAGAATGTTTGATGAATAAAGGATTCTGTCGGATTTGTGTGTTTTGTACATTGTTGTGTTTTTGCTGTCCTCATAGAGACAAGCTATGAGTGTTAGATGGTATTTACCCTGCTGTCATATTCATGGATACGGTTTTGTTCTCTTATCAGGAGTCATGTCTGATCCACACCACTCGAGCTGCAGCTGGTCTCCATGTCATGACGGCTATTCAGGCGGAGTCACCTTTGTGCTGGGCGCCCTGGATGGAGACCCTGTGAAGTTACATTTCTTAAAGGATTATGTCTGTAAAGCACTGTATAGTTTGATCCATGGGTTCCGAGCAACTGCATTTAATATTATCCATTTCTCCCATGTGGTAAGTGCTCTCACCTCCCTCCTCCATTCATAGATCAGTGGCTGGGTTCAGGTGTAGTCCATTGTTTTCACTATCAGGAAGCTGGTCCAAAGACCTCATGTGGCTGAAAATTCAGTTGTTTACGGTGCACTGTGTTTAACCACCTTTAGTACCGCGCTATAGCCAAATGATGACTACAGCGAGGTACTATAGTTCTGTGGGGGCGGTCCATAGACGTCCTCCCAGAACCCCCACCGCTTGCGCGGACCCTTCGGCATGCATTGGGCACGCTTCTTCAGGCACAGCTGATTAAAGGTCAGGGTAAAAGGCCAATCACAGCAGCCCTTTAACATGTGTCCAATCACAGCTGATGACATGTAAACAGACTTGCCGATTATCAGCAGTCCTTTCCTCAATGCTCTGTGTCTGTGTGAGGAAAGGAGTGCTGATAACCGACAAGGCTGTCCGCACACTGTTTACACTGATAATCAGGGAACTGATCGTCATTGTTCTGATAATCAGTGCAGCCCCATCAGTGCCACCTATCAGTGCAGCCTCATCAGTGCCCATCAGGGCAGCCTCATCAGTGCACATCAGTGCAGAAGAAAGATTACTTATTTGCAAAATGTTATAACTTTTTTTTCAAAAATTTCAGTCTTTTTTGGTTTGTTTGGGAAAAAAAAAAAACCCCAGTGGTGATTATATACCACCAAAAGAAAGCTCTATCTGGTATTAAAAAATGATAAAAATTTCATATGGGTACAGTGTTGCATGATCATGCAATTGTCATCCAAAGTGCAACAGCGCTGAAAGGTGAAAATTGGCCTGAGCCAGGCTGTGTGCCTCCATAGACACACACAGTGCCATAAGCCATAACCCTAACAAGCTGTGATTAGACAAGCTCTCTGCTTATCTGTCTCTAATTCCCTTCACCGACACAAAATTCCAGCTGCTTTTTTCTTTGTGTCAGATAACTTGTCAGAAGTTATCATGCTGATAACAGAGGAACGGAGCAGCAGAAAAACACGGGACTTAGGGCTTTGGAGAGAGAGATAGGTAAACACTACAGATATAGGTGCCCAGGTCAGATTTCATGAATGGGGTTTACATCCACTTTAATGCAAACAATGGATTAGGGTAAAAAAAAAAATTGAGTTCAGAACCACTTTAATAATGCAACACTGTAAAAAAAAAATGAAAATAATAATAATTCTGTGCCTTGTGATTGTTGTGAACCAATCACAGTGATCACCAGTGTAAACTAAAAAATGTGAAAAACCCTTTCCTGTGGACACACAAAGCAGCAAGGAGACATATTGACCATTGGAGCAGCACACTGACAACCAATGTTATGGGGAAAAAAACATCACTAACCATCAACAGATATGAAGGCACTCACCAGCAACCCCCTACCAGGGGAACGAATTCCTGACTGCTGAGATCCTCAAGACCTTGTGTACATTGCATAGCCCAGACCGCTGCAGCTCTGTACTCCAGAACTAAGTGCACTCCTGACCCACAGAAGAAGTACAGCCCAAAGAGCTTTGGCCCTACTTCTCCTTTAACCACTTCTGGACCGGAAGGATTTACCCCCTTAATGACTAGGCCATTTTTTGCGATTCATGCGACACTGTACCTAAATAAAATTGATGTCCTTTTTTTTCCCCACAAATAGAGCTTTATTTTTCTGGTAGTTGATCACCTCTGCGATTTTTATTTTTTGCACTATAAAACAAAAAAAAGCGACAATTCTGAAGAAAATAAATATATTTTTCACATTCTGCTATGTAACATTCCCCCCCAAAAAATAAAAAAATAAAAATTTTCTAACATTTTAGGCCAATTTGTTTTCTGGTACATATTTTTGGTAAAAAAAAAAATCGCAATAAGCGTATTTTGATTGGTTTGCGCAAAAGTTATCGCGTCTACTAACTACAGCAAAGATTTATGTCATTTTTATTTACTAGTATTGGTGGCAAACTGCGACATTGCAGCGGACAGATCGGACCCCTAACTGACATTTTTTACACTTTTGGGGGATCAGTGACATTACTACAGTAATCAGTGCTAAAAATATGCAGTGTTACTGTAATAATGACACTGGGAGGGAAGGGGTTAACACAGTGGGTGATCAAAGGGTTAAATATAAGCCTAGGGGAGTGTTTCTAACTTTATGGGGGTTGGGCTTTTGAAATGACCACAGAGACCTGTGATCCTACATAGAAAGATCACAGGCGCTCTGTGATCATTCCAGAGAGAAGAACGGTCAGCTGTGTTTACAACAGCTGACCGTCCTTCTGTCTCAGCGTGGAATGATCACAGGTGCCCGGCGGCAAGCAGAAGCGCGCCCCCTAGCTGCAGGTGCGCGCCCGATGTAGAGCTATGTCGGTCCACACAGGAGGGGCTGCTTGCCGCAGTTAATCTGCGGCGGGCGGTCCTTAACCACTTAAGCCCCGGAAGATTTTACCCCCTTCCTGACCAGGGGGTATTTTGCGATTCGGCACTGCGTGACTTTAACGGACAATTGCGCGGTCGTGCGACGCTGTACCTAAACGAATTTGGCGTCCTTTTTTTCCCACAAACAGAGCTTTCTTTTGGCGGTATTTGATCACCTGTGCGATTTTTTGATCACGCGCTATAAACAAAAAAAGAGCGTAAATTTTGCAAAAATAGCAATATTTTTCCCTTTTTTTTATATGAAATTCCCCCAAAAATAAATGTAAAAATCAAAATTTTTTAATATTTTCGGCCAATTTGTTTTATGCTACCTATGTTTGGTAAAAAAAATCGCAAAAAGCGTATTTTGATTGGTTTGCGCAAAAGTTATTGCGTTTACTAACAAAGGGAAAGATTTTTGTCATTTTTGTTGTTTTTTTTTTTAACGCGTAATGGCGGCGATCTGCGATTTTTTTTGCGGTACTGCGACAATGCGGCGGACAGATCGGACCCTTGACTGACATTTTTGACACTTTTGGGGTTACCAGTGACATTTCTACAGTAATCAGTGCTATATATATGCACTGTTACTGTAAAAATACACTGGTAGTGAAGGGGTTAACTTTATTTGAGAGGGAGGGGCTGTGTGTGTCCCTAGGGGCGTGCTTCTAACTGTGATTGGCTGGGGCTTCAACTGTATGCAGAGTGATCAATGGATCTACATAGTAGATCCATGTGATCATCTCTCATACAGAGAGGAGAATGACAGGCAGCTTGTTTACACAAGCTGCCTGACTTTCTCCCTCTCCCCCGCCGATCGCAGAGTGGCCGGCGGCGATCGGGTCCGCCGGTCACACGCGCGGGGGGGTCCGTGACCACGCGGGAGCGGGAGCGCGCCTCCGGCGGCGCGCGCTCGCTCCCTAAACCCTCACAGGCGAGCGACGTAGACCTACGTCACTTTGCCTGTGAGGGGCTGACCGCCCACGTAGATAGTCGTGCGGCGGTCGGCAAGTGGTTAAGTGCTTCTTGTGACATCGTATTGTAATCACATTTTTTTCTTAACTGATTAGATTGCGTGCTTGAATCAACCATGGTCACTATAGTTTTTTGCATTTTACAATACTGTATGTTTAATTTGTTTAAGTTGTTTGGTGTTTTTGAAAAAAAAAAAAAAAAAAACACAGCTCTAGCTATACGCACCTCTTATCCAGCGCTTTACTCCAGAGTTCCTCTTCTCTGCCACTAGATGTCCTCAGTCAACCATTTTTCAACCTGAAAGACTGAGGAGATACTGTGAGTAAAGGGAATCCTTGACCCACCCCGGAGTGGGTGTGACTAAAGGCATCGTGCAATCACAGTTTATTGATAAATAGTAACTAGGATATCTTGAACTTAGCATGCTCCCTACATCAATGAACATTGCCAACCATTGCAGAAGATGCAAAAAAGAAGAGGACGCAATGTGATTGTCAGAGAAGAGAGCAGTTGGGCTTGAACAACCACTGAGATAAGATATCAGCCACACAAGGAGTGCATTGTTTTCATTGAGTGTATAGGCTCATAGACTTGCATTGTGAGATTGAGCAGTAATGCATGACTACTGTATAGCTCTACTACGCAGGAAGCAGAATCTGACTAGATTTGAACAAACATGGCTGCTTTCATGTACATATATAATTGCAAACTATACATTATAACAAAGCTTTTAAAGTCTTAACACATATTGATACGTTTAGTTACACCAAGCTGATCTATTTTCATGTATACCTTATACAAACTGATAAGACCTTACTTTTCCTTTGCAATGGAGTCTCAGTTAATCTTTTTTTTTTAACTTTTTTTCTACTAGATTAGCAAGTGGTGTGATAGCGCTGTGATGTGGAGGGCAGAGGCTGTGGCCCAAGCCGTTTCATGGACCCAAGGTCTGGCTTTCGGGTCAGGGGCCAGCCCTACTGGTGCCCTGGCTGCAGCATTAGAGGATCCAACGTGCAAAGCTGTATACTTAGTGATAGATGCCCTACCGCCCAGTGTGCTGACCGACATCTACAGTTACCTAGCCCATAATGAGAATCCCTGTGCAGTAAATGTGGTGTATCTAACAGAAGAGCCCAATGATAGCAAGGCAGAAGGGTCTTTCCGTGAGATAAACCTAAAACCTCTCGGACCATCAAGTATGGTAAGTTACAGGAATGGACACCAAGGCAAAATGTTTTTCAGGAATGGTCACCATGAATTTGGGAGTTTGCTGTAAATGAATCCCTTCATGCCGGCCTTACACATGTACGTGGCAATGTGGCTGTGGTATATAATGATGTACTGCCACATATTGTTTATGTGTACAGCCACCATTCTTGTTCTATGCTTGTCCACCATTCTTGTTCTATGCTTGTCCACCATTCTTGTTCTATGCTTGTCCACCATTCTTGTTCTATGCTTGTCTACCATTCTTGTTCTATGCTTGTCCACCATTCTTGCTCTATGCTTGTCCACCATTTTTGTTCTATGCTTGTCTACCATTCTTGTTCTATGCTGTAAACCCTTATTTGCCCTTCATCACCGTGACTGCCATGTCACTGACCGCTCTCAGTTATTGTTTACAGTCAGGAGCCAGTAGGACTGCCACAGTCAACCACAGAGAAGGGCAACCAAACCGATAAGAAGCATGGAGGAGCTCAGCTATGAGGAAAGATTGGAGGAACTGCATTTATTCTCTCTTGAGGAGAGGAGATTAAGGGGGATATGATCACCATATATTAATACAAGTGGTCCATATAGTGAACTTGGTGTAGAGTTATGTGGAATAAACTTCCTCAAGAGCTGGTTCAGTCCAGCTCAGTAGATTGTTTTAAGAAAGACCTGAATTCTTTCCTAAATGTACATAATATAACTGTATACTAATATTTATAGGTAAAGTTGATCCCCGGAAAATCTCATTACCTCTCGGAATCGGGAAGGAACCCCCCCCCGGAGCATATTAGATCATGCTTTATTGGAGTTTTTTTTTTTGCCTTCCTCTGGATCAACTGTGGGTATTGGATAGTGTACAGTGCCTTGAAAAATTATTTATACCCCTTGAAATTTTCCACGTTTTCTTACAACCAAAAACGTAAATGTATTTTATTGGGATTTTATGTGGTAAACCAATACAAAGTGGCACATAATTGTGAAGTGAAAGGAAAATGGTAAATTGTTTTCAAAATTTTTTACAAATAAATATCTGAAAAGTGTGGCGTGCATTTGTTTTCAGCCACCCCGACTCAATACTTTGTAGAACTACCTTTCGCTGTAATTATAGCTGCAAGTCTTTTTGGGGATGTCTCTACCAGCTTTGCACATCTAGTGAGTGACATTTTTGCCCATTCTTCTTTGCAAAATAGCTCAGGCTCTGTCAGATTGGATGGAGAGCGTTTGTGAACAACAATTTTCAAGTCTTGCCACAGATTCTCAATCGGATTCTCAATCGGATTTAGGTCTGGACTTTGACTGGGCCATTCTAACACATGAATATGCCTTGATCTAAACCATTCCAATGTATGTTTAGGGTCGTTGTCCTGGTGGAAGGTGAACCTCTGCCCCAGTTTCAAGTCTTTTGCAGACTCTTACAGGTTTTCTTCTAAGATTGCCCTGTATTTTGCTCCATCCATCTTACCACCAATGCTGACCAGCTTCACTGTCCCATCTGAAGAAAAGCATGTTTCACAGTGGGGATAGTGTGCAGTGTTAGTTTTCTGCCCACACATAGCATTTTGCTTTTAGGCCAAAAAGTAAAATTTTGGTCTCATCTGACCAGAGCACCTTCTTCCACATGTTTGCTGTGTCCCCCACATGGCTTCTCGCAAACTGCCAGGGCCGCTGATAGGGGGGGAACCACCAGCCCTCTTGTAGGGGGCCCAGCACACAGGGGGGCCCACACAGAGAGGGGGATTAGTGATGGACAACAAATACAGAAATCTTCCTCCAGCACCTGAATCTGATCTGTCCCTCTCCCTGCTATCAGCTTTTATCTGTTGAGAAAGAGACAGTCGTCCCTCACTAATCCCCCTCCCTTGTGTGGCCCCCCCTCCCAGCACTTATCTCTGCTCAGGAGTTTATTTGTAACTTTGTTTCTCTCTCTCTGTCTCTCTGATCACTGAGCTCCAACTGCCCAGCCTGTATATTTTTCTCATCTCATCTTCTTTTTTATTTAACACAGTTTTTTTTTTTTTAGATTTAGCAGGAATCATGTGAGTTATGTTATATTTGTGTCTGCTAATAGTGATTTTGTTGTAATTTTAGCTTAATATATCTTTAATATTTTCTTGGGGGGGGGGGCCCTGCCAGGTAATCTGTACGGTGCCCCACGATTTCTAACAGCAGCCCTGCAAACTGCAAACCTGACTTCTTATGGCTTAACTTTAACAATGGTTTCCTTCTTGTCACTCTTCCATAAAGGCCAAATTTGTGGAGTGCATGACTAATAGAGGTGTCTGGACAGATTTTCCCACCTGAGCTGTGGATCTCTGTAGCTCCTCCAGAGTTACCATTGGCCTCTTGACTCTCTTTGCCTGGCTTGTTAGTTTAGGTGGACGGCCATGTCTTGGTAGGTTTGCAGTTGTGCCATACTCTTTCCATTTTCGGATGATGGATTGAACAGTCAGTGCCGGGACAAGGCCATCCAGCGCCCTGGGCAAAGATGGCAAACTGCGCCCCCCCCCATGTGTATTCACAGTTGACATCTCTGTGTCAGTGTGACACCCGCTGGGAGTGAAGGCAGCTTCTCTGTCTTCCCGTCTCCAGTCATGTGATATGTCACATGATAAGGCAGTCTGCCCTCCCCCCCTCCCTATTGGCACTGCACTGAGGTGTGTTCTCAGCAGGCATCCTCTTTCTTATGCCCACAGTAGGTATATGTGGGGGCAATATGTTGCCTCCTCACCACCTGTTTTAAACCTCATCATGCTGCACTACTGCACTGCAACTGTGTGCATTGCACGCAGTTCCGAGGAGAATGCAGTGTGGCCCCATTCACTTGAACAGGTTGTCTTCAACAGAAGATGGATGGTAAAATTCCTGCCAGAGCTGCAAATCAAAATATTGCAGCTGTGGCACCTGTACACCTCCAACTGCTGCCTCTGCAGCCTAAATGGGGGGAGTGATAGGGAGCTGTAAAATTAGGCTCAGCAGCCTGTTTTATTGTCCGCCAACCACAAGTGTAAATAAGCCCAAGGCTAGTTTCACACTGTACATGTGCGGGACAGTGTGTAAATGGCACCTATTCCCCCACCCACAGCCACCTGTAGGCAAAATTCCCTGCTCTTTTACAGATGTGCAAGGCTGCCATTTGTTCTTATTGGCACCCCCATGCATCTGAAAATGCAGCACATTTTTTGGTGCGGGAAATCGCATGGTGCTTTTGCACCATGCAATTTCCCTGCGGCTGCATTTTCATAAAAGTGCAGGGACCTTTTTCCTGAGTCTCCTGCAGGTGCGCAAATGCCAGTCGCAACAAATGCGTTAGTGTGAACCTGACATAATAGTCAGCTAAAAGGAAAATACATACAGCAAGGAGCCTCCTACATATTTCGGTTAATAGCACAAAGTCACTTTAAAAAAATATTTCCACTGAGCACTCCCCTATTTAGCAATCATATCCACAGTGCTCAGCTGAAAAGAGCAGAACATAATTGCATTGTACCTGTAATTCATCTGTGTTCTTGGGTTTATTCTCAACATCTTCTGTCTGCTTCTGTCCCCGCCCATCAGCCTGCCCACCACCTGCATTGCTTTAATATCCTTAGCTCTGCTGTGGATGTAGTCCCGACATTTTCTGCCGGCTTCTATCCCCGCCCGCTGGCCCGCCCACCACATATATCACTTCCCTAGACCATGTTCTACAGGTCTGCTTGGAAGTGGGCGGGGACAGAAGATGTAGAAAATACCGGGACGCAACCTGGACAGAGCTAATAATTCTAAAGCAATGCAGATGGTGGGCGGGCTGATGGGCGGGGACAAAAGATGCCGAGACTAAACCCGACTAGATCTAAGCATACAAAAGCCTTACAGGTGGTGGGCGGGGACAGAAGCCGACAGCTTTGAGCCTGTCACGAAGATGCAGGAGAAGCTGAAGCACCACCCCTCAACACTGTGCCCAGGGCAGGTTCCCCGTCGGCCCCCCCCTTGTACTGGCCCTGTGAACAGTGCTCTCTGAGATGTTCAAAGCTTGGTATATTTTTTTATAACCTAACCCTGCTTTAAACTTTTCCACAACTTTATCCCTGACTTGTCTGTTTTTTTCCTTGGTCCTCATGATGCTGTTTGTTCACTAAGGTTCTCTAAAAAACCTCTGAGGGCTTCACAGAACAGCTGTATTTATACTGGGATTAAATTACACACAGGTGGACTCTTTTTACTAATTAGGTGACTTCTGAAGGCAATTGGTCTTACTAGATTTTAGTTAGGGGTATCGGAGTAACAGGTGCTGAATACAAATGCACGCCACACTTTTCAGATATTTATTTGTAAAAAATGTTGAAAATAATTTTTCATT
This sequence comes from Pelophylax lessonae, assembly GCF_965119305.1. Taxonomy (NCBI): domain Eukaryota; kingdom Metazoa; phylum Chordata; class Amphibia; order Anura; family Ranidae; genus Pelophylax; species Pelophylax lessonae. Next base: position 518,481,670 of record NC_138771.1, read on the forward strand.
TTCCTTCCACTTCACAATTATGTGCCACTTTGTTTTGGTCTATCACATAAAATCCCAATAAGATTAATTTAGGTTTTTGGTTGTAACATGACAAAATGTGGAAAATTTCAAGGGGTATGAAAACTTTTTCAAGTCACTATGGATGTTTTCTATTTGTGTGTGTTTTTTTTTTCTTTTCTTTGTTGGATGAACTGGAAGGACTTTTGTCTTTTTTCAACCAGATTAACTATGTAACAGTGATCGCTTGATCAGGAAGCCCCTGCGGGCTAACTGTTTACACTGAAGGTGGCTTTGAAATTGTGCTACTTCTGCGTGATTTCAAAGCTGCAGGACAGTGCATTATCATCTGTGGCTTGCCAACATCTGTGCGATTTCATGCTCAGATGCAGTGGCGGCTGGTGCTCAATGGGCCGGGGGGGCGCGGTAGACGGACCACACCATACCCCCCCCCCCCAGACCACACCAGCAGCACACCATACCCCCCCCCCTCCCCTGTCGCCGGCTCACCCTGAACATGTGGAGGGCAGTCTCCTGCTTCTCCTCCCTCCTCCTTGGCCAATGGGGAAACGGTCTAAAAAAAAAAAACCCCATTGGAATCCGTGTGTCCGGCGCCCTGCATTTAGATTAGGGGGCTGGACACATGGATGGACGGGCCGCCACTGCTCAGATGTCAATGCAAGTCGCACAGGAAATCGCCAAAATTAGTGAAGGAACTATTTTTCAAATCATACATTTTAAGATGGGGCCATAGATAGACATTAGATGAGACTTAAGGTGCGATTTGTAAATCGCAAGTCACATTTGAAGTCATACTGGTGTGAACAGGGGCCTAAAGTCCTTGCTTCCATCTCCAGAAGGGGTTACAGTCTACAGTATATCCAGTCATTCGTTTTTTTCTTTTGTATAGAGTGGGGAAAGTTTAGAAGCTGCGTTAAGTTTTTCTGCAAACCTGGGTTTTTATTGCACCATCATCGTATGTTGTGCTATTCAATATGATACAGACAAGGAATAGTAAGACATATAATACAAATTTTTAAATAATTTCCATGCTTATGCATAGTTATTGGTGTATAAGTTTTGATTATTATAAATGTTTCTCTAGCCAAATGTGTATTTGGTTTTTTTTTTTAACCACTTGCCGACCAGCCGCCGTACATATATTGCAGCAGGTCGGCTCTGTCCCGCGAAACAATATACCTGTCCGTCGCTTCGTGGGACCGTTAGCGGGGGCGTGCACGTGCCCATTCACCACAGGGGAAACCAATTAGTGGGCCTGGCGGCTGCGATTGCCGCTTAGCACCTGCAATCGCTCCCCGTGGAGAGAGTATGGCGGTCTGCCATTCTAAACACGGCAGACCGCTGTTCTGTCAGTTATGAACACAGGGATCCTGTGCTCCTCTTATTTAGGAACACGGGTCTCTGTGTTCATGCAGCAAGCCCATCCCCCTGGAGTTAGAAAGCACCCCCTAGGGACACATTCAGTCCTTTGAGCGCCCCTGGTGTTAACCCCTTCCCTGCCAGTGTCATTAGTACAGTAACAGTGGATACTTTTAGCACTGATTACTGAAGTAATGTCACTGGTCCCCCCAAAAATGTCACAAATGTCAGTTAGATGTCCGATCTGTCCGCTGCAATCTCGCAGTCCCACTAATAATCACTGATCGCTGCCGTTACTAGTAAAAAAAAAAAAAAAATGACATACAAAGTAAATCTTTCCCCTACTTTGTAGATGCGATAGGTTTTGCGCAAACCAATCAATATACACCTATTGGGATTTATTTTACCAAAAATATGTAGCCGAATACAAATTGGCCTATAATGATGAAAAAATTTGATTTTTATTTATTTTTTTTTATTGGGAATGTTATATAGCAGAAAGTAATATATATATATATATATATATATATATATATATATATATATATATATATATATATATATATATATATATTTTTTTTTTTTTTTTTTTTCAGCATTGTCACTCTTTTTTTGTTTATAGCGCAAAAAAAAAAAAAAAATCGCACAGGTGATCAGACACCACCAAAAAAAAGCTCTATTTGTGGGAAAAAAGGACATCAACTTTATTAGGGTACAGCGTCGCACGACTGTGCAATTGTCAGTTAAACTAACACAGTGCTGGTTTGCAAAAAATGGCCTGGTCATTAAAGTGGTTGTAAACCCACCTTTATAACTTGTACCTATAGGTAAGCCTATATTAAGGCTTACTGTACCTATAGGTACTGTAAATATCTCCTAAACTTGCACCGTTTAGGAGATATTTACATTGCATGCAGCCGATGACGTCATTGGCGCATATGCTCTGAAGAAGCGGCGGCCCGTGCCGTTTCTTGAGAGTCCCGTGCCATGACCGGCGGCACCCACGCGCATGTGCGGGAGTGACGTCACGCGGCTTCGGCCATTAACACAGCCGGAGTCCGCAGACCCGGAAGAAAGATGGGCGAAGATGGATGCGGCCGCCAGCGGGGACAACGCGGGCTTGGTTTGCAGGTAAATGTCACATAATGTGATAGTATACGATGTATACTAGCACATTGTGCATTTACTTTACAGGGAAGCAAAAAAAAGAAAAGAAAAATGGAAGACTTTACTTTCTCTTTAAGGGGGTAAATACTTCGGTCCAGAAGTGGTTAAATTAGAGTAGGGAACAGTAAAACCTTACTTAGTTTTCTTTGTGCTGTCTAGGTCCCATTAGGGAGATTTCTCCTAATTTCCTGATACAGAGACACAACAGGGAATGAGAAAAAAATCTCTTCAAAGTGAGGGCGGATTCTCCTTTTAGACAGTTTCAGTCATTAGAACATTAGAAGATTTCTCACCTCCTTGATGCAAGTGGCATATGTTAAATTTCTGTCACAGTGACAATGGTGACCAGAACAAATAGAGGGATGTATCCCCCCAACGGGGACATAGGCAGCAGTGAAAATCTGACCCCTCACCATTCTATCCAAAACTAAAATGCATTGGCTTTAGATACATTTTAATTGATCAAAGTGATGGCTTTGTTCAGAAATGCTACATACCAGTTTCTTAGAGGCTGCACCAATAGATCAATATTTGTGTGTTTTTGATTTTAGATGAAAAGCACCTCTGAGATTACAAAGATTGGTCACTGCTGTCGTACCCCTTCACCCTGCATCGCCTCTACAGTTCACTCTCTGGAGCACCGGTATGTCTATCTCTATAGCTATAGATTATAGAAAAAAGGATTCAGGCAGATATACAGAAAATACACAAATTAATGCAACTCTGTATTTGTTACTACCTCATTAAATGTATGTTTTAAATCCAAGCCTCTAGCAGTACCTGTACAGCACCGTTCAGACTTAGGAGAAGCAGATCAAGGAGCCAATCTGCTGTTCTGCAGTGTTCATGTGCTAAACAAAAAGTACCAGGATAGTAGGAAAGAGCATCGCGACAGAGAGATGAGCTCAATACCTGTACAGCAGTGCTGGGGTGTGTGAGAAAGAAGCAGCACAAGGAGCCAATCTGTTAATATACTCACAAGAAGCGTGCTGACAGGAGGAGAAACCAGAGTGACAGAGTGTTCGCTGTACTGCTTCTCCTTTCACTGTCCAGTCACAGGCTGGGGAAGGTACGTGTTTTTTTCTCACGGATGGAGGGTGTGAGTCCTTGGGCTTGTCCTGAAGTCTAATGGGAGGATGTGTGGCCTTCTGGTTCCTTCCTCCCCTGTCCCTGGGTGGTCTGTCTTCGGGAGAGCCCCTCGACCCAGTATTCGGGGTGGCTTCGGCTGCCCAGAAGAAGGGGGTCTGGCAGGCCTTCTTGCTAGGCAGACCATTGGAAACCCTTTGTCCCTGTCAGGAGCCTTGCGCCCCAGGGGATCAGGGTAGAGGTCCTACCCCTTCAGGTGGTGGACAAAGCACACCCCTAAGTGCACTTTTTTGTGTGTGTTCACATGCACTTTTTTGGTTCACTTATCTGGTTTTTCATTGTAGTTTTGCACCACCGCGGACAAAAAAACAAACAAAAAAAACATGTAAGTGTTGCAAGAATAGCAATATGTTGCAATTAACCAATAATTATAAGTTATAAACAAAACATATAGTGACCAAAAACCTTAAGGGCCGGTTCACACTTGTGCGATGCGGGAACGCTGCGAATATGCAGCGTGATCCCACATCGCATCCGCACCTCTGGCAGTTCACACTGCCATATGCAATACGCAGGGGGTGTCAATAAAATGTTAACGACACCCCCAGTTTGATAGCATATCGCAGTGCAATCCGACAGTTCGCACAGGATCGGATCGCACAAGTGTGAACCACTGTGCGATCTGATCCCGATGCGGCTGAAAAAATGCCTCCTGTGCGTCTTTGGTGCAGGTGCAGTGCGAATTTCAGCCATACAAAGTGTATGGATGAATTCGCATCCGCACAGGAGATCGCATGTAATGAAGGAGCAGTGCGCTTCGAATTACATGCGATCTCCGCAGCCGCACATATGTGAACCGGCACTAAGGCTGGGTTCACACTATTGTGATGTCAGACATCGCATGTGATTTGCAATACATTCCTGTGCAGATCACATGCAATGTCTGTGCGATGCCAATTCAGTGAAACAAACTGTATGATTGAATTTGCATCGTATTCAGACAAAAACGGTACAGGACCCTTTTTTTGGTCTGCACTGGAATCGGATCGCATGGGCGTTCACACCCATGCAATCCAATTCCTGCACCATTTGACAGTTTGCACTGCGATCTGTGAACCGATCTGGGGGTGTCATTAACTTTGTATTGACACCCGCAGTGGTTCAAATAGGGCAGTGTGAACTTCCTGCAAGAGACTTGCAATGCGGGAACCCACACTGGAATCGTGCTGGTTCCTGTACCGCAATATTGTGAACCCAGCCTAAATCTCAAATATAGATTTGAATATAAAATATAGGCATAAACTATAAATGGTAAAATCAAGTAAAGTGTCCACAAATAGTCCCATCCACAGGTGTGGAACAGGTAAAAAAAAAAAAAAAAAGCCACTTCAAAGACCTTTAAAGCGTTTGTTACCCGAAAACTTCATATTCCTGATATGTGGCTGCTGTACCATGTCATACCTGCCAACTGTCCCGTTTTTCCCGGGACAATCCCGGCAAATAGGAGCCTGTCCCGGGTGATTTACATAGTCCCTGTTAATCAGGGACAATGTAAATCATTAAAAAAAAAAAAAAAAATTTATTTTTATTTTTTTTAATTTTGTGCCACACAGTGTCGCTCTCACCCCAGCTAGGTGTTGTAGTTCTGGCAGCAGGTTGTCTCTCTCTCTGTGCCCGCTCACTCTTCCCGTCTGTCGCAAATTTAACGTGTCACCGGAGGCAGGGTGTCAGCATGGTGCACTTTCCAAAATCCGCCAGCAGGGGGAGGCAGAGCACCTTCCGACAAGCTGGAGGCCTCACACTCCATTAATTACTACTATTAATAATGTTTTTTTTATAGATATAATTTATACACCTGTTAATTGATACATATATATATAGTTTTCTAGCTCTAGATAAATGTGTGTACATATCCGTGTATGTGTATGTGTGTGCATATATATATATATATATATTGCTCAAAAAAATGAAAACAGACCTCAATCCTCAATGGGAAAAATCTCATGCTGGATATCTATACTGGTATGGACTTGGTATGTGTTAGGATAATATGGACTGGGTAATGTGTTAGGATCTATACTGGTATGGACTATACTGGTATGGACTCTGTAATGTGTTAGGATGTATGGACTGGGTAATGTGTTAGGATCGATACTGGTGTAAACTGGGTAATGTGTTAGGATCTATACTGGTATGGACTGGGTAATGTGTTAGGATCTATACTGGTATAGACTGGGTAATGTGTTAGGATCTATACTGGTATGGACTGGGTAATGTGTTAGGATCTATACTGGTATGGACAGGGTAATGTGTTAGGATCTATACTGGTATGGACTGGGTAATGTGTTAGGATCTATACTGGTATGGACTGGGTAATGTGTGAGGATCTATACTGGTATGGACTGGGTAATGTGTAGGATGGTATGGACTGGGTAATGTGTTAGGATCTATACTGGTATGGACTGGGTAATGTGTTAGGATCTATACTGGTATGGACTGGGTAATGTGTAGAATGGTATGGACTGGGTAATGTGTTAGAATCTATACTGGTATGGACTGGGTAATGTGTTAGGATCTATACTGGTATGGACTGGGTAATGTGTAGGAGTGTAGGATGGTATGGGCTAAGTAATGTGTTAGGATCTATACTGGTATGGATTGGGTAATGTGTGAGGATGGTATGGACTGGGTAATGTGTTAGGATCTATACTGGTATGGACTGGGTAATGTGTGAGGATCTATACTGGTATGGACTGGGTAATGTGTTAGGATCTATACTGGTATAGACTGGGTAATGTGTTAGGATCTATACTGGTATGGACTGGGTAATGTGTTAGGATCTATACTGGTATGGACAGGGTAATGTGTTAGGATCTATACTGGTATGGACTGGGTAATGTGTTAGGATCTATACTGGTATGGACTGGGTAATGTGTGAGGATCTATACTGGTATGGACTGGGTAATGTGTAGGATGGTATGGACTGGGTAATGTGTTAGGATCTATACTGGTATGGACTGGGTAATGTGTTAGGATCTATACTGGTATGGACTGGGTAATGTGTAGGATGGTATGGACTGGGTAATGTGTTAGGATCTATACTGGTATGGACTGGGTAATGTGTTAGGATCTATACTGGTATGGACTGGGTAATGTGTAGGATGGTATGGACTGGGTAATGTGTTAGAATCTATACTGGTATGGACTGGGTAATGTGTTAGGATCTATACTGGTATGGACTGGGTAATGTGTAGGAGTGTAGGATGGTATGGGCTAAGTAATGTGTTAGGATCTATACTGGTATGGATTGGGTAATGTGTAAGGATGGTATGGACTGGGTAATGTGTTAGGATCTATACTGGTATGGACTGGGTAATGTGTTAGGATCTATACTGGTATAGACTGGGTAATGTGTTAGGATCTATACTGGTATGGACTGGGTAATGTGTTAGGATCTATACTGGTATGGACAGGGTAATGTGTTAGGATCTATACTGGTATGGACTGGGTAATGTGTTAGGAAGGAAAGGATGTCACATTGTTTTATGTAAATGAAAATGATCACCCTACAGAGGGCTGAATTCAAAGACAGGTGAATAAAGTGTGAAATGTGCTCAGGTGTGACCATACAAAAAATGTAATATGTAAATCTAAATAAAGTATTAGGTGTAAATAAGTACAATAATTATACCAGATAGTATAATCGTACTTATTTACACCTTGCACTTTATTTATATTTCCATATTACATTTTTTGTATGGTCACACCTGAGCACATTTCACACTTTAGAATTGCAGGGAATTGTGATGAGAATTTTTAAACTTTAGGCAGAAGTAGTGCAGCTGAATGGGAGAATTATTCCAACTCTGCTACTTTGGCCTCAAGTTTTCAATTCCCTTTTCAATTTCCTGTAATTCTCTCTTTATGAAGTAGACCCTATAATCTGATAAGTAGGCGGAGATTAATTATGCGGAGTGGGCGGAGCTTCATGGAAGTGGGTGTGGTAAGTAATTGATATCTGCGCTGCAAAGTGTCCCTGGAAATTTTTTTCAAATGTTGGCAACTATGCCATGTACTTATATGAGAAAGTATCCTGTTCTCTTTGTATTACTTCTTGTATTACTTCTTTTATGTGAAATCCCTGGTGTTCCTACCAGTCCCTCTGCTTTCTTATTAAAAACTGACCACACTAAGCAGGAGAGCACACCATGATCAGTTCTCTAGCTATACTGCAAACCCAGCCTGCTCTCCTCCAGAGATCAGACTTGTCCTGACATGCCCCATTCACTGGTAAGATCAATGTGCTGCTGCTTCTCCTCCCCCCAGCTCTTATGCAGCTGAGAACAGAAGGAATGTGATGACCAATAAAAATAGGGAAAAAAGGTATTTATAATGTTTTAATTTCTATTGTAAACTGAATGGGTTGTTTTACAAGGTGATCGTTTACAATAATTTTAAAGTTTGTGATACCACCAACAAGCACCTTCACCTGGAATGATTGTAGGAATTCTTGCTTACCAACTCCCCATGACCCCCCCTTTTCAAGGGTGGTCGAAAAGATCGTAAACAGTTTTCATGAACCCCAAGGTCTCCTGGGCCACTCCTATATCCACCTGGGACACAATTGTACTGGAATTTTCAACCATAATATTCATGTAAAGCAACCAAGTGGCCTCTACATAGTGTAAAAAATCTCTTAATACATTTAGTAAACAGAATCGATGTAGAGAAGAGACGACTGCACATAAAGAGGAACAACTTATGTAGGAGGATTTGTTTAATCTCTTTGTATCATCTGAGACTAGGCTCTATAGTGGGTATATGTAAGGGTTTACAATCACTTTAATTGCAGCAGAGAATAAACAGAGTTGTATAAAGTACTCAAAACCCATACTTGAGTAAAAGTACAAGTGCTCGATCAAAAAGTGACTTGAGTAGAAGTGGAAGTGCTCGATCAAAAAGTGACTTGAGTAGAAGTACTAAAGTATTCAACATTTTTTGTACTTAAGTATTGCAAGTAGTTTTTTTTTTATTTTGCTACTCAAGTACTGAAAGTAAAAGTACCAGTAGTTTTGAAAAAAAATTGCTACTCAAGTACTGAAAGTAAAAGTACAAGTACTGTGTTATGTAGTTATTAAAGAAAGAAGTCAAAAGTTTGAACATCATATTGTTTTTTATTATTTCAAATGCAGATTTTATTTATATATACAGTAGCATTTATTTTCGTATGCGCTGATAATACACATGTTTTGAGCTTCATGAAACCTGCCATCTACTGTTCTGACAGTGGTAATTTTTATAATAGTAACGAGTAACTATGCAGCACAAAAAAAAAAAAATATTGGAGTAGAAGTATTGAAATCATCGAAAAAATGTAGTGAAGTAAAAGTGGAAGTAGGAGAAAAAAATTCTACTCCAGGAAAGTACAGATACCGCCTTTCGGTACTTAAGTACAGTAGTGAAGTAGTTCTACTTAGTTACTATACATCTCTGAGAATAAATAAGGGCTCCAGACAGGGCTGTGCTGTGTAAATCTCAGGACTGAATTGTTAGAAATACAAATCCTTTGGCAGGTAAAACAGTCTATGCAATATACAATCTAGATGTTTGCCTGAGGTCCAACTCTGTTCAAAACTTTGACAGAAACATTGGGGAATTTATCAAAACTGGAGCATACAGAATCTGGAGCCTGGATGGTTGCCATGCTCTTCAGCTTGTTCAGCTAAGCATTGCAAATGAAAGATAAAAGCATGTTCCAGGTCCTGGATGATCTAGTTTCCATCAATTCTCCTCTGCTTTAATTGAATAAAAACATATAGTTCTGTTCTCATTCTATTTTTTAATGATTGACCTGTCCTACTAAAAATATATTTTACAGCCCACCACCCAGCTGCAGTGTGACCTGCAAAGAAACTCCAGGACTTTATCTATCACATTTGGCCCAAATTACCAAAACTCCAGCAGCTTTGAGTCTTCTAAGAGGGGCCCGAGTCCTGGCCCGCAGGGACAGAGATGGACTGTTTTACATGGGGCACATTGCTTGTGAAGTGGAGGTAAGTCATTGAACTGTGTTTTATCTCCAGGTTAAACCTGACTTTCAGGTGAGTCCAGAACTTCTCCATCCTCCTCGCTTAACCATAGACCCTAAACTTCTGTCCCTTTCTCTTCTTTTACCAATCAGGGCTCTCCGGACCGTTTTCTTGTGGAGTTTGAAAAATGTCGTGTTCTTAAGGGAAAAGCTCAGTTCCGTATGCAGGAGACACCAGTCTGTGACATCATCCATTATGAAGATGCAAGATGGAGGCCTTTAATTCCTGGAGATCACGTGTTGGCTCCACTAGATACCAGCATGGAGCAGTACGGACCTGGAACCATTTTAAGAGGAGCAGAGAATCGAGAAAGAGGCCTGGGTATTGTTTTGCTTCTGTATTTTCAAAGCAAGAGTATTTTCACAAGTCTCTTTGTTAAGAGTAAAGAAGGGACCTTGAAACTACAAATTAACAAAATGCAGTGATATAGAGATTGGATAAAAGTTTAGTACAGTAAAACCTTTTTTTGGTAGTAAAATAGTAATATTAGTAGTGGTAAAAAAGTACATTTTTTTTTGGAGATGTATAGATGAGACCAAAAAGGCTCACAGGGAGTGGACTGTATGATTCTAGCCACCATTCATCCAAAAGGAGTGCAGGCAATGGATGAAGGAAGAATGCCAGAAACAGCACCGGAACATAGGTTGCGTAAATAGTGCTTGGCCATATTTTTTTTACTATACTATTATATTAATAATATAACTAATAGTATGTTCTTATATTAACTTCTTAAACCCAAGTTTGTAATTTCACTTTACCAGGCAAACCGAGTAGCATTAAACAAAAATAAGGTAAATAATGTATATGCAGCTGTGGGGCTAAAATTCAAGTCAATCTGTTGCTTTGTCTTCCGAGGATAAGGACAAGTTCACTTTGGGCCAAGTGCCATTCTAATAGGATGAGGAAGAGATTTCCAGTACAGTGGATTCTCCAGTGCGAATGCGGCCTTCTGGAGAAATATCCATGGAATGAGATTGGGAATGATCAGAGTATCTTCAGATTTGCGGTTGATTCAAAAAGACAAGCTCGGAGACTATTTGTAATTGGAACAAGAAATAATATTAAGTTATGCTAAAAACCAATAAATTAACCACGCTAAAATAAATAGTAATATAGTCAAAAGCAGCTGACACTATAATCCTGGTCAAGGAACATCAGAAATATTAACACACGAATGCAGCGCTTAAGACCTTAAGACTTTGTTTTTCATGCAAATAAAAAACAATATTCCAAAAAAGTCCATAAATGTGCAAGAATGCATGCAGAAGTGTTGAGAAGAATCTGCCACAGGAGGAAAGAGTTCACACTGACCCTTACCCCAAAAAATGGACTACTTGTGCAAGAGTAGTCAATAAAGATTAGGCATATCTCACTCCAACTCTCCACTGCTATGGCATCAAGGATCTTCAATAAAATGGCATATTCCACCATATATAGACTCTCATGATAGATATATGAAAGGGTAAGCAGAAAAGAACCTCATTGCGCAGTATTACTCATAAGTAAAAATTTATTAGTAAGATCCAAAAAACTAACAAACAATTGCATCGAAAAATCACATGTAAGTCCTCATATCATAGCTGATGTTTCCATCCAACAGTATGGCCGACTAACCAGTGTGGTGACATCACGTGACCTAGCTCCTCCCGCCACGTTTTGTCATAGGCAGGCGTCATCAGGGGCAGAATGTAAAACATATTGGGTATTTTTCAAAATTGTCAGTCTTTTTTATTTATAGCTCAAAAAAAAAAAAACACAGTGGTGATCAAATACCACCAAATGAAAGCTCTATTTGTGGGGGAAACAAATGACATAATCTTTATTTGGGTACAGTGTTGCACGACTGTGCAACTGTCAGTTAAAGTAACGCAAAAATGGCCTGGTCAAGAAGGGGGTACATCTTTTGGAGGTCAAGTGGTTAAAGTGTCAAGCCAAAAAATGTTTTCTTGGTTTTAGAATACAGAAGGATTAGAATCCATGTGTGATTTGAACTGCTATCTGGGGCTTCATCAGAGATTAATTTTACTTCCTGTCCTGCCAACAATGTTTTAGCAGACAGAAAATCTGTAACTGAGACACAGACAGACATACACTGAAATAACAATGTGATAGGGGTTCTCTCATTCCCCTACTCTACTTAAAAAGGCATCCTCTTTTCTTTCCATTTTGCTGTTGGAGAGTTTCTCTCACTTCCTATCTGGTAAACTGTTGTCAGCAGGACAGGAAGCGAGGGAAAATCTCTTAACAAATTCCTGGGTATCAGTAAAATCCCAACAGGGGTTCTAACCCCACCACAGTCTATCCAAATCTAGAAAATAAAGTTTTGGGTTGGCATACACTTAAGCATAACTAAACACTCGTTGGTGTGGATGAGCTGTTGCCATAATATTTAATAGTGCAGAGCGTAATTGAACATTATGGCACACAAAACTCCTAATGTGCTTTCCTCCAGAGATGATGAGTCCAAGAACATGTTAGTGTTTCACCCTCCACTGGCGCATATGTGCATGTGTTACATTGTTCTGGCACTCAGCTCTATGCTTGGCATGCCAAGATGTACAATGCGCAGACAGTGTATGCACCACGTAGTATACACTAATGGCAAAACATTACCAGAAACTGGGGTAAAGTTTTTTGGCAAAAGAGACTTTTGCATGTCCTTATGCTGAAAAAAATTCCACCACCTCTCCTATTGTCATTTTTTTTCAGAACTTTTGTTCCAATTCATTTTAAAAAGTCTGTTTAATTAAAATGACCTAATAAAAATAATACCTCTTATACTCTCTAGCTTTTGATAGTAATGGAGTTCTCGTAGCATTCTGGAATGGAAAGACAAAACAAGTTCCTGCTGGCCTCTCCATCTGGATCCCACAAGATTTAAGTGACCGTATTACTCTGGAGCTCCACATCCCTTTAGAAGCCCGGAAGAAGCTGATGGAGTCTTGCCCCGGGTTCCCTTTCATAGGGACTGGCTATAAACATCCCCAGTGTCAGGCCCAAGAAGCAAGTCTTGCACCCAGCTCCCATAACTGTTTATATTGCCTTTCTGACTCTGATGTTTGCCAGAGGTGCCATGTACCGGAGGAGCTGTGGGCAGCTCTGAGAAACTCCCTGAATCACATCAACAATATGACTTCACCTAAGAAGAAATTGGCCAAAAAAGTGGACAAGAAGAAGGACCTTAAACAAGACGCTTCTCTAAAGACTGTCCACAGCAAAGAGAGGGTGAAACCTCAAAGGAGAGTCATACTAGAAAGTGAGGGATCCCAGCAACAGAAGCAGGTCAGTAATTAGATATATTACAGAGGAAGTAACCTCAAATGTTCTTTGCTTAAAGCAAATGTCCACTTCATCGTTTTCATGAAGTAAGAGGTGTCCCCCCCCCTTATCTTGTTGCTGTTAATATTTCCTGTGAAGACAACTGGTGTAAAGAATGGTTGGGAATGCTGTAAATAGCAATTACTGATGATTAAAAGGTATCTAAACCTAAAAACAAAAATTTAGCATATCAGTCCTTGGATGTGGTGGCTGCAATTTTTCTTTTAGGCTTCTACTCTCTTGAATTTCACCTGGAAATCCAACCAATAACACACTTCCTGTGGTAGGGTGACAACACTCACTCACAATCTGTATCTATAGAGTAGCAGTGTTGTCACCTAAGACTGCTCTCCTGATTTGTACACAAACCCCCGTCCCTGTCCTCATTTTTATTTCAAATTATAAAATGTCCTAAAATGAATGCCTCTGATATGACAAATATGAAGTCCATTTCATGAAAAAATATGGAGTAAGTGAAGTAGTCAGTGCTGCCTCTCTCTTTGCAATAAATGAATATATGTGCTGGATCATATGAAAGTGCTAAGTGCTATTAAATAGTTGTGCAAAATAATCAATAATAAGTATCGGCATATGGTAAATCTCATCAAGTGCTAGTGCTGTTATGTGATCTGATCAATATCTAATCAATGAAAAATAAAAAAAAACAATAATAAACAATCAATATATTCCTTAATGGATGAAATTCACTCTGCATAAAAGTCCTTAAATAAAACAGTTCTTCAGTGCTGTTGTGCATAAAGTGCTCTGATGCAGCTGTATCAAAAGGTGCCTGTGCTCCCCTTAGGTGACCCCACTCACCAGATTAATTAATGTAGTTAGCCTGGAATAATCTCCTTGGGGTTGGTGATAAACCGGATATCGACAGGGATGCTGGATGTCTCACTCTCAGATAATTGAATGTGGTCAGCCTGGAATAGTCTCCTTGGGATTGGTAATAAACCGGATAGCAACAGGGATGCTGGATGCCTCACTCTCTTAAAATCCTCATAAAAAATAAGAATGCAGGAGGCCCGCCATAGTGAAGTATGTCAAACAGTTTTAATAAAGGCAGAACAGATTACACTTACAAAAAGTACAGGAAGTGGATCACAGTTTTCTCTAGTGAGTGCTGCGGTTGCAGTGTACGTACCACCAACCGGAAGTACACGGAACTGACATCACACCTCGGATGCTCTCTGCCTCGCTAGACGCGGCGTTTCGCCCTCCTACTGGGCGTTATTAATAGCTGGCTAGGAGAGCATGTATGCGGTTTATATATCTAAACCACTCCTCCTCTAACTATCCAATTAACCTTGTTCCTTGGCGATCAGGAAGTACTTCCATGAACGCCTCTAATGGTAAAAAGAAGTATTGGTACCTAATTCTTTAATACCTCTGGAATATGCCAATACTGATAAATAATAAGTTAGTCCTGAATTAAAACTGTTATTTCCATTAAATAAACATAGTACTTTTCTTGTTACTGCCATACAATAGCAGCCCCTAGTGGGCGGAATTTATATTACAATGATCTAATGTAACATGCACCAATATCCAAAAACTATACATCTGGGCATAAATATAACACATAATGTATAGGAAATTCTAGGAAAAAATACACTACACATTGAATATAGTAAAAATATATATGTATATTATTTGTATTAAGAATTAATTTATAGATAAAAAAAAATAAATAAAATAATAATAAAAAAAAATCTAAATTAAAAATTCAACCATTTGATGTGCACCACACCCTTTTTTTTGTTAGCAGCAGCTTCATTCACGTTTAAAATCACACTCACATTTATTTAATCCATAAGCGCTCGGACCTTTACACACCTTTACACATCTATGAAAAAATATTGCCTATTTCTACCAAGTAGTAGTTAACCACATTCAGCTGGACTTGTTCTGTAAAATGTGATGATTGTCCATGAAAAAGATAGAAGGTGTGACAGTTTGTGAAACAATAGTGTTTAATTACACATTCCCATCTCATGAAGAAGTCTGCAGCATGTGTTCATGACTGACAGTGTGAATTGTTCTTAGCTCCACGGGGTTCATAGTGACTGGATTAAGAGTGATCTGTGAAGCTATCAGGAAGATATTGCCAGGGGACCCACTCAGTCATTAGCACAAGCACATGCACGAGTATATGTACTTGCTTCTGAGCATGGAGACGTAGAAGGCCAAAAATGTACGCACATACATTCATGTTTCGTGTCTTTCGGTATGTGTATAGAAATGCGTGCACCTCCACCTGAGTAATTATTGCCAAGTAGGCTATTTGGAGTTTTGCTGGTGCTGAATGGTTCTTAACTGTACTTCTGTATTCTGTGATTTGCAATTTCGCACTTGTGCTTGACCTTTGTTACTGACCAGGCATCTATCTGACCTGCTCTTTGGACGCCCCTTGTCTGCCTATGTTTGACAATTATTTTTGGTACCAACCTCAGCCTGCACGCACCTGATCAAGATTCTGCTTGTCTATTCTTTACCTTGCTATCTGCACAGTTCTGACATCTGTGTGTTTCCAGCGCTGAATCTAATAAGAATTTGGTGCTTCGCTGCTCATCTGTTACTGACTCTTGTCTGTGACCTGACTGTGTCTGAGATCTGTGCATCCTCTGTGTACTTACGGCTGTACTCCAGTACATATGATACTAGCATTCCAGAGTTCCATTCACCAGTTCCTGCACCAAGGTACCTACTGTATGTCAACAAACGGTCAAGAGGGAAAAGAACCGCTCAAGTGAGGGGATAGTTCCAAACACATCCAACCCAGGTGCAGGCACGGATCCGCAGTCCTGATAGCAGCAAATGGAAGAGCACAAAAAGCCGCACAACTGGTTGAAGATGCAAAAAGTTAAAATCCAAATTTATTTTGCAGGCAAAAAGATAAAATCATCCAAGATGAAACCAAAACAGTCGGAGACATGGGGGGGAAAAGGGGAGCACGGCGGTTGACGCGTTTCACGGAGTCTTCCGCTTAGTCGTAACCATGCTGTACAATACAAGACACTGCTATATATAGAGGAAAAGGCATTTCAAATAACATGTACCTCCCAGAATGTGCTTGATTGAGCCCACACAGCTGCAGATACTAAATCCCAATTAAGGGCACACAAACAGCCCAGCAGGAATTGTATGTTTGCTTTTGCTTCACCTTTTGTCCAAAAACGCATAGCAAAAAAGTTCTATAAATGCATATGCGAAAAAGCTTTCAATAAAACTAAGGAAAAAACAGTAGTGATAATATAAAAAGACAGCTGGTAGAAGCCAAAAAACTAACAAAAACAAAGTAAAGGGAGAAAAGAAAAAAGAAAAACGAAGAGAAAAAAACGAAGGGAAAAAAAAAAAAAAAAAAAAAAAAAGGGGGGAAAAAAAAAAAAAAAACCAAGAAAAAGAAAAAAGACAAAGAAAAAGTAAACAGTAAAACGGAAGCATATAGATGTGTTCATACCCAGATGGAACTATGGTATAAAAAGAAATGGTGTATAATATAGTCATGAAGAGCATATATGTGTAAATATATAAGTGGTACACATAAAAATAATAAATGTGTAGCCACAAACACATACATCACGTCCATATAGCATATGAAACAAATAGATAAATGGGGGGGGAAATTGTACACATATGTAATAGGTATGAGCACAACCCCCAAAAACGTATAACCCCATCCATTGAGTGGTATATCTGCAACTGTGTTCACATACATAGGGCAATCCACCCAATCGAAAGAATATAAAAATAACCAATGAGATATGTAAGAACACTAAACATTACCATAAAAATAATAATAAATACATAAATGCATAAACATAGAAGTCCTGTGTGTCTTTATCAGCATAATGGTATTATTATCCCCTATAAAGATATAAAAATAGGGACATTTAAATGGATATATACCCAAGACATTGGTAACATCTCAGGCATATCCCACATCGATCTAACAAAAAAAAAAAAATATATATATATATATATGCTTACGTGTACATGTCGACTTAGATCATACTGAACACAGAGTATAGCATGCACATGTGTGAACCACCGTGCATATAGCACAATCAATATCCATAAAGGAATTAGCCACACATTGCATAAATATATAGCCATGGAGGCAAGCCGAACGGAACAACATGCATATATATCGATGAACACATGCATTCCAAAAAAAAAAAAAAAAAAAAAGGGATGCAGAGACCGAAATGGGACAAAAGGGAAGGAGAAATGAGAAAAAAAAAAAAAAAAAAAAGAGAAAAGAAGAAACAAAGAAACACTAAGACATAGAATGGCCAATCAAAGAAACATGTACCATGTATGCGTATGGGATACAGGTAGCCCTCTCTGTATGTATAGTTAAATGTATGTACCCACGAATAGATACATGAATCATTACTGGGAATAAAAGTGAGTAACATCCCATTCAAAGTTTAAACCGCCAGGTAAGCGGGTCTGGAGTTTATGAATCCAGAAAACCTCCCGCTTACACAGAAGGCGGAACACATCGCCCCCTCTTACAGGAGCAACCACACGTTCGATCACTTGGACCGATATCAAAGACAGATCACCGTCATGTTCTGAATTAAAATGTCGGGCCACATTCGTGGATTTCCTCAATCTGACATCACTAAGGTGTTCCCTAAATCTGTCTTTAAGTTTTCGTGTGGTGCGACCCACATATTGTACAAAACATTCTCTGCAAGTAATGAGATAAATAAGGTATGTAGTGTTACAATTAAAAAACCTGTTGATTTTGTATGTTTTGTTCTCAATAGAGGATTGAAAGTTAACACCCCCTAGAATATGGGGACATGTAATGCAGTCCTTAGCCCCACATCGGAAATTACCTTTCAGATGCAACCATGTTTCTGATGTATTTTTAATTGTAGTGCTAAACAGACTTGGGGATAACTGGTTTCCCAGTGTTTTGGCCCTCTTGGCGACAATATTCACTCCTCCCTCTAAGATCCTGGCACAGTCCTTATCACCATACAGAATGGGAATATGTTTATTGATAATTTGTTTGATCCTGTTAAATTCCAAACTGTATGGGATGGTGAGATTAATGGAGCCATTATTGCCAGAAGTCTTAGATTCATTGAAATGTCTCTTTGGTGTAAGGAGGCTTTTCCTGTCCCTATTAAGGGCAATAGAGTATGCCCTGTCAAGGGTCCATTTTGGATAACCCCTAGCCAAAAAGCGTCTATACAAAAGTGCTGACTCTTTATTGAAAACGTCCAAGTCACTGCATATCCTTCTGATACGAAGGAATTGACCTACCGGTATACCCTTTCGAGTATGAAATGGGTGACTGGAGTCAGCATGTAACAAATTGTTACCAGCTGAGGGTTTCCTATATAGGCTAGTGACCACCTGATTTTGTCGATGCTCAAGGGTAACATCTAGGAAATCAATCCTATCAACATTGAATTGGCCAGTAAATGCCAGATTGTAATCATTGCGATTAAGATATTCCAAAAATAGGTAAAAAGGAAGGCCTTGTCTAGTGATAAAGATCAAATCATCTATATAACGAAAGAATATGACAATTTGATTCCTGTAGGGGTTACTATCTCCAAAAATGTGGACCCTCTCCCACCACCCCATGTAAAGGTTGGCCAGGGAGGGTGAAAAAATAGCCCCCATGGCTGCCCCACACTTCTGGAGATAGTAAACCCCATCAAACATGAAATAATTGTGCCCAAGGAGGTATTCCAAGACCTCCAAAATGTATGTCTTGGCCACCTCAGCCAGATCAGTATAGTGGGTAAGTGAAAAACGTACAGCTACTAGAGCTAGATTGTGGGGAATTGAAGAGTAGAGACTCACTACATCACAAGTCATCCACTGGTAATCTGGCTGCCAACAAATCTCACTGGTGATATTTAAGAGGTGCATAGTATCTCTTAGGTAACTGGGTAGAGTGTGCACAATGGGTTGAAGCTGGCCATCAAGCCACTCTCCCAGTCGTTCATTGAGAGACCCGATGCCAGCGACAATGGGCCTCCCCCGAACCGGGCGTGCCTCCTTGTGCACCTTAGGGAGGTGATGAAAAATTGGGGTGATGGGATATTCCGGTATCAGTTTATCAGACTCCTTAGGGGTAAGGATACCCATAGAGGCACCTCTATCAATAAGCTCTCGCAAAATGGCTCTGAACCTATTCAAGGGGTCACCACTTAGTCTTATATATGTATCCGTATCAGACAATTGCCTGAGAGCTTCCATTTTGTATTCACCTTTGTCTAATATGACTACCGATCCCCCTTTATCCGCATTCCTAATAACAATAGAGTCATCCTCCATCAAAGATATTAAAGCATTCCTTTCCTGTACATTCAGATTGTCATTTCTCACCTGTACCTTATTGGGAACCGTTTGTTTCAGTTCAAAAATGTCCTCTTCGATTCGTTTTTGAAAGGTGTCCATCTGGGGTACCCGTGACTGAACAGGATAAAAATATGAGGGTACTTTGAATGAAACTTTGTTGACATTATCCTCTTTCTCCTGTACAGCATCTCGATTTTCCATCATTAAGTCCTCCAGATCGATGGTCGCACAATGTTCTCTAAAAGATCTCGGTGATTCTGGGCCATTATCCCCCAATATTGTCACAGGTTGATCCACACCCAAACCATTGTCCACATCCTGAGAAACCTGTAAAGCTGTATCATCCTTCAGAAAATGCTTGCGTAAGGTCAAGTTCCGGACAA
Organism: Pelophylax lessonae; assembly: GCF_965119305.1. Taxonomy (NCBI): domain Eukaryota; kingdom Metazoa; phylum Chordata; class Amphibia; order Anura; family Ranidae; genus Pelophylax; species Pelophylax lessonae. The sequence continues at coordinate 518,501,429 of NC_138771.1, forward strand.
ATTTATTAATATCCAAGATCGTGGAAAACGGATCGAAATGTGTATGAGGGCAAAAGTTCAATCCTTTCGATAAAAGGCTCAATTCCCCCACGGTTAGGATCTTTTGTGATAGATTAATCACATTGTTGCTTGTCTCATCCTCATGTTTTATTTCCTCTGAGCTCGCAATGAATAGTGGTGATCCCGTTGGCCTCCGGTGCTTCTTTCCTCCCCTCCTTGTTTTCTTTGCGGTTTTTTCTTTTTCTGGGGCTTTTTCTCCCTTCTCTGACCGTTTTTTGAAAAAGGGGTATTGTACGGTGTACCTCCTGATCTAGGGAGTTGAGCATGATCAGGAGAGCTATCCGAGCCAGGTGTACCATAGGGACTCTCTATGACGCTTGTTTCTGGATCGGAAAAGCTCACTCTTTTCTTAAATTGGTGGCGATTCCATCGCTGCGATTTTTTCCACACATATACATTGTCCATTTCATAATCCACATTATCACGCTGAAACTTTTCTTTTTTGCCATTCATGATCTCCTTTTCAAATTTGTCAGTTCTAGCACTGAGATTCTGATCAAACTCCGAAAATGAAGGCAAATCTTTAAAAGTGGATAGCTCCTGTTGTAACATTGTTATATCCTCTTGTAGCTTTTTTAATTCCAGGGTTCTAGATGTTATGATTATTTTCATTAGTTCAATAGAACAAGTAGAAAGAGTATCTGTCCACAATTTTTTAAGATCCTGGTTGAAAAGATCAAACGTTGGAAATTTCTTAATTCTCAAGCCACGAGGGATACGCTGAACCTCTACATACTCCGCAAGCGTAGTTTTCTCCCAATAGGCTTTAATCTCTTTAATTATTAGTTTTTCCAGTTTTCTGAAAGAAGCGTCCATAGGGGCCGAGGAATTATCTGAGTCTTCTCTCAAGAGAGATGTTGCTCCTGTTCTGAGGGGGTTAGCGTCATGTTTCCTAAGTGATCGGCCATTCACAGTCTCATCCATGTCTCCGGCTGAGTGGTATAATGATACAAAAATGTCAAGTCTATAGTAGCTCACATATGTAAAAGGGAACTCACCGAGCCGGTATCCAAAAGCGGAAACAGCAACAAACGGTCAAGAGGGAAAAGAACCGCTCAAGTGAGGGGATAGTTCCAAACACATCCAACCCAGGTGCAGGCACGGATCCGCAGTCCTGATAGCAGCAAATGGAAGAGCACAAAAAGCCGCACAACTGGTTGAAGATGCAAAAAGTTAAAATCCAAATTTATTTTGCAGGCAAAAAGATAAAATCATCCAAGATGAAACCAAAACAGTCGGAGACATGGGGGGGAAAAGGGGAGCACGGCGGTTGACGCGTTTCACGGAGTCTTCCGCTTAGTCGTAACCATGCTGTACAATACAAGACACTGCTATATATAGAGGAAAAGGCATTTCAAATAACATGTACCTCCCAGAATGTGCTTGATTGAGCCCACACAGCTGCAGATACTAAATCCCAATGAAGGGCACACAAACAGCCCAGCAGGAATTGTATGTTTGCTTTTGCTTCACCTTTTGTCCAAAAACGCATAGCAAAAAAGTTCTATAAATGCATATGCGAAAAAGCTTTCAATAAAACTAAGGAAAAAACAGTAGTGATAATATAAAAAGACAGCTGGTAGAAGCCAAAAAACTAACAAAAACAAAGTAAAGGGAGAAAAGAAAAAAGAAAAACGAAGAGAAAAAAACGAAGGGAAAAAAAAAAAAAAAGGGGGGAAAAAAAAAAAAAAAACCAAGAAAAAGAAAAAAGACAAAGAAAAAGTAAACAGTAAAACGGAAGCATATAGATGTGTTCATACCCAGATGGAACTATGGTATAAAAAGAAATGGTGTATAATATAGTCATGAAGAGCATATATGTGTAAATATATAAGTGGTACACATAAAAATAATAAATGTGTAGCCACAAACACATACATCACGTCCATATAGCATATGAAACAAATAGATAAATGGGGGGGGAAATTTTTCATCACCTCCCTAAGGTGCACAAGGAGGCACGCCCGGTTCGGGGGAGGCCCATTGTCGCTGGCATCGGGTCTCTCAATGAACGACTGGGAGAGTGGCTTGATGGCCAGCTTCAACCCATTGTGCACACTCTACCCAGTTACCTAAGAGATACTATGCACCTCTTAAATATCACCAGTGAGATTTGTTGGCAGCCAGATTACCAGTGGATGACTTGTGATGTAGTGAGTCTCTACTCTTCAATTCCCCACAATCTAGCTCTAGTAGCTGTACGTTTTTCACTTACCCACTATACTGATCTGGCTGAGGTGGCCAAGACATACATTTTGGAGGTCTTGGAATACCTCCTTGGGCACAATTATTTCATGTTTGATGGGGTTTACTATCTCCAGAAGTGTGGGGCAGCCATGGGGGCTATTTTTTCACCCTCCCTGGCCAACCTTTACATGGGGTGGTGGGAGAGGGTCCACATTTTTGGAGATAGTAACCCCTACAGGAATCAAATTGTCATATTCTTTCGTTATATAGATGATTTGATCTTTATCACTAGACAAGGCCTTCCTTTTGACCTATTTTTGGAATATCTTAATCGCAATGATTACAATCTGGCATTTACTGGCCAATTCAATGTTGATAGGATTGATTTCCTAGATGTTACCCTTGAGCATCGACAAAATCAGGTGGTCACTAGCCTATATAGGAAACCCTCAGCTGGTAACAATTTGTTACATGCTGACTCCAGTCACCCATTTCATACTCGAAAGGGTATACCGGTAGGTCAATTCCTTCGTATCAGAAGGATATGCAGTGACTTGGACGTTTTCAATAAAGAGTCAGCACTTTTGTATAGACGCTTTTTGGCTAGGGGTTATCCAAAATGGACCCTTGACAGGGCATACTCTATTGCCCTTAATAGGGACAGGAAAAGCCTCCTTACACCAAAGAGACATTTCAATGAATCTAAGACTTCTGGCAATAATGGCTCCATTAATCTCACCATCCCATACAGTTTGGAATTTAACAGGATCAAACAAATTATCAATAAACATATTCCCATTCTGTATGGTGATAAGGACTGTGCCAGGATCTTAGAGGGAGGAGTGAATATTGTCGCCAAGAGGGCCAAAACACTGGGAAACCAGTTATCCCCAAGTCTGTTTAGCACTACAATTAAAAATACATCAGAAACATGGTTGCATCTGAAAGGTAATTTCCGATGTGGGGCTAAGGACTGCATTACATGTCCCCATATTCTAGGGGGTGTTAACTTTCAATCCTCTATTGAGAACAAAACATACAAAATCAACAGGTTTTTTAATTGTAACACTACATACCTTATTTATCTCATTACTTGCAGAGAATGTTTTGTACAATATGTGGGTCGCACCACACGAAAACTTAAAGACAGATTTAGGGAACACCTTAGTGATGTCAGATTGAGGAAATCCACGAATGTGGCCCGACATTTTAATTCAGAACATGACGGTGATCTGTCTTTGATATCGGTCCAAGTGATCGAACGTGTGGTTGCTCCTGTAAGAGGGGGCGATGTGTTCCGCCTTCTGTGTAAGCGGGAGGTTTTCTGGATTCATAAACTCCAGACCCGCTTACCTGGCGGTTTAAACTTTGAATGGGATGTTACTCACTTTTATTCCCAGTAATGATTCATGTATCTATTCGTGGGTACATACATTTAACTATACATACAGAGAGGGCTACCTGTATCCCATACGCATACATGGTACATGTTTCTTTGATTGGCCATTCTATGTCTTAGTGTTTCTTTGTTTCTTCTTTTCTCTTTTTTTTTTTTTTTTTCTCATTTCTCCTTCCCTTTTGTCCCATTTCGGTCTCTGCATCCCTTTTTTTTTTTTTTTTTTTGGAATGCATGTGTTCATCGATATATATGCATGTTGTTCCGTTCGGCTTGCCTCCATGGCTATATATTTATGCAATGTGTGGCTGATTCCTTTATGGATATTGATTGTGCTATATGCACGGTGGTTCACACATGTGCATGCTATACTCTGTGTTCAGTATGATCTAAGTCGACATGTACACGTAAGCATATATATATATATATATTTTTTTTTTTTTTGTTAGATCGATGTGGGATATGCCTGAGATGTTACCAATGTCTTGGGTATATATCCATTTAAATGTCCCTATTTTTATATCTTTATAGGGGATAATAATACCATTATGCTGATAAAGACACACAGGACTTCTATGTTTATGCATTTATGTATTTATTATTATTTTTATGGTAATGTTTAGTGTTCTTACATATCTCATTGGTTATTTTTATATTCTTTCGATTGGGTGGATTGCCCTATGTATGTGAACACAGTTGCAGATATACCACTCAATGGATGGGGTTATACGTTTTTGGGGGTTGTGCTCATACCTATTACATATGTGTACAATTTCCCCCCCCATTTATCTATTTGTTTCATATGCTATATGGACGTGATGTATGTGTTTGTGGCTACACATTTATTATTTTTATGTGTACCACTTATATATTTACACATATATGCTCTTCATGACTATATTATACACCATTTCTTTTTATACCATAGTTCCATCTGGGTATGAACACATCTATATGCTTCCGTTTTACTGTTTACTTTTTCTTTGTCTTTTTTCTTTTTCTTGGTTTTTTTTTTTTTTTTCCCCCCTTTTTTTTTTTTTTTTTTTTCCCTTCGTTTTTTTCTCTTCGTTTTTCTTTTTTCTTTTCTCCCTTTACTTTGTTTTTGTTAGTTTTTTGGCTTCTACCAGCTGTCTTTTTATATTATCACTACTGTTTTTTCCTTAGTTTTATTGAAAGCTTTTTCGCATATGCATTTATAGAACTTTTTTGCTATGCGTTTTTGGACAAAAGGTGAAGCAAAAGCAAACATACAATTCCTGCTGGGCTGTTTGTGTGCCCTTAATTGGGATTTAGTATCTGCAGCTGTGTGGGCTCAATCAAGCACATTCTGGGAGGTACATGTTATTTGAAATGCCTTTTCCTCTATATATAGCAGTGTCTTGTATTGTACAGCATGGTTACGACTAAGCGGAAGACTCCGTGAAACGCGTCAACCGCCGTGCTCCCCTTTTCCCCCCCATGTCTCCGACTGTTTTGGTTTCATCTTGGATGATTTTATCTTTTTGCCTGCAAAATAAATTTGGATTTTAACTTTTTGCATCTTCAACCAGTTGTGCGGCTTTTTGTGCTCTTCCATTACCTACTGTATGTCCTCCATCTCCCCTGCAGGCCCTGTCTACAGGGGTAATCTGATGGGAATAGTGCATGAGACCACCCTTATCATTTTGGGGTCCTCATACAGGTATGTGACAGGTGCAATTCATTATGTTCCCAATACTCACTATATCTGAAGAAGCAACTTGGATAAGCAGTGAAACATCTTCAACATGACAGAACAGGTGAATGTGACTATTACTATGTGAATTTGAATGTTACTACTTATACTATGAGATGGATAGATGATAATGTTAAGACATAGTACCTTTTTTTTTATTTACAGAAGCAATATGTTGTGTGTAACAGAGACACACAAACAGAAGGAATATTACGATCAAACTTCAGTCCAATCAAATATGACTTACAAAAAACAGATGGTAATTATGTGTTTCTCATGTTTCCATAAATAGATTGTGTATATGTAAATGTACCTTGATCTAATTGCCCTAACTGGAAAGTTTCATGGGAGATACAGTATTTATCAATTTAATTAGTGGCACAATTAGTTGCAATCAGGTTGCGTCTCCTTTGGCAAAGTTTCTGCAATAGGTATACATATTTGTGTATCTGTATTCCTTGGCAGCCAAGTGCGACAGTTTGCTAAGTTCTGAGACTGATTTATTACTAAAGATAAGACAGATGCATAATTAAAGCAGAACTCAACTGTATCCAAGCGCCACACACTGAAAATGCTATTTAATTCATTTTTAATATTCAAAGCAAACTTCCCCATCCATTCACGTCTCCATGCTTGATTTTGTTGAGAAATCATTTTGAAAAACAACCCCCTAGCATTTCTAGCTCATAATGAAACTTGTTTAATATTCCATTGCAGTAGCAGGTCTGGATAAACATTTTAAGGGTTTTCAAACACATAATGGCAAAAAAGAATCCTCTGATGAAGAATTCATTTATGAACGTTTAGCAGAAAATCAAACTGGCCAGCTTTAAGTAAACAGCTGCCTATTGCTTTTTGTAGCATGTCCCACAACCTGTTTGTGTGGTTGGAGGATAATGCAGCCATGGATTAAACACAAATTGAATTCTTCTTTGCATCCAGTGTAGTCTGAACAGGGCTTTTTCTTTTCCAATAAATTCTATTGAGATTCTTAACAAGGTGTAAGAATCAGCAGGTATATCAACATCTAATATTGTTCATAAATTGCATATCAGGTTACATAAATGCAGAACATGGTAAATCAATATATTTTCCTTTAGAACAAATTACTAAAGTGGTTGTTAACCCACACTGCAAAATTGCTATAATCCTCTTTGTTTCCCAAGGCTAGGTGCTCCTGTCACTGTGTTTTATAAAAAAGAAAATGCTTTACCTGATTTCAGAGCGCTGATCGGCCGTCACGTGACCCGCTGCCTCTCTCCTCCCCCTGCCTGACAGCTGCAGTGGGCGGGGCCGAATTCCCCGCTGACGTCAGTCAGTAGGGAAGGAGGAGAGAGTCGGCCAGTCACATGACAGCCGATCTGCGTTCTAAAATTGGGTAAAGCCAGCATTTTGTTTATAAAACACAGTGACAGGAGCACCTGGCATTGGGAAAGAAAGAGGGTTATATAAGATAATAAAAGGTTTTTCAGTAGCAGAAGGGGAGGGGGCAGGCACCTGACACAGGAGCAGAAAGCAGGAAGGGGGAGGGGGAGGAGGAAAGAGGGAGACAGAGGAGGACAGTGCAGGACTGCGGATAATGGAGGCACGTACACTGACCACGGTGTCAGAGCTCAGCAGCCATGATACACCATGGTCAGTGTACAGGGGGGAGGGTAGAAACTGGCAGGATCAGCCAGGTTTTCTAAGTGATATGGGGGGGCGAATTACACAGCACAAGCACTGTGCTGTGTACCATGCCTTAAAGGAACAGGATCTTTATTTATTTTTTTGGGGTAACAAACGCTTTAACATGAGGGAATAAGAAACCAAAACTGCACTCATTGAAAATACACCCTCTCCTGCTCTATTATGTTCCACCCCTCCATTTAAAATCACATGGGAGGGCGAAGAATAGGGATACTGCTGCGGTGCTAGTAATGTTACACAACCCCTCCATTAGAGCTCAACAAGTAAGGGGGAACGAATGAGGCAAACTGTGCCCCTGGTTGTGATCCACCTGCATTAAATCCTCATGGCACAGGTCAAAGAAGGGCTTTTAAAGTATGTGGCAGTACTAAAGTAGGCTAGTGGGCCTTAAAAACAGACAGGGGGAGGGTAAAGTAGAGAAAGAGAAAACGGGGCACAAGGAAAAAAGCGCACTTTGTCCTGTCTAAGAAGACTTTAGTGTAGGCATCCTATGAGGCAGATAAATATGAGAAATATGTAATCCGGGGGTCCCATATTTTATTGAAAAAGGCAATTTTATTTTTCAGGATAACCGAAAGGCGTTCATTAGCCATGATCCAGAATAATTTGGATTTTACCAAACTGAACTGGATCATGGGAGACCTCCATGACCTGGCAATGGCAATTTTAACTGCCAAAAAAAAAATGTTATGAGCCTTCTTGTATGTCCTGAGGTCCCCTCCACTTGATGTCCCAACAGCTCCTGTAAGGTGATTTGATAAGGTTCACCTGGGTAAGCGAGTAAATGAAGTTACGTGTACGGATCCAAAATCTCCTTACTTTTGGGCAGATCCACCAAATGAGGAACATCATGCCCTCTAGGCCACAGCCTCTAAAGCATAGTGGGGAGGCCCCAGAACACAAGATACCAACTTCACTGGCAACATGTACCACCTTAAGACTTAATAATTCACCTCAATCAGTGAGCAGTTGATGAGAGTTTTAGACATACATTGTGCCATCTTACACCAATCCTCCACTTTCAGCGTCTCATTAATATCATGTTGTTCCCATTTATTCATAGAAAAAAGCTTGGTGGAGGCTGAAGTCAACATATTGTAGATTTTGGAGATGTGACCAGTGTGTTTAATTGATAGTTCGATGCATTGTAGTTAGGAAATGCACTGAGTGTAGCGAAAAAGTTCCGAATTAGGAAGCTGATATTTTTCCTGCAGGAGTTCTGAACAGGGCTTTTACAAATGCATTTTTAATAGCTATTTCTTTGTTAGATGATGCAATGTCCTCAATGTACAATCCCTCGAAGCTGAACAACATGACACATCTCCAAACCACCTTGGAACGTATAAATCAGGCAATGACAGAGGACGGAAAGGCTATGGAATCAGCTTTACTTGAGCGCCGACCCCGTTCTGCTCCTCTCAAGTTGGTGGGTTAAAAACATAAATGGAATTTTTGCTCATACACCTCTATAGCCTGTTTTGCCAAAGGGTAAAATTAGTTTACATCCTATTTTGGCCTGTTTTCAGATGATTTTAAATGAAACCCAATGCACAAAAATGTTATCTAAGCCCCAAAACAAAAATGTAATACTTTGCAGCTTAACCCTTCACTCCGACCATACGCAAATATGCATGCAGTCTCACTGAACTGGGCTTTTTTTCGTGGGGTCTCAAATTAGCCTATCTTCCTTTGTGGAGATACATTGTATCTTTTTCTGTCCTTGCAGAGTTAGAAAAAAAAGTGTGTCTATGGGAGAGTTTGACCATTCTTCCAGAAGCGCATTTGTGAGGTCAGGCACTGATGTTGGACGAAAAGGCCTGGCTCACAGTCTCTGCTCTAATTCATCCCAAAGGACTCTGTATAGGCCAGTTAAGTTCCTCCACCCAAAACTCACTCATCCATGTCTTTATGGACCTTGCTTTGTGCACTGGTGGGCAGTCATGTTGGAACAGGCAGGGGCCATCCTCAAATTTTTCCTACAAAGATGGGCGCAGAAAAATTGTCCAAAATGTCTTGGTATGCTGATGCCTTAAGAGTTCCCTTCACTGGAACTAACGGCCAAACCCAACCCCTGAAAATCAACCCCACACCATAATCCCCACTCCACCAAATGATTTGGACCAGTGCACAAAGCAAGGTCCATAAAGACATGAATAAGCGAGTTTGGGGTGAAGGAAATTCACTGGCCTGCACAGAGTCCTGACCTCAACCCCATAGAACACCTTTGGGATGAATTAGAGCGGAGACTGCGAGCCAGGCCTTCTCGTCAAACATCAGTGCCTGACCTCACAAATGCGCTTCTGGAAGAATGGTCAAGCAGTTTTTTCTGCCCAAAACTCCTCTCAAAAACATAATCCAGAAGTTTTTTTTTTCCTGCCTCTTAAAGATGAACTTAAAATATGCCTCTAAACGTCCTTTTGTGCCTGGACACATAGGATCCCATTGAGCTGCTTCTACAGGCAGAAAAATAATGCAAATCTCCTGTAGAAGTAGCGTTTTTTAAGCACAGTGTGCATGGACCTTATGAGTTGTCCGACTTGCTGATAACCCACCTATTAATTATATATAATACAGATCGTATGGCTGAGTTCACATTGCATTCGGACCAAAGTTGCACAGGACCCTTTTATGGTCCGCACCAGAATCGGATCACATGAGTGTTCACACTTATACAATCAATAGATAAAAATGGTCTTGCTTATACAATCCTATTCATATCCAAACTGACAGTTCGCACTGGGGATGTCGTTAACTTTGTATTGACACCCCCAGTGATTCGCATGTGGCAGTGTTAACTGCCTGCAAATTGAGTGTGATGCAGGAACCCGCAGTGGATTCGCAGGGATCCCACATTGCATATGTGTGAACCGGCACTTTCTCATCTTGATCTTTTCTAAATTCCTTGCTATTTTGCAACTGTACCATAGTTAACTCTTTAATTCCTTTAGAATTACGAAGCACAGGCACGGAGCAACCAGGAGCTGAGGGAGAGGAAGGAATCAGAAAAGGCCAAACTATGTAGGATTCAAGCAGAAGAGAGACAGAGAAGGAGGGAGAAGAAATTCAAAGAGTTGGAAGAGCGAGAAGTCACTCTGCAAGACAGCAGAAGGTAGAAAATGTGCTGCCAGCAACTCTTCTTCCATTACTTTTAGAGTATGGTACCTAAGATGAGTCCTTGTTGGATATTTGTCAGACTCAAAAGTTGCATAGGCTAGGTAATTCCTTTTCTATGCCGAAAATGGACACCACAAAATATTTGACACCACAGTGCCATCACACATCCATTACTCAACTCTTCTCCCCTCCCAAAATTGCTGGACAGAGGACTGCAGATTGGTCTTTCAGGTTGCCATGTCTATTCATTGTAACCCACTGAATTGTCAATACAGGGTAGAGCTTTTAATGCTTAACAATAGGGTACTTTCATTGGTAGGAAGTCTTGTAACATGGGGTTGATTTACTAAAGGTAAAACTACTGTGCACTTTACAATTGCAGTTGCACTCCAAAGAGCATCTGATCCAGAGCTTAGTAAAGCCTGGTACCCACTATCAGTTTTTTTTTTTTTTTTGTTCAACCCAGTGGGATGAACAAAAAAAAAAACTGAAGAGCTTGGGAGGATCTCACTCTCCTAACCCCATCTGATGTTAATACAGCGATCTCCCTGCTGAGCTATTGTGTTCTATCAGGAAAACTACCCCCATGCCCCTGCCAGAACACACTGTTCAGCGCTGATTGGATGCTGGTAGTAGATGTTTTTATTTTTTTTATTTTTCAAGGTAACTTTATTGTACATAAGGTTTGCAAGTACAAAATAAAAAGAGGAAAGAGCAAACATTGTTCAGGTATTAAGATACAGTATAAACAGAATGTCTATTTGGTACACTGTCAACAGGTAGTAAAGGAGCAACTATATGACTCAAACTCATCTGAAGACATAAAGTACAGGTCACCAACAAAATAATACATATATGTATTAGTGATCGACCGATATCCTTTTTTTAATGCCGATACCAATATTTTGGTCATCGGACATCGGTATCGGCCGATATTTTCGGGCATGTAAAAAAAAAAAATTTCCAGGTACTCCCCAAACCCCTCCTCGGCACTGTAAAGCATTCAAAATGCCAAGTTGGGCTGTTTTGAATGCTGTCAGTTTTTTGAATGTGGCGCCGAGTACCCGGAAGTGATGTCATGACATCACTCAGGGGTGGCAGTGCTGGAGCAGGCGCCCTCCCCCAGCTGCCAGGGGAGTAGCGGCTCCAGGAAGGAGGGGGGCCGAGACTCAGGAAAGGTTAGACAGGTTGTGGTAGTGGGGGACTCAATTATCAAGAGGACAGAGAGGGCAATCTGTCGAAACGATCGCGGTAGCCGGACAGTATGTTGTTTACCGGGCGCTCGAGTTCGGCACATTGCGGATCGGGTAGACAGATTATTGGATGGGGCTGGGGACCACCCAGCGGTCATGGTGCATGTGGGCACTAATGACCAAGTCAGAGAAAGGTGGAGGATCCTAAAGAACTATTTCAGGGACTTAGGGAATAGATTGAGGAATAGGACCTCCAAGGTGGTTTTCTCTGAAATACTGCCGGTACCTCAAGCCACACAAGAGAGGCAGTAGGAGATTAGGGAACTTAACAAGTGGCTGAGGAACTGGTGTAGGAAGGAGGGGTTTGGGTTCCTGGAGAACTGGGCTGACTTCTCAGTCGGCTACTGGCTCTTTAGTAAGGACGGGCTGCACCTTAATTGGGATGGTACAGCTCTTTTGGAGAGTAAGATGGCCACCAAGTTGGAGGGGCTTTTAAACTAGGAGATGGGGGGGGGGGCTCAGAAGTAGAATCAGTCAGGAGCAAAGGACAGAAGGCAGTATTAGGGTCAGCAGCGACAGTAGATCCATAATGTCAATTGGGGGGTCTGTACGGGCAAACCTCAGACCAAACAGGAATAAAAATAAGCACCATTCAATATCAAAGAGGGGTATATGCAAATGCCAGGAGCCTAGCAAATAAAATGGATGAGTTGGAAATGTTAGTACATGAGGAGGACATAGACCTTGTGGGAATAACAGAAACTTGGTTCGACCCCTCACATGACTGGCTGGCCAATATCCAAGGGTATTCTGTGTACCGGAAGGACAGGGTATGAAAAAGAGGGGGAGGGGTATGTCTCTATGTCAAGAATAATGTAAGGGTGATAGAGAGGAGTGATATTATGGAAGGGATGAGTACGGAGTTAGAATCTGTGTGGGTAGAACTCCATAGGGAAGAAGTAAAGGGAAAAGTAATTGTGGGGGTTTGTTATAGGCAACCCAACCAAAGGGAGGAGGTTGAGCTGGAATTTATATCACTGTTGGGTAAAGTGGCAAAGCTGGGATCAGTCATCATATTAGGGGACTTCAATTATCCCGACATTGACTGGGAAGAGGGGACTACACACTCCCAGAAGGCCCGTCTCTTCATGGAAACCTTACAGGACAACTACATGTCTCAGTTGGTGGATTCTCCTACTAGAGAAAATGCAGTGCTGGATCTATTAATCACTAATGACCCAGGCCTAATCTCGGAGGTAGGAGTCCAGGACAACCTGGACTCTAGCGATCACAGGATGATCACATTTAGCATAAATAACAATATAACAAGGCAAGAGGGGAACATAAGAACACTAAACTTCAGAAGGGCAAACTTTCCCAAATTGTGCTCAATGATGGAAAGGGTAAACTGGGACCAAACCCTAGGAACACTGACCACGGAGGAAAAATGGGAATGCTTTAGGAACATCTTAAACAAATGCATCTCGCAGTGCATTCCTATGGGAAATAAATTTAGAAGAGACAAAGCCAAACCTGGCTGGCTAAACCGTAATGTTAAAAAACGTATTAGGGGGAAAAAAAATGGCCTTCAAGAAATATAAATCAGAGGGCACAGTATCGGCTTTCCAGCAATACAAGGAGGCAAATAAGAAAAGTAAATGCGAAATCAAAATGGCTAAAATCAACTTTGAGAAACAAATAGCGGAGGATAGTAAAAAGAACCCAAAGAAATTATTTAAATATATCAACAGCAAAAAAACTAGGGTAGAGCATATTGCACAATTAACAATGATGGGACCTTTAAAAAAAAAAAAACAATGATGAGAAGATGGTTACGGAGGACACTGAAAAGGCAACTGTGCTGAACGCTTTTTTCTCTTCCGTCTTTACACAGGAAAAGGAGGGGTACACTGACCATGACTGTATGGTTAGCAGTAATTCACAGGACTTGCCGCTATGGCTAACAGAGGGTGAAATCAGGGAAAGGCTGGATAAAATTAACACAAATAAATCACTAGACCCGGATGGCGTACATCCGAGAGTACTCAAAGGACTTAGTAAAACTATATCTAGACCACTGTTCCTAATCTTTGCTGACAGTATTATGACAGGAAATGTACCAGGGGATTGGAGGAAAGCTAACGTGATACCGATATTCAAAAAAGGGCAGAGGCATGTCCCAGGAAATTATAGGCCGGTCAGCCTGACATCGATAGTATGTAAACTTCAGGAGGGGATGATAAGGGACTATATGGTACAGTTTGCTAAAGACAACAACATCATCAGCAGTAATCAGCACGGGTTTACGAATGGCGTTCTTATCAAACCAATCTGTTAACATTCTATGAGGAGGTGAGCTGTGAGCTAGATAGGGGGAGACCAGTGGATGTGGTGTACCTGGATTTCTGTAGTGTTTAGAGATATACTGTCAGCCCAGATTCAGCCAAATACAGCAAAGTTAATCGGACGGCGCTTCACAGTACAGATGGACAATAATCCAAAACACACTGCAAAAGTGGAATATTCTGCAATGGTCGAGTCAATCACCTGATCTCAACCCAATTAACCACTTGCCGACTGCCTAACGCCGATCTACGTCGGCAGTCAGCCCCTCACAGGCAAAGTGATGTAGGTCTACGTCGCTAGCATGTGAGGGTTTAGGGAGCGAGCGCGCGCCGCCGGAGGCGCGCTCCCGCGCGGTCACGCACCCCCCCGCGCGTGTGCCCAGGGGACCCGATGTCCGCCGGTCACTCTGCGATCGTCGGGGGAGAGGGAGAAAGGCAGGCAGCTTGTGTAAACAAGCTGCCTGTCATTCTCCCCTGTGTATGAAGGATGATCATACGGTTCTACTATGTAGAACCGTTGATCACTGTTCATACATCTGAAGCCACAGCCAATCACAGTAGAAAGCACGCCCCTAGGGACACACATAGTCCCTCCCTTTCAAAAAAAGTTAACCCCTTCACTGCCAGTGTATTTTTACAGTAACAGTGCATATGTTTAGCACTGATTACTGTAGAAATGTCACTGGTAACCCCAAAAGTGTAAAAAATGTCAGTCAAGGGTCCGATCTGTCCGCCGCAATGTCGCAGTACCGCAAAAAAAAACGCAGATCGCCGCCATTACGCGTTAAAAAAAAAAACAACAAAAATGACAAAAATCTTTCCCTTTGTTAGTAAACGCGATAACTTTTGCGCAAACCAATCAAAATACGCTTTTTGCGATTTTTTTTACCAAACATAAAACAAATTGGCCGAAAATGTTAAAAAAATTTAGATTTTTACATTTTTTGGGGGGGGAATTTCATATAAAAAAATGTGAAAAATATTGCTATTTTTGCAAAATTTACGCTCTTTTTTTGTTTATAGCGCATGATCAAAAAATCGCACAGGTGATCAAATACCGCCAAAAGAAAGCTCTGTTTGTGGGAAAAAAAGGACGCCAAATTCGTTTAGATACAGCGTCGCACGACCACGCAATTGTCCGTTAAAGTCACACAGTGCCGAATCGCAAAATACCCCCTGGTCAGGAAGGGGGTAAAATCTTCCGGGCTTAAGTGGTTAAGCATGCAATTCACTTGCTGAAGGCAAAACTCAAGGCAGAAAGACCCACAAACAAAGAACAACTGAAGACTGCTGCAGTTAGAGCCTGGCTGTCATGTACCTGGTCGGAGGCCGAAGTGCTGAGAGGGCTCCCCTTGCGGCTAAGTGCAGTACACACCTGAAGATGGTACAGGAGGTGCAGTGCCCAAAGAAGCACAGGTAGCAAAGGTAGCCAGTGGAGAACTGAAGAGCTGGACCAGTGATCACCTGAAGAATGCTTGGAAAGGGCAGATGTCTCTCAGGAATTTTAGAAGTCACGTAACTTCCCCCCGTACGCGTTACGTCGTTCTAAAGGGCGGGACTTCATCAGCGGGGATCCCGGTACGCACGGGGGGAAGTCACATGACCCGCGGCCATCTTGGAACCAGACAGGAGGAACAGAGACACGCTCGCACGCCTGCATGCTCTGCAATTTTGGCTTATGATTTCTACGAATAATAGAGTGTTACCTGTACTTTTTCTTAATAAATTGTGATCAAGCAATACAGAGAGCACTAGATCTCCTTTATTGTCATTCTATATATCACGGAGTCCCATCCTTGACCGAATATCTCAGTGGGTGAGAAGTCCCTGATATAATTGAGGTCTAAAATCTGTCAGCTGGCCCCGTGTGATAATAATGTGGAGAAGTGGTCTGAATACTCATTGCTGATTGGTCTGGATACTATACGCTGTCTGGCCCTGTAGGGTCTATGCTATAAGGTTAGAGGCAGAGAATGCCAGGTGGTGGGATGATTTGAGCAACATATCACACATTATTGTGGATTATAAACCATCTACTGTTGGGATCTCAATCTCCATCACCTATCAAGAAGGACTTTATTATTTTTTTCCTCTTATTATCACCCTGCACATTTATGGACGTTCTTTTAGCATATGAGATATCTATACATTATATATTCATTACTGTGTAATGTTTGAATAAGGATTGTGCTGCACTTTGTTTACACTGTTATACTGTCTTTATGGTGGTGGTTCTTTTCTGGTGATCATCCATACTTGGTGGTGGACGGTGATGTGTGTCACTGGACATTGAATTATCTGAGACCCAACATAATTGAGACCCTCGCTAATTGGGACTATATATATATGGGACTTTTTTACAGTTTTTTTTTTTGTGTTTTTTCCTACTATTAGATATGTGTATAATAAGAGAAAGTGCAGAGCCTAATAATGAGATTTGACTAAATTCATACAGACATGATGAAAAATTGAACTAAGTGTCCAGAGATTAACACAACCCAGGTGCATGAATGGACTCAAACAAA
The DNA here is from genome assembly GCF_965119305.1 of Pelophylax lessonae. Classification (NCBI taxonomy): domain Eukaryota; kingdom Metazoa; phylum Chordata; class Amphibia; order Anura; family Ranidae; genus Pelophylax; species Pelophylax lessonae. The sequence goes on from NC_138771.1 coordinate 518,517,652, forward strand.
CTGACAGTGATTAGTCTTAAAATCACGGAACAGTCTCTGTAGTAAAAATGGAAAGAAAAAAGTGATGACAGGAAGCCGCTCCCACTGTAGGATGATATCCACCACCGTGATGTAAATGCCAGGGTACTCTTACCAGATGCGGTGGACCTTCAAATTAATGAAAGGTCAAACAGGCATGTATGGCAGGGGTCAACTTTACTGGTCATCAAACGGGCATAAGCGGTAGGGGTCAGTATACCGGTCATCAACCTCCAGAGACTCTCCACGATCAAGGTAATGATAAATTCACTAATACAACGTAAGGTTCCCTCTGCTTCTCCACAAGTACCAAGATGGAGTGGACCTCATGAGGAAAATAAAGGGCATCCGATCGTGTAATACGTTCAAAAATAGATGTTTGTTAAGAAGTATAAGACAGGTACTCACAAAATTACTTGTATGAATACAGCATAAGAAATCCAAGATGGCCGCGGCGGAGGCGTGCTTGCGTGCGTCATACGTTTCTGACACGTTTCATCATCATAGACGTTGTCAAAGACGTGGTTGACGCCCGCAAGCACGCTACAGCACGTTACAGTGCCTTGCAAAAGTATTTGTCCCCCTTAAACTTTGCGACCTTTTGCCACATTTCAGGCTTCCAACATAAAGATATAAAACTGTAATTTTTTGTGAAGAATCAACAACAACTGGGACACAATCATGAAGTGGAATGAAATTTATTGGATGTTTCAAACTTTTTTAACAAATAAAAAAACATGCAAAATTATTCAGCCCCCTTAAGTTAATACTTTGTAGTGCCACCTTTTGCTGCGATTACAGCTTTAAGTCGCTTGGGGTATGTCTCTATCGGTTTTGCACATCAAGAGACTGAAATTTTGCCCATTCCTCCTTGCAAAACAGCTCAAGCTCAGTGAGGCTGGATGGAGAGCGTTTGTGAACAGCAGTTTTCAGTTCTTTCCACAGATTCTCGATTGGATTCAGGTCTGGACTTTGACTTGGCCATTCTAACACCTGGATATGTTTATTTGTGAACCATTCCATTGTAGATTTTGCTTTAGGTTTTGGATCATTGTCTTGTTGGAAGACAAATCTCCGTCCCAGTCTCAGGTCTTTTGCAGACTCCATCAGGTTTTCTTCCAGAATGGTCCTGTATTTGGCTCCATCCATCTTCCCATCAATTTTAACCATCTTCCCTGTTCCTGCTGAAGAAAAGCAGGCCCAAACCATGATGCTGCCACCACAATGTTTGACAGTGGGGATGGTGTGTTCAGGGTGATGAGCTGTGTTACTTTTACGCCAAACATAACGTTTTGCATTGTTGCCAAAAAGTTTGATTTTGGTTTCATCTGACCAGAGCACCTTCTTCCACATGTTTGGTGTGTCTCCTAGGTGACTTGTGGCAAACTTTAAACAACACTTTTTATGGATATCTTTAACAAATGGCTTTCTTCTTGCCACTCTTCCATAAAGGCCAGATTTGTGCAGTATACGCTGATTGTTGTCCTATGGACAGAGTCTCCCATCTCAGCTGTAGATCTCTGCAGTTCATCCAGAGTGATCATGGCTGCATCTCTGATCAGTCTTCTCCTTGTATGAGCTAAAAGTTTAGAGGGACGGCCAGGTCTTCGTAGATTTGCAGTGGTCTGATACTCCTTCCATTTCATTATTATCGCTTGCGCAGTGCTCCTTGGGATGTTTAAAGCTTGGGAAATCTTTTTGTATCCAAATCCGGCTTTAAACTTCTCCACAACAGTATTTCGGACCTGCCTGGTGTGTTCCTTGTTCTTCATGATGCTCTCTGTGCTTTAAACAGACCTCTGAGACTATCACAGTGCAGGTGCATTTATATGGAGACTTGATTACACACAGGTGGATTCTATTTATCATCATTAGTCATTTAGGTCAACATTGGATCATTCAGAGATCCTCACTGAACTTCTGGAGAGTTTTGCTGCACTGAAAGTAAAGGGGCTGAATAATTTTGCACGCCCAATTTTTCTGTTTTTTATTTGTTAAAGTTTGAAATATCCAATAAATTTCGTTCCACTTCATGATTGTGTCCCACTTGTTGTTCATTCTTCATAAAAAAATTACAGTTTTATATCTTTATGTTTGAAGCCTGAAATGTGGCAAAAGGTCGCAAAGTTCAAGGGGGCCAAATACTTTTGCAAGGCACTGTAACATTTGAGGTCATAAATCCAACGTGTTTCCATTTTTTAAATCTCCCTCCTTATATTGCTACCCCTCCAATGTGCTGAGAATCTATCTATACCGATTATGGAGGTACCTTTTGCCGACTTGTTATGGCACTCCAAGTAATGCCGTGAGATGCTATGTTTTGGAAACCCGCGTCTGATATTTCCTAGATGTTCATTCACCCTGATTTGCATGGTTCTAATAGTTCTACCCACATACTGGAAGCCACAAGGGCATTCCAGTAAGTAGACTATATTCTTAGAACCGCAAGTAATAAAGGAATCTATGGTGTAGGATTTGTTAGTGGTATTCGATTTAAAGGTGCATGCTTTCCTCTTAATGGAATTCATCCTGCATACGACACACTTCCTACATGGAAAGAAACCCTTTATTTTTGGGAAAAAGGAACGAGTGCTAGGTTGATTAATCACATTTGGTGCTCAACCTTAAAGGGTGAAGTCCTCTGTAAACCACCTTGGGTGTTTCTCCCACCACCTCTGCTAGGAGTCTGTCATTTTTAACACCTTCCAATGTTTAGAGAAAATGTTCTTAATATCCCTATATTGTTGAGAGAAGGAAGCGACAAACGCCACCCCAAAGGGGTTAGCAGAGGTGTCAGCCCTTGGTTTATCCAGTAGCATCAAGGATCTGTCCCTGTCCGCTATTTCATGAATAACAGGATCTAAATCCTGAGAGGAATAACCTTTTTCTTGGAACCGAAGCTTTAACACATTGGCTTGTTGGAAGTATTCCCCCAGAGACGAACAGTTTCGACGAATCCTTGTGAACTGGCTTTTGGGGACTGACTTTAGCCAAGAGGGGTGATAACAGCTATCGGAACCAATAAAGCTGTTCCGGTCGGTGGTCTTAAAAAAATACTGGTGATCAGATGGTTATCTTTAACCATAATATTAAGATCCAAAAAATGTATACTGATCTTGCTAGACTCATGCTGGAGCCTAATACCCAAATCATTGGTATTAAGGGAGCCAAAGAATTTATTAAGGGATTGCGAGCTGCCATTCCATATAACCAACACATCATCGATGTATCTTTTCCAGAGGATTAGCTCCGGTCTGGTATTATGGAGTACATTTTCCTCCTCCCACTTCGCCATGAACAAGTTAGCCATACTGGGCGCAAATTTTGCGCCCATGGCAACACCCCTGGTCTGAAGGTAATATAGACCCTCAAACCAGAAGTAATTGTGTGTCATGGCGAAGAAGAGGTGTTGTAGGATCCAAGTTTTTTGATCAGAAATTAATGATGGGTCCCTACCCAGGAACAGATTCACGGCTTCCAACCCATGCTCGTGTGAGATAATAGTGTAGAGGGAGGCCACTTTCTCTTATTATTTACATTTCTGGATTTGTTCTCCTGTTGTGCTGGCTGCCATACTTCGTTTTTTGTTGAGCATTAATTTGCCCAGAATTGGATATCACATTTGTCCACCTGTACATTTAGAGACTAGCGCGACTTTATTTATCCATCTTTATTAGATATGTGTAATATCATTTACTAGCGCAACTCTGTTTTATGTTAATCTGTATTTTGTGACGATATCGCACAGTAGAGGCTGCTGCATTTAGGAACTAGTTTTGGATAGTGTGTAAGATAATTTTTTAGCCCGGTTATTTATTTTAAATATACCCCATATTAACAGCAGCAGCCAACCATACACACATCCTTTTTTCCTTTGAGCAGGTAATTATATTCATAATGATGCTGATTTGCTGATCCATGAGCAGTCTGGGGACAGAGCAGTGACACTGGATGGTGAATTGCTGAACAAGGAAGATGAATTGATAAATCAGAAATTATGTTTGTCAACTGTGTAATGGGGAAATTGTGCGTACATCACATGACTGGCTTTACTGAATTATATTCAGCCTTTGGCAGGCAAAACAATCTACACGTTTGAACTTCACTATGTATATTTGGCTTATTTTTTCATATTCTATTGTTTAGGCTATGTACAGAGCAAAGGATCCTACTTGACCTGGAGAGGAGAGAGAACCAAGAGGGCTTAGCGGTCCAACAGGCTGAGACCCGCAGGGCAGTGATTGAAAAGAGGAGCAGGAAGAAAGATGAAGATAGGGAGAGGGAGTGGAGGAAAGAGGAGGACAGAATGAAGTACTGGAGGGACCTCCGGCAGCAGAGAGAGAGCATAGAGGTGGAGAAGGACCGGAAGCTCCATGAACAGGAAGAGAGACAGAAGGTACGTTTATAGCACGGTTACATTACTATACCAGTAAATCACTACCATCACCACCACCAATTCAAAAACAGTTTAACGACTTGACATCCAAAAGATTTACCCCCCCTCCTGACCAGGCCATTTTTTGTGATACGGCGCTGCGTTACTTTAACTGACAATTGCGCGGTTGTGCAACATTGTACCAAAATAAAATTTAAGTCCTTTTTTCCCCACAAATAGAGCTTTCTTTTGGTGATAATTGATTTCCACTGTGTTTTTTATTTTTTGCGCTATAAACCAAAAATAGACAAACAAATTTAAAAACGATAATATTTTTTACTTCCTGCTATAAAACACATCCAATAAAAAATTGAAAAAAAATCTAATTTCTTCAAAAATTTAGGCCAATATGTATTCTGCTACATATTTTTGTTAAAAAAAAAAAAAAAACCATACAATATTTATTTTAAACAGAATTGCACTTAACAAAATATATGTGAAAAACAGCCTGTCTAAAATCGACATATAGTACGCCAGATACTGTTATTCTCACCCACTTCTGGTTTCTCTCCATACTGGAAGTGAGGTCACCCGGTTGCACCCAACGTGCATAAGTTACTTGGTGGTGAAACCCAGTGTTCTTTTGGAAGCAAATTTCAAAATTAATTTTAGTCATAGTCTTTTGACTAAAATGCAATTTTAGTTTTAGTCATATTTTAGTCTTTTGACTAAAATGCTATTTTAGTTATAGTCATCGGAATTGTTTTAGTTTTAGTCATATTTTAGTCTACTAAAATCTCCAGTACATTTCTAGTTGACTAAAATCTCATACATTTTAGTCAACTACAAATCAAATGGGTTTAGGTAAATTGAAATGCATTATTTAAACATTTCTCAGAAATTTCCAAACAAATTATATACTCCTGGAGTAAAAATCTAATAATATGTTATTATTTATTGTATTAAGATTTGAATATGCACTACAGACACAAATTTAGCCATTGTGAACGTCTTTATAAATAAAACCAAGTTTCATAAACAAACAAAAATATTGCTTTTAGACAAACAGAAAAGTGCAATTTTAAAATACAAAAAACCCCAAAAACTATAAACTCTTGTCTGTAATGTCATTGCACATATTACCTGAATATATTACCAACATTAATTATTAGGAAAAGAAAAAGCTTTTTTCCTATTTTTTTCTCTTTCAGCAGCTGAGTAGATGCCCCTTACTTATGCTTATGCGGTAGTGCAATACATGTTTAAACTTTAATGTGCTATTATCACAGGCTCTGGATGGAATTGTGTTGCCGATTTAGAAATGGCCAGCAGAGTAGTGTTAATTTTTATGTAAATTTTTAGTTTTAGTCATAGTCTTTTGACTAAAATGTAATTTTAGTTTTAGTTGTAATTTAGTCTTATGACTAAAAAAACATTTTAGTTTTAGTCATATTTTAGTCATCTGATTTGTTTTAGTTTTAGTTTTAGTCGTATTTTAGTTGACTAAAATAGTGTTAAGTTAATTTAGTCAACGACAATATTTTAGTTGACGAAATGAACACTGGTGAAACCCCTATCGTTTTACTCTTATCGGGACATTGCCCTACATCAGTGGAGAAGATATTCTGTGATAAGGACATTTCTGTGCACATTTTTCATTTTATATTCACATTAGAATGAGTGCTGTGTCTAAGCACAGTGTTGAACTTTTGCAGTACTGGGGTTGTGGTATTCACTTGCCCGATATTGATGAGGAGTGGACACATTTTTGACACTTTTTATATATGGACTCCCAATAATAAATGTGGTACATTTTATGTCTATGTATTGGATTTGCAGCACTGGGATTGCAGTAGTAATTCAGATCTTGGTTGTAAACTAACTTGGCACAATTCATTTATGTGTATTAGGTACTTGTACTTTATAAAACACTAGTGTTGTATAATTAGACATCTGTCTTACTGTATGGTGATACGTGCAGTTTTATATTGGATAACACTTTATTTTATTTATTTAATATTTTTTGTTATATATGCATTACTTATTATAGGTTTTACTGCACTTTTTGTCTTTGGATGTTTTTTTTAGGGGTAGCTTTCCCCTTTTTTAATGAACACCCTTTTCTGTATGTGTGTGAACACAAAGCAGGTGCTAGCGGCAGCTTCACCCATAGATTATACCAGTGGCAGCGCATATTTTACCAACATTTATTTCACTTTAATCATTGTTGCCCATTGTATCTGTGTCTTGGTAGCTCCATCTGCTGTTCTATTAAACATACAATATTAATGCAAAGATTTGCTGTTCCAGGAAATGACGCATAGCCAGATGGCAGCACAGCAGAGACAACAAGAAGCGGATCTCCAAGAGTGGCGCCGGCACCAGCAGCTGCAGTCAGGAGGCAAGCGCAGAATTTCCAGCAAGCTGGAGCAGTTCTATCGGCAGGCAGAGCAGGAGTTTCAGAAGGACAGAGATTTGCAGCACTACTTGAAGGACAACAATCTCCAGATGCTGCGCTCAGCTATGGTTTTGTGAGCATCCAAGAGAAGCATGTGCATTATGTTCGCCACACATATTACAATCTAATTGTAAAATCTGCTTTAAGTATGTCAACAACTATGTAATGTAGTACGAGCGTCCTGCTTGATTGGATAGAAATTAATTGGGTAGTTTAGGTAGGTCCTCATTACATATATTTTGTATACCTAGATTGTATCATGGAGTTTAAGGGGAAACACATATCAAGTTAGCGAAAATGAATGGACAAAATATGATCATGGTGGCTCCAGAGCCATTTCTATGTGTAACAAGGCCCTCAGAGAAGAATCATTAAAATAGATCTAAATCCAAAACAGTTTGTTCTTTATTTTTCACATCGAAGGTGTAAAATATACATTTTTTTTGCTGATATTCATTAAAGGAAATATACACCGATCGACCATACCATTATGACCACTGCCAATCTAAGTGAATAACCTTGATTATCTCATTACAATGGCATCTGAAAGTCAGTGGGATATAGTAGGCAGCAAGTGAAGTTGATGTGTTAAAAGTAGAAAAATAAATGGATAAGTATAAGGATTTGGTTGACTTTGACAAGGACTAAATTGTAATGGCTAGATTACTGGATCAGAGCAACTCCTGAACTGCAGCTCTTTGGGATGTTCCTGATCTGCAGGTCAGGACTGACAAAAAGTGGTCCAATGAAGGAAAACCAGTGACAGGGTTATGGGAAGGCAAGGTATGTCCAAAATGAAGGCTGGCCTATGTAGTCCGATTCAGTAGAAGAGCTACTGTAGCTCAAATTGCTGAAAACGTTAATGCTGGTTCTGATGGGAAGGTGTTCGAACACACAGTGCATCACAATTTGTTGTATATGGGGCTGTGTAGCAGCAGACCAATCAAGGGGCCCATGCTGACCCATGTCTGTGGGCAAAAAACGCCTACATTGGGCACGTGAGCATCAGAACTGGCCCCGGGAGCAATAAAAGAAGGCATCCCAGTCTGATGTACTTCAGGAACACAAGTTCAAACTCTCCAGATCTCAATCCAATCTTGCATCTGTGGAATATGCTGTAAAAAAAAAGTCCAATCCTTGAAAGCCCCACCTCGCAACTTAGGGTAACTCTACTTACATGGGAAGCCGGGGGGGGGGGGGCGACTAGCAATGCTGCATTTTAACTCTTGTACCAAGCAGGTTTGAAGTGACACATCTGAGGGGGCCCCCCTGCTGCCCCCCTATTAATGGACACTAGCGAGGCTGCATTGATGGGCACTTATGAGGGTGTGCTGATGGGCACTGGTGAGACTGCATTCATGAGGCTGCATTGATGGGCACTGGTGAGGCTGCACTGATGGGCATTGGTGAGGCTGCACTGATGGGCACTGATAAGGCTGCATTGATGGGCAATGGTGAGGTTAGATTGATGGGCATTGATCAGGCTGCACTGATGAGGCTGCATTGGTGAGGCTGCAGTCGCTGCCATAGAAACATTTGTAAAGAGGAGGCATTAGTAAGATGACCACACACTTATGTGGGAGAGCCAGAAATTTCTGCACCCAGGCGTCTGTGACCCTAGTATCGGCTGTGTTAGGGGCATTGCTTTAGATTAGGGTACACTAGTGTTGCCCTCTGAAGAGTGAACCACAGTGCATCACTTTTCAGAGGGTGTTTGACAAGCGGCAAAGAAGCATTATATTGCCTTCTCACCATCTGATTTAATCCCTAAAAACCTGCACCACCTCGCTACAACTGTGTTCGATTTTGGGGGTGGGGGGGGATACCAGAGATAGGATCCACCCCAGGTGCCAAATGCTCTAGGTACGCCCCTAGGGGCGAGGTAGAGCGGACGGGGACTCACAAATCCTGTCCACCAATAAGCTAGTTTCCCGCTGTGCAGCTGTTTATAAAAAACTTCTCTGGGCCCCCTGTGTTCAGTGGGAGCCGGGGGACAGAAAGTGGACTATTTCATCACTTTCAGCTTTAGGCGGATTATTTCACAGCAGCACTCCCTGCTGGCTCCAGTATACTGATATAGCAGAGGCCAGCCTTCAACTGTGTAGCACGCTGCTGCAGAATAATCCCCCTAAAGTTGAAAGTGATTAAATAGTCCACTTTCTTTCCCCTGCACCCCCCCCCCCCCCACACTGAACACGGGGGACCTGGAGACTTTTTTTTTTTCTAAATAACTGCACAGCGGGAGATTAGCTTATTGGTGGACAGGATTTGGGAGTCCTCGTCTGCTCTACCTCCAGGCCCCCCTGCTGAGATGACAGATCCGCCCAGTGCGTGAGGGCCCTACTGACATCCCACCCCCCAATGTGTGGCACGCCCCCCTTGGTACGCCCCTGCCTCTATGACTGGAACAAATTTGATCATATTTTACATTGTGTGGATTAGAACTTTGTAACCACTTTGTGCATTTAGGCTGGGTTCACACTGTTGTGCCAGGCGTGTCACTGCGAGCATTACTGCTATTTGGAAAAACATGCATTATGTTTGTTGATGCGCTGTGGTGCCATTCATTCTTAATGGTACCTTAATGAGCCTACAAAAAAAATAGTTCATGCAGCTTTTTTGGTGTGTTAGGCATCCCTTTCAAATAATGCACAACATAACACATGTGTGCTAATGAACTGTGACATTGTGAATCCAGCTTGAAAGATTTTTTTTTTAAAATCAGGTAAAGTTTATTGAACAATGTCAAAATAGTGGTGCAAAGTTCAAGAGTTAGTGCACACCGATGAATAATTAATTCAGTTTCAATAAGCACAGTCTCATTCAGTTTACATACAGCATATACCAGGGGTCTCCAAACTTTCCAAGCAAATATAAGAAGTCCATAGGTCCAAAAGAAAATTTTCAGGGAAGGCCCAACTGGTATTGCAAAAATATATAGACAACTTTATTGAAAAATACAAAATTGTAAAAAATACACCTCCACCATTGCAAGAGTATAAAAACAACCAGGTAGCTACCACAGACTTGCATCCATCCACATACACACATCTGAATACAGGTAATGGGATTAACAGCAGGCAATCAACCATAAAGCTAGGGGATATTCCCAAATAATCAATAGCAATTCCTGCTCTTGGAATAGGTCAGTCTGGAGTCCCAACTGTAGGTAAATGGAGCTTGCCACAGCAAAGGTAGAGGGAGGAATGAAACCCTCACCAAATCTATACATTCTTTGCCAGATAGTGAGGGCAAATACCTGGACAAAACACTTTTTTAGAAGGTACAGGAACTGGAGAGAACAACCTAGCTCCAAAGAAAAGTATAGTAAAAACCAGACAGGGAGGCAAGGATAATACCCAGACACCCACGGTAGAAAAAGAAAGAGGAAGAGAGGCCGTAAAAAAACAAAGGGAGATGAGAGCCAGGAATGGCAGGAGATGACTGATGCCTTCCCTCCATCAGGGAGGAACAGGGGGACGGACGTCGGCCATGAAGGTGGTAAACCTGTCCGACTTTCCTTTGACTCAACATCACATTTCCCTATGAAACAAGGGTTTATCCTTTTCATCTACTTCCTCCATTAATGAATTTGAGGTGTTCAAGGATGTCAGCCTCTTCTTACGGAAAGTGATATATTGGCATAATCACCGACAATCGGATTCAGCTCCAAAACAGGTTGATACGGATGAGGAAGAAGCCTTAAATGCACTGGCCTCACTCCTAGAAGAAAATGCTGACCATGATTTGGACACCAAGCAATGCTCAACCTCAACAAATTTTACAAGACCATCTCATATATAGATTAGATCTGTTCAGATTCCCCCCATTTTCCAAACGTAAGTGGATAAATTTTTTTTTTTGATCAAGTACAAAAAGATCTAGCAAAAATAAACTGGAACTGGAGGGGTTTGGACAACCTAACTAGGGAAGAGAGGAAAGCTATGAAAGAACTGGAGGAGGCCCCCAACCTAGTAATTTAATTAGGGCAGCGACAAAGGTGGGAATATAGTTCTGCTGATGGGAAAAATGTGTGAACAAGAAGTTATGCGTTAACTCACTGATGCATCCACCTACAAATAACTAGCTAACAGCTCCTTCCCTGCCATTGTTGATGCCCTTAACTGTAGGTTGATATTGGCACATGAGGCTGGGTTGATTTCCAGAAAATAACTTTTTTTTTTTGGGGGTTTGGGAATTCAATATACCACCCTGTCCTAATATTCCCAAGCTTCACAAATCGGTTCAAAATCCCCGTAGGCCTATAGTGTCAGCCATTAAAGGCCCACTAGAGAGGGTGGGCAAATTTATAGATGCCCTGATTAAGGAACTAGTACTAGATTTGCCCTCTTTTGTGCAAGACACTAGGGACGTACTAAAGAGACTTGAGGTCACCAGCATTCTGGAAGGAGCCCTCCTGGTTGGAGTCAGCGTCGAGTCCCTCTATACTTCAATTCCCTATTAGTGAGGACTACGAGGAGTGACCCACTTCCTTCAACAAAAATTCCTGCAATTGGGGGCCCACAATTAATTGTTGAGACCCTTGAATTCATGTTGAAGCACAATTGTTTCCAATTCTTGAGGGCCAACTATCAACAACTTAGGGGGAAATCGATGCCTGCCTACATTTAGGCCTCTGGGAGGAGGAGGTGGTGTATCGGTCCTCTTTGTATCTCAGCCACAGTCTCTTGGGGGGGGGGGGGGAATTATTGAACAACTGTCCTCCTTCATGGATGAATTCAATTCCAGTAATAGAAACACTAGAGTGAATACAGAGGGTTTACCACAAGATGTAAACCATTGGTGAGCCTCAAAAACAGGAAGGCCAGATTATAGTTTGCCAAACAACATCTAAAAAAGCCTTCACAGTTCTGGAACAACATCCTATGGACAGATGAGACCAAGATCAACTTGTACCAGAGCGATGGGAAGAGAAGAGTATGGAGAAGGAAAGGAACTGATCATGATCCAAAGCATACCACCTCATCAGTGAAGCATGGTAGTGGTAGTGTTATGGCGTGGGCATGTATGGCTGCCAATGGGACTGGTTCTCTTGTATTTATTGATGATGTGAATGCTGACAAAAGCAGCAGGATGAATTCTGAAGTGTTTCGGGAAATATTATCTGCTCATATTCAGCCAAATGTTTCAGAACTCATTGGATGGCGCTTCACAGTGCAGATGGACAATGACCCGAAGCATACTGCAAAAGCCCCCACTGGCTATATAACAAGCTGCAAAGACCAGAGCCGGCATAATCACGGGAGACATCGTGGGAGGAGGAACGGAGGGAGAAGACCAGAGGAAGAAGACCAGAAGGAGAAGATCAGAGGGAGAAGACCGGAGGGGAGAAGATAAGAGGAGAAGATTTTTAATAAAGGACTTCTCAAAACTGTCTTGTCATTATTTACATACACTGCCTTTTTTGAATTTTTTTGGGTGAATGGGTAGAGGTACAATGCACCCCTTACTTATTCACATAGGGAGGGGATCCAGGATCTGGGGGCCCACTTGTTAAAGGAGGCTTCCAGATTCTGATAAGCCCCCTGCCCGCAGACCCCCACAACCACCGCCCAGGGTTGTCGGGAAGAGGCCCTTGTCCTCATCAACATGGGGACAAGGTGCTTTGGGGTGGGGGGGTGCAGAGCCCCTCCCACCCCAAAGCACCCACCTACCCATGTTGAGGGCGTGTGGCCTGGTATGGTCCAGGAGGGGGTGGGGCCGCTCGCTTGTCCCCTCGCCTTTCCTGACCTGCCGGGCTGCATGCTCGGATAAGGGTCTGGCATGGATTTTGGGGGGGACCCCACACCGTTTTTTCGGCTCCCCTCAAAATCCATACCAGACCCGTAGGACCTGGTTTGGAACCTGGGGGGGACCCCCCACACCGTTTTTTTTTTTCCATTTTGGCGTGGAAGATCCTCAGAGATCATTCTGATCCGACTTGTGATGCGACTTCCATTCAAATCAATTGACTGACAGCCATATCAAAGACGGCTCATAGGCAACCATTGATTTTGAATGGAGGCAGAAAAATGCTGCTAAAAGCCAACGTGGCCAAACGTACAATAACGCCAATGCTAAAAGCTACTTAAAGCACATTTTTACAGCTGCTTTTTCCTGGTGTTAAAAATGGCTCTGCAGCTCATTTTTTTTTTGACTCCCTATGTGCATGGGCCCTTACTCATAGTTCTATTTTTTAATTGAATGATTCTATACTTATTGCTTTGTCAGTGCAATTTATGTTTATTCTTTCATTTTAAGTTTGTGATTATCAATGAGGTCATATGGTTGAAGTTTTTTTAATAATTGACTTGGCATTTATCTTTTAGTGCTGCACTGTTTTATATGATTAGTTTGGAGTTTGTATTTTGGCTTTGAAAGCTAGTAGCTTTTCTCTTTACTCAAGTGTGGTGTTTTTCCTCTTATTAAGCCCCGTACACACGTACCGATCGTCGGCCGAACGATCGGCTGTCTTTTGTCCCTGGGCTGTCGTGTCTGTTGAAAAGTGCAAAAGACTGCACAAGAATTTTGTCCGCCGACTACAGCCGACTGCAGAAGTGATGTCATGTGATGGTTAACTTTCCCTGTGTTTTTTCTTTTCTGAGCATGCCCAGTCTTGCAAATCTGCTGTCTGTCGGCCGAATTCTGTATTGACTGGCGAACAATCGGCCGTTCTGGTGTCGGCATACTAAAATTTTAATGCTTGCAAGACAGATTCTTTTCGGCCGAAAGTGCGCTGTCGGCTGTCGGAAGCATCATACTAACAAGCCGAAAATCGGCCGATCGCTCGGCGGCCGAACATTTTCGGCCGACAATCTGCACGTGTGTACGGGCCTTTATTTGGTTAAACCTTTCTATATGTCAGCATTTCACCTTAGAGCTGACAGATGTTAAAGGACAATGTGACTAATTTGTTTTCATACACTCCGTTTGGCTTTTGATGTTTGCTGTTTGCTTGTTGCTACTTTTAACTTTGTCTTTCCCTCATCTGTGTTAATTTGACACTTTTATATTGCACTTAGAATTATATTGCACTTAGAATTAACTCTTCTGCAGAGGTTGATGTGCATAGGACCCATTGTTGTTGAAAAATCAGTGCAACAGGTGTGTAGACTACGCAAAAGACATCCATCCCAAGCCTCTCCTCGTTCTGAAGAGGTTCGTCTGACAAGTGAAACGTGTCAGCGTGAGGTCATTACGTTTGTGATGTTAGGACACAGACGGGACTCCACTGACATGCCTCTCCATCCCAGGAATTAGCCGGTTATATCCAAGGAGTGGGGAAGTGCCGTTTGAAGTGCTTTGGAAACCTGCCTTGGAAACGTCCTTTCATAGATATCGGTGGGCACCTCCATACTGTCGGGGAGTACTGAGATCACCTGGACTGTTTACATCTTATTTATCAACACCTGAACTTACCCCCACATGGCACCATTCCCAATTCCATTACAGCACACCAATTTCAACTGCATGCACCCACTACCTTACCGGCCTTGCCCGGTCTCATTCAGCTGCGGGATAACAGAGTAGCTTCACCCACCGTACAGTACAGAACTCTGTGACTAGGGACTCACAAACTCACTTACCTATAACAGCATTTTGAGATTGGAGCAGGATCTTCCAATACTGCACAACTACAGTCACCGGCTGTGGCAGGCTCCATTTACCTACAGTTGGGACTCCAGACTGACATATTCCAAGAGCAGGAATTGCTATTTATGGTTGATTGCCTGCTGTTAATCCCATTACCTGTATTCAGGTGTGTGTATGTGGATGGATGAAGTCTGTGGTAGTTACCTGGTTGTGGTGACAAGATTGTGATTTTTTTTTTCATACTCTTGAAATGGTGGAGGTGCACTTTTTACAATTTTGTATTTTTCAATAAACTTTTCTATTTATTTTTGCAATACCGGTTTATTCTTCCCTGATGATTTTCTTGTGAACCTAGAGTCTTCTTAATTATATGCTGCTGGTAATCCAGAGGATCAAACTCCTTTTTCTTCTCCCCCTTTTGGTATGTTGTGGAGTGATGGTATATACAGTAAAACCTTGGATTGCGAGCATAATTCGTTCTGGAAACATGCTTGTAATCCAAAGCACTCTTATATCAAAGCAAATTTTCCCATAAGAAATAATGGAAACTCAGATAATTCGTTCCACAACCATTTATCCACAAGTCTTTCAGTTTATAGTCCATATACAAAGATTATAGCAATGCGATAGGTTGTGTCATCATAAAATGTCCATCCACAAATGGCGCCTCCACAAGGGGATTAGAAGCAAAATCCAGCAGGAGCTACAGAGTATAAAAGAGAAGAGAGGCGCCTCTAAGTGTAGCAGTATGGGGACATTTAATGAGGGTTCAACACTAAGCAACTCACATGGTTTATGATTAAGAGGCACATCTAAGTATGCAGGCATCTGGGGTAAAGCTGTCCACATAGACCATCTTCTGAACCACTGGCTCTCACCACTGTCAGTCTGCAAATGTGATTGGGAAGACTACCCTGCAGTAGAGTGATCTGAAAGCGAGACTTTGAATCGCTCGTGGAGCGCAGCGTGGAAGGGTGTGATGAAGATGGCAGTGCAGAAGATAGTCTATGTGGACAGCTTTACCCCGGATGCCTGCATACTTAGATGTGCCTCTTAATCATCAACCATGTGAGCTGCTATATGTTGTACCTTCATTAAATGTAACAATATTGCTACACTTAGAGGCGCCTCTCTTCTCTTTTATACCCAGTTGTGACATGACGCTACTTGTATATCAAGACATCGCTTGTATATCAAGTCAAAATTTATTTAAAAAATTTGCTTGTCTTGCAAAGCGCTCTCAAACCAAGTTACTCTCAAACCAAGGTTTTACTGTATTGGTTAAGGGATACTGGAATACCTGATATTCCCCCATTATCTATCTACAACTGAGGTGTAGCCCATGTAGCAATTTTATTTTTCTGATTTATTTGTTTTCCAAGCAAAAGGCCGGTTTACTGTCCTTCAGGCTTTGGGGGGGGGGGGGGGGCTGGACTGTGGCCAATGGGAGTAGAAAATGCCCTGGCATCAGTGCCCCATCATTGGTTT
Organism: Pelophylax lessonae; assembly: GCF_965119305.1. NCBI lineage: Eukaryota > Metazoa > Chordata > Amphibia > Anura > Ranidae > Pelophylax > Pelophylax lessonae. The sequence goes on from NC_138771.1 coordinate 518,533,584, forward strand.
AAATGGGAAGACTAGTGCTCCATTGGTGGTGTCAGTTGGGGGAATAGTGCCCGATCATTGGTGTCAGTTAGTGGAATAGTGCCCCATCATTGTTGTCAGTTGGTGGAATAGTGCCCCAAGGGTCAGATAAAGACAAGAAAAGGGCTGCAGGTTGGAGACCACTGGCACATACTGTAAACTTGAGCTTAGGAACCTTTGGCCTTTTTTTGCCAAAGCTCCTCAACTCCATAAAAGCATACATGTGTCCATGTACACATAGGCTTTTAACAGAGTTTAGAACCTCCCTCTCCTAAACGTGGATAAATTGCATTCATAATAGAAACATTATGGCCGCAGGAAAACGCACCAAAATTTGCTACCTTTTGTGTTTTCCCGCAGTCACGGTCAGGGTAGGCTAGCGTACGTGTTGTCTTAGAATTTCAGCTAGTTGGAGAAATTACATTACAGACACAGGATCCTGCTGTATACAGCTAAAGGAGGTAAGTTACAGACAAACTGACAGCGTGGGTGTGACCTATACACATACACAATGCACCTGTTGTTTTCGGGAGAAAAAGCTGGATATCTTCTTTAAATCAGACCGCTAACCTAATTTTGAACATTTTTGGTACCCCTCCTTTGTCAGAATTGGATAATTTATTTTATTTTTGCGCAATACCTTTTTACATCTTGCCCTCCCTTTGTTTCCTTATTCATCTAAATAAGAATGAGTAGGCTGTGCTAGGTGTGCATTTTGTAGCAAATGCACACCAAGCACCCTAGAAAAATAATGTTGCTTTGCTAAATTTTATAAAAATTTGTTGTTACTATAGTAATGTGTAAACCAAATGATCCCGCTCAAGTTCTGCGCTCAAGTGCTGGGTGCGCTGCACTGCAAAACTCAAAAGATTATATACACCTTGGGACAGCGCCAATCATAATTTGGAAAACGACCTAACGTGTAACTGCAGTCCCTCAGCATGTGGCATAAACTACAAATAATAAAAATACAAAATATGAAGTAGGTGCTGTTACACAATATAAATAGACATCAAAGATTCTCACCATGCCTGTGTGCATACCAAAAAATATAATAATCCTTCCCCCAATCATGAACCATGTACTATTGATCCCATAAATCAATCAAAAACGTTTATTTTATATATATATATATATATATATATATATATACACACACACACACACACACACACACACACACACACACATGCGTCAGTGGTTGTGTGTGTAACAGAAAAATAACTCAATAGTATAAAAATGTAAAACATATTCAATATTTTATAACACAAATTAATCAATCAGTGAAAATAAGTTGATACTACAAATGTATCAACAAATTTTTCAAACAATGAAAATAGGTGGATACTGTGAATGATAGTCCAATATAAAAGGTGATCCTCCAAAAAAAACATGATGTATAAAAAATTCCAATATAAGAAGTGACAGTTCAAACAAATCGTGAGAGTATCTAAGTCCATATATCCATATCTGTGCAATATGCATACTTTTTCCAAATAAAGAGGGCTCCACCACGTGCAGGAAATAGATATATAATGCGCTCACCAGAGCCCCTAAGCCCCAGGGACCATAACACATGTAAATGACAGATGGATATTAGTATACCATCGATAGGCCTAGAGAATGAGCCAAATATGGCCGCTTCCTCCCCTCAGATAATGATGTCAATATATGCATGGAAGACAGATAACATAATGATAGTGCAACACCGTTTATTAAAATCCATCAATAAAAAACAACTCTGCAGCAGTTGCCCTTACATTAAAAATTGCCTCGATCGGCACCAGCTCTGTATGCAAATATATGCCCTTAGGCCACTGTGAGATGTATCGGGAACTCACTCTCTCCCCCGCCAGATGCAGCTCCTCAGTGTGTTCCTCCCTGAATTGACGTCAGATGGTTAATTCCAGGCGATAGAGAAAGCAACCCAATCTCATGTGATCTTCAGTTGTTTTTTTATTTATGGATTTTAATAAACGGTGTTGTACTATCATTATGTTATCGGTCTTCCATGCATATTGACATCGTTATCTGAGGGGAGGAAGCGGCCATATTTGGATCATTCTCTAGGCCAGCGATGGCCAACCTTGGCACCCCAGATGTTTTGGAACTGCATTTCCCATGATGCTCAACTACACTGCTGAGTGCATGAGCATCATGGGAAATGTTGTTCCAAAACATCTGGGGTGTGCCAAGGTTCACCATCACTGCTTTAGGCCTATAAATGGTATACTAATATCCATCTGTCATATACATGTGTTATGGTCCCTGGGGCTTAGGGGCTCTGGTGAGTGCATTATATATATATATATATATATATATATATATATATATATATATATATATATATATATATACACACACACACACACACACACACACACATTTCCTGCACGTGGTGGAGCACTATTTGGAAAAAGCACACATATTGCACGGATATGGTTATATAGACTTAGATACTCTCACATTTTTTTTGAACTGTCAAAACTCAAAAGATGGCAGAGTGGAGAGGACTCTGAAAGTTCACTGGAATGCAAAAGAAGGAAAGCGTGCATTGAAAGCTATGTATGTATTTTTCTATCGATATTTAATATAAAACTTTTAACTGTGCCTTTTTTGTTTACTTTTTGGGATCTTTAACAAAGATTTTACACCTGCAAAAATATGTGTATTTACTATTTATTTCCCCCAAAAGATGCATTTAAAATGTTTTGTAAATGCAAAAAAAATTTCAATTTGAAAAGTTAGTGAATGGTTTGCACATTATTTGCTGCTTTGGAAATATACATCTTTGAAACATACGTGAGCCTGCTTTCAGGTTTTACAGATGGTTTTCATTTCACCTCTCCAGAATGAAAAACGTTCATTTAGATAAAAGACACAAACCAGTTATTTTATGATTCTTTTTTTTTTTTACGTACATAGTACATGTACCATAGCAAGCGATGTTAGATCTGACACTGCTATCTACTGGTTAGCTTTGAGTGTTGTTTCAACAGAATAGTTTTTCAAGACAAATGCAAATTAAAGTCGGGAGCAAGAAGGAGGAATACAAATAAATATCTCTCAACATTTCTAAATCTAAAAATGATTCAACTGTGAAATGTGATTGTTTTTTGCTGATTGGCTGATTGCTTTTCCTAGTAGGACAGCCAGAGTTCTGTGGAACCCCAGAGTTCCCACAGAGGTTGCTCGGGGTTCCTTGAGAAGTGAGCAGTGGCAAAATTTCCACCGATAGCCTTTTTCATCGACCTCCAGTGTGAGGGATCACTAAAATGTTCACCGTCTGCTGTTCTTTTCTGGGTATTATTTCCCTCATAATAATTTTAAGATTTATACTGAAAATATTTTTCCTGTATAGAACTGAGTGGCGTAGGGACCATTCACACTGGTGTACCTTAAAATGCGGTATGCACTTTTAACACATTTTCAATGCGTTTTTGGTATGTTTTCTGTATTCCTGTTTCCCAGCATGCACCTGTGAAACTTGGACATGTGACTCAAAAAATGCACCAGAAACGCACAGCGGGTGAAACCTTAATGCAATTTCCATTAATTTTAATGGGAAGGTGTAAAAACGCACTGCACCCACTGCACTTTGGTGTGAAGAGTTCCATGGATTTAAAGGGATACATTTGTCATGTATTTTTGTTCTGCTTTTAAATACTAAAAGCACATCAAAACTGATCAGTGTGAAGGTGCCCTTAGTGGCAAGTCTAGTTACACTATATTCTCTTTTTTTATATTATATCTCCATTCTCCAACTTTCTGATCACTCTTTAAAGTTTTTGCAGGGTTCCCTGAAACCTTAAATTCATTTCAAGACTCCCCCAAAAGAGAAAAGGTTGTGAAAAGCTGTGCTAGGGAGTGCAGACCCATATGGATCATCTAGAAAGAGGTAGTGCTGGACTTTCTTATTACAAAGCGGAGCATGCTTTACACCCTAAACGAAAAAATAGAAATAGCGTGTTTTATCGAAGCATTGAAAAGATGATATAAAAGATTAGGAGATACATTTCTAAACTTTGAAATAATCAGCAACCATTATCAATAAGATAATTTGGGGGATTCAACATTTCCATCGGTGTCCTGTATTCTCCAGTTGCTGCTTTGCCCCTACAAATAATGTTCCTTGCCTATTGTCAGGAATGTTCAGCTGCTCCATGCTCCTCACTCCAGAAGACATTGTTGACTCAAAGAAGGATGAGCAATGGAAAGAAAAGCAATGTTGAATATTTGTTGCCAAGAGAATGATAGATCTCAAACAAGTAAATATTTTAACATATCTGAAATGTATGCTGGGGGTGGAACTATGTTTACTGATCTGCCAATGTCTGAGATAGCGAGTCAGGATCACCAGCCTATGATGTTACTAAAATACAGATTTCTTATTCTCCTGGCTCTTTAGAATTCTCACCCAGCTGGCTACATGCACATTTTTCACCTTTCTCCGGTACACACATAACACAGCATGGAGGGGCTCTGTGAAGGTGGCGGTAAAGGTGTGGAGGTGTCTGATTGGCTCAGAGAGATCATAAAAGGACAGCTGTCCAGCTTCATAATCCAGAGAGATCCTGACTCGGGTACTGAAATCCTTAGGAGGTAACTGGATCTCTTTACTGTCATGTAGTACTGCTAATGTATTATTTTCCCAACGCAAGCACCAAGACTTGTTGTTTTCACCAATACGTGACTGATCACCTTTTCTCTCTATACTGGGATAACACATCCCTATATTCCACCAGGCTGCTTTACTGCATTCAGTGTCCCAGTAATACCACCCTGATGTAAAACTGATGCTGCTTAATACATTATAAAAACCCTGAAATCTCTCCGGTGTTTCTGGGCAATTCTGATTTGTTTCTGACCAGGATGCAGTTTTCCTGTCATCTGATATATGAAGATTATTCTGAGCAGTGTTTATATCTAGTAATACGTCTGCAGGTTTTGGTACATAGACCTCTATTTTTACACCTCCTACAATCTGAGATAATGTGTGCAATGTTTGTAAGATCAAACCCACATCCAGATGACCTCGGTCACAGATCTGCTTGTCATGTCTCTCGCTGTCCTCATTATCTCCTTCCCCAGCTTCTCCTATATCTGAATCCTGTAAGACAGTCAGTGGATCAGTCATGTTACACAGCTCCTCAATGTGATGGATCTTCCTGGACAGTTCATCTTTCTTTATTTCCAGCTGCTGGATCATATCAGAGATGGACAGTGAAAGCTTCTCTTCCTCCCTGGACATTTCACTCAGGACCTTCTTCTCCAGGTCTTCCAGCTTTCTCCTGAGGTCAGTGAGCAAGGCGCTAAATCTCTCTGCTTCACCGGCTGCTTTTTCTTGTTCTTTTTTCCTGCGTTCCTGTAGACTCCGGACTCTTCTCTCAGTCTCCTCTCTCTTGGTGATCAGCTCCTGCAGAACATTTCTCAGCCTCTTCTTCTTCTTCTCAGAGGCCTCATCCAGTATCTCCACCTGATGTCCCCGATGTTCTCCAGCCAAGCTACAGGACACACAGACACAGGCAGAGTCCTTGATGCAATAATACTTCAAGAGCTCCCCATGGATGGAGCATTTCCTGTTCCCCAGGGAGGTGGAGGGTTCAGTTAGGATATGTTCTGGTGCCTTGCTGTGGACTTTCAGGTGTTTATCACACAGAGAAGCTTCACACATCAGACAGGATTTAACAGCCGGTATAAGAGAGTCTACACAGTAAGTACAGAAGATTCCGGTCTCATTCTGAGTTGGCTGAGTAAAGAGGAAACTCTCCACGATGTTACACAGAGTTACGTTCCTTATCAGTACAGGCCTCTCCACAGACTCTGCTCTGCATTCAGGACAGGAATAAACTCCAGATCCCTCCTGTGTATCCAATACCTGATCAATACATCCCCGGCAGAAGTTGTGTCCACATCTCAGTGTTACAGGATCTGTATAAATGTTCAGACAGACAGAACAATCCAGAAGCTCCTTTCTCACATCTGCAGACGCCATGACTGAAAATAGAGCAAAGAAATGAAAGTGAAAGTCTGACAGAAACCAGGAAGATGATGGTGACTAAGCTTTGTACTATGATATTTAGCCCCTTGGCGTCTAAGCCCGCATTCACACTGCAGCGGCACGACTCTGTACTACTTCGGGGGCGACTTGTGAAGTCCCTTGCACCGCGACTTCGGCGCAACTTGCACAGACTTCATATAATGAATGTCCATGCAAGTCACTCCGAGGTCACCCCAAAGTAGTACAGGACCCTTTTTCTAAGTCGGATCGACTTGTGTCGCTCCTATTAGAACGGGTCCTGTAGCAGTCAACGGACCGCGACTTGTCAGGCTGACAAGTCGCCTGACAAGTCGCGGCAGTGTGAATGGTCTCTTAGGGTAAAATAAATCGAAATGCCTACACACAATTTTGCAACTTTGACATGTGTTAGGAAAACCCTACATATCATCACAGCCACTTTGTGCATCCAGGTGGATTATACCTTTTTTTTTTTCCAGGACAAATTGGGGGCTTTTTTTGGTGGTAAATGGTAATAGATATCTCCTGAATTTTTATTTTTTATTAGAAAAGGAAAACTGGCCCAAAATAGTAAAAAAATATATTTTTTAAATTTAGCTGTATATTTCTTACTACTACCATACCCTTCCACCAAAGAACAATATGAATTTAAATTTCCCTGCTCCTGACGATCACAGCGATACCACATATGTGTATTTTAATTGTTGTATGTACCCGTAGTATAGCCCAAACACAATAGTGCAAATTTTGCTTTTTTTTTTTTATCCTACCTAAAACACACTGACACTAATTTAAAAAAAATAAAAATTCTACCAAAAATAAATATTGACCCTGATCTTGACCCCAGCGTTAACCCTGGCACTGACCTAGATCAAACCTTGATCTAGGTATTTTTTTGTATTTTTTTTATTATATATGTAGCAATATTTCCAGGCATTGGGCCTGATATGGGTCTGCCATTGTTACCAGTAACACTTCCTACACATTTAAGTTGAAAACCCAAGTGTGAGAACAGACAAAACCATTGTTTTGTTTATTTTGTAATGGGGATGGGAGAAGGGAATGAGTGGGATACTCCTCTGGCTCAAGTAGGTTCAACTGGGACACTTTACAGAAAAATGCCTGTTAGCGCTGTCTTGACGCCAGCTGGATGCCAACCAACGCTTCCTGGTGCTTGAATATACTGCTTTGCTGAACTGTGCTAGAACTTCGACTTTAACACTCTGGTTAACTCAGAAGATCCAGGACTGTAATACATTTGACTCCTGATGCTCTGTTTAGCTCAAAAGTCCGATGAGCAGCTCCCTCCAGCCCTTCACTGACTGAGGTAGCTCCTTGTAACTGCTTGTGCTGCTGCAACTCTTACCACTGTACACTTCACACTGTACACATTAACTCTTCAAAGCCCAACCGCTGGCGCCCCCTTTACACTTCAGGGTCCTCTGACTAGGCCCCCCTTTTACCACTAGCTGGCTCCTGGATCCCTGGGACCTTCACTGGAGTGGTCCCCTCTATGCTAGGCAGACGCCCAGGGGCAGTTCACAGTACTCACAAACTTGGAATGCTTTCCTGGAACTGAACCCCTCTTCCTCCGCACACCGGATCCTCTCTGCAGCCCAGCTCAGCTCTCTACAGTATTCTCAGGCAGCCACCTGAGACACCCGATCCTTCTGACAGGAGGAGAGACAGCCGTACTCTCCCTCCTGGGACTCTGTTTCCCACCAAAGACGCTGCTTCATGCGTTCCCCTCAAACATATACCCACTCTCAGAATCCTCTGCGGCAAGAATCTGCCTTTTGGGGTAGACACAGGCCTGAATGGGTCACTGATTGGGTTTCCTCCACTGCCCAATGAGAATCCTCCCACGGAGCCAGTGGGGAGACTCCCCTCTCAGCAACCACACTTGGGAAACATGACAGCCCAGCTGAAAATCATGACCCTGCTGTTAGGCAGCCAAGGCCTACAATACCTTACCTAGCACCTACTTTGTAGGGTGCTACATCTAATATATATATTTTTTTGAGAGAGAGATCATGGGGGTGGGCTTCACAGTGAACGATCACTGTTATAGCCAATCAGAGGCTATCACAGCGATCAGGTGACCCTGTTCGTTAGTACAGGGCCCGGGGGGGCTCAAGTTGAGACTTTGGTCTTTATGCTGGGAGTGCACCATGCGGCGCGCTTCCAGCACAAAGGGAGATACGCAAATAACAGGCCCCACGGAAAAAAACCCAGTCTAGTGGGGCTGCATATTTGTGTTACGTCGGCGTCTAGGGGTTAAGAATTGCAAAGACATATTTAAATGGCAAAAGGGTATGTCGCACTAGTGTAAGGTTTACACTAGTGCCACTTCTGGTATAACTTGTGACACAAAGAGTTGCATGACAATTGAAATCACATTATGTTCAATGGTGGCAGTTCCAACCAGTGTGACTCCAACCAGACGCTGCGACTTTGAAAAAGGTTCCTGCAATACTTTAGTGCGCTGCCAGTGCGACATGGCCCCATAGACTGTTATATAGTAGCATCAGCATTAGATAAAATGTAGCAAGCCTCCCTTTACTTGAACCTTATTGTTTGTTGTGTTGATCACATTTAAAGGGGCTAGGGTTATTGATAGGTGGCACTTTATATCACGTTTGGAGTGGTCTTGATGTATATATGATTAGATAATAGGCGACTTTAATGGATGAGTGTCTTTTTTTAACCCTCACCTCTCCTCCCTGGTTGTCCTTGCTGCCTAAAAACTTCCTCCCTAGCACATCCCATTCAAACCTGAAACACATATTCCCACTCGCTTTTTTATTTGCGGGCTTTATATCTGTAAGCACGCATCACGCCCCACCTGCAAAAAACACCCCAAAGTAGCTCAAGAAAATTTTTGATCATGGAGTGTCACGCATTTTGGTGAATTTGTAGCACATTTTGTCATGCAGCAAAATACGCATCTGCTAACCCTGATTGGGGTGCTATTAAAAATCAGCCTGCATTCACATCTGAGCATTTCTGAACGCTTGGCAACCTGCACAAAAAACATGCGCTTTGCAGCATGTTTTGGAAATGCATAGCAAACACGTGTCTTGCTTGCTTTGCCATTTAGGCGGAGTTCACATCTGCACTTTTCTGAATGCGAGGCAACCCGCACAGAAATCACACTGCAAATAGGCATTGCCTTGCCATTTAGGTTGAGTTCACATCTTCTGTGCGGGTTGCCGCAACAAAAGTGCGACATGCATTGCCATGTGTTCAGAAACGCACAGGTGGAAATGCAGCCTAAATGGCAACGCAAGTACGACATGTTTGCTGAACATTTCTAAATGTGCAGCGACATGTACAGAAAACTAGTCCTTTGCCAACCATCTCAGCAACAAGCATCGCACTAGCATTGGCACTTAAGCTGCATTTGGATTTGTTAATTTTTAAAAGCGCCGAGACCCACACAAAAAACGAGCTCTTTGCCTTGTGTTTCAGAAATGCGTGTTGTGCTTGTGTTGCCATTTAGTACATTTGCATCTGCAGATTTCCAAGCATACACAGAAACACCCGCACAGAAAACATGCAGTTGGCTGTTCTCTGAGATTACGCTTAGCAAAGCTTATGCCTAAATTCCCTTTTAGGGAAGCAGGGGCTTTTAGAGGCCGTAAAAAAAAAAAAAAAAAAAAACACTTCCAGTGCATCCAGGAGTTTTGGCAGAAAAAAAACCCGCCTAAAGTGGTTGTAAAGGAAGATGAAAAAAAAAAAAAAAAAACATCTCTATATTTACCTGCTCTGTGCAATAGATTTGCACAGAGCGGCCCTGATCCTGCTTCTTGAATCCCCCGCCGGCACTCCTGGCTCCTCCTCTCTTGCTGGTGCCCCCGATAGGAAACCATTTTTCTTTAAATGAATTAACGCCCAAGCCCTTGACGCCTATATATGCTCCCATGCGCCTGTAAAATCTTTAGACACTTTTACAAGCATCAGGCTTTTTTTTCAGCCAAAACGCTGCTGCCAGGAGGAAAGGCTTCTAGGAGAGTTTGCAAAATGTCCTGTATGCATGAGGCCTTATTATCAAACCCACTCTTCAACCAAGAGTTTGGTCACACCGAATGCGGCTTTGAAATCATGTGACTTCACTTGAAATTGTATGATTTCTAAGCCGCACCTCAGTGTGACTTCAGTTGCGACTTGGAAGACATCTATGGGACTTCATGAACAGATGTTTATACAATTCGCACCTGAACTTACAATGAGTAGTGCAGGAACTTCTTTCAAAATTGCTGCGACTCACAACGATTTCACCAATTCAACTGCGGACATAAGGGTGCGACTTTTCATGTGATTTGAAAATTGCATGACAAGTCACACTTGGGGCTTAGCAAAGGTTCTGGTTCTCTTATTTACCTACAGGTTTAGTGCAATATCCTGTTTGTGGAGGGCCAACCCCTCATAACCCCCACCCAGAAGAGGGTTACATACTATTTTACTACAATAGCCTAATTCTGTTGCTTTCTTTTTACTTGGTAATCCTTCAAATAACACAATTCCTGTCCCCAGGTGGCTACGTCACTCCTCCACTGGATCTATGGAGGAAAGACATGGTTGTCACCCAGGGCCGCTCTCCCGATATGGACTAGAAACATAACTGTACCGCTTTGGTAGATTATCAAAGATATATTGCATTTTTTTTTTTTTGGGTTTAGCCCTATATTTACCTATTATTGTCTTTCCTGACCGCTCCATGTCAGCCTACCATTGGGGCATGCTCCACCTGCAGGACCTAAGAGGCTGGCCATACATTGTACAATTTCCTTCTACAGTTTTCCTTTAGATTTACCAAAACCATATACTATGAGGTAAAACCTAAACACTTTCACTTCATATGCAATCAAGCAGGCTCTTTCACTTTATAGTTGAAGGTAAACCTAAAGGAAACTGAATAAGAAAATTTAATAATTTATGGCCAGCCTAACTCATAAATTTGACTCCCTCTCCTTGCTTTTCCTCCTCACCTCGCAGGGCCAAGCAGCTTCCCTTACCTGGCTGCAATAAACTTGTGGCAAACCACTCGTTGCTCCCCAGCTGCAGACCCCGCTGTACAGATCCCTAAATAGAGTTTTCGCGTGGATGCACGGCTGTTCTCAATGGTAACACCATGGCTGTGCAGTTTGTCTGGTATGTAATTCTGTCTGATTGGAACGCCTTTTTATTTATCTCGGTAATGCATGCTGCATCTTTCTTTCATTCAGTGATGTTTGCCTAGATTGAATGGTTCCCCTTATGGCAGTTGGGACGCTTTTTGACTTCCACAGCAGCTTGGGGTGGAATGAAGGCACCTGCCTGGATGCATATGCTATTTGAAGTGTTGAAATGAAGGCACCTGCCTGGATGCAATTGCTATTTGAAGTGTTGAAGTGAAGTTTGTTAGAAAAAAAAGTGCAATGATGATATTTACAATTCCCTTAAGTGATCTTAGTACATTGCAGAATATTATTGCAATCTGTAACAGACCTACCTTTTGTTTCTGTCCTGAACAAAACATTTCATCGTGTCCTGCTTTCTGCCAGTGGCAGGGTTTGATTCATTAATCACCTGGTGAAACCTTAGGGCCTTGGTCTGGAAAGCTGCAGTATCACCTCCCCTTAGCAGTAGTTAACCACTTTAAGACCGGAAGGATTTGCCCCCTTCCTGACCAGGCCCTATTTTGCGATTCGGCACTGCGTTACTTTAACGGACAATCGTGTAATGCTGTACCCAAATAATATTGATATCCTTTTCTTCCCACAAATAGAGCTTTCTTTTGGTGGTATTTGATCACCTGTGGGATTTTTATTTTTTGCGCTATAAATAATAATGACAATTTAAAAAAAAATATATATTTTTCACATTCTGCTATATGACATTCTCAAAAAATAAAAATTAAAAATCAAAATTTTTTAACAACATTTTAGGCCAATTTGTTTTCTGCTACATATTTTTGGTTAAAAAAAATCGCAATAAGCGAATTTTGATTGGTTTGTGCAAAAGTTATTGCGTCTACTAACGGGAAAAGATTTATGTCATTTTTATGTCATTTTTATTGTTTTTTTTTTTTACTAGTAATGGTGGCGATCTGCGATTTTTTGCGGGACTGCGACATTGCGGCAGACAGATCGGATCCGTGACTGACATTTTTTTACACTTTCGGGGGGACCAGTGACATTACTACAGTAATCAGTGCTAAAAATATGCACTGTTACTGTAATAATGACACTGGCAAGGAAGGGGTTAACATTGTAGGTAATCAAGGGGTTAAATGTGAGCCCAGGGGAGTGATTCTACCTGTAAAGGGGGCGTGGCTTCTGAAATGACCATAGAGACATACGATCCTATATAGAAGGATCACAGGGGCTCTATGATCATTCAAGGTAGAAGAACGGTCAGCTGTGTTTACAACAGCTGACCGTTCTTCTCTCTCAGCAGGGAGCGATCGCGGGTGTCAGGCGGCAATCAGAGCCTACTGCCCGCTGCATCGGCTTCCCCGCTGACGAGCAGGGGTGGGAGCATGCCGCTGGCGGCGTGCGCTCGCCCCCTAGCCTCGTGCACGAGACCGCCGTACATGTACAGCGATTTGCCTGGGAGCGGCTGCCTGCCACCGCATAACTGTAGCGGGCGGTCGGGAACAGGTTAAACCCTTGGTTGTTTATTACCAAACAAGCTAATTCTTACTATATGTAATTGGTTTTTGAACAATTTTATTATTCTGCAGGGCTGTAATTTGAAGTAGATGGGTCACTTTTACATAGTTACATAGTAGGTGAGGTTGAATAAAGACAATAGTTCAACCTGTGTGTGGCCGTAAGCATCTCTCATACCCCTGAATGTCCTTTCCTTGAGATGTACGTCTAAGAGTCTTTTGAAAGCCACCATACTTCCCGCAGAAACCACCTCTTGCGGTAGAGTATTCCACAATCTTATAGCCCTAACAGTAAAGAACCCCCCACGTTGCCTGAGGTTAAAACGCTTCTCCTCTAATCGCATTGTATGCCCTCAAGTCCTCATGCAATCCTTTCGACTGAATAGCTTTTTTTCTATGCTGAGATCACCATTGAGATATTTATAAATTGCTATCATGTCCCATCTCAGGCGTCTCTTCTCCAGGGAGAATAAATCAAGCGATTGCAGACGCTCGTCATAATTAAGGTCCTCCAATCCCCTAATTAGTTTAGTTGCCCTTCTCTGGACTCTCTCCAGCTCCAACACATCCCTCCTGAGTAGGGTTGAGCGAACACGGCTGTATTATTCGTGTTCGTACCGAATAATTTGATTTTTTTTACCCGAACACGGACACGGACACTTTACTGTATATTTGGGTAATAATCCGTGTTCGGTCGTTTTATTTCCGGGTTTTGCATGCTTTGGCGCGCTTTTCATGGTGGGCTTTCAACAGCCAATCAACAAGCGTTTAACTGGTGTGCCTTAAGCCATCCCAGCCATGCCTACAAATGTATCAGTAGCTATGATTGGCCGTCTGAAGCATGTGACCAAGTCTTTATAAGTTCGAGGCAGCGCCGCTACGGCGTCATTCTGCTGCTTAGATCAGGGAGGGAGCACACATCAACGTGCTGCCTGCTGATTAGGGACAGACAGGAAAAAAAAAAACATTTGTGTCCGGATAGAATTGAGGAACAGGTCGGAGTGTGTTAGGCAGGGCGAGTTGTAAGCATTTTAGGGAGAGAGTCTGCTGATTTTTAGGGAAAGTGTGTTCTACAAACTACAATCGACATTGCTGTGTGGGGTGGGGTTTGCAGTCACCCGATCTACGATCTCTTATCAATCCTGTTAGGGATAGAGTCTGCTGATTTTTAGGGAAAGTGTGTTCTACAAACTACAATCGATATTGCTGTGTGGGGTGGGGTCTGCACTCAGTCCCGATCTACGATCTTATCAATCCTGTTAGGGATAGAGTCTGCTGATTTTTAGGGAAAGTGTGTTCTACAAACTACAATCGATATTGCTGTGTGGGGTGGGGTGCAGTCCCGATCTACGATCTTATAAATCCTGTTAGGGATAGAGTCTGCTGATTTTTAGGGAAAGTGTGTTCTACAAACTACAATCGATATTGCTGTGTGGTGTGGGATAGGAGATAGGCAGGTGTCAGTGATCCACATCCATTTTGCTGTGTGTGGGCTGCAGTGAACACAATCTTTTTGGGGTGCAGTGAACACAATATTTTTGGGGTACAGTGAACACAATCTTTTTGGGGTGCAGTGAACACAATCTTTGTGGGGTACAGTGAACACAATCTTTGTGGGGTGCAGTGAACACAATCTTGGTGCAGTGAACACAATCTTTTTGGGGTGCAGTGAACGAAATCCTTTTGGGGTGCAGTGAACACAATCTTTGTGGGGTGCAGTGAACACAATCTTTGTGGGGTGCAGTGAACACAATCTTTGAGGGGTGCAGTGAACACAATCTTTTTGGGGTGCAGTGAACACAATCTTTGTGGGGTACAGTGAACACAATCTCATACTTCTGAAGATTTGAGGGTGCTGCCTGTTCCATACTCCCCCTACTCCTCATCCATCCTTTTAGGGGTACAAACAATAGTAATTGGGGCCTAGTGTGGTTGTGTACGTGTGAGATACATACACTTTTTTGGATCATATTTCCTATTCCGCTATTTAATCAAAAACCTTTGGGGAATCAGTTAAATTGGGGGATAGTCTGTGTTGGTACGTGTGAGATCCACCTTTCCAAGTTTTTGGGGTTCATCTCATACTTCTGAAGATTTGAGGGTGCTGCCTGTTCCATACTCCCCCTACTCCTCATCCATCCTTTTAGGAGTACAAACAATAGTAATTGGGGCCTAGTGTGGTTGTGTACGTGTGAGATACATACACTTTTTTGGATCATATTTTCTTTTTTTTTTTTTAAATTCAAAGTTTATTAGGAGAGGAAAAGGCACACAATACAGGCAAGATCAACAGTACAAGTCTATACACATCAAATACAGAGACAAACAGCTCAGAGTCTGAAGCATAAAATAACAGCAAAAGCCGCCTCTCAACCAGAGGGCAGTGATATCAGACGTCGCATCTAACCGCCACAGGGGAATAGGTCCCCGGGGAGGCCTCCCCCTCCACCAGCATCTGTCACATGGCCGGACTATGGAGGCGGAGAAAAGACAACCCCGGTGGGCCCATCCCCCCACAGCCAGCCATGCGAGACCCATGCATGCATGCCCATGAGGGAAGGAGCGAGGAACAAAAAAGAAAAAGCAGGGTGATTAACATTTCCCTTCCTCTCCTTTTCCTTTTTTAATATTGTCCCAAAGAGGGTGGGGAGATCCCACCAAATGAGAGAGAAAGACAGGGGGGTGAAGACAGTAGGGGGGAGAGGGGAGTGAGATGAGGGAGGAGACAGGGGATAAAAAAAAAGGGGGGGGGAGAGAGAGAGATGGCCACCCGATCCGCTAAAAACGAGCTAGATCACCAGGTCTTTGTATTCCGCAGAAAAACTGAACTCATGCCAGTATGGATCATATTTTCTATTCCGCTATTTAATCAAAAACCTTTGGGGATCAGTTAAATTGGGGGATAGTCTGTGTTGGTACGTATGAGATCCACCTTTCCAAGTTTTTGGGGTTCATCTCATACTTCTGAAGATTTGAGGGTGCTGCCTGTTCCATACTCCCCCTACTCCTCATCCATCCTTTTAGGGGTACAAACAATAGTAATTGGGGCCTAGTGTGGTTGTGTACGTGTGATATACATACACTTTTTTGGATCATATTTTCTATTCCGCTATTTAATCAAAAACCTTTGGGGATCAGTTAAATTGGGGGATAGTCTGTGTTGGTACGTGTGAGATCCACCTTTCCAAGTTTTTGGGGTTCATCTCATACTTCTGAAGATTTGAGGGTACTGCCTGTTCCATACTCCCCCTACTCCTCATCCATCCTTTTAGGGGTACAAACAATAGTAATTGGGGCCTAGTGTGGTTGTGTACGTGTGAGATACATACACTTTTTTGGATCATATTTTCTATTCCGCTATTTAATCAAAAACCTTTGGGGATCAGTTAAATTGGGGGATAGTCTGTGTTGGTACGTGTGAGATCCACCTTTCCAAGTTTTTGGGGTTCATCTCATACTTCTGAAGATTTGAGGGTGCTGCCTGTTCCATACTCCCCCTACTCCTCATCCATCCTTTTAGGGGTACAAACAATAGTAATTGGGGCCTAGTGTGGTTGTGTACGTGTGATATACATACACTTTTTTGGATCATATTTTCTATTCCGCTATTTAATCAAAAACCTTTGGGGATCAGTTAAATTGGGGGATAGTCTGTGTTAGTACGTGTGAGATCCACCTTTCCAAGTTTTTGGGGTTCATCTCATACTTCTGAAGATTTGAGGGTGCTGCCTGTTCCATACTCCCCCTACTCCTCATCCATCCTTTGAGGGGTACAAACAATAGTAATTGGGGCCTAGTGTGGTTGTGTACGTGTGATATACATACACTCTTTTTCATCATTTTTTATATTCCGCTATTTAATCAAAAACCTTTTGGGGATCAGTTAAATTGGGGGATAGTCTGTGTTAGTACGTGTGAGATCCACCTTTCCAAGTTTTTGGGGTTCATCTCATACTTCTGAAGATTTGAGGGTGCTGCCTGTTCCATACTCCCCCTACTCCTCATCCATCCTTTTAGGGGTACAAACAATAGTAATTGGGGCCTAGTGTGGTTGTGTACGTGTGAGATACATACACTTTTTTGGATCATATTTTCTATTCCGCTATTTAATCAAAAACCTTTGGGGATCAGTTAAATTGGGGGATAGTCTGTGTTGGTACATGTGGGAGAGATCCACCTTTCCAAGTTTTTGGGGTTCATCTCATACTTCTGAAGATTTGAGGGTGCTGCCTGTTCCATACTCCCCCTACTCCTCATCCATCCTTTTAGGGGTACAAACAATAGTAATTGGGGCCTAGTGTGGTTGTGTACGTGTGATATACATACACTTTTTTGGATCATATTTTCTATTCCGCTATTTAATCAAAAACCTTTGGGGATCAGTTAAATTGGGGGATAGTCTGTGTTAGTACGTGTGAGATCCACCTTTCCAAGTTTTTGGGGTTCATCTCATACTTCTGAAGATTTGAGGGTGCTGCCTGTTCCATACTCCCCCTACTCCTCATCCATCCTTTGAGGGGTACAAACAATAGTAATTGGGGCCTAGTGTGGTTGTGTACGTGTGATATACATACACTTTTTTGGATCATATTTTCTATTCCGCTATTTAATCAAAAACCTTTGGGGATCAGTTAAATTGGGGGATAGTCTGTGTTAGTACGTGTGAGATCCACCTTTCCAAGTTTTTGGGGTTCATCTCATACTTCTGAAGATTTGAGGGTGCTGCCTGTTCCATACTCCCCCTACTCCTCATCCATCCTTTTAGGGGTACAAACAATAGTAATTGGGGCCTAGTGTGGTTGTGTACGTGTGAGATACATACACTTTTTTGGATCATATTTTCTATTCCGCTATTTAATCAAAAACCTTTGGGGATCAGTTAAATTGGGGGATAGTCTGTGTTGGTACATGTGGGAGAGATCCACCTTTCCAAGTTTTTGGGGTTCATCTCATACTTCTGAAGATTTGAGGGTGCTGCCTGTTCCATACTCCCCCTACTCCTCATCCATCCTTTTAGGGGTACAAACAATAGTAATTGGGGCCTAGTGTGGTTGTGTACGTGTGAGATACATACACTTTTTTGGATCATATTTTCTATTCCGCTATTTAATCAAAAACCTTTGGGGATCAGTTAAATTGGGGGATAGTCTGTGTTGGTATGTGTGAGATCCACCTTTCCAAGTTTTTGGGGTTCATCTCATACTTCTGAAGATTTGAGGGTGCTGCCTGTTCCATACTCCCCCTACTCCTCATCCATCCTCTTAGGGGTACAAACAATAGTAATTGGGGCCTAGTGTGGTTGTGTACGTGTGATATACATACACTTTTTTTGATCATATTTTCTATTCCGCTATTTAATCAAAAACCTTTGGGGATCAGTTAAATTGGGGGATAGTCTGTGTTGGTACGTGTGAGATCCACCTTTCCAAGTTTTTGGGGTTCATCTCATACTTCTGAAGATTTGAGGGTGCTGCCTGTTCCATACTCCCCCTACTCCTCATCCATCCTTTTAGGGGTACAAACAATAGTAATTGGGGCCTAGTGTGGTTGTGTACGTGTGAGATACATACACTTTTTTGATCATATTTTCTATTCCGCTATTTAATCAAAAACCTTTGGGGATCAGTTAAATTGGGGGATAGTCTGTGTTGGTACATGTGAGATCCACCTTTCCAAGTTTTTGGGGTTCATCTCATACTTCTGAAGATTTGAGGGTGCTGCCTGTTCCATACTCCCCCCTACTCCTCATCCATCCTTTTAGGGGTACAAACAATAGTAATTGGGGCCTAGTGTGGTTGTGTACGTGTGAGATACATACACTTTTTTGGATCATATTTTCTATTCCGCTATTTAATCAAAAACCTTTGGGGATCAGTTAAATTGGGGGATAGTCTGTGTTGGTACGTGTGAGATCCACCTTTCCAAGTTTTTGGGGTTCATCTCATACTTCTGAAGATTTGAGGGTGCTGCCTGTTCCATACTCCCCCTACTCCTCATCCAGCCTTTTAGGGGTACAAACAATAGTAATTGGGGCCTAGTGTGGTTGTGTACGTGTGAGATACATACACTTTTTTGGATCATATTTTCTATTCCGCTATTTAATCAAAAACCTTTGGGGATCAGTTAAATTGGGGGATAGTCTGTGTTGGTACGTGTGGGAGAGATCCACCTTTCCAAGTTTTTGGGGTTCATCTCATACTTCTGAAGATTTGAGGGTGCTGCCTGTTCCATACTCCCCCTACTCCTCATCCATCCTTTTAGGGGTACAAACAATAGTAATTGGGGCCTAGTGTGGTTGTGTACGTGTGAGATACATACACTTTTTTGGATCATATTTTCTATTCCGCTATTTAATCAAAAACCTTTGGGGATCAGTTAAATTGGGGGATAGTCTGTGTTGGTACATGTGGGAGAGATCCACCTTTCCAAGTTTTTGGGGTTCATCTCATACTTCTGAAGATTTGAGGGTGCTGCCTGTTCCATACTCCCCCTACTCCTCATCCATCCTTTTAGGGGTACAAACAATAGTAATTGGGGCCTAGTGTGGTTGTGTACGTGTGAGATACATACACTTTTTTGGATCATATTTTCTATTCCACTATTTAATCAAAAACTTTTGGGGATCAGTTAAATTGGGGGATAGTCTGTGTTGGTACGTGTGAGATCCACCTTTACAAGTTTTTGGGGTTCATCTCATACTTCTGAAGATTTGAGGGTGCTGCCTGTTCCATACTCCCCCTACTCCTCATCCATCCTTTTAGGGGTACAAACAATAGTAATTGGGGCCTAGTGCGGTTGTGTACGTGTGATATACATACACTTTTTTGGATCATATTTTCTATTCCGCTATTTAATCAAAAACCTTTGGGGATCAGTTAAATTGGGGGATAGTCTGTGTTGGTACGTGTGAGATCCACCTTTCCAAGTTTTTGGGGTTCATCTCATACTTCTGAAGATTTGAGGGTGCTGCCTGTTCCATACTCCCCCTACTCCTCGTCCATCCTTTTAGGGGTACAAACAATAGTAATTGGGGCCTAGTGTGGTTGTGTACGTGTGAGATACATACACTTTTTTAGATCATATTTTCTATTCCGCTATTTAATCAAAAACCTTTGGGGATCAGTTAAATTGGGGGATAGTCTGTGTTGGTACGTGTGAGATCCACCTTTCCAAGTTTTTGGGGTTCATCTCATACTTCTGAAGATTTGAGGGTGCTGCCTGTTCCATACTCCCCCCTACTCCTCATCCAGCCTTTTAGGGGTACAAACAATAGTAATTGGGGCCTAGTGTGGTTGTGTACGTGTGAGATACATACACTTTTTTGGATCATATTTTCTATTCCGCTATTTAATCAAAAACCTTTGGGGATCAGTTAAATTGGGGGATAGTCTGTGTTGGTACGTGTGAGATCCACCTTTCCAAGTTTTTGGGGTTCATCTCATACTTCTGAAGATTTGAGGGTGCTGCCTGTTCCATACTCCCCCTACTCCTCATCCATCCTTTTAGGGGTACAAACAATAGTAATTGGGGCCTAGTGTGGTTGTGTACGTGTGATATACATACACTTTTTTGGATCATATTTTCTATTCCGCTATTTAATCAAAAACCTTTGGGGATCAGTTAAATTGGGGGATAGTCTGTGTTGGTACGTGTGAGATCCACCTTTCCAAGTTTTTGGGGTTCATCTCATACTTCTGAAGATTTGAGGGTGCTGCCTGTTCCATACTCCCCCCTACTCCTCATCCAGCCTTTTAGGGGTACAAACAATAGTAATTGGGGCCTAGTGTGGTTGTGTACGTGTGATATACATACACTTTTTTGGATCATATTTTCTATTCCGCTATTTAATCAAAAACCTTTAGGGATCAGTTAAATTGGGGGATAGTCTGTGTTGGTACGTGTGAGATCCACCTTTCCAAGTTTTTGGGGTTCATCTCATACTTCTGAAGATTTGAGGGTGCTGCCTGTTCCATACTCCCCCCTACTCCTCATCCAGCCTTTTAGGGGTACAAACAATAGTAATTGGGGCCTAGTGTGGTTGTGTACGTGTGATATACATACACTTTTTTGGATCATATTTTCTATTCCGCTATTTAATCAAAAACCTTTGGGGATCAGTTAAATTGGGGGATAGTCTGTGTTGGTACGTGTGAGATCCACCTTTCCAAGTTTTTGGGGTTCATCTCATACTTCTGAAGATTTGAGGGTGCTGCCTGTTCCATACTCCCCCCTACTCCTCATCCAGCCTTTTAGGGGTACAAACAATAGTAATTGGGGCCTAGTGTGGTTGTGTACGTGTGATATACATACACTTTTTTTGATCATATTTTCTATTCCGCTATTTAATCAAAAACCTTTGGGGATCAGTTAAATTGGAGGATAGTCTGTGTTGGTACGTGTGGGAGAGATCCACCTTTCCAAGTTTTTGGGGTTCATCTCATACTTCTGAAGATTTGAGGGTGCTGCCTGTTCCATACTCCTCCTACTCCTCATCCTGCCTTTAGGGGTACAAACAATAGTAATTGGGGCCTAGTGTGGTTGTGTACGTGTGATATACATACACTTTTTTTTGGATCATATTTTCTATTCCGCTATTTAATCAAAACCTTTGGGTATAAACAATTAAATTGCGTGATAGTCTGTGTCGGTACGTGTGAGATACACCTTTCCAATTTTTGGGGCGCATCTCATACTGCCGAGGATTTGAGGGTGCTTCAGTCTGCCTCCTGCCTGTTCCGAACTCCTCCTACTCCTCATCCTGCCTTTAGGGTACAAAAAATTGTAATCGGGGCCTAGTTGGTGTTTGTACGTGTGAGATACACCGTTTTGTAAAATTTGTCCTATTCTGCTATTCAATATACACCCTGTTTGAGTGTAAAAAATTAAATTGCGGGATAGTCTGCACCGGTACATGTGAGATACACCTTTTTAAATTGGTTTGGCGCATCTCCTTCTACCGCCGAAGATTGCAGGGCGCTTCAGTTTGCCTCCTGTTCCCAACTCCTCCTACTCCTCTTCCTCATCCTGCCTTTAGGGTACAAAAAATTGTAATCGGGGCCTAGTTGGTGTTTGTACGTGTGAGATACACCGTTTTGTAAAATTTGTCCTATTCCGCTATTCAATATACACCCTGTTTGACTGTAAAAAATTAAATTACGGCATAGTCTGTATCGGTACGTGTGAGATACACCTTTTTAAATTTGTTTGGCGCATCTCCTTCCACCGCCAAGGATTGCAGGGCACTTCAGTTTGCCTCCTGTTCCCAACTCCTCCTACTCCTCTTCCTCATCCTCCCTTTAGGGTACAAAAAATTTGAACCCGGGCCTAGTCTGTGTTTGTACGTGTGAGATACGCCGTTTTTTTATCCTTTTTCCTATTCCGCTATTCAATATACACCCTTTTGGGGTAAAAAACATTAAATTGCGGCATAGTTTGCATATTTGACTGTGAGATACACCCGTGCGATACTGTTGTTGTTTTGTTCCGCTATTCAATGAACACCTTTTTAGGGCAAGATCATAAATTACAGAAATATGAGGAGACCGTCAAATAGGGGCCGTGGCCTGGGTCGTGGTGCTGCTGGTAGAGCTCCTGTTGCAAGGAGAGGACATGGTCGATCTGTGCCAGCTACACGCACAAGTGAAACATCTTCCACAAGTGTGAGTAGGCGACAGAACCTGCATCAGTATTTGGTAGGGCATCATGCACCTCTAGACGTGATGAGGCCTGAAGAAGTACAGGCGATAGTAGATTGGGTTGCTGACAGTGCCTCCGGTTCCTTCACATTGTCTCCCACCCAGTCTACTGCAGAAAGGTCAGAGTTGCAGCCAATGTCCAACCGTCTTTCACCACACCCCCTTGGAAATCAGGCAAGCAGTCTGAGCCCCAATCCATACAGCAGTCTCTTCTTCTTTTTGAGGACTCTGTCAGCAGGGTTTCCCTGGGCCATCCACCTAGCCCTGCCCCAGAAGTTGAAGAGATTGAGTGCAGCGATGCCCAACCACTTATTTCTCAAGATGAGTACATGCAAGGACCATCGCAGCACGTCTCTGATGATGACGAAACGCAGGTGCCAACTGCTGTGGCGTTCAGCATTGTGGAGACCGACAAGGAGGGCAGGGGTGAAGACTGGGTGGAAGATGATGTGGAGGACGATGAGGTCCTCGACCCCACATGGAATGAAGGTCATGCAGGTGACCTGAGTAGTTTGGAGGAAGAGGCGGTTGTCGCACAGAGCCATCAGCACAGCAGAAGAGGGAGCAGGGTGCAGAAGCGGAGCGGCCGTGCCCTAGACACTACGCCCGCTACTGCCCAACGCAGCAAGGGAACGAGCGCACCAAAGTCAGCTCAAAGGAGTTCTCTAGCGTGGAAGTTCTTTAGAAAATGTGCTGATGACAGGACACGAGTGGTTTGCACCCTGTGCAATCAGAGCCTGAAGCGAGGCATAAACCTTCTCAACCTGAGCACAACCTGCATGATCAGGCATCTAAGTGCAAAGCACGAGCTGCAGTGGAGTAGACACCTTCAAAACCAAGAAACGTCTCTGGCTCATCCTGCTTCCTCTTCTGCTGCAGTCTCGGCCGCTCCAGCCACATCTGTAGTGATACCGGCACCTGCCACCCCGCAAACAGAGGATCTGTCAGCAACACCACCACCTGGGTCACCAACCATCTCCACAATGTCCCGTGGAAGCGTTCAGCTTTCCATCTCCCAAACACTTGAGAGGAAGAGGAAGTACCCCCCTACCCACCCGCGATCCCTGGCCCTGAATGCCAGCATTTCAAAATTCTTGGCCTTTGAAATGCTGTCATTCCGTCTGGTGGAGACGCACAGTTTTAAAAACCTTTTGTCGGTGGCTGTCCCACAGTACGTCGTGCCCAGCCGCCACTACTTTTCCAGGCAAGCCATCCCTTCCCTGCACAACCAAGTGGGGGAAAAAAATCAGGTGTGCACTGCGCAACGCCATCTCTGGCAAGGTCCACCTAACTACCGATACGTGGACCAGTAAGCACGGTCAGGGGCGTTATATCTCCCTAACGGCACACTGGGTAAATGCACTGGCGGATGGGCCTGAGGCGGATAGCAATTTGGCGCATGTCCTTCCACCACCGAGGATTGCAGGGCGCTTCAGTTTGCCTCCTGTTCCTAACTCCTCCTACTCCGCTTCCTCATCCTCTACCGCCTCCTCATCCGGACAGCGTAACACCTTCACCACCAACTTCAGCGCGGCCAGGGGTAAACGACAGCAGGCAGTTTTACAACTTGCCTGTTTGGGGGACAAACCACACACCGCGCAGGAGTTGTGGAGGAGCATGGAACAGCAGACAAATGAGTGGTTGCTGCCAGCGAGCCTCAAGCCCGGCCTGGTGGTGTGCGATAACGGGCGAAATCTCATAGCAGCTCTGGGCCTAGCCGGTTTGACGCACATCCCTTGCCTGGCGCATGCGCTGAATTTGGTGGTGCAGAGGTTCCTTAAAAACTACCCCGATATGTCAGAGCTGCTGCAGAAAGTGCGGGCCGTCTGTGTGCACTTTCGGCATTCTCACCCTGCTGCTGCTCGCCTGTCAGCGCTGCAGCGTAACTTTGCCCTTCCGCCTCATATGTGACGTGCCCACAAGGTGGAACTCCACCTTGCACATGCTGCAAAGACTGTGCGAGCAGCAGCAGGCCATAGTGGAGTTTCAGCTGCAGCACGCACGCGTGAGTCGCTCTGCGGAACAGCACCACTTCACCACCAATAACTGGGCCTCCATGCGAGACCTGTGTGCCTTGTTGCGCTGTTTTGAGTACTCCACCAACATGGCCAGTGCCGTTGACGCCGTTCTCAGCTTAACTATCCCACTTCTATGCTTACTTGAAAAAACAATTCGGGCGATGATGGAAGAGGATGTGGCACAGGATGAGGAGGAGGAGGAGGATGAGGAGGTAACATTTCCAAGGCTTTCAGGGCAGTCATTCGCAAGGGGCTCCGAGGGTGGGTTCCTGCACACACAAACGCCAGGGACACAATTGTCCAGCAGGGGCACAGTTCTGGAGGATGAGGAGGATGAGGAGGAGGAGCTGGAGGAGGAGATGGAACCATGTTCACAGCAGGGTGGCACCCAGGCCAGCTCATGGCCATCACTGGTGCATGGCTGGGGGGATACACAGGACACGGACGATACACCTCCCACAGAGGACAGCCTTTCGTTGCCTCTGGGCAGCCTGGCACACATGAGCGATTACATGCTGCAGTGTCTCCACAACGACCGCCGAGTTGCCCACATTCTAACTTGTGCTGATTACTGGGTGGCCACGCTGCTGGATCCCCGTTACAAGGACAACGTACCGTCCTTAATTCACTCACTGGAGCGCGATCGCAAGATGCGCGAGTACAAGCGCACGCTGGTAGACGCCATGGTGCTGGCATTCCCACCTGACAGCGGGGCCACAGTGGAAGCACAAGGCAGAGGAGGAGGAGGAAGAGGTCGCCAACGCAACCAGGGCACCGCCAGCACCTTTAGAAGGCAGGGTTAGCATGGCCGAAATGTGGAAAAGCTTTGTCAGCACGCCACAACAAACAGCAGCACCAGCAGCTCAGATGGAACGTCTTAGCAGGAGGCAGCATTTTACCAACATGGTGGAGCAGTATGTGTGCACACGCCTAGACGTACTGAATGAGGGGTCTGCCCCCTTCAACTTCTGGGTCTCCAAGTTGGGCACATGGCCTGAGCTTGCCCTTTACGCCTTGGAGGTGCTGGCGTGCCCTGCAGCCAGTGTATTATCTGAACGGGTATTTAGCACGGCTGGGGGCGTTATCACAGACAAGCGCAGCCGCCTGTCCAGAGACAATGTGGACAAGCTCACGTTCATTAAAATGAACCAGGCATGGATCCCACGGGACTTTTCCGTACCTTGTGCAGAATAGCGATGGATACCGACCTTACCCACTCATTGTTCCATTTTTGCTCTTTCTCACTCTTTTGGGGTGTACCCTCATTTAAAATTTGTGAAAAGAAGCAGTGTTGGCTACCTCGTCCTCCTCCTCAGGGCCAGATTAACGTAGGGGCTATTGGAGCTGCAGCTCCAGGCCCCTACCTTTTTATATAGGCCCCGGGTTGGCCATATTCACTGTTACCGCTCTTCTGTCACTTGTAAACACAGAAGTCTGGCTTCTATGCTCGCTTCCCCAGGCAGCTCCCTCAGAACCTCCCCACACAGCACGAAGGCCGGACAAGGAGGGACAGTTGCCGATGCATGGATGCGTTTATGGGCTTCAGAGACAGCATCCCATGTTGAATTAGGCATGCATGGCTGCACCCTTCCTCCTCTGGGTGCATGCCAAGGCATGGCCCTTAAGGCCCTTCAAAATCCTCAGCACCAAGCCCATGATGCTCTTAATCCGGCCCTGGTCCTCCGCCACCGCCGCTTCCACCTACACCGTCCATAGGTGTACGCAGCCTATTGCATTAGGGTGTGCACCCCAAAGTTGAAATACACATGCATGTGTTTGCCTACATGTACATGGCCCCGATACATTACTCTCCCTGCTGGCAAAGAGAAATAGAGCAGAGCAGGTCCGAGGGAGATCTTTCCCATCTCCTCACTGGCAAACAGAGTGATAATGCTATGTGCCCTAGGTGATAAGGGTGTGCCCAGGCACACCCGGCACACCCTGTGCGCACGCCTATGACACCGCCACATCCACCACCACCTCAACCTCCCTCCTACTCCATATGGGCCTCGTCCTTCAGAGATGAAGAACATTGTTTTATTTTTCTGTTTTTTTTTTGTTGTTTTAAGTTATTTCCCTATCCACATTTGTTTGCAGAGCACTTGACATGCTCTTAATTACGTTTTGCTGCCATTTGCAGCACTCTAGCCCTTTCCTTTGGTGTTTTAGAGCCATTTTAGTGCCTAAAAGTTCGGGTCCCCATTAACTTCAATGGGGTTCGGTGTCCGGGAAAAGTTCGGCAAAAGTCCGGGACACGGACCCGGACTTTTTTTTAAAGTTCGGCCGAACCCGCCGAACACGGACATCCAGGTGTCCGCTCAACTCTACTCCTGAGGACTGTTGACCAGAACTGGACAGAGTACTCCAGATGTGGTCGGACCAGAGTTTTATAAAGTGGAAGGATTATAGTCTTATCTCTGCAATACATCCCTTTCTTTATGCATGCTAATATTCTGCCGGCATTGGCAGCTGCTGCTTGACATTACATGCTATTGCCTAGTCTATCCTCTACCAAGACTCCCAGATCTTTCTCCATTTTTGATTCCCCCAAAGGTCCCCCCCCCCCCCCAAAGTGTATTGTGCTTTTATGTTTTTAGTCCCGAGTGCAAAACCTTACACTTCTCCACATTAAACCTCATTTGCCAGGTCGTTGCCCACTCTGTTATTTTGTCCAGGTCATTCTGTAGGATATCTGCTTCATGCTGTGCAGTTATTGCCCTGCCCAATTTTGTGTCATCTGCAAAAACTGATATAGAATTACTGATCCCATCCTCAATGCTGTTTATGAATAAATTGAACAAGGTTGGTCCCAGGACTGTTGTGGAGGGGGAGAGGTTGGCTTATCTATTCATTGAAACATCAATTGGCACCTTCCCCATTTGTAAAAATTGTGTGTGGGAGGGGGAGGTTATCAACTCTGTCCAGATGGTACAGAGGTGAAACCAAAGGGGATTTAAATGTGCCACTTATACGGTAAATATTTCCACACTTCAGTCCACATTTAAAAATGAATAAAAAACTTTTTTTTATTATGTATTAAAAAAGACAAACATACATGTACATTACATATTTGTATACATTAATTGTACATAGAATATAGTTTTTTAAATTACAGAGAGCCCATCAAGGGACTATGTGTATGTACATAGCGTTGCTGGAACTACGCGTTTCGCAAAAGGTGCTTCCTCAGGCTCCAGTTGTTTCAAAATATTAGAGAGTCTATAGGGTAAGTAACATACATATTAGCATACATTTATACATATTATTTCAATCAAATCCAATAAACCATGTTTTGATCTTGGGTATATTCTATACTTTGGGTATATGATACAATTGTTTACCTATAGATCAAATAATTCACTAACATAGACGTAATTTCATCTATAGTTTATACAGTGTCAATATATTCTATTTTCTAATTTGACTATGGACATCAAAATACCAAGGTTGGTTGGAAACTTTCAATTTACCACTTTTATTTCCATAGATGTACAGATGTCATTAAAAGTAATCTGAAATAAGCAGTAGACACCTTAAGGGGGAAAGGGTGAGAAATAAATAAAAACAAACAGGGAGGGGAGAGAGTATTATGAAGAGTGGTTAATCAGAGAATCTAGAGGGGGGGCGTAAGTTGAACGGACAACCACCAGGGGACAGCAGACCCGAAGTAGGTGCAATCGCCAACTAAAAAGGGGAGGGAGAGGGTTGGATACAGACTAGCAATATCCTCTTTTCCCTATAACAGAATTAATTTCAAGTAGGAAATATATATGTTTGATAGTATGTATTGTGTCCGAAAACCAAGATAAAATGGAGAGAAACTATGTCCAGAAGAACTTACCTATTGGTTTTGGTCTTGATCTATTCAATCAGATTGTACAGTATATGTATACTAGATGCAGGTAGGTATCGTTAAAGGAGACAGGCGGTCGGTTATACCTGTAGTATAATGTAAAAAGGTACCAACATACATATCTCAATAGATGTAAATTACCATTTATATATAAAGAAGATATGTGAGGATATTAGAGATCAGATCATTCCGTGCATAAAAGAAAAATTAGTCATATCATCCATAAAGTGTGCAGATAGAGAGATAGTACTGCCTGGAAAAAGTGAATATATGGATATTTAATAGTTGAAAAGATAAAGTATATAAAAAGAAAAAAGGGGTTTAGATAATCAAGAAAGGGGAACTTACCCTGGGAAACAATATGGGGTTCGTATATGTTTAAATGTGGTTGTCAAAGATAAATACCCCAAAAAAAATGGTGTTGATCCAGTCAACAATGTGTGTATATGGGGTTAGAAAAAAACACTAGTGTAGGTGACAAATAGAGCTCATAGAGGTCCTTATGAGATCCTATAGAGCTTTTAAAGGATTCCAGGGTTTGCAGGAAGGTTATTCAGGGTCCATCTCACAGACATATGCTTCTGATATTGTCTGCAGAGAGCAAAGGGGCCATCTGCAAGTCAAGATTGATATGCAATAAACAAAGGGATATCCAAAGAATAAATATAACCCCCAATACAGATGAAAATGTCAAGGAGGGATAATGAGTTGAATGTGGCTTACCTTACTCAAAAGAATTAAAATAGCATTGATCGTGAAAAAGATTTTTCCAGGTTAGTTATCCCCTCCGCATGCCTGCCATGTTTAGCCTTTCCAAGTATCTCCGTTTAAATGCGGTAAAAAGTGGCGCCAAAACCGCCTCCCCCACGTCTCCCGCCCCCCACATCCACCCGCCAAATGTCCGGATTGGACAAGCGGGAGGATGTTCCTGTGCAGGGGCGTAACTACAGGGGTTGCAGAGGTTGCAATCGCTACCGGGCCCCATGCTCCAGGGGGCCCGGTAGCAAACCAGTGGGTGAACTTCTAGGATCTCAAAGGTCACACTTGCGACCGGGCCCTGGCATTTCACCACTGTGGGGAGGCCCCAAGATTGCAGGAAGGGGGCCCACTGCAGAACTTGTGAAAGGATCCTGATGCGGGACCATAATAAAAGGCCATGCAATGAGATTAAAGAGCCCCAGGATTAGTGGGAAGAGCCCCGGGCTTGAAGGGAAGGGCCCCGGCCAGGGGTCTGGGGGGCCCTTCATGGTTTCTTGCATCGGGGCCCTGAAGGTTCTAGTTACGCCTCTGTTCCTGTGTACGTCGCTAGCGTCACCTTCCGGTCCCAAAACCGGAAGTGACGGTAGGACTCCGTTTAAGTGTTTGCAAAGGTCGTAGTGTAGAGGATTTCCAAAGACCCGATACTCATATGTTATAGAAACAGGAACTAGATAGATAAGATCTCAAATATGGAAGAGAGCAGGACCAGGAAATGGGCGATCTTGGATCAGAATATATCAATCTTTACAGCATATAGATCAATTATCAGTAGTGAAAATAGCTATGTTTATTTTTTAAAAGCCTATCCATTTAAGGCCAATTATTTGTTCTATACCATCTGTACATTATTTTGGAATAAATTGGCATCTTGACAGTTTTACATATTATTGTATAAAAAAACGCCAAAAAAACATATTTTAGAGACAAATGAATTTGATATATATAGAGATATAACACTTAAAGATAATTGTTTGCATGTAATACATCTGATATTTATAACACTGATCATTTTGCATATATCTCAATTGGAGTACACGAACACAGGACAGAAGGTTTCCTGATAACCAGTCCCGTAAAAGAAAAAAAAAAAAAAGGGGGGGGGAGGGGGAAAGGAAAAGGGGACAGAAGTGGAGAAAAGGGTTAATTAAAATATACAGGAGCAACATGACTACTCAGAATTCCCAAATGGGGTATTCAAAAATAGTAAATTTCACCGTTCAGGTGGTGAGCCTCTCAAAGAAACCCAAATTTTTAGAGGGACAATGTCATTTTTCCAAGAAAGGTGCATAACTCAAGTGCTCATTAAGTCCCGGAGGAACACAAGCATTTGAACTAAAAATCCATTGGGATTCTCTCTGAAGAATTACATTGTCGAAGGGTCCACCCCTGGGGCCTGGGTGCACTCTTTCTAGGGCAAAGAAACAGAATTTTGGACGTTTATATCTATGTGCATATGCTATATGGCAGGCAATCGGACTTTCTAAATCACCACCCTTGGTATAGGTTACATGGTCTTTAATTCTCTCCCAGAAGTGTCGCCTTGTTTTGCCCACATAAAACGCTGGGCATTCACATTTCCATAAATATATGATTCCAATGGTCTCACATGTTACAAAATGTCTTGAAACAAAGATTTTGCCGTTAGGTAGAGTCTGTTGAGATTTTGTGGCAATATGTTTGCAGTAATTGCAAGAACGACGCGGAAAGGTACCATGAGGAAGTTTTACACATGGGTCCTTTTTATTTCTTTCATAGTGACTTGCTGTTACTAAGTCCTTAATGGACTTATTCCTCCTAAAGATTAAATTAGGTTTATTTTCTACAAAATTACCCAAAATTTTATCCTCTATTAATAGGTGCCAGTGTTTGGCCATTATTGACTTAAGTTGGTTCGATTGGGAGCAAAATCTTGTGATCGTCCTAGTTTTATTAGGAGTTGGAACGGGTTCCCCTTGAAATAGAAGGAGGTCCCTAGGGCTGTCTTTGGCCTTCTTATACGCTCTTTTAGTGCTTTTCCTACTGTATCCTCTATTTAGAAATCTAGCTTGTAGCTGTTCAGCTTCCAATTCAAAAGTCGAGTCGTGTGAGCAGTTTCACCTGATTCTACAGTATTGTCCTGTTGGTATGCCTTCTATGACATGCTTAGGATGACTACTACTTGCATGTAATAAAGAATTAGTGGCAGTGGGTTTTCTAAATAGTGTCGTTGCCAATATATTGTTAGGATCCCTGTAGATCTCTAAGTCCAAAAATGGAATTTTATTTTGGTCATATACATATGTAAAATGTAAGTTGAAAGTATTGTCGTTGAGAACATCGACAAAAGCTTTCAACTTGTCTAGGGGGCCCGACCATAGAACGAAAACATCGTCAATATATCTCTTCCATACCTCTGTGTTTGAGATATTGTGACAAAGGCTCTTGTGCAAAGAGTCACCGTTCCCACCCCCCCAGGTACAGGTTAGCGTAGGATGGGGCACATTTAGTGCCCATCGCTACTCCCTGTACCTGTAGCACCTTGTGTGCCGCTAGTTGTTGACGTGGCAACATTCGGTCCTAATTTCGGAGCTTTGGCTGTATGTAGAGTTTGAATATAATTTTTTGGTCCCAATAAAGGGTCTCTTTCCTCATCTTTCCTCTTATCAGGTCTACTTCTATTAGTTCTATCTTGGCCTATATCCTGACCTGTGTTCCAGAAGTTTGATGATGTAGAGGATGTGGCAGAAGAATCTGACCAATTACCATCCTCTCGATTATATGAATTTGGTGTTTTTGGTCTAATTTACCTATTGGAGTTTTTTTCCCATCTTTAGGCTCTTCCCGCTCTAAAGGCCTGTTGATCTCTGTTCATTTTTTTATCCTTCCTCTTAATAATTTCTCCGCTGTGTTTCTCAACAGCGTTTTTAATTTCTAAGTTTTTTTCTTTAAAGATGGGTTTAGTTTGGAATGCTGCCAATTGATTTACAATCTCTACAATCTCTTTGTCTAAAATTAAGGCTTCAGCTTCATAGTACTCTTTTAGAATTTTCATCATTTCAATGGAACATTTTGTCAGATTTTCCTCCCATTTACCCTTAATCTCCGATGATGAGATGAGTGAATGGTTGGAAAAATTTGAATCCTAAGACCAATAGGTATAATTTTTGACTCAATGTATTGTTGGAAGTATGTAGTATGCCAAAAAAAGTTTGTCTTATGAATAAGGAGTTGTTTTAGACGATTCATAATTTGTGAGATCTCAGAGTCCTCTTTGTTGGATCCTCTGATTTCCGTCTGAATTTGTAACATGTAGTTAGACCACATGTTACCAAGGTAATCGGTCATGATGCTCCTGAAGAAAAAAAAAAAAAAGGGGGGGAGGGAGGGAGGGGGAAGGAAAGAGAGAAACGAAGAAGGTTTCGAATAAGGGTATAAATGTAGCTAGTATACTGCTTGATATTGCTTTTATGTCTATAATTGGATCAGTACATCTATAAAAATATTTTATATGTAACAGTAGCACTTTTTAGTACATTGAACAATTTATGCATTGAATATCGCGTCTAGATAAATCCAGAGCCGACATGCAAATGAACAAAGAAGTTCAGTAATAATTCAACATACATTCACAGATTAGGATGTAAATATCGATGAAATATGGAAATACTTGGCCAATGTCTCCTCCAAAAAAAGACGGGAAATTAAATCCCAAAGGGCAGGTCCTGGTCCCAGGACTGAGCCTTGGGGGACCCCACTTACCACCTCAGACCAGTCTGAGTATGCGCTGTTTATTACCACCCTTTGAACACGCCCTTTTAGCCAGTTCCGTATCCAAGAGCAGACCCTGCGGTCGATGCCTGCAGACCTTATTTTATAAATTAAGTGCTTGTGGGGAACTGTATCAAACGCCTTAGCGAAATCCAGGTACACCACATCCACTGGTCTCCCCCTATCTAGCTCACAGCTCACCTCCTCATAGAATGTTAAGAGATTGGTTTGACAAGAATGCCCATTTGTAAACCGGTGCTGATTACTGCTGGTGATGTTGTAATTGTCTTTAGCAAACTCTACGATATAGTCCCTTATCATCCCCTCCAGAAGTTTACATATCATCGATGTCAGACTGACAGGCCTATAATTTCCCGGGACATGCCTCTGCCCTTTTTTGAATATCGGTACCACGTGAGCTTTCCTCCAATCCCCTGGTACATTTCCTGTCATAATACTTTCAGCAAAGATCAGGAACAGTGGTCTAGATATAATCTTACTAAGTGCTTTGAGTACTCTAGGATGTACGCCATCCGGGCCTGGTGATTTATTTGTGTTAATTTTATCCAGCCTTTCCCTGATTTCACCCTCTGTTAGCCATAGCGGCAAGTCCTGTGTATTACTACTAACCATATAGTCGTGGTCAGTGTACCCCTCCTTTTCCTGTGTAAAGACTGACGAGAAAAAAGCGTTTTCAGTGTCCTCTGTAACCATCCTCCCATCATCGTTAATTATGTGTGCAATAAGCTCTGCCCTAGTTTTTTTGCTGTTGATATATTTAAATAATTTCTTTGGGTTCTTTTTACTATCCTTCGCTATTTGTCTCTCAAAGTTGATTTTAGCCATTTTGATTTCGTATTTACTTTTCTTATTTGCCTCCTTGTATTGCTCGAAAGCTGGTACTGTGCCCTCTGATTTATATTTCTTGAAGGCCATTTTTTTCCCCTAATACGTTTTTTAACCACTTGCCGACCGCCGCACGACTATTTACTGCGGCGGTCAGCCCCTCACAGGCAGAGTGACGTAGGTCTATGTCGCTAGCCTGTGAGGGTCTAGGGAGCGAGCGCCCCCCGGAGGCGCGCTCCCGAGTGGTCACGGACCCCCCCCGCGCGTGTGACCGGCAGACCCGATGTCCGCCGGTCACTCGGCGATCGTCGGGGGAGAGGGAGAAAGTCAGGCAGCTAGTGTAAACAAGCCGCCTGTCATTCTCCCTGGTGTATGAATGATGATCATATGGTTCTACTATGTAGAACCGTTGATCACTGTTCATACATCTGAAGCCACAGCCAATCACAGTTAGAATCATGCCCCTAGGGACACACATAGCCCCTCCCTCTTAAAAAAAGTTAACCGCTTATCTGCCAGTGTAATTTTACAGTAACAGTGCATATATATATATATATAGCACTGATTACTGTAGAAATGTCACTGGTAACCCCAAAAGTGTCAAAAATGTCAGTCAAGGGTCCGATCTGTCTGCCGCAATGTCGCAGTACCGCAAAAAAAAAAATCGCAGATCGCCGCCATTATGCGTTAAAAAAAAAAACAACAAAAATAACAAAAATCTTTCCCTTTGTTAGTAAACGCGATAACTTTTGCGCAAACCAATCAAAATACGCTTTTTGCGATTTTTATTTTTTTTACCAAACATATGTAGCATAAAACAAATTGGCCGAAAATGTTAAAAAATTTTGATTTTTACATATTTTTTTTGGGGAATTTCATATAAAAAAATGGGAAAAATATTGTTATTTCTGCAAAATTTACGCTCTTTTTTTGTTTATAGCGCATGATCAAAAAATCGCACAGGTTATCAAATACCACCAAAAGAAAGCTCTGTTTGTGGGAAAAAAAGGACGTCAAATTCGTTTGGGTACAGCGTCGCACGACCACGCAATTGTCCGTTAAAGTCACGCAGTGCCGAATCGCAAAATACCCCCTGGTCTTTTAGCAGCCAAATCCTCCGGGGCTTAAGTGGTTAACAGTATGGTTTAGCCAGCCAGGTTTGGCTTTGGCTCTTCTAAATTTTTTTCCCATAGGAATGCACTGCAAGATGCATTTGTTTAATATTTTCCTAAAGCACTCCCATTTTGTCTTCGTATTTAATATTTTTAAATTACCAGATGATTTGAGTAGCATTGTACGTGCTATATTATTATTCTTAACATTGTGGAGTTCTTCGTTAGAGTTGCTCAGTATCACTTTTTGGTAGGGATTTAATTTTTACTGGGACAGATCCTGGTGCAGCAAGCAGTAAAATTGTGTGCGGTTACCTCCTTGTATTTCTTACTGCCAGTTTGCTGCAAAGCCATTTGCTTATAATCCTAAGCCATGAGTGCCACCTCATTCTGGTAGCCAGTCATTGCAAAGAAGGTAAGGGGCATGGTTCAGGTAAGAGTTTTTGTTCCAGGTGTATGGGAAGCTAACTATGTGCTTTTTGCCATTTAGTCCCCCCAGATTGGCATGTATCGCCTAAATTGGGCCTGTGCCACACATGCCTTGGCAGTCAAAGCCCTGTATGAATCCTGCCTTGTTCAAACAGCTAGGGAAAAAGATTATGACCTAACAGGTTGTCACACTCATTCAACATGTGGGCAGGACACTCTAGTCTAATGGAATTGTTTCCACTCGCTATGTGGCAAACAACCCTCTCCAGAATCCTTCAAAGAGAAGATATGGATGAACATGACTGTAAGAAAACTGCTTTGTTCCAGCAACCAAGGATAAAGATGACGATACCTAACAGGCTATCACAGTCATCAAACATATGGTCAATACACTCTAAAGGAGTTGTTTCTACTCACCCTGTGGAGAGACATGATCAATTAAATTAGCAAGTCTCCTACCTGGCCTGAATAAACTTTGGGCTGTCCATCCTGCTCCGCTGGGATGTGGTCCCTGTGTTCACCTGCTAAATGCATTGTCTATCAGGGAGCCCCTTTGCTGGTCTCTGGGGCGGCTTATGAGGTGTACATCACTCTCACTGGGGAAGCATAGCATACTGAGCTTCCTTGTGGATGAGGGTCTGCTGTGCTGCTTAATAGTCATTAAACAAGCTGAATGGTTTTTGCCTTCCTTCGATTTCTGCAGGAAAACAAATGCCAATCCCTAATAAGGACCAGCACCACAAGGGAATGTAGGGGACAGTGCCCATCTGCTTCCCAGGCACACAGCACTCAGATGATGAGGGCCAAAAGGTTGTCACATTTTATCAAGCACATAGTCAAGATACTCTAAAGGAGTTGTTCCACTCAACCTGTGCAAGGGTTATCTATTCTGGCAACAGCCGGTTTTCCTTCAAGAACCAGTCAGCTAGTCTCAGAGACTTCCCAGGTTAATCAACCCTCCTCAGACTGTTCCAGAAAAGGTGCAGATGAGCATGACTGTATGCATGAAGCCTGCCTTGTTCAGTCAGCGATTAAGATGGTGTTGAACACCATCACAATTCATTAGGCATGTGGCCAGTACACTCTAAATGAGCTGTCTGGACTAACCTTGTGCAAGTCATCTATTCTGGCAAGGTCCAGTTTTCCTTCCAAAACCAGTAACTGGTCTCAGAGCCTTCTCAGGTGAACCAAACTTCTTCAGACTCTTTGAAAGAAGAAGATAAGGATGACCTATGTCAAGTATTTTATCCCTTCTTAGTAAGGCTGGAGAGATGCTTTAGGATAGAAGAAAAGCAATGGGAATAGTGATTCCAAAGATGGATTAGCAATTTCCCTATGGTGACTGAATTAAAGCCCATTCTAGAAGAATGGAGCAAAAAGCATGTTTTCACAGCAGGTATCAAAAGTTTGCCCATATGAAGGGGAAGGTGTCCAGCTTGTAGTGTCAACTCTTTTGGCCGATGTGTCCCCTATGGGATTGGTCAGATACATGAGTTTACCAAGGATCATGTGTCCTTCAAGGAAGTACTCATTCATTGCATTGCTCATAGAAGATGAAGCTTAAATTGACAGCAAGGTTCTGTAATTGTAGATAGTCTTGCTTCCTGCCTCAAGATAAATGTCTGAGTCAGTGGAGACTGCGGTGCAAGAGTCAGTTTCTACTGGAGGTTAGCCTCTGCAGTCCTGGCTTCGAGTCCAGGAAAAAGTGGAAAGCCAACACATTGTCCGGAAGTCGGCAAAGGGCTCCATGCATGGATGCTTCTAGTATTTTGGCAATTGTATCACCCATACATGTCTTGGGGTGCTTGGCTGCTCCTCTTTTGAAATGGGTACAGGCTTGGTCTTTGATGCTTGTGCCCTCAGGGCAATCACTTAAGACCATATTTGAAAAGTCGTCCATCCTTCTCATCCCAGATTGTGCTACAAGAGTTCCTTGCTCTAGCGACAGGGGGATGATAATTCCAATCCCAGCAGATGAGGTTTTAGGACAGATGTTCGGCTGGTTTGGCGAATAAAGAACAGGGTCATCTGACCCGTACACAGTACTTCTGTATTTAGAAGCCCAATTTATCATGGTTCAAAGTATGCCTTTCTCTGCTATAGAGAACATACCAGTGGTAACATGCTGAATTGTCCTGGAGTTCCTTTCTTCACTGGTTAGCCCCTGCATTCCTGATGATTATCGGGACCATGGTCCCTCCTGTCCTTGTTTTGAGTATCTCAGTGGAGAAGGCACCCTTTCCAGAGGGGTTTTTCTTCAATAATAGGCATGCACCAAATTATTCATATCTCACAGAGACACAGTTCAAAATTTTCTCAGTTGCCAGAAAGTGGCACACAGTCCAGTTTTCCATCCAACTCCAGGGTGGCTCAAGTTAGTGGCCAGGATTTTGAGAGGCGAAAGTTTGTGGATTTAGGTTGCTCGTCGAAAGTGGTAGATATCCTCATGAGAGCACAGAAGAGCATAATGAGGAAGGTCTGGCTAAAATTCCAAGAATATGCTACGTCAGAGAGGTTTTCTCCAGGGAAGCCAGAGTTTGTCATATCCTCAGTTTTCTTTGAAGTAGACCTGAGTACAACCACCAGGGCCGGCCCTACCAGGAGTCCTGCTGGGTCCATTGGACCCAGGCGGAACTTTGAGAGGGGCAGCAAATTGAGGCCCAAGAGTTTTTTTCAGCAGTTTTGTGTGTCATCAGTTTGCGATGTGTTACGGGCAGAATTTCCCCATCTCATACTGCCGCCCGTAGTGCAAACTGATGAGTATAAGGCGGTAGAGCGTCTACTTCGGAGACTATCCCTAGCGTTGTTGTGATGTGGGCAATGACGTCAGACATCAGCGCACTCCATCTCATGCAGGGCAGGCTGGATCTTCTAGGGTGGCGGACACAGGAGTGAGAGGAGGACAGACAGTGGGTGTTTGGTGGACCGGTCCGGTGGTGAGGTATGGAAGAAGATAACAGTATATATAATATTTTCTAAACTTTACGTCAAATAAAGTTTTCACCCACAAAGCAGCCCCTAAAAAATTCTGCATATAGACAAGCTGCTGTTGCATGCAAATCTGACTTCCTGATACATTTTATTTTAGTTTTAATTACCATAATATAAAATAATGGATATGGGGGCCTTTTGGTGGGTGTGATTTTTTTTTTGGGGGGGGGGGGGGTGAGGTAGCATTTCATTCTTGGATCCAGGAAGCACAATGTCTTGGGCCAGCCCTGGCAACCACACTCAAAGGGCTTGTCTCTGCCATATCTGCCATTAGTGGGACTTTATTGGGCCTCTGATAGATTGATTCCTCAATCCTTTAAGGCATTCCAGAGCCCCCACATTTCTACATTGGAGCTCACAATAGTACTCCACTACCTGTCTGCTCCAAAAATCCACAATGGAGTTGTCGCTGGGAATTGTCATTAAAAACCGCTTTCCTGGTAGCCTCAGATACAACTGTTCATTTTGGCAAAATGGTTATCTCTTTAGCTGGAGGCCATAATTGACCCTATTTTGTTTCTGCATTATCCCTCCCTGGTTAGCTTGTTAATTCCCAGTGGTAGGCTGAGATGGAGCTGTCAGGAAAACAGAAAATTGAACATCAAATACTTACCGCAATTTTCCTTTCCTGACGTGCTCAATGTCAGCACAGACTCCCACCCAGGTGCGGAAATCTAACTACGTAACGCCGTTCTGGGGGAGGGAGTCAAATTTATAAGTTAGGACCTGCAGGTGGGGGTATGGGTGGGACATAACCAGTGTTAGGCTGACATGGAGCATGTCAGGAAAGGAAAAGTGTGGTAAGCATTTGATATTAAAATTTCTATTTTGAAGGAATTCAGCAGGTAGGTTGTTCCAAACATCTTGGAGAACTAACCACAGATCTTCTGTGGATCTAGGCTGCCTCAAATCCTTCTGTCTCTTCATGCAATCCCAGACAGACTAAATGTTGAGAAGACTCTTTGGGTCCCAAACCATCATTTCCTTGTTGGTCTTGCTAAGATAGTTCATAATGACATTGGCATTGTTGGGGTCGTTGTCCTGCTGCAGAATATGTTTGGGGCCAGTCACATGCCTCCCTGATGGTATGGCGAGAAGGATAAGTATCTGCCTGTATATCTCAGCATTGAGGACACCATTGATCCTGACCAAATCTCCAACTTGTTTTGTAGACATGCAGCCCCAAACTTGCAAGGAACCTCCACCATGCTTCCATGTTGTCTGCAGACATTCATTTTTGTACCGCTCTCTAACCCTTCAAGAACAAACTGCCTCCTGCTACAACCAAATATTTCATATTTTGACTCATCAGTCCAGAGAACCTGCTACCATTTTTTGTAACACATTTCCTATGTTTTCGTGCATAGGGCATGGAAACAAGGATAAGTGACTGAACTATGCACAAAAACTTTGGAACTGGGGTGCAGAAAAATGGCAGAACAAGGAGTCCTGGAAGTGATGGTTTGGCCCCCACAGAGCCCTGATCTCAACATCATCAAGCCTGGGATTACATGAAGAAAGACAGGGGATTAAAGGCATCCTACAGCCACAGAAGATCTGTGGTTAGTTCTCCATGATGTTTGGAACAACCTATCTGCCGAGTTTCTTCAAAACCTGTGTGCAAGTGTACCTGGAATAATTGATGCTGTTTTGAAGGCAAAGGGTGGTCACACCAAATATTGGTAATATTTGGATTCCTCTTCTGTTCATTTACTTTCCATTTTCTTAGTTGATAAAAATAAACTATTAACACTTCTACTTCTTAATTTACAGCATTTTTCACTTTTGCACAGTACTATACCATACTATTAAACTTTTTGAGGTGGGAATGAGGTACACATATTAGCAAAAGTATGTAGGCATAGGACACACCCCCTGCCACACCATGTTAAAGTTGAATTATACAAAACAAATTATTTTTACCACTACTATTCCTTTATATTGGCTTTTGAAATTTAGAAACTGGATGAAAAGTTTAGCACTGTAAAACACTTTTTGATAGATAAATAGTGCATTTTATTTACAGGTATATGCATCAGACCAAAATGAGGGACAAATGAGAAGGAAAGAGGGACAGAGGTACTTTGTTCCAAATCAGAGACAGTCCCTTTAAATCAGAGACAGTTGCTATACTGTACATCTTTGTATAAACATAAGTGAGCCTGCTTTTGGGTTTTACAGATGGGCCCCTAGGTTTTCACTTTGCCTCTCCAGAGTGAAAATTGTTCTTTTAAAGTGGTTATAAAGCCTTAAGGTTTTTTCACCCAAATGCATCAACCCTTCTGTCTCTTCATGCAATCCCACACAGACTAGATGTTGAGATCAGGACTCTGTAGGGACCAAAGCATCACTTCCTTGTTCTTCTTGCTTCCCTGGAGAAAACTTCTCTGACGTAGCATATTGTTGGAATTTTAGCCAGACTTTGTTCATTATGCACTCCTGTGCTCTCATGAGGGTATCTACCACTCTATATGCGTTAAGGTGAAAAACCTTCTGTGCTGCAGCTCCCCCTAAACCCCCCATTTAATTACCTGAGCCTGATATGATCCAGCGATGTGCATGAGCGCAGTGGCTTTAGCCGTTGTCTCCTTCCTCATTGGACAGATTGATAGCAGCGGGAGCTATTGGCTCCTGCTGCTGTCAATCAAAACCTGTGACATGGGAGTGGGGGCGGGGCTGAGTCCCCCTGTCTGTGTCAATGAATGCAGCAGCAGTACTCTGGAGCGGGACTCGGGAGCGAGCCTGCACAGGTGCCCCCAGGGAAAGCGACTTTCCCTCGGGGCACCTGATGGAGAGGAGGGGCCAGGAGCACCAGCGGGGCACCACAGAAGAAGAGGATCGAGGCTGCTCTGTGCAAAACGATTGCAAAGGACAGGTAAGTATAGGCATGTTTGTTATTTTATTTTTTTGAAAAACGAGGGTTTACAACCCGTTTGGGCTGGGTTCACACATATGCAGCCACTGCTTCAGTGTAGGAGTCCGGTGCAGTTCTGTCCATTTTTACTTGAAATCGCAGCTGAACCAGACCCATAATCGCACAGGACCCTTTTTCCAAACTGCGCTGCAGCCGCCCCGCACATGTCCAATCCCCATATATGTGAACTGAGCCTAAAAGAAAAGACACAAACCAGTTATTTTAAGATTGTTTTATTATACACACAGCAGATGTACCGAAGCAAGCAATGCTAGATCTGACACTGCCATTTACTGGTTAGCTTTGACTGTGGTCTCAACAGAATAGTTTTCCAAGACAAATGCAAATTAAAGCCGGAAACAAGAAGGAGGAGGAGGAGGAGTAGTAGAAATAAATATCTCTCAACATTTTAAAATCTAAAAATCATTTAATGGCGAAATGTGATTAGTTATGGATTGATGCCTGATTCTTTTCTTATACAGCGCGTTTCCTGTTAAAAAAGCCATTCTAAAGTTCTGTGGAACCGCAGAGTACCCACAGAGGTTGCTGGAAGTTCCTTGAGAAGTGAGCAGTGGCAAAATTTCCACCGATTGCATTTGTCATCAACCTCCAGTGTGCGGGATCACTAAAATGTTCACTGTCTGCTGTTCTTTTCTGGGTTTTATTTCCTTCATAATAATTTTAGGATTACCACTGAAAATAATTTTCAGAACAGAGTGGGGTGAGACCTGCCTTAGGACCCTTTCACACTGGTGCACCTAAAAATGCGATATGCATATATAACCCATTTTTAATTTGTTTTTAGTGAGCTTTCTAAAGAATATACAGCATGCACCTGTGAAACTTGGACATGTGACTCAAATGCACCTAAATGCACAGCTGGTGCATTTTTTTATGCATTTTCCATTCATTTCAATAGGGGGGTGTGTTTTTGGTGCAGTTTTTAAACATGCACCAAAATGCAGGACTTTTAAAAATGTACTACACCTGCTGCATATTGGTGTGAAGAGTTCCATAGGATTTAAAGGGATAGATTTTTCATATATTTTTGTTGTGCTTTTTAACCACCTTAATACTGGGCACTTTTATCCTCTTCCTGCCCAGGCCAGTTTTCAGCTTTCAGTACTGTCACGTTTTGAATGATAATTACTCATGCAACACTGTACCCATCTGAAATCTTTTAACATTTTTTTCACACAAGAGGAGCTTTCTTTTGGTGGTAATTAATCACCACTGGGTTTTTTATTTTTTGTGCTATAAATGAAAAAACTAAAAATTGTGAAAAATAATTAGTTTTTCTTAGTTTCTGTTATAAAACTTTGCAAATAAGTACATTTTTCTTCATAAATGTTAACCAAAATTGATACTGCTACATTTCTTTGGTAAAAATAGCCCAAATCAGTGTATATTATTTAGGCTGTATGAAAGGTATAGTGTCCACAAGCAATGGTGAAGGACTATGTATCTTATTTCTTGAGGCCCTAACATGCCAAGACAGTATAAATAGCTCCCAAATTACCCCTTTTTGAAAAGTAGACCATCCAAGTTATTTAGTAAGAGGCATGGCAAGTTTTTTGAAGTTGTAATTTTTTCCCACAATTGTTTTCACAAAACAAATTATTTTTAACAAGTTACCTTTTTACACACAGCATAGGCATACTTGCAACTACACCCCAAAACACATTCTGCGATACCACATGGGTGAAACTCTATCACAGCCTGACCCCATAAAGAGACCTAACATCCAAGGAGCTCCTTTAGGCATTATCCACTTGAAGACCAGGCCTTCTTTTGACACTTTTTGCTTACAAGTAAACATCAGTATTTTTGCTAGAAAATTACTTAGAATCCCAAACATTATATATTTTTGTAGCAGATGTCCTAGAGAACAAAATGGGGATTTTTGAAAATTTTTATGTCACACGGTATTTGCGCAGCGATTTTTTTCAAAAGCAATTTTACACACGAACGCATAAATATACTTTAATGAATTTCAATGCACACAGAGACAATATAATACACAAATTTTTGGTAAAATATTGTGTTGCACCGGGTAAATAGAGATCAAATATGTCATGCATTAAAATTGCGCAAGCTTGTGAAATGGCGCCAAACTTCGGTATTTAAACATCTCCATAGGCGATGCTTTATAAGCCTTTATTGGTTACCAGTTTAGACTTA
Source organism: Pelophylax lessonae (assembly GCF_965119305.1). Lineage (NCBI taxonomy): Eukaryota > Metazoa > Chordata > Amphibia > Anura > Ranidae > Pelophylax > Pelophylax lessonae. The sequence continues at coordinate 518,576,821 of NC_138771.1, forward strand.
CACAGGAGGTCCCATGCTAGATTTATTGCTCTTGCTCTAACGTTTGCGGTGATACCTCACATGTGCGGTGCGATTGCGGTTTATGTATGTGTATGGGACCAATGTGTGCGTTTGCCTGCACGGGAGGGACAGGGGCACTTTATTAATTTTTTTTATTTAGTGGTGGGACACTGGTACACTGACAAATGTTTTTGTGCACTTGTACACTGGTATAGATGTTGATGGGACACTGGTATACTGTGACATATGTTTTGCGCACTGGGACACAGGTACAGCTGTTCATGGGGCATTTGGACACGGGCAGTGGTGCTTGGTGTACTGTGTGGGGATGGCTGCCTTCTGTGTGATCTCTGTGTAACTGAACATTAAAATCATCAGTTATACAGAGAGCTGTCACAGAGGCTGCAGAATCCCCCACTCCCCCTGCACTGAGATCTCACTGAGCTCAGCGCCCATGTCCCAATCTGTAATGGGCTGTATCTAAGGACACAACCATCACAGGATTGCGCCGCTGTGTGGCCTCCCGTTCTGAGGGACATACCACAACGCCCACTCGGAATGGGGAAGCTCCCACCCAGCCATTTATGTACATTGGCCAGGTAGAAGGTGGTATAACACCAAAAACACATCAAGAACTGATCAGTGTTAAAGGGCTCTTAATGTCAAGTCCAGTTTATATATATATATATATATATATATATATATATATATATATATAGTGTATTTTTTTTTTTAATATCTTCAACTTCCTGATCACACTTTAAAGTTTTGGCAGGGTTCCCTGAAACCTTAAAATTATTTTCAAGACTTCCTTCGAAGTGAAAAGCTGTGCTAGGGAGTGCAGGCCCATATGGATCATCTAGAAAGAGGTAGTGCTGGACTTTCTTATTACAAAGCTCAGCATACTTTACACCCTAAATAAAAAATTAAATGTGTTTTATCTAAGCATTGAAACGATTATGTAACAGATTAGTCGATACACATATTATAAACATTAAAATAATATTCAACAACCATGATCAAGAACAAGATGATTTTGGGAATTCAATATTTCCCTGTATTCTTCAGTTGCTGATTTGCCCCTACAAATAATATTTATCTATTGAAACAAAATGAGTGATGATCACTCAGGTAGTTGTGCTCAGCATCCGTCTTAGATCAAAATTAGTGGGGAATTTTATTTATAAATGAAATGTGTAAAAAACGCTTATGAGCTGCTTGTCCAAACAAGAAATGGTTGGAGAAATTATGCAAACAATAGTGGACAGCGCTCAAAAATTATTATAAAGTGATCCCCTTATAATGTAAAACATAAATATGAAAATATGTGTAAAACCACGTTAATAAATCAAAATAATAATAGTGCTAGTATTGATATATAAAGTGACTGTGCACAACATATTCATTAAAACACCAAATTGTGCTTATAAGTAATTGATTATAAGGTGACTGTGCACAACGTAAATGTAAACATTTAATTAATATGTGCAAAAAATATTTCTTTGTGCAAGAATAACAATTTGGATAGTAAGTCCAATATAGTGATTTAACAGTGCCAATATTTTGAAGTATTTCATAAAGTGCTGATTGTGCTCAATAGACAAATGTAGGCTCCAGTGAGGAATCTGATGTGGGAATATCCTTCACCATATGTGCAGCCCACTTACCAGATGACCCCTTGGGGTCTAGCGTAGGTAAGTGGGTTCCTGTGGATATTTTCAGAAATCCCTCTATCTGGTAAGGAACATCAGGGGTCCTCCTCTGGAATGGGGGGTATTCTTTAAGGTAGGTTCCGCTGTATCCCTCTGTAGAGAGTGTGGTGGGGGCTGTAAAAGGATTTTCCTATTTGATCGCTCATACAGATAGTTGATGGTGGGGGTCACAGCATGTAGATAGCAAAAGATGCGGGGAGGCTCATAGTGTAGTATTCAATGTAAATTTATTAGGAAATAGTAGTCACTTACATTTGAGATATCAAATGCCGGCTAGAGATGTAGAGACGCCGTTCCGGCTTCCGGTTTGCGCTCCAAGGATTGGGTGTGATGAAAGGATGAACCTAAGGACGCAACGCATTTTGTCGGCAATGCGTCTGACGTCATCAGGGATAATGTTTACATTCACGTTGTGCACAGTCACCTTATAATCAATTTTTTATAAGCACAATCTGGTGTTTTATTGAATACGTTGTGCACAGTCACTTTATCTATCAATACTAGCACTATTATTATTTTGATTTATTAACGTGGTTTTACACATATTTTCATATTTATGTCTTACATTACAAGGGGATCATTTTAGAATAGTTTTTGAGCGCTGTCCACTATTGTTTGCATAATATTTATCTATTGGCAGGAGTGTTCAGCTGCTCTTGTTCCTCACTCCAGAAAATGGCATCAGCTGACTCTCAGAAGGGCGATCAATGGAAAGAAAAGCAATAACGGATGTATTTGTTACCAGGAGAATAATAAAACTCAATAAAATAAATATTTTATTATATCTGAAATCTATGCTGGGGGTGGAGCTAATATTTACTGATCTGGCCAATGTCTGAGATAGGCTGGTGATCCTGACTCGCTATGATACTAAAATACATATTTCTTACATCTGATTCTCCTGGCCCTTTAGAATTCTCAACCAGTTTTCTACATACACATTATTCTCCTTTCTCTGGTACACCGATAACACAGCATGGAGGGGCTCTGTGAAGGTGGCGGTAAAGGTGTGGAGGTGTCTGATTGGCTCAGAGAGATCATAAAAGGACAGCTGTCCAGCTTCATAATCCAGAGAGATCCTGACTCGGGTACTGAAATCATTAGGAGGTAACTGGATCTCTTTACTGTCATGTAGTACTGCTAATGTATTCTTTTTCCAACGCAAGCACCAAGACTTATTGTTTTCACCAATATCTGACTGATCACCTTCTCTCTCTATTCTCCCTCCACCCTGCTGTTTTACTGCAATCAGTGTCCCAGTAATACCGTCCTGATGTAAAACTGCTGCTGCTTAATACATTATAAAAACGCTGAAATCTCTCTGGTGTTTCTGGGCAAATCTTCTTAATTTCTGACCAGGATGCGGTTTTCCTGTCATTTGATATATGAAGATAATTATGAGCTGTGTTTATATCTAGTAATAGGTCTGCAGGTTTTGGTATATAGACATCTATCTTCACACCTCCTACAATATGAAATAATATGTGTAATGTTTGTAAGATCAAACCCATTTCTAGATGACCTCCGTCACAGATCTGCTTGTCATGTCTCTCGCTGTCCTCATTATCTCCTTCCATAGCTTCTCCTATATCTGAATCCTGTAAGACAGTCAGTGGATCAGTCATGTTACACAGCTCCTCAATATGATGGATCTTACTGGACAGTTCATCTTTCTTTATTTCCAGCTGCTGGATCATATCAGAGATGGACAGTGAAAGCTTCTCTTCCTCTCTGGACATTTCACTCAGGACCTTCTTCTCCAGGTCTTCCAGCTTTCTCCTGAGGTCAGTGAGCAAGGCGCTAAATCTCTCTGCTTCACCGGCTGCTTTTTCTTGTACTTTTTTCCTGCGTTCCTGTAGATTCCGGACTCTTCTCTCAGTCTCCTCTCTCTTGGTGATCAGCTCCTGCAGAACATTTCTCAGTTTCTTCTTTTTCTTCTCAGAGGCCTCATCCAGTATCTCCACCTGATGTCCCCGATGTTCTCCAGCCAAGCTGCAGGACACACAGACACAGGCAGAGTCCTCAATGCAATAATACTTCAAGAGCTCCCCATGGATGGAGCATTTCCAGTTCCCCAGGGAGGTGGAGGGTTCAGTTAGGATATGTTCTGGTGCCTTGCTGTGGACTTTCAGGTGTTTATCACACAGAGAAGCTTCACACATCAGACAGGATTTAACAGCCGGTATAGGAGAGTCCACACAGTAAGTACAGAAGATTCCGGTCTCATTCTGAGTTGGCTGAGTAAAGAGGAAACTCTCCACAATGTTACACAGAGTTACGTTCCTTATCAGTACAGGCCTCTCCACAGACTCTGCTCGGCATTCAGGACAGGAATAAACTCCAGATCCCTCCTGTGTATCCAATACCTGATCAATACATCCCCGGCAGAAGTTGTGTCCACATCTCAGTGTTACAGGATCTGTATAAATGTTCAGACAGACAGAACAATCCAGCAGCTCCTTTCTCACATCTGCAGACGCCATGACTGAGAACAGAGCAAAGAAATGAAAGTGAAAGTCTGACAGAAACCAGGAAGATGACAGAATGACTAAGCTTAGCAATATCATATTTAAAAATCACAAAGACACATTTAAATGGCAAAAGGTTAAGCCCTTGTTCACACTAGTTAAACTTCTGATGCAACTTGCAACACAGAGAGTCGCATAGCAATTGAAATCACATTATGTTCAATGGTGGTAGTTCCAATCAGTGCGACTCAAGATGCTGGAACTTTGAAAAAGGTTTCCACACTACTTTTGTGCACTCCCTGTATGACTTGGCCCCATAGACTTCTATATTTTTTCACAAAAGTCGCATCAGCATTACATAAGAAGCGACTTTGAAGGATGAGTGTTTTTTTTTTTACCTGCACCTCTCCTCCCTGATCATCCTTGCGGTCTAACAACACACATTCCCACTCAAATTTATTTGCGTGTTTTACATGTGTAAGCACACATCACGCATAAAGAGGCCTATTCACCTTAATAGGCTACCCCAGGTGTGACAAACACACCAAAGTAGCTCAGGAACCTTTTTGATCATGGAGTGTCGTGCATTTGTAGCACAATTTGTCACACGTCTGCTAACTTTATTTGGGCTGTCATTAACAATTGGCCTGTATTCACATCTGCGCATTTCTGAATGCTCGGCAACCCGCACAGAAAACGTGTACTTTATGGCATGTTTTGGAAACACATGGTAAACACGTATCACACTTCTGTTGCCATTTAGGCTGAGTTTGCATCTACACATTTCTTAACGCAATGCAATCTGCACAAAAAACACATGGCAAACGGACATCGCGTTGCCATTTAGGATGTGTTCGCATCTGTGCATTTTCAAAACGCGCGGAAAAGCGCGTGTTTTCTATACAGGTTGCCACAACACAAGTGTGACAGGTGTTTTCCATGCATTTCAGAAACACCTGGCAAAGCGCATTTTCTGTGCAGGTTGCCATGAGTTCAGAAACACGCAGATGCAAATGCAGTCTAAATGGCAACACAAGCACAACGTGTTTGCTGCACATTTTTAAACACGCAGCCTCATGTACAGAAAACGCACACATTTTGTCGCGCATCTTAGAAACACGCATCACACTTAGAGCCATGACCCACACAGAAAACTTGTGCTCTGCCTCACGTTTCAGAAATGCGCATCATGGTTGCGCTGTCTTTTAGACAAAATTTGTATCCAAGGATGCGGTGACTTGCACAGAAAGTGAGTGCTTTGCTGCACACTTCGGAAATGTGCGTCACGATTGAATTGCATTTAGGCTGCATTTGTAACTGAATATTTTCGAACACCTGGTGACCCCGACAAAATACCCATGCGTTTCGTAAATGTGCATCGCGCTTACATTGCTATTTAGGCTGTGTTCGCATTTTCGAACACGCGGCAACCCGCACAAAGAACATGCACTTTGCTGCACATTTCAGAAACATGCGGCAAAAACATTAATGCGTGTGTTTCTGAATGCGTGGCATCCTGCACAAAATATGCAAGCTTTGCAGCGCCTCATGCTTGTTTTTCTATTTATGCTGCATTTGTATCTGTGCATTTTTGAACATGCAGCACCCTACACAGGATATTTTAGAAATGCATTTAGGCTGCATTCACATCTGTGCTTTTTCAAACTTGCAGAAACCAGAACAGGAGACTGTACCCCTAAAAACACAACTCAATGGAAACACCTTGCTTGCCTCGTGGTAGGTATGCCCCTGCCCTGCAACAATGAGCCAAGCATTTGGCATGGTATCCCTATTAAAAGCCCACACCTCCTGAATGCCTTACAGCCCCAGCTTAACAGCTGTCTGAAAGTCTATTGTTAAACTAACCCTAAGGCCTCTTTCACACGGGCTTTCCGATCCAGTCCCTGTCAGTTTTTCAGGTGGACCTGATCGGATCCTCCATGCATCCCTATGAACAGGGGTCGAGTCCTGGGAAAATAAGTGTGGGAACTCACCCAAGATTACCACCCCCAACCTCAAAAAAAAAAAATCAGATCAGATGACAGGTGCGTGTCAGCATATGCAGAGCAGACACGGACACAGCCTATTTAAACACGGCGGGAGGCGGGCCTCCGGAGGAGAGGCGTCGATTGATCATCCGGGAAACGGAGAGAAGACCTGCCTGCTTATGTAAACAAAGCAGGCGGATCTTCTGTGAGACAGGTAGGGACATATGAGCAGTTTCAGCTAAGCTGAAACTGCAAACTCTGTGCCTGTGACAAACCCCTCCCCCCCACAGTCAGTAAGCATACAGGCATACATTAACCCCTTTGATCACCCACAGGGTTAACCCCTTCCCTGCCAGTGTTATTATTACAGTAACAGTGCATATTTTTAGCACTGATTACTTTAGTAATGTCACTGGTCCCCAAAAATGTCAATCAGGGGTCCGATCTGTCCGCCGCACTGTCGCAGTCCCGCTAGAAACAATAAAAATTACATAAATATTTCCTGTACTTAGTAGATGCGATAACTTTCGCGCAAACCAATCAAAATACGCTTATTGCGATTTTTTTTTTTTTTTTTTTTTACCAAAAATATGTAGCAGAAAAAAATTGGCCTAAAATGTTAAAAAAAATTAGATTTTTACATTTTTTTGGGGAATTATATATAGCAGAATGTGAAAAATATTGTTTTTTTTCACAATTGTTGCTCTTTTTTTTATAGTGAAAAAAAAAAAAAAAAAAATCGCACAGGTAAACAAATACCACCAAAAGAAAGCTCTATTTGTGGGAAAAAGACGTAAAGCGTCACACGACCGCACAATTGTCCGTTAAAGTAACGCTGTGCCGAATCACAAAATAGAGCCTGGTCAGGAAGGGGGTGAAACCTTTCGGGGCTGAAGTGGTTAATACCATGCACCTTCATTTATTAGGTGTAATGAACTCTGTTGTGTTTTAAGATATATTCTAATTTATGCCACTCTTCTCGTTCAATACTTTTATTGAGTTTTATAAAACAGCCATAAAGCAAGTTACAAAACAAAATTGGAAGTAGAAATACTGTTATTGTTATAGAAGTATTATAAATGTTATACTGTATAGTGAAGTTTGTACAAAAGGAAGGAACAAAAGAAAAAAGGTAGAATTATTAATATGATATTCTGAGATATTAAGATTTTGAGAAGGTATTCAGAACATGGCTGTGGGGGAAAAAAAAAAAAAAAGGAAAAGGAAGAAGTCAGCAGGGTGTGGGTAGGGTAAAGTGGGTAAAGGAGAGGGCATTGAGAATAGAATTTGTACGACAAAAGTTAATACAAAGTAAATAAAATATAAGTCTTAACTACCAAGCATTCAGAACCTGTTCCTCAAAACCCGGTGATAGGCCATGTTTAATCCAAGGGTCCCAAATGCTTATGAAAGTACTAAATTTATCGCAATCCATGGCTTCCATTTTTGCATGTAGTAATGCATTATTCATCCTATGTTTAACTTCTACAAGATTCAAAGTGGTAGTCTTCCAAGCTTTGGCTATGGTTTGTTTAGCGGCATTAAGAAGCTGAAGGAATAATTTGAATTGTTTTCGTGTCAGGCATGCAGGTTTTAAATTTAAAATGGCAATCACCGGATCTGGAGTAATATCTATTTCAAACATTTTAGATGCTAGAGAGAATATTTCTTTCCAAAAAACTGTAGCAATTGAGCAATTTCACCATATATGAACATGTGTACCTATTTCCGTACAACCTCTAAAACAAAAGGTCGGATAGTTTGGTGTGAACTTTGCAATTCTAGCTGGTACCAAGTACCATCGTGAAAGAACCTTGTATGATGATTCAATTGCGATAATATTTGAAGAAGAAGATTTCGTTACAGACCAGATTTCAGACCATTCTGATTGGTTAAGTGTACGGCCAAGGTCTGTTTCCCATTTCCTGACATAGTTTGGTATATCTACGTCTGGATTGTTAAGCAATTGAGAATATAGGCTAGAAATTAGACCTCTGGAGTGTGGATTGTTGATACAGATACGCTCAAATTGAGAGAGCTGATTCAGAATGGTACCATTTGTTAAAAATGGGGTATAGAAATTTTTAATTTGGAGATATCGAAAAAGTTCTGAATGTGGTAAATGTGATTCACAAAGTTCAGGAAAACTTAAGATAGAAGAGCTAGAGACCAGATTAAATAGCCTTGACAGGCCTGACCTAGACCATGCCCGAAATGAATTTGGGAATTCCCAAGCCGGATAAAAGGCTGGATTTCTCAGAAAAGATTGTAGTGGATTGTGTGTAGACTGTAAATTATAATTAGTCTTTAGTCTATCCCATAAGGAGAGAGAATGCTTGGTAATTGGATTAGTAATATGTTTTCGATCTGATGGTTGTAACCATAAGAGATTGGAAATTGAGATGGGGTCACATTCGATAGATTCTATCGTAACCCATAAGGGAATTTCAGTAGTGGCATGATACTTAGTTAATTGTGCCAATTGCGTAGCTTTGTAATACGTGGCAAAATTGGGGAGACCCAGTCCACCCCTTGTATTGGGGAGAGTCAATGTGGATTCGGGCAATCTAGGTTTGATTGAACCCCAGATGAATTTAATTATTTTACGTTGTAAGATTCGAAGAAAATGTGCAGGTATATAAATTGGCAGGACCCTAAATAAATATAAAAAGTTTGGTAGAATAACCATTTTGATTGCATTTATCTTCCCAAACCACGACCATGGAAGTGATGTCCATTTCGTCAGTAGTTCAGTAACTTTTTTCAATAATGGAGTAAAGTTGGCTGCATAAAGATCAAAATGGTTGGGAGTAAATTTTATACCCAAATATGGAATGTTCTTCAAAGAACATGAAAATGGTAACGCATTCTGTGCTAAATTTAACTCAGATTCACTCAATGAGATATTAGGGGCCGTGGATTTTTGAAAAATGTATATTTAGTCCTGAAATAGCAGCAAATTTATTAAGGGTAGCAATGAGATTAGGGGCGGATATATGGGGAGATGATAGAAAAAGAAGAATGTCATCTGCAAATAAACACAACTTATGATGTTGACCACCTAGTTCTATACCAGAAATTGAGGGATTACTTCTAATACTGTGTGCTAGAGGTTCTATGAGAAGGGCAAATAAGAGAGGGGAGAGAGGGCACCCCTGATGCGTGCCTCTCTCTATGTTAAACAAGTCGATTAATAGCCTGCGTATTGAATATATGCTTTAGGTTTGTTATAAAGCGCAGAGATCCATTTTAAAAAATTTGGGCCAAAACCCCATTTACTAAAAGTATATTGCATATATGGCCAGGATATGGTATCAAAGGCTTTTTTAATGTCTAGTGATAGGAAGCACAAGGGGATGCGGCGTGTTTTAGCTATATGAGATAACAGAGTTGCACGTCTGATGTTGTCAGTAGCTTGGCGAATAGGTATGAAACCTACTTGATCCCTATGAATGAGTTGTCCTATGAAGTTATTTAGTCTGGAAGCTATAATTTTGGCTAAAATTTTAATATATAAATTTAATAAGGAAATGGGTCGATAGTTCGACCAAATCGTGTCATCAGTTTGAGGCTTCGGGAGCATACAGATAACTGTTAAAGTTTCCTGTTTAAAGGATTGGCCATTAAGAAGTGTATTGAAAGCATTAGCTAGGATAGGCGAAAGGGAATCGGAAAAAACCCGGTAGTATAATGCCGAAAAACCATCAGGGCCTGGTCTTTTATTTAATTTTAGTGATTTTATAACTTGGGACACTTCCTCTGGTGTTATTGATTTTTCCATAAATTCCATCTGAGACTGAGAAAGAGTCCGTAGTGATAGTTGAGCAAAAAATTCATTTGCCGCAGAAAAATTCAAATTGTTTTCAGATGAATATAGAGTAGCTAGGTGTGTTTTAAATTTTTTAAGAATTTTTATAGGGTTGCTGGAAAATGTATCTCTCGAGATTTTAAGACATATGGGTTTAAATGGTTTATGGAGTGACGCGAGTATGCGGGCCATGGGTGAATCTGGTTTATTTGCTTTAATGTAAAAATTGTGACGCGATCTCCGAAGTGACTTATCTGCAGATTCTGTAAAAAACAGATCAAATTCAAGCCTAGCTTTATCAAGATTGGTTTTATTAGAAGAAGTAGGATTATTTTGATATACTGTGTAGCATGTTTGATATACTGTGTAGCATGTATTAAAGTTTGTTTCTAATTTCTGGCTAAGTGTTTTACGTTCACGTCTAAAGAGTGCAGCCTGTCTCAAACAAATACCACGAATAACTGGTTTGTGTGCCTCCCATAAAGTAAGGGGAGACACATCTGGCGTTGAATTCTGTAATAGATATTCAGAGAGAGCATTTTTAATATCCAGACAGTGAGATGTATTTTTTAACCACTTCCATACCGAGTCATGTAATATGACGTCGGCAAAGTGGTTGTCTAGATCCGGGCCGCCGTCATATGACGTCGGCCCGTTCTAGCTGCTACTGCGCGCCCCCGGCGGCGCGCAGCGGCGCGATCAGGGATGAGGCTCGTCCCTCGGACATAGCCCATCCCTGATCAAGGTAAACAGCCAATAGAAATTGGCTGTTTACCACGTGATCGGCTGTGTCAATCACAGCCGATCACATGAGCGGCTCCAGCACGAGCCGCTCGTTCTCTCTGCAATGCGCGCCCCCGGGGGCGCGCAGAGCAGCGATCGGGGACGAGGCTCGTCCCTCGGACAGAGTCGATCCCCGATCTAGGTAAAGAGCCAATGAAATTGGCTCTTTACCACGTGACCGGCTGTGTCCAATCACAGCCGGTCACAAATGTCAACAGAGAACACGGTAACTAGCTGTCACCGTGTTCTCCTCCTCACACACTGATCCTGTGTGAGGAGGAGATTGTGGTAACAGCTAGTTACCAACTACAGTGCACCCTAAACACACTGATTGCCCCCCCCCCAATAAAGAGCACCTGTCACTAGCCCATCAAAGTACCCGAGTACCTGTCATCAGGTACTCAGATGACAGGTACTTGGGTACTCTGATGGGCTGGTGACAGGTATTCGGGTACTCTGATGACAGGTACTCAGGTACTCTGATGACGGGTACTCGGGTACTCTGACAGGTACTCTGATGACAGGTACTCGGGTACTCTGATGACGGGTACTCGGGTACTCTGATGACAGGTACTCAGGTACTCTGATGACGGGTACTCGGGTACTCTGATGACAGGTACTCGAGTACTCTGATGACGGGTACTCGGGTACTCTGATGACGGGTACTCGGGTACTCTGACAGGTACTCGGGTACTCTGATGACAGGTACTCGGGTACTCTGATGACGGGTACTCGGGTACTCTGATGACAGGTACTCGGGTACTCTGATGACGGGTACTCGGGTACTCTGATGACAGGTACTCGGGTACTCTGATGACAGGTACTCGGGTACTTTGAGTACCTGTCAACGGAGTACCCGTCATCAGAGTACCTGAGTACCTGTCACCTACCCATCAGAGTACCCGAGTACCTTCCACCTGCTCATCAGAGTACCTGACGCCTGAAGTACCCAAGTACTTGCCGCCTGCTCATCAGTACCCATCACTACTCATCAGTACCTATCACGTATCAGTACTGATCATCAGTACCCATCAGTACAGTATCACCTATCACCTATCAGTCAGTGAGTACTACTCATCAGTACCTATCACCTGCCTGTCACCTGCCCATCAGAGTACCCGAATACCTGTCACCTGCCTATCGGAGTACCCGAGTACCTGCCACCTGCTCATCAGTACCAGAGTACCTGTCACCTGCCCAACAAAGTACCCGAGTACCTGTCACCCTTCATACAGCCACCATGTCCAAGTCCAAAAAGGTTTATATACGTCCTCCGTTTAAACCTAAATACCGGTGTTATGGCAGCAGATAGCTGCCATAACCCTGGTATTTTTTTAAACGGTGGACGGTTGGCTTTCCGATAAGGGTGGTCCCAGCGGCGGATTCGCCGTGGGATCACACTTCCGGGATGGCGGAAGAGGCGCCCCCCCCCCCTCCCGACGCGTTCCGGTCCTTTTCCCCGCTTACCGGACCCGCCGGCAGCGGGGAAAACGATCCGGTCCCGAATCCTCACAGACAGGATGTCGAGTGAGGGCAAGCTTGCCCTCACTTGACTCTATGGTCTTGGAGGACCGGAGCTACGGAAAATGTTGTTGCCTAGCAACCGGTTTAAAGGTCCTTTTTTTTTTTTTTTTTCATTTTATATTATAATTATTTTATTTTTTTTTTTTTTCTATCTTTTAGTGTACTTGTGAGATCTGAGGACTTTTTGACCCCAGATCTCACAAAAAAGAGGTCCTGTCGTGCCTATTTCTATTACGAAGAATATTTACATTTCTTTTAATAGAAATAAAAATGATCAATTTTTTTTTTTTTTTTTAAACGGTGTAAAAATAAAAAATAATAAATAAAATAAATAGTAAAAAAAAAAAAAAAAAAAAAAAATTAAAGCGCCCTGTCCCCGTTAGCTCGCGCGCAGAAGCGAATGCATACAGAAACCCCGCCCACATATGTAAACGGTGTTCAAACCACACATGTGAGGTATCGCCATGATCGTTAGAGCAAGGGGAATAATTTGAGCCCTAGACCTCCTCTGTAACTCAAAGATGGCAACCTGTAGAAATTTTTAAATTGTCGCCTATGGGGATTTTTAAGTACCAAAGTTTGTCACCATTCCGTGAGCGTGCGCAATTTTGAAACATGACATGTTGGGTATCTATTTACTCGGCGTAACATTATCTTTCACATTATGGAAAAAAATTGGGCTAACTTTACTGGTTTCTTATTTTTTAATTAAAAAAAGTGAATTTTTTCCAAAAAAATTGCGTTTGGAAGACCGCTACGCAAATACGGTGTGATAAAAAATATTGCAATAATCTCCATTTTATTCTCTAGGGTCTCTGCTAAAAAAAAATATATAACGTTTGGGGGTTCTAAGCAGTTTTCTAGCAAAACAACTGATTTTAGCTTGTAAACACCAAATGTCAAAAATAGGCCTAGGCAAGTGGCTAGGATGCATGATGATGCTCCTTGGATGTTAGGCCCCTCTATATGGCTAGGCTGTGAAAAAGTCTCACACATGTGGTATTGCCATACTCAGGAGGAGTGGCAGAATGTATTTTGGGGTGTCATTTTTGCTGTGTACATGCTATGTGTTAGGAATATCCTATAAATTGACAACTTTGTGTAAAAAAAAAAAGTTTTCATTTTTTTCCCACATTTTCCAAAAACCTGTGGAAAAAAATGATATGTTCAAACGACCCATAATGCCTCATAGAATATACGTTGGAGTGTTTGCTTTCCAAAATGGGGTCATTTTGTGGACTTTTCCATTGTATTGGTGCTCTAGGGCCTTGAAAAGTGTGATAGGTAGTAAGAAAGTTTTATGTGTATTTATGCTCCTAGAACGCCTGAATGTGCTTCTTGAACGTGGAGTCTCTTTTTGTGGCCAGGCTGTGTAAAAGTCTCACACATGTGGTATCGCCATACTCGGAAGGAGTAGCAGAATGTATTTTTGGGTGTAATTTTTGCTGTGTACATGCTATGTGTTAGAAATAGCTTATAAATTGACAACTTTGTGGGAAAAAAAAGAAAAAAAAATTTTTTTCTTCATTTTCCCAAGAATTGTGGGAAAAAATTACAACTTCAAAAAACTCACCATGCCTCTTACTAAATACCTTGGACTGTCTACTTTACAAAAAGGGGTCATTTGGTCGGTATTTGTACTGTCCTGACATTTCAGGGCCTCAAGAAAGGAGATAGGCCGTCAGTACATCTGGTGTGATCAATTTTCAGTAATTGGTACCATAGCTTCTAGACTCAATAACTTTCACACAGACTAAATAATATACACTAATTTGGGTTAATTTTACCAGAGACATGTAGCAGTATACATTTTGGCCCAAATGTATGAAGAAAAATTTATTTTTTGCAAAATTTCATAATTGAAACTAAAAAAAAGTGTTTTTTTTTTCAAAATTTTTGCTCTTTTTTTGCATATATCACGAAAAAAAAAAACCCCAGTTGTGATCAAATACCACCAAAAGAAAGCTCTATTTGTGTGAAAAAAATGATAAAAATTTTGTTTGGTTACAGTGTAGCATGACTGAGGAATTGTCATTCAAAGTGTGAGAGTGCTGAAAGCTGAAAATTGGTCTGGGCAGGAAGGGTGTCAAACTGCTCTGTATGGAAGTGGTTAATAAAGAGTCCTTAAGGCACCACGTAGTGTCATGTGCTTTAGGAATAGTTGAAGCAATAACTGTGCATACTGCATTATGGTCAGACCATGTGATTAGTATGACCATAGATGCAATCGTTTCAGTTATGAGACCTATAGTGAGAAATATATGGTCTATGCGGGAGAAAGTTTTATGAGGGTGCGAATAATATGTGTATCTACGCTTGTTTGGATTCACCTCTCTCCAAGAATCTACCATATTATGTTTTGCAAGCAGTTGTGAGAATGAGAGTTTATTAGGGCTGCTCGAAGAAGATATAGGGGATTTATCCAGAAATGGGAAAATAACTTGATTTGAATCACCACAAATCATAACTGCACCCATTCTATGAGAATCCACAACCTGAAAAAGATGCGAAAGAAATGGAATAGGATTTTTGTTGGGAGCATAATATGACACTATAGTGATAGCGGAGTCAATAAGGTATCCCGTGAGAATCAGATACCTGCCCTCAAGGTCCTTGATTTCATGTACAAGAGTAAATGGAGTAGACCGATGAAAGGCCACTAGCACACCTCGTTGTTTTGTAGAGGCAGAGGCAGTGGAAATTTGAGGATATTTAGGACTAAAATATTTGGGAGTGGATTGTAAGGTGAAGTGTGTCTCTTGAAAACACAAAATGTGTGATTTTAATGATGCAAAGTTGCGAAAAGCTTTAGTACGTTTGTTTGGGTTATTTAGTCCCTGAACATTCAAGGACATTATGTTTAGGGGGGCCATAAGATTGTATATAAACGATGTCTAGCATACCATACCATTGTGGAATTTGTCGATTGTTTCATACTCGATGTGGGAAGGGGGAGGAAATGTGTAGAGAAAAGGGAAGAACTAAACAGAAGGGACAATTGTGTGCTTAGCATAGAAGGTAATATATAAAACAAATAGTTAAGGCACAACCAATAGGAACGTATGCCGTTGATGGGAGATGGAAATCCCCCAACAAAGGCTAAATAGCTACCGTCAGTAGTCTCTGAAAGGGAGAGGCCACCGAGGGTAACAAATTGAGGACGCACAGAACAACCTAGTAAGGTACAGAAAACCACAAGTTAATAATCACTAAAAAATATACAGTAGTATAAGCGACTTATGCTATAATAACGAGCAGAAATCACAGTACTCCTGCCAGTAGTAGCTGTGCAAGATACTGTGAATCTAAGAATTCATTTCATAGGAATGAGTATCAACTATAAAAGAACTTTATAGAGCTCTAAAGGAAGTTATCCATGTCTTCTAGCACATATTATAGATAGGAAAGGATGTAGCACAGTGAAACTGAATAATAACCATATTAAAAAAAAAAAAAAAAAAAAAAAAGGAAGATTGATTTGAACCAAGAAACAGGGATTAATCTACAAGACTACTACTAAGTAGAACTAAATGGAATTCTGTGCCACAGTGTAGTTTGTTATAACATGTATTAGCTTGAGCATTTAGCTCAAAAAACAGATTAGAAATATGTGGCAAAAAGGGATTAGATCCATGAAATATTATACTGGCAAGATAAAAAAAAACTGAAGTCTTTTCTAGGAAAAAGAAATTGGATGACCAACATGGGACACATTGGCATAAGACAGAGGAGATAAAAGAATTATCTAGTCCATCAGTCCATGGAATCTTCGGCAGATGGAGAAGGAGAAATGAAGCGACCACGTTTATGTGAATCACAACAATTTTGTTTCCCAGAGGATTTTGAGAATGTGCATGGTGAGCCAGAGGCAGATCTGCGTCGAGCATTTTCTGAGCCTTGCAAGTTCTGGTGTTCAGTTAGGTGAAGGTCTTGAAGGGTGTTTTGAAAATCTTCAGATGAATGACATTTGTATTTAGTACCTTGAAAAGTAAAACGCACCGAAAAAGGAAAACCCCACTGGTAGGGGATATGTTTTTGCTGCAATATTTGTAATAATGGTTTATTTTTGGTGATAGGAGACAGATCTGCGAAGATTTGGTATTCGTGACCCTGAAAATTTAAGGATCCTTTGTCTCTAGCAGCCGATAAGAGCTGTTCCTTTGTACGATAATAATGGAATTTAATGATGATGTCTCTGGGTGGACCCTTTGATTTTTTAGGAGATAAGGTGCGATGGACTCTGTCCATTTCCAGACGTATAGCAGGTTGTAATTCCTGAAACAAGGCTAACATTGTCGCTTGTAAGTCAGTTATGGATTCAGGAATGCCTCTTATGCGCAAATTGGAGCGTCTTGCCCTGTTTTCAAAATCTTCTAGACGAGACTGAAGTACTAAGTTTTCCTCTTTAAGATTCTCAATTTCTGTATTTTGGTCCTGTGTAAAATTCTCAATATCCTCTATCCTTGTTTCAAGATTAGCTATGCGTGTGCCCAGCTCCCTTATCTCTTTAGTCAGGCTATTAGTAATATAGTCAGAAGTCTGTTTAAGTGCCTTTTGAAACATACGTTCAATATGTGATAATATATTAGGAGTGACTGACTCAATGTCCTTTTCATCCTGTGAAACTAAGGTACTGCGGACTGTTTCAGTTTGATATGTGAGGAGAGGAGGGAATAGTTTCACTGCTCTGTCAGCGCTGTGAGGTGATTCTGAGGTGGCTGAGGGAGAGGGAGAGGGAGCCGACGCCATTTTAATTGAGGCTTTGGGCAGCACTTCCTTGCCACTTTTGGACTTAAATTTAGTCTGAGACCCGCTGAAAACCATACCTTTATGTACAGCACAGTTTCCTGTACGAATGCTGTAAAAACTCAGCGAATATTCGGCGGGCAGCCGCTGCTGTATGTGGTTTTCTGTCCCCTAGGAGTGGAGCATCAGCCAGACATGTCTGTGCTTGAGGACTCCGCCTACTTCCTCCAATTTATGCCACTCTTATCACTGGTGTCGCACAGATACTACTGTTTAGCACTATGCACTTTTTTCTTTCTCCTTTGCTAATTGCACAAGGTCCTATTGACTTTTTTATAACTATTATTAATTTATAAATGCACAAATATCAAATGTTTTTTTTAATTTTTGAATATTGTTTAGAGCACACTAGCACATTTACACTTTACATTGTCTTTTTATATTGCTTTATTTCCATCTCTCCGTTTCTCTCATCTCTCTCTCTTCCTACCTCTCTTTACTTTCTCTCTCGACCTCTTCTTCCCTCCTCGCTCTCTTTCTCTCTCTTTTACCTCCCTGGCTCCCTCTCTGCAGGTGCTGATGCTTTCTGTATGGCGCCTGTGTCCTGTCACAGGTGGAGGTGGAGTACATTTGGTATCATTCCGCCTGTGGGAGCCGGCGCTATACAGGAAGCATCGGCTCTGCTTCCTGTAGTGCGGCTCAGTGAGTTTACAGCGATGCTCGGGGATGGCGGGTCGAGAACCCGCAATCTGGGCTTACCGACCCGCTATCCAAGAGCAAGAGGTGGCGCTGGGATCGTGTCGGGGCTCGGGGGGAACGGCGTTACTGCTGTGGAAATGGTACAGGAATGCCGTTCCCATGCGTTTCCGCAGGACTCGAGCACTGCCTATGAAGCTGCGGATGTTAGCGGTGACATCCCCACTGACACCCGCTGCTACCTGATCCGATCCTGTCCGTGAAATCCAGACAGATGGAAACCCAATATTACATACGTCTGGAGGACCGGATCAGATGAAAACGGACAGGCGGACTGTTTTCATCCAATCTTCCATAGAGGAGAGCGGGGATCTGACAGGTCCGTATATGCAAAGTAACAATTTTGGTGCATTAGGCATTCCTTTCAAATAATGCTTAACATAACACACGTGTGCTAATGCACTGTGACAGTGTGAATCCACCTTGAAGGAAATATTTTTGTAAATCAGGTGAAGTTTATTGACTGATATTAAAACAGTGGTACAAAGTTTAGGAGTTAGTGCACACCGATGAATAATTAGCTCGGTGGCAATAGCAATAAAGACAGTCTCATTCCGTTTACAGACAGCATATACCTGTAAACTTGAGTTTAGGAGCTTTTGCCATTTTTTTTGCCTAAACACAACTCAATAAAAGCCTACGCATCCATGTACATGGCCTTCAAACAAAGTTTAGGAGCTGGCGCGCTTATGTGAGGTTAAACCTCCCTCTCCTGAACGCGGAAGAATCATGTTCAGGATAGAAACGTTTTGATCGCCAGCGGCCACAGTCAGGGTAGGCTAGTGTAGATGTAGCCTTAGAGATTCAGCCAGGAGGAGAAGACATCACAGAAACCTGCTGTATACAGCTAAAGGAGGTAAACTGACAGTGTATATGTGATATATTCACATACACAACACAACTGTTTTGGGAGGGGGGGAAAGCTGGAGATCTTCTTTAAAATCAGAACGCTAACCTCATTTTGAAAATATTTGGTACCCCTTCCTTTGTCAGAATTGGAGAATTTATTTTGTTTTTGCTAAATACCTTTAGCCAAAAATACCTTTTTACGTCTTGTCATCCCTTTGTTTACCGATTTCTCATCTAATTAAGAATGTAAAACAGGGAAAGCATGCATATGTGTTTGATTACTGATATTTAAAAAAAATGTAACTTTGCTTTTTTTTTTTTTTAACGTATAAGGATCCTTAACAAAGATTTTAATCCTTTGCTTTCCTGTCCAAAACTGAAGAAAGTTTTGGCTCAGTATGGACTGTAACTGATCTGCATACTTTTTCAGCGTTGAAGCCAGAAGATCATTATATTAGCCAGGAAAGTAGTATTTTAAGAAGGAGGTTGGCAATGGCATGGTCTGAATTTACTCACATTACTGCTTTCTGAAATATGCAATAGGGTGAAATATGCAAAGCGGTACATACGGAGTTCAGTATTGCCCGGAACAGCATACAGCCATTGCGTATTTCAGCTTCCCCCCTTGTGAAAAAAAAAGGCCCAGTTTGTATATATTCGAGTCAAACCACCTATGTGTATGAGCCCTAAATCTAAGGGATTCAAAGTGACTGGCTTCTTCCAAATTCATTTCCCATTTGCTGATATTCACCCTACAGATACACATTATTGAAGTAAAAGACAAACAGGAATTTAGACTAAAATATATAGATTTGGGTAAACAGCAGTCCATGTGACTTTACTGGGTGAACATTTAGGGTGTAACATGTTACTAGACAGCACACCCCGCTTTCCCCCCAATCCCCCACTGTGACAGGGGGCTGGTGTTCTTCTCCCCGCACCTACTGCCAAAGTTTAAAATCTGTGCGGCTTTCCGTCCACACAGCAACGTAATTTATTCACAGAGATCTGTAAATGAAGAAAAAAAAATACAAGTCCCCTCAGCCACTGCAGAAGACAGCTTGTATGTTTTTTTTTTCCCATTTTCATTCACACTCAGAACTGTTGGCACAAGGTACAGGTAGAGAGCTCTAGGTAGTGTGTCTTACATTGCACCCATGATCAGCAGATCTGCAGGCTCCTAAGAAATACATAAATAAATAAATAAATGCACATTTTTACACCTGCAAAAATACAATTACTATTTTTTTATTTTTTTTTTTAAATGGTGCCTTTAGAAGGTTTTGTAAATCCAGGAAATGTTCAATTTGAAAAGTGGGTAAATGATCTGCAAATGAATTGCTGCTTTGAAAATATACATCTTTGAAACAAATATGTGAGGTTGCTTTAAGGTTTTACAGGATGGCCCCTAGGTTTTCACTTCGCCTCTCCAGAATGAAAAATGTTCATTTAGATAAAGACACAAACCAGTTGTTTTTAAATTGTTTTAACATGTACCAAAGCAAGCAATGCTAGATCTGACACTGTCTGTCATCTACATGTTAGCTTTGAGTGTTATCTCAAATGTAAAAAACCTTCCGTTCTGTGGAATCGCAGAATACCCACAGAGGTTGCTAGGGGTTCCTTGAGTGGTGAGCAGTGGCATAATCTCCATTGAACATCTTTTCCACCCACCTCCAGTGTGAGGGATCATTAAAATATTCACTGTCTGCTTTTCTTTTCTGGGCATTATTTTCTCCATAATTTTCTCTACGACGACAAAACACTTGGGGAGTTATGACATCATTTAGTGAGTAATGTGACGTCTCTACACTTAGCAGCCAGACATTGAGTTGGTTGGAAACAATCCCGTGTCTACAAAGTCTGTTATTTAAATCTACGTGCGATTTTACATGAGTATCTTTGGCTTTTCAAATAAATATCCTGTTAGTAATACTATACAAAGAAGTGTTTTCTGCTTTTTTCCCCTATCCTATGCGAGCTGAGTTACTGTCCTGGAGGGAGTGTCATTTAGTCTGGCAAGGAATCTCATGAGTATGACGGCTTGAAGTTTTATTATCTAAAACGCCTTTTTGACTACTTTTGATCGAGTAATTCAGCATTTCGGGTAAAGGTCAGTGTGTGTCTCCTCTGTCAGTGGCAGCATTTATTAGCACCTGTTGTATGGGACTTCAGTCACTCGATCCCTATCTATGATCTTTTGATCCCCTCAAGTTATGGACTTTACTTCTCTTTTAAGCTCTGCACTTATTTTATATTGTTGATATGGTTTTCTGCAGGAAACTGTGCTAGCTGCTTTCTTATTTTATTTGTTTTTCCCCATTTTGTTGCTTTTTTTTTTTCAAATAAATTTTATTGAAAATTTTTCCAAATAACAAATTAGCAAAGAATACAGTAAACGACAATTCAAAAGGTTGAATATAGTCTGCAATGAAACAAGAGATCTAAAATACCAGAAGTATCAAATCCTATAGCAAGGGGGGGGGGGGGCTGGGGTATGACAACCTCAGGTGGGGGGTAAAGGTGAGAGGGGGGGTGAGGGGGGATGGGAGTAAGGACTATTGAAGGGGAAAAGGGAAGAGAGAGGGGTTAGGGTGACAGGTAGGGCGAGTAAAAAGAGGGTGGGGGGAGGTAAGGTAGGGTCAGGTGGGAAACCTATAAGAATACTCATGGGAAGCACATTCATGTCCGATGAATAACAATTCTAGCCCAAAGTATGGCATTTCTGAGGTACCAAGTATAGACATAAAGACATGCACGACACTTCCAATAAGACTCTGCATCCTAAACGTGTGTAGTACTGGTGCACGAGGAAGGCGCACCCATACCGTAGGGCACGGCAGTGTTGAGGCACTCAGGCTAAAGTATCTCACATCAATAGATAGTTGTATTAAAGGTCATCTCCGACTCAAAGGGGGGAAGCATTTGAGGGCAATAACAAATCAACCGAAAGGCACTGCGGAATGGCAGGTGTAGAGAATTGGGTAAGCGTCCAGGCGGTGGATGAAGAATTGGAGGAAGCTGCGTTAAAAAGGGAGTCAATCCAGGATGAGCAGGAGTAGGTCGGGTATGTAATAGAGATGTAGGTGTTCCATTTCATGTAGAATTTGTGTGTAAGGCCAATGAAGATACGAGCATCGATGGAGTCTCTATTGAGAAGCTTTGTAAGTTCAGAAGTAACCTCTTGCAGGGTGGGAGGGCTGTAATTAATCCAGTTATGTAGTATGGCTCTTCTGGCTAACATGTAAAGGGTCGACAGCCATGTTTTATTTGCAGCAAGAATTGCGGTTTGGGTTTTGTCCAAGCCCAGTGAACGGCCATCTAGATAACCAAATAGCAGTATAAGCGGGTGTCCAGTTGGTGTAAGACCCGTGATCCGTCGGGCAAAAAGTTCCACCTCTGTCCAGAATTTCGAGGTGGCGGACAAAACCTGTGAGATAAAGTTGGTCTATTCGTCAAGCACCATGTACATTGTAACGGAGCATTAGCGGTAGGGGAAAAAGTAAAGGGAGCATATGCCCGGTGAACGATCTTCAGTTGCTGTTCCTTCCAAAACTCATTTGTGATGATTGAGCATGTAGATCGGTATCCTGCCAGAATGCAGTACGGAAGGTTTGCAAAGTGGAAGTCTCTTTCCCAAGGTGTTGAAAGAGGCAGCGCTTTTTGCAAAAGCCGGTGACGTTGAAGAGGCTTGTAGATGTTTGAAATGCTTGGCTTGGGGATGCTCACGAGGGCATCCAGTAGAGAAGGTTTAAAGCTCTTGGCGATATCACGTCAGAGATGGGTAGCAAAATCAATGGCCTGGTGAACATGGAGAAAGTCAGCAAGCGGAATGTGGAACCTTGAGCAGATCTCCTGCAGTGGTAGAGGCCGACCCGATGACATATCAAACAATTGGGCAAAGTTCCTTAGGTTGTGCGAAGGCCAGTGCAAGAATGAAGCATATTGGAGTGTTTGATGGAACAGAGGGTGACCTACTATAGGCAGGTATTTTGTGATTTTGGAAGACAAGTTCAGAAATTTACAAGTTTCTCTCCAAGCAATTATAGTGTCTCTGAGGAGCAGGTTGTTTTTGAGTGTAACAGGCAAAGCTGAAAGGGAGCAGTGCAGGAGGGCTCCCAGGGTGAATGGGGCAACCATTTGTTTTTCGATATCAAAATTAGAAAAGTGGGAGTGGCCCGACACCCAATCCAAACCTATTCGGAGAAGACAGGCTATATTATAGAGTCTGATGTCGGGGATGTTCGCCCCACCCTCACCCCTCGGTAGAGACAACTTCTTGAGAGATATTCGAGGTCGTTTCCCCCTCCAGAGGAACTTTTGAAGTGAGCGATATAAGAGTTGAGTGTCTTTGTGTTTTAATAACAATGGAATCGCTTGTAAGGGATAAAGAAGTTTTGGGAAGCACATCATCTTGAAGAGATGACACCTACCCAGCAAAGACAATGGCAACCCAGACCACGCCTCCATCTTTTTGATAATATCCCTAAGCACAGGTGGAAAATGCAAGGTATATATAGAAGAGGGGGTTTTACCTATGTTAATTCCCAGATATTTTATGTGGCTATTAGTAATCTTAAATACAGACTCTGACGCCCAGGAAGGGGGATTGGTTCATCCAAGAGGCAGTATTTCGCTCTTGGAAAAATTAATTTTCAACCCCGCGCAGGAGCGAAAGGTAATGAAGATGTCATGGATCAGAGGGATGTCTTTGGCTGGATTCGAGGTGAAAATGAGAATATCATCAGCAAACATTGCCGACCTCACTTCCTGATCTCCCACTCGCACTCCGTGAAGACCAGGGTGGGCCGTCAACAATCGGGATAACGCCTCGATGGCCAGATTAAATAACAGGGGGGAGAGGGGGCAGCCCTGGCGGGTTCCCTTAAAAGGGGGAAAGGGAGAAGACTGGTGACCATTTGTGATGACCGTGGCAGTAGCGGCAGAATACATAGATTTTATGAGATGCAGAAAAGGCCCTTCGAAACCCAGTCTCCCCAACACTTTAAAAAGCCATGTGAAATTGACATTGTCGAAGGCCTTCTCTGCATCTAGCGTGATAATGGCCATGTCATGTAGTGGGTTCGATTTTGCCATCTCTAGTACGGATAGGACCTTCCTGATGTTAGAGGACGCAGAGCGTCCTTTCGTGAATCCTGCTTGGGCTGGGTGAATAATGCCTGGCATTATTTTCGCCAGTCTGTTTGCAATGATCTTTGAGAGTATCTTGGAGTCTAGGTTTAAAAGGTAAATGGGTCGGTAGGAACCGGGTTCCAGAGGATCTTTGCCCGGTTTTGGAATTCATTTAATATGGGCTTGAAAGCCAGAGGGCAGGTAGGGACCGCCATTTAAGATATTTTGATATACTGAGGTTAAGGTCGGGGAGATTAGGTCCGATGTAAGTTTAAAGAAATCTGAGGTGTATCCATCCGGGCCGGGTGCTTTGCCAGGGGATAGAGTGTGAATAGTGGCGGAAACCTCTGCATTTGTGACAGGGGCATTAAGTTCTGATAAGGCTGCAATGTCTATCCTGGGGAGCGAAACGCCTTCCAGGAAAGCGTTTGCTTTCTGTAGGTCAATATGTTCCTGTCCATACAGAGAGGAGTAAAAATCATGCATCGTCTGGGAGATGTCCTCCTGTGATGAACAGAGCTCATCCCTAGAATTTTTGATGGAAGCAATGTGCGTCGGGGTGTATTGAGTTTTACAAAGCTGTGCTAGTAATTTCCCCGATTTATTACCAAATTTGTGTAATGCCAGGTCCCGAAGAGAATGACGGAAACATTCAGACATTTCTGCCCAGTGGTCGAAGTCATGTTTAGCTTTCTTCCACTCAGCTCTGTGAGTAGGGGTATTAGACTGAGAAAGGTTCGCTTGTGCCCGTCTTAAAGTGTCGCTGGCTTGGCGGAACCGGGCAGTGGTTTTACGTTTATAGGCCGTACTAAAGGACATAATGTGACCTCTCAGTACCGATTTTCCCATTTCCCACAGGAGCGCCGGGTCATGGGCATGTTGAGCGTTGTCGCTCAAAAAGTCCGTCCAGACTTTTTTCAGAAGGGACTGCAAATCAACATTATTGGCCAGGAAGGAAGGGAACCGCCAAATTCTAGTAGGGTTGGGTGGGTGGTGATCGGAGTACATAAGAGACACTGGAGCGTGGTCTGAGATTGCCATATCCCCAATTAGGGGATTGGAGGACCTCTGGAGGAAGACGTGATTGCAAAAAAAGTAGTCAATGCGTGATAAGTGTAATGTTCTGTTACCTTTGGGTACCCTAATTACTCTTTCATAAGTGTATGCGCCCCACCATTCTCTTTTGGTAAGGTGCGCATACACCTTTAAGACTGATGCTGTCATCACTGAGCGCCGGACTGGATGGCTATTTAGATCGCCGGCTCTCACTCACATGTGTTCGTTCAAACTGCTTTGTGCCTTGATGCTAACCTGTCTTGAAGCTCACATGCTTGCAAGCATACCTCGCTGTCGGAACCACGCTGCGCTGATCCCTGTATCCCGCTACCGGATCATCCGCTCTTGCCGAACCTCTCCTCTGCTACATTGCTATTAGTGATAAGTACCCCACAGGGGAAACCTCTATAACCTTTATACTAAAGCTTACACTATCTAGCTCTGCATACTAAGGACTATTACTACATCTGCATTATCTAAGATTGCTAGCTCTTGAGCCTACTACCACCTGTTCTTGCACTGGGTTGATCTCTCTTGTATGTCCACCTGCTACTCTGTCATCTACTACCATACATGATTGCTAAACCTATCTGCATCCCATCTGCTACTATCTTACTTTCAAGAACATTTCCTTTCAAGTGTCTGTCATCTACCATCTCTACCCAACCTGTCTCTTCAGCCTATCATCACTGTGTTACTATATATATAAGTCACTCTAGGAAACATCTTATTGAGTGTGTGTATTTACTTGCTGAATTGAGATCATCCACACATGATGAGTCATTGAGAGTTGGGAATGGTGTCTCAGCGTTTCTCTACATGACTACTGAAGTGGAATATTTCTGCAGCTGAAAATCCACATCATACGTAAAACGCAGGAGCGTTACAGATTGAACGAACCCCAAATGGATTCAGCAGAAATAACCACTCAGATGACACAATTAAAACAGCAAGTACCTGCGTTAATACACGCACTTGCTGAATTAAAAGAAGACAATCAGGCTCTGTCGCAGCAGGTAATTAGACTGACACAACTTACCACTGCTCAGTCCCCTGAACCCAAAATAAATCCTCCTTTGGTATTTACAGGCGATCGCAAAAAATTTTGCAAATTTAAAAACGCATGTGAGTTACTTTTCTTGCTAAAACCCCGTACCTACCTTACTGATCACATTAAGGTTTGTACTATTATTTCTTACCTAACAGGCGATCCTCGGGCCTGGGCAGACTCTCTTTTTGAGAAAAGCGACCAGCTTCTCAACTCCTATGCCTTGTTCCTAGCAGAACTCACTAGCCTATATGATGATCCCAATAGGCAGAGTACTGCCGATCTTCAATTAAGATCCTTGAAACAAGGTGGGAGACCTGTAGAAGACTGTCGCAGAATTCAAGAGATGGACCCTTGATTCAGAATGGAATGATGCATCTCTGAAATCCCAATTTAGGCTTGGCCTATCAGAGGCCGTTAAAGACGAGCTCGCCCGAGCGGATCTGCCAAAAACCCTGGATGCATTGATACAACTCAGTATCACCATAGATAGAAGACTACGAGAAAGAAAGGCTGAGAAAATGGGAATGCCATTATCCAGTTCTTCTCGGATTTCGGCCGTTGACCCCGTTCCTATGGAGGTAGGAACCATACGCCCACCTCTATCAACTATGGAAAGAGCCAGAAGACGATCTGGTAATCTCTGCTTGTACTGTGCATCCCCGGATCACAAGATAAACGTCTGTCCCCTAGTCTACAAAAAGAAGGGTGAGTGTTCACATGTCCTCCTAGGGGGATTGACAACTTCAAAACCTTTCTGTTTGCTTAACATTACAGTGGGACCAGAACAGGATTACTACTAAGGCCATGATTGACACAGGATCTTGTGGAAATTATATTGACATACGTTTTGCTGCTTTAAATAAAGTTCCTATTATTTCTAAACTTAAACCTGTCTCAGTGAGTCTTATTAACGGTGTTCCTTTATCCTCTGGTCCGATCACTGATCAGACACAGGCACTCCTAGTCACTACTAACGGGTCTCATATGGAGACCACTACCTTCGATCTAATACCTTCACCCCACTTTCCCATTGTTTTGGGACTTCCCTGGTTGCACACACATCAACCAACCATAGATTGGAAGGAACGGACCCTGACCTTCCTCTCTTGCTATTGCGAGGGTACGTGTAACCTCCCGTCTTTCGGGAAGATCCTGTCTGTGGTGACAGATGAGATTGCACCACTATGTTATCAGGATCTCTCTGAGGTTTTTCTTGAGAAAAATGCTCAAGCACTACCTCCCCATCAAGACTATGATTGTAGCATTGATCTACTCCCAAATAGCAAATTGCCGTTCGGTCATGTTTATCCTCCTTCACAGGATGAACTTTCCCATCTCAAAGACTATTTGGATGAGAATTTGGAAAAAGGTTTTATTAGACCTTCCACTTCTTCCACAGCAGCAGGACTCTTTTTTGTCCGCAATAAGGACTCAAGTCTCAGGCCTATCATCGACTATAGGCAATTGAATGCTATTACAATAAAAGATCGCTATCCTCTACCGCTTATCCCTGAGCTCATTGAGCAGGTGCGTGGAGCTACCTATTTTTCAAAATTGGACCTGAAAGGAGCATACAATCTCATTCGAATCCGTGATGGACACGAGTGGAAGACTGCATTCAGAACCAGATACGGATTGTTCGAATATCTTGTAATGCCATTCGGGCTATGCAACGCCCCTGCAGTTTTTCAACGATTTATAAACGATATTTTCAGAGACTTACTAGATGTCTGTGTTGTGGTATATCTGGACGATATACTTATATATTCACGATCCCTATCTGAACACATAAGACATGTAAGACTAGTATTATCGAGATTGCTTGCACACAACCTTTATGTGAAACTGAAAAAATGCTTGTTTCATAAAGAAGAGGTACTGTTTCTAGGCTACATCATATCCAAAACAGGAATCGAGATGGACATGAGTAAGATATCCTGCATTCAGGATTGGCCTACACCAACCACACGCAAGGCGCTACAGCGATTCCTTGGATTTTCGAATTTCTACAGGAAGTTCATTAGAAACTTCTCTGCCATTGTGAGACCCCTCACACAGCTCACTAGCATTAAAAAAACATTCAAATGGTCAGATGAAGCAAATAAAGCTTTTCACCTGTTAAAGACAAGGTTTACTTCTGCTCCCATACTACGCCATCCAGACCCATCCCTCCAATACATTCTGGAAGTAGATGCGTCAAACATGGCAGTAGGAGCAATACTCTCCCAACGACCAACTCACACTTCACCACTTCATCCAGTCGCCTTTTTTTCTAAATCCCTAAGCAGTCCAGAGATAAATTACCCCGTGGGTGAAAAGGAACTGCTTGCTATAAAATTGGCTCTGGAGAATTGGCGACATCTACTCGAAGGCACCCAAATACCAATACTTATATACACGGACCATAAAAATCTCCAATATCTTCAGACTAACAAAACTCTCTCGCACCGACAGGTACGATGGTCACTATTCTTTCTAAGGTTTAACTTTCTAGTGACCTACACACCTGCAGATAAGAACAAAAAGGCGGATGCACTATCACGACTAACTGAAGAAAACTACTTCGAAAGCCCTTGCGTTCCTATAATACCTCACAAACGCATTATTGGAGTTGTCCGTTCCTTGAAGGAAGAGGTTTTGCATGGTATAAGTTTGGATTCACCCCCACCACAACTAAATACTGATGCAGAAGGCTTCCTCTACTACAACGACAAACTTTACATACCACCTACCATACGCACCAAGATCTTGGAATTATCGCATGATGTGCCTATGGCAGGACATATGGGTATGACAAAGACTCTTAATCTGATTACCAGGCAATTCTGGTGGCCTGACATTAAAACATCTATACAAAAATTCGTCTCTTCATGCAATGTCTGTGCCAGGTCCAAAATTGACACTACGAGACCATCCGGTCTACTATGCAGTCTACCAATACCCCAAACTCCATGGGAAGTTGTGTCCTTGGACTTTATAGTGGAATTGCCTCCTTCCAAAGGATTTAATACCATCTTAGTGTCAGTGGACCATCTGATAAAAATGTCACATTTCATTGCTATTCGCAGACTACCTTCGTCCAAACAAACGGCAGAACTCCTGATGAAACATGTCTTTAAGTTACATGGTATCCCAAAAACTCTTCTGTCTGACCGTGGATCACAATTTATTTCCAAGTTCTGGCAAGAACTATGTCACATACTACGGATCGAGCGGAAGCTCACTTCTTCTTACCATCCGCAGACCAACGGACAGACTGAAAGAGTCAACCAATGCATCGAGCAATATTTACGTTGTTACACTTCTTACCAACAGGATGATTGGGTGTATCTTCTCCCTCTGGCCGAATTTGCCTACAACAACGCAACCCACAGTACGACCAAGCAGAGTCCGTTCTACTTGAACTATGGGTTTCATCCCTCTATACTTCCACCACGCATCCTTCCTTCAAATAACCCAGTAGCTTCAGACTATCTTACCCAAATAAAGGACTCTCTGGGTTTGCTTAATACTACCATTGCACATGCTCATAGTCAACAAAAGAAGTACTATGATCTTCGCAGAAGACCTTCTCCTCAGTACGCTATCGGGGACCTCGTTTGGCTCTCAACAAAAAATTTAAGACTGAAAATCCCTAGCAAAAAGCTTGGACCTCTGTTCTTGGGACCTTTCCCAATCAAGAAACTTATTGGAAAAGCTGCAGTACACCTTACATTGCCAATAGACCTCAAAATACATACCATTTTCCATGTGTCGCTACTGAAGCCCCATGTTCCTGACCAAGGAATAAGGCCTACTATCCCTCCTCCTCCTCCTGTACAAGTTGAAGGTGGAGAAGAATATGAGATAAAAGAGATTCTGGATTCTCGTATCCACAGAGGAAGACTTCAGTACTTGGTTCGATGGAAGAACTATGGGCCCCAAGACGACACCTGGCTAAACACCTCTGACATACATGCCTCTAGATTAATCCGCAATTTTCATGCGAAGTACCCAGACAAACCAGCTCCAGAGGCCTTCAGGAGCCGGCCTTAAGGGGGGGGGGTACTGTAATGTTCTGGTACCTTTGGGTACCCTAATTACTCTTTCATAAGTGTATGCGCCCCACCATTCTCTTTTGGTAAGGTGCGCATACACCTTTAAGACTGATGCTGTCATCACTGAGCGCCGGACTGGATGGCTATTTAGATCGCCGGCTCTCACTCACATGTGTTCGTTCAAACTGCTTTGTGCCTTGATACTAACCTGTCTTGAAGCTCACATGCTTGCAAGCATACCTCGCTGTCGGAACCACGCTGCGCTGATCCCTGCATCCCGCTACCGGATCATCCGCTCTTGCCGAACCTCTCCTCTGCTACATTGCTATTAGTGATAAGTACCCCACAGGGGAAACCTCTATAACCTTTATACTAAAGCTTACACTATCTAGCTCTGCATACTAAGGACTATTACTACATCTGCATTATCTAAGATTGCTAGCTCTTGAGCCTACTACCACCTGTTCTTGCACTGGGTTGATCTCTCTTGTATGTCCACCTGCTACTCTGTCATCTACTACCATACATGATTGCTAAACCTATCTGCATCCCATCTGCTACTATCTTACTTTCAAGAACATTTCCTTTCAAGTGTCTGTCATCTACCATCTCTACCCAACCTGTCTCTTCAGCCTATCATCACTGTGTTACTATATACATAAGTCACTCTAGGAAACATCTTATTGAGTGTGTGTATTTACTTGCTGAATTGAGATCATCCACACATGATGAGTCATTGAGAGTTGGGAATGGTGTCTCAGCGTTTCTCTACATGACTACTGAAGTGGAATATTTCTGCAGCTGAAAATCCACATCATACGTAAAACGCAGGAGCGTTACAATAAGCTGTCGTGAGGGTGGGAAAAGAATGTATATTCTCTGCCTAATGGGTTGGCTTGGCACCAGACATCAGTCAGGTCTAAAGATGCTGCAAAATCTGGTAGGTAAAGTGGCTGTGACTGCTGGGGGGAAGGTTTGCCCTTATCCTTAGATCTGTCTTCTAGGGTATCCATTACGGAATTAAAGTCCCCCCCCACCAAAAGAGGGAGGTGGACCATGGGGGCTAGGGAGGCGGTAAGAGACTGAAAGTACGATTTGGATGGGGAATTCGGGGCGTAAACATTTGCTAAAGCTAGAGTGGTGTCCCTAATCTTAAGGATTAAAGTAAGCAACCTGCCGTCAGTATCAGTATGTTCTGTGACAATTTCACAAGGTAGGGCTTTATTAACCAGTGTGATAACTCCCGCCTTATGATTTACCGCCGCAGATCCGCGTACCTGTCCTACCCATAGTTTTTTCATACGGTGAAAATCTGAAGCCGGCAGGTGGGTTTCCTGCAAAATAGCGATATCTGCCTTTAATCGTTTCAGATGACGTAGTATCGCCATTCTCTTATGGGGGGAACGTAGCCCCTTGACGTTCCATGATATTATCTTTACATCAAGGAGGATCAAAAAGGAGGAGTATGCATAGTTGTTTGGTGAGCAAGATTATAGGGAGGGGGGAGTCTGCGAGATGCAAATGCTTAGAGTGAGTGCCTATTAGGGTCACCGAGCCTGTCTTCTGCCGAGATAGATGTGGATAGGTGTTCCCAACAAAAATTGAACATGGAAATACAATAAAAAGTGACATAGCTGTAAACCAACATACCAAAGAAGTCTGGGACTTCGCTTTCTTCCTGACAAGCTGCATCTCTCCTGCACGGCGTTACCGGAATCAGCAGAAATAGGGCCAGCTCCCCCGACACAATCTGCTTGTGGGAGAACCAGGAGTCGCAGGGTCTCTATAAATGAGCTTGATGTTTTCACTGAGACCTGTAGCGAACCTTAGTATCATCCCGTCTGGAATTGAGGATGGCTTCAATGAGGCCTGACCGGTAAGGCTATGTGGGGGGAGATGCTGGTTGCAATCAGAAACAGAGTAGGAAAAGAAAATATTAAAACAGCAAACAATAAAACACTAACATACAGTGGGTACGGAAAGTATTCAGACCCCCTTAAATTTTTCACTCTTTGTTATATTGCAGCCATTTGCTAAAATCATTTAAGTTCATTCTTCTTCCTCATGAATGTACACATAGCACCCCATACTGACAGAAAAACACAGAATTGTTGACATTGTTGCAGATTTATTGAAAAAGAAAAACTGAAATATCACATGGTCCTAAGTATTCAGACCCTTTGCTGTGACACTCATATATTTAACTCAGGTGCTTTCCATTTCTTCTGATCATCCTTGAGATGGTTCTACACCTTCATTTGAGTCCAGCTGTGTTTGATTATACTGATTGGACTTGATTAGGAAAGCCACACACCTGTCTATATAAGACCTTCCAGATCACAATGCATGTCAGAGCAAATGAAAATCATGAGGTCAAAGGAACTGCCTGAAGAGCTCAGAGACAGAATTGTGGCAAGGCACAGATCTGGCCAAGGTTACAAAAAGATTTCTGCTGCACTTAAGGTTCCTAAGAGCACAGTGGCCTCCATAATCCTCAAATGGAAGACGTTTGGGACGACCAGAACCCTTCCTAGAGCTGGCCGTCCGGCCAAACTGAGCTATCGGGGGAGAAGAGCCTTGGTGAGAGAGGTAAAGAAGAACCCAAAGATCACTGTGGCTGAGCTCCAGAGATGCAGTCAGGAGATAAGAGAAAGTTGTAGAAAGTCAACCATCACTGCAGCCCTCCACCAGTCGGGGCTTTATGGCAGAGTGGCCCGACGGAAGCCTCTCCTCAGTGTAAGACACATGAAAGCCTGCATAGAGTTTGCTAAAAAACACCTGAAAGACTCCAAGATGGTGAGAAATAAGATTCTCTGGTCTGATGAGACCAAAATAGAACTTTTTGGCCTTAATTCTAAGCGGTATGTGTGGAGAAAACCAGGCACTGCTCATCACCTGTCCAATACAGTCCCAGCAGTGAAGCATGGTGGTGGCAGCATCATGCTGTGGGGGTGTTTTTCAGCTGCAGGGACAGGACGACTGGTTGCAATCGAGGGAAAGATGAATGCGGCCAAGTACAGGGATATCCTGGACAAAAACCTTCTCCAGAGTGCTCTGGACCTCAGACTGGGCCGAAGGTTTACCTTCCAACAAGACAATGACCCTAAGCACACAGCTAAAATAACGAAGGAGTGGCTTCACAACAACTCCGTGACTGTTCTTGAATGGCCCAGCCAGAGCCCTGACTTAAACCCAATTGAGCATCTCTGGAGAGACCTAAAAATGGCTGTCCACCAACGTTTACCATCCAACCTGACAGAACTGGAGAGGATCTGCAGGGAGGAATGGCAGAGGATCCCCAAATCCAGGTGTGAAAGACTTGTTGCATCTTTCCCAAAAAGACTCCTGGCTGTATTAGATCAAAAGGGGGCTTCTACTAAATACTGAGCAAAGGGTCTGAATACTTAGGACCATGTGATATTTCAGTTTTTCTTTTTTAATAAATCTGCAACAATGTCAACAATTCTGTGTTTTTCTGTCAGTATGGGGTGCTATGTGTACATTCATGAGGAAGAAGAATGAACCTAAATGATTTTAGCAAATGGCTGCAATATAACAAAGAGTGAAAAATGTAAGGGGGTCTGAATACTTTCCGTACCCACTGTAATCACACAGCAGGTATGAACCTAGTAAAGCCAAGTGAAACTTTATGATAAACCATGAGTAATACCCCAGGAAGAGAACAGATGGGGAAGGATACCAATGCCCTCATAACGAGAACTCGGGAGCACGGTGTAGATTAGGGTTCATCCGGGGCACATTCCCAATACCAGTAGCTATGTACCTGGGGGGTAATGGAGCAAAAATCTGGTGACCGACACAACCCATCCGGGAGAGTTTGGTTTGTGCTGTCAGCGCTGGCGGTCTCCATTGGATCTGTGCGCATATCTTGCCCTTTTAGAGGAATCCTTCCTGGGAGTGCGCGTGTCCCTGGCTCCCAAAGACGGGGAGACTGGGAATGAATCTTGGGTCTCCATAGCAATTTGCATGTGTGCTTGGAGGAAATCAGATGCCTCATCAGGATGCATGAAGGACTTAGAATCTCCCGCCGGAGTATTGAAACGCAAGGTCGCTGGATAGGCCAAAGTGAATTTAACTCCTTTGTGGTACAGTGCGGAACAGAGCGGCTGAAATGCTTTTCGTCGCCTTGCGACGTCTTGCGAATAATCCGCAAATAATAGCAGTTTGTGGCCCTCCAATTGCAACGCTTTGGCATTGCGGTACGATTTAAGAATGGCGTTCCTGTCAGCATAATTTAAGAATCGCACGATCACCGGGCGCGGTGTGCGCCTATCGTTGGAAGGCTGACCCAGTCTATGTGCCCTTTCGACTATGCGTGGCGTTGTAATCCCCAACGCCTGAGGGATGCGGTTAGAACACATGTCAGGTAGAACACCAGCAGTGAAAGACTCAGGGATTTCTATGATTCGCAGGTTATTTCTGCGCGAACGATTTTCAAGATCTTCCAGCTTGTCCAATATGTATTGTTGAGTCTGTGCCGTTTTTTGATCGTTGGAGAGATTCGATTGAATCTCATCCTCCACTTCAGAGAGTCTGTGCTCCAAGTCCGTGAGCCTCCGAGCCTGTTCCCCCACCTCCCTGCGGAGCTGTGTAATGCCATCCGCGACAGCTTTGTCTACTGCCGCTGTGATGGTGGGTAGCATCAGAGCAGAAACAGCCTGTGCTATGCGGGTGTATTGGTCCTCTGTGCAGGGGAGAGCTGCCGCCATAGATGCCGGGGGGGCCGGGGGACCCGCGAGGTGTTGTAGAGCAGCCGCGGCCATATTGGCTGCATGTGCGGCGGGAGGGTCCGCATCCGAGCGGATATCTCCAGGGCTCGGAGCACCGTGTGTCACAAAGCGGTCCATACCTGGAATGTCCCCCGAGGGTTAGGATGTGGAAGGGGTGGAAGCCACTGATCGCAGGAGCTGGTAAGCCGGCTTTGTAAGAAGATGAGTCCGGAGCCGCCGTTATACCCGCCTAGCTCATCAGGCGCCGGAACCGGAAGTCATTTTATTGCTTTTAATGAGAACAGGTATTTTTAAGTTTCATAAAAATGTAAATGTGTTTTATCTAAGCATTGAAAGGATGATACAAAAGATTAGTCAAGACATTTGTAAAGATTGAATTAATCAACAACCATTAATAATTATTAAACTAATTCAACATTTCCCTCAGTGTCCTGTATTCTCCAGTTGCTGCTTTGCCCCTACAAATAATGTATTGCCTGTATTGGCAGGAGTGTTTAGCTTCTCCATGTTCCTTCAGAAGATGCTGGCAGCTGACTCTCAGAAGGGTGAGAAGTGGAAAGCAAAGCAACGTACGATAGCGAGTCAGGATCACCAGCCGGGGATGTTTCTAAAATACAGATTTCTCACATCCGATTCTCCTGGCTCTTTAGAATTCTCACCCAGCTGTCTACATACAAATTGTCCTCCTTTCTCCAGCACACACATAACGCAGCATGGAGGGACTCTGTGAAGGTGGGGGTAAAGGTGTGGAGGTGTCGGATTGGCTCAGAGAGAACATAAAAGGACAGCTGTCCAGCTTCATAATTCATACAGATCCTGACTCGGGTACTGAAATCATTAGGATGTAACTGGATCTTTTTACTGTCATGTAGTACTGCTAATGTATTCTTTTCCCAACGCAAGCACCAAGACTTGTTGTTTTCACCAATATCTGACTGATCACCTTCTCTCTCTATACTGGGATAACACATCCCTATCTTCCACCTGGCTGCTTTACTGCATTGAGTGTCCCAGTAATTCCGCCCTGATTTAAAACAGCTGCTGCTTATCACATTATAACAATGAGCTGTGTTTATATCTAGTAATAGGTCTGCAGGTTTTGGTATATAGACCTCTATCTTTACACCTCCTACAATATGAGATAATGTGTGTAATGTTTGTAAGATCAAACCCATTTCTAGATGACCTCCATCATGGATCTGCTTGTCATGTCTCTCTCTGTCCTCATTATCTCCTTCCCCAGCTTCTCCTATATCTGATTCCTG
This sequence comes from Pelophylax lessonae, assembly GCF_965119305.1. NCBI lineage: Eukaryota > Metazoa > Chordata > Amphibia > Anura > Ranidae > Pelophylax > Pelophylax lessonae. The sequence continues at coordinate 518,612,748 of NC_138771.1, forward strand.
TAAGACAGTCAGTGGATCAGTCATGTTACACAGCTCCTCAATATGATGGATCTTACTGGACAGTTCATCTTTCTTTATTTCCAGCTGCTGGATCATATCAGAGATGGACAGTGAAAGCTTCTCTTCCTCCCTGGACATTTCACTCAGGACCTTCTTCTCCAGGTCTTCCAGCTTTCTCCTGAGGTCAGTGAGCAAGGCGCTAAATCTCTCTGCTTCTCCGGCTGCTTTTTCTTGTACTTTTTTCCTGCGTTCCTGTAGACTCCGGACTCTTCTCTCAGTCTCCTCTCTCTTGGTGATCAGCTCCTGCAGAACATTTCTCATTCTCTTCTTTTTCTTCACAGAGGCCTCATCCAGTATCTCCACCTGATGTCCCCGATGTTCTCCATCCAACCTACAGGACACACAGACACAGGCAGAGTCCTCGATGCAATAATACTTCAAGAGCTCCCCATGGATGGAGCATTTCCTGTTCCCCAGGGAGGTGGAGGGTTCAGTTAGGATATGTTCTGGTGCCTTGCTGTGGACTCCCAAGTGTTTACCACACAGAGAAGCTTCACAATGAAGACAGGATTTAACAGCCGGTACTGGAAAGTCCACACAGTAAGTACAGAAGATTCCAGTCTCATTCTGAGTTGGCTGAGTAAAGAGGAAACTCTCCACGATGTTACACAGAGTTACGTTCCTTATCAGTACAGGCCTCTCCACAGACTCTGCCCGGCATTCAGGACAGGAATAAACCCCGGATCCCTCCTGTGTATCCAATACCTGATCAATACAGACCCGGCAGAAGTTGTGCCCACATCTCAGTGTTACAGGATCCATATAAATGTTCAGACAGAACAGTCCAGCATCTCCTTTCTCACATCTGCAGACGCCATGACTGCAAAGAAATTAGAGTGAAAACTTACCGTTATGCCCCGTACACACGTACCGATTGTCGGCCGTAAATATTTGGCTGACGACCGATCGGCCGATTGTAGGCTTGTTAGTATGATGTTTCCGACAGCCGACAGCGCACTTTCGGACGAAAAGAATCTGTCGTGTAGGCATTAAAATTTTTGTTGGCCAACACCAGAACGGCCGATTGTTCGCCAGTCAGTACAGAATTCGGCCGACAATCAGCAGATTTGCAAGACTGGGCATGCTCAGAAAAGAAAAAAACACACGGAAAGTTAACCATCACATGACATCACTTCTGCAGTCGGCTGCTGTTGGCCGACAAAATTCGTGTGCAGTCTTTTGCAGTTTGCAACAGACACGACAGCCCTGGACAAAAGACGGCCGATCGTTCGGCCGACGATCAGTACGTGTGTACGGGGCTTTAGTTTACAGGTAACGGTCTTACTATGAACCCTTCCTCTCATATGAGAGATTGTGGCTCCACCCTACAGGAAACAACTAATTTGCAGCTGTTAAAAGGCCCCACCCATCCCTTGGGCTTCAGTAATAGAAAAGTTAGTTTCCAACCGAAATCCCAGGGACATAGTTATCACATCACATACATTTTTTTTTTTTTAAAAACTCACCATCACATAACCAGGGTGGGAAGTAGGCCGGCCGTCCTGGAAGGGTTCATAGAAAGACCGTTAACGGTAAACTAACGGTAAGTTTACTCATTTCACCATTCCAGGACGGCCTACATATGAGAGGATAATCAAGGAATCCATACTGGCCTACCTTAGGGCGGGACCACTGCCTGTAAAACCTTTCTGCCAAAGGCAAGGTCTTGATGAGACAGTACTTCCACATGATAGTGCTTTAGGAAGGTAGGTATCTTGACTGGACCAGGTGGCTGCATGGCGGATCTGTTCCCAGGATGCTCCTGCTCTTTCGGCCCAGGATGTTGCCAGGGCCCTAGTAGAATGTGCCTTCAGCTTGGCTGGGGCAGGAATACCTGAAAACTTATAAGACATAGAAATGGCTTGTTTGATCCACCTAGAAATTGAAGGCTTTGAGGCCTGCAATCCCTTCCTTGGTCCGGAATGCAGAACCAATAGGTGACTAGATCTCCTAAACACTTTGGTTCTTTTTAAATATGTGAGAAGATACCTTCTCACATCTAGATAATGACATTTCTGTTCCTTTGCACATCTAGGCTTCTCACAAAAAGAGGGCAAGACCATCTCTTGCTTCCTGTGAAAAGAAGCTACTTTGGGCAGATATAATGGATCTGGCCTGAGAATAGCTCTGTCTGGGAGGATTAACATAAAGGGCTCTTTTATGGACAAACTTTGTAAATCTCCAACCCTTCTGGCTGTGGTAATTGCCAACAGAAAGGTTAATTTAACAAACAAAATATTCAGGGGAACCTCATCTAGAGGTTCAAAAGGTTTACTAGATAATGTCTCTAGTACCCTAGATAAATCCCAAGGAGGAAAACTATTCCTCCTTATAGGGGTAACTCTACCCCTTGCTAACAAAAATCTTTTTATTAAAAGTTCCTTAGCAAGGCCTTTATCTAGAAAAACTGAAAGTGCTGCTACCTGTACCCCAAGTGTGTTAACTACCACACCCTTATCTACTCTATCCTGTAAGAATTCCAGGATCACAGGGATAAAGGCAGAGGAATTCCTTTTCTGACTCTGCCAGGTACAGAATTTTTTTTTTTCCCAAATTCTTGAATACATATTTCTCGTCACCGGTTTCTTACTTAGGAGGAGAGTATCAATGACTTGTTTTTCAGGATTTGGCGCTCACTAACCAGGCTGTTAATTTAAAAAATTGCGGTCTGGGGTGAACAACTCGTCCCTGGAGTAACAGGTCTGGAATCTCTGGGAGTTTCCAAGGTGTTGACATTGACATCAGAGTAGCGAACCAAGTCCTCTTGGGTCACCAAGGCGCAATCAAAATGAGACTTGGGTCCGGAAATCCGGTGAGCTTCTGTAGAACTCTCGGAACCAGACTTAGAGGAAGAAAGGCATATGCTAGTTTGAACTGCCATGGCTGTGCCAGAGCATCCAAGCCCAACATGTCCTTCTGTTGAGCTAGGGAAAAGAACAGGCCTACTTTCCTGTTCTGCCAAGTAGCAAACAGATCCACTTCTGGATGACCAAACTTTTGAACTAGCCGCTGAAACACTTTGGGGTTCAGTTCCCACTCTGTCTGTTTGATGGAATGGCGACTGAGGAAATCTGCTTTCCAATTGTCCTTTCCTTTTATGTGTATGGCTGACAGAGAGATCACTCTCTCTTCAGCCCACAACAGCATTTCCTGAGCTAAACTAAACAGGGTGTTGAACCTGGTTCCTCCCTGATGGTTGATGTAAGCTATTGTTGTAGCATTGTCTGAGCAGATCTGGACTTCCCTTCCTGATATGTCCTTTTTGAATGCCCTTAGGGCTTCTCCTACTGCTCTCAGTTCTCTGTAGTTGGACGAGGCCTGACTTACCTGGATATCCCAGGTGCCCTGAACCTGAGCTCCCTTTAGATGAGCTCCCCACCCCCAGGTGCTTTTGTCTGTGGTGATTCTTAAAGGTTGCCATTGACCCCAATGTCTGCCCTTCCTCAAATTTTGAGGAATTGTCCACCACTGCAGGGAAGATATTACCTGGGGGGAAAGAATCACTTTCTCGTCTAAAGACTCCTGTCTTTTGTCCCAAGACAGGTGGAAGAACTGAAGGTCTCGTGAGTGGAGTTGGGCCCACTCTACCGCTGGAATGCAAGTTGTCATTAAGCCCAGAATTCTCAGAATCTGTCTCCTGGAACAGAGGAAGAGAACACACATTTTTTACTGCCGAGACCACTTTTTCCACCTTTTCCCCTGGGAAAAAAAAAAGTTTTTGAGCTTTGGAGTATATTTGATAGCCTAAATAGGCCTGAACCTGTGCTGACTTCATTGATGATTTTTCCACATTTATTAGCCACCCTAGTGTCTGTAAAACAGATAACACTCTTTGGGTGTCTGCACTGACTCGTTCTGCTGAATTTGCAAAAAACAGAATATCGTCCAGATATGGAATTAAGGTTAGGCTCTGAAGATGAAGATGGCCTACCAATTCTGCTAGGACTTAAAATCCTTGGACTGGCTGCTAAGCCGAATGGAAGAACTCTGAACTGCCAATGTGCAGTCCTTCCTTCTGTGACCACTGTGAATCTCAGGAATGCCTGGTGTTCCTGATGGATTGGAACATACAGGTAGGCATCTCTCAGATCCAGGGTAGTCATGAAGACCTCTTTTAGCAGATTTTTTCTGACTGCATAAATATTGTCCATTGAGAACTTTTTGTACATCAAGTATTTGTTCAGATTCCTGAGATTTATGACTGAACTGAATCTTCCTGAGGGCTTTGGAACCACAAATATGTGGGAGTAAAAGCCTTGGAAGACCTGACTTAACGGCACAGGGGTAATTGCCCTCTGTTCCGCGAGTTCTTGAATCCCCTTTAACAGGGCTTCCCTTTTTTGTAAATCCTTTGAAGGATACGTTACAATTATCTCTGCCACTGGCTGAGAAGAAAACTTCAGACGGTATCCTCCCGAATAATCTGGAGAACGTAGGGGCTGGGTGAACTGTTTTGCCATTGGGGAACAAAATGGGATAACGTGCCCCCTACCCTGACGCTGGCGTCACTTGGTCTCTTTGGGGTTAGGCCCAAGTTTGAGGAACAGCAAATTAGACCTTTGCTTACCCCTTGCCAAACCCCCTCTTTTGGCTTGCCTCCTGAAGGACCTTTGTTGGTTCCCGTCTTGGGAGTTTCAAAAGGAATACCTCCATACCTTTTCTTTCCTCTTAGTAGGAAATTTCTTCCCTTTCTCTGAGGATCTGGATAACACATTATCCAGGCCTGACCCAAACAAAAAAGACTTTTCAAAAAGGCAAAGCACAAAGTCTTAACTTGGAAGATACATCTCCTTCCCAAGTTTTAACCCAAACTGCTCTCCTAGCAGAATTCACAAGAGCCCCCATTCTAGCAGAGACTATGACTGACTCAACAGCTGAGTCTGCTAAAAAGGATACCACTTTCCCAATTACATACAGGGAATCTGGGATATCTTGTGATCCTTCATTTGCTGAAATATGTTTAGTAAGTTCCTTAACCCGGAAATCTGCATTTCTGGCCATACAAGTATCTGCTAGAGCCGTGGTCATATTATAAGAATGAGCAAACCAAGCCTTTATTAACAAGGACTCGGTTTTACGACATCTTCAATATGACCAGCATTTTCAAAAGACAGGTCTGACTTTTTTGGATAACTGAGCAAGGGGAGCATCTAGTTTTGTATATCTAGTAAGCTTCTCCAGCTCTTCCTCCTCAAAAGGATACCTCCTTTTCCAGGTTTTGGGCCTGAGCAGAGCATTCACAGGATATTCCATTCCTGATGAATAATATCCTTCAGTGATTGATGAATAGTAATTACTCTGGACTGGGTTCTCCCCAGCCCTTGTACATTTTATCTTGAATGGAAGAATTTTTAGCTGGTGTAGGGATCCCTTCAGTGGCATGCACTACTTTAAGAAGCCCTTCCATGTCTTTTAAAGAAAAGAGACTCTTCCCTTTCAGGGTCACTGTCCTCATTAGAACTAGATAAGGATCTGTCCCGACTAGTTCCTTTCCCTGGACCCTCCTCATCCCTTGACTGTGCAGAGGGGATCTGAGATCCTAAAAGGAGGGAAGAGGGTCCTGCTCTAGACAAAACACTTTCATGAAAGGACAGATTATCTCTTCCTGCACTGAGCTCTGAGGAGGAGTAGCTGCTATAGTCCTAAAAGACTGAATAGTAGACATCTCATCCTGCATTGATTTTAGAAAATCCTTCATTAAAACTGATGCTTCCTTTCCTTCCAATTTATTAATGCATATATGGCATAAGGGTTCTGTGTAAGACCTAGACAATCTATCCCCACAGTTACCGCACTTTCTAGCCATGCTTGTGCTGGTTGAAGTTGAAGGGGGTCTAATAGATGCCTCCAGGGCCATGGTAGGGCCTGTAACAAATGAAAGAAAGAGAAAATGACTAACTCCTCTTTTCAGTAACGTGTGTAAACTACGAGACACAGTTTAAATACAGAGGCTGCAAGTGAGGGGAAAAAAGGGCACGCCTGACCAAATACTAGACAGCATTAGGCCCCATCATCCGGAAAGTCACTTACCCGGTCCAAGGTCAGTTTTCCCTGCAGCCACCTTTACCGCCACTTGTTCCTCTACGGGATGTGTTGCGGATGACCTTGTCTCTTTTTTGGGGATCTTCTGCCCCTTAGCAGCCGGAGACTCCGCCATCGCTACACGCGGGTCCGGCGTCTCCTCCAGCCATGAGCTTCCTCTTCCGGACTAGCTCTGCTCCACCTCTTCCGACCGGGACTTCTGGCCTTCGAACCGAGGCTTAAAGCGCGCTTACCTGACGGGAAATTCAAATCTTGCTGCAAACCGATCTTCAGTGGAGCAATGGAGGAGACTTTCCTGCAGAGACAAACAGGACTTCAGGTATGGAGGGTCCTTATAATTAAGGTACCGACTACCTGGCATGCTTTTGGCGACCTGCAAGATCCTTTTACAAGGAAGCATATAGGGAGGAACCATACAGAGGCCGTCCGTACTGCCTTACAGGGGTACCTATCAGACATACAGAGCCTTCAGGTAAGAGAAAAAAAAACAAACGTTCCGATGTAATTTGGAAACACAACTGAACTGAAGCCCAAGGGATGGGTGGGGCCTTTTAACAGCTGCAAATTAGTTGTGTTTCCTGTAGGGTGGAGCCACAATCTCTCATATGTAGGCCATCCTGGAAGGGTGAAATGAGAAAGTCTGACACACAGAAACCACAAAGATGAGGGGGTTACTAAGCTTTATTCTAGGGGTGTCCAACCTGCGGCCCAAGATGGCTATGAATTTGGCCTGACCAAAAAAAAAAAAAAACGTAAAGATTTTTTTGGGAAAGTTTTTTGTTTGTAAAAATGCATTTAGGCTCCATTCACACTTTGAAAGGGTGCGCCTTGGATACGACTTTGGCTTTGACCAGTGATAATGGAGAACTGTTACATTGTATAACATTAAGGTATGACTTTCATGCAACTTTTGAGGGTTAACATTGAAGTCTATGTGAACACAGAAAAAATTGGCCCGCGGGACTTTATATGAGGTGGGTGCTAGTGGCTGGAAATAAAGAGGATAATACAATAAATTGTAAAACAATATATAATTTAATTGCACTGTATAGACAGGTAAAGCGAATAATGGTAACATGTAAAAATATCACATAGCATAGCTCGATGGCCATAATTGCATAGTGTAAACAACATGCACAGTATTATAACGCATATAGGCATAAGTCCTGGTGTGACCACTTAGTTTCAATGATAGCCTAGATATGGTATAGAAGTTCCATGATGGTAAGATTGTAATACAAGATGATCTGACGCGTTTCGGGAGCTACATCTGGATGTAAGACTTTAGGTAAAAAATCGAGAGGGAGTAATACTAATTCAAAAGGAGTATGAAATACTCACAGGTATATGAAACTTGATAGAAATTGGATTCCCATGTGGTAGCGGCAGACCAAACGTCTGACCCGGGAGCTGAAGGGTCCCATGGAGAGTGGCCAGAAAGGGGGGTCCGTGGCATGTGGGTGGTGAGAAAGGTAGATGGGGAAATGAACCGTCCAGATCTGTAGTATGTGTATGAAAGGAGGAAAAGAGATGATGTAGCGTAGTGCTAGCAATGGTGAAATAAAAACATGAATAGGATGGAAAGAACTGGTGTGCAAATGAAAAAGATCCAAGTGGGGTGCAAGAGAAAATAAGTGTGAGGAAGATGCCGCGTGCATGAGCAGAGACTGAATGTGAAGAGATGAGACAAAGGATAGGTGACCATGTGCAATGGCAGGTTGCCTGGAAAAAGGGAGAGGGATAGTGTATGAAGGGGTGCAGACCAGAGGAAAGAGAATGCCAGGGAGAGGGTGAAAAGATGGGGGTCTGGTGACCGACCTACCATGTATCCCCAAAGCTGGTCATGAGCCTGGGATCCTAGCGTCATGCTTAGCGGGCAATGGCAGGTCAGGGCGAGATTGATCCGTGACCTCGTGGAGGAAAGGAACGCTGAAGGCGGACCTTCCCCTCCCGCAGATGTACGGCACGTGATTGGCGTGGTGACGCCACGAGGTCACGGAACAATCTCGCCCTGACCCGCCATTGCCCGCTAAGCATGACGCTAGGATCCCAGGCTCATGACCAGCTTTGGGGATACATGGTAGGTCGGTCACCAGACCCCCATCTTTTCACCCTCTCCCTGGCATTCTCTTTCCTCTGGTCTGCACCCCTTCATACACTATCCCTCTCCCTTTTTCCAGGCAACCTGCCATTGCACATGGTCACCTATCCTTTGTCTCATCTCTTCACATTCAGTCTCTGCTCATGCACGCGGCATCTTCCTCACACTTATTTTCTCTTGCACCCCACTTGGATCTTTTTCATTTGCACACCAGTTCTTTCCATCCTATTCATGTTTTTATTTCACCATTGCTAGCACTACGCTACATCATCTCTTTTCCTCCTTTCATACACATACTACAGATCTGGGCGGTTCATTTCCCCATCTACCTTTCTCACCACCCACCTGCCACGGACCCCCCTTTCTGGCCACTCTCCATGGGACCCTTCAGCTCCCGGGTCAGACGTTTGGTCTGCCGCTACCACATGGGAATCCAATTTCTATCAAGTTTCATATACCTGTGAGTATTTCATACTCCTTTTGAATTAGTATTACTCCCTCTCGATTTTTTACCTAAAGTCTTACATCCTCCAATGTATACTCAAACATATTGTTCTTTTGTAGATACAGTCTAATGCATTGATCTCTGAAGAAGGGAGATGTAGCTCCCGAAACGCGTCAGATCATCTTGTATTACAATCTACCATCATGGAACTTCTATACCATATCTAGGCTATCATTGAAACTAAGTGGTCACACCAGGACTTATGCCTATATGCGTTATAATACTGTGCATGTTGTTTACACTATGCAATTATGGCCATCGAGCTATGCTATGTGATATTTTTACATGTTACCATTATTCGCTTTACCTGTCTATACAGTGCAATTAAATTATATATTGTTTTACAATTTATTGTATTATCCTCTTTATTTCCAGCCACTAGTACCCACCTCATATAAAGTCCCGCGGGCCAATTTTTTCTGTGTTCACATGTATTTTGGGATGGAGGCGTGCTTGGGTGGGAATCAGACCATTGCCCTTTTAACATTGAAGTCTATGGCCCTCAAGTTGCATAAAAGTCGGACCAAAGTAATGCATGCAACTTTAAGTTGAACATATATGAATGGTTATCATTGGAAAACATGGGGAATGACTTGTCATGTGACTTTGATGTCCGAAGTGTGAATGGGGCCTAAACTTTAAGATTTGACAGGGTTTCTTTACTGGACTTTTAGAAGTTTTATTTTCCCAAATAAAAATATCCCACTCTTCACGATCACACCTTATTCATGTCATTAGTTCTCGGCAGCACCTATATCTGGGAGCAACTAAAAAACACACAAAGGGCAAAATTAGAAATAAAAAAAATATATATATATCTGATGAGCACCTTGAGAGTTCATTGAGTATTGCTACTGCATCCATCGAACCAGATATTGATGCATTCGTTATCAAAAACAGTTTCAAGTATCACATTAGTTTAACGTTGCCCTCTTTTACTCTTAAGCCCCGTACACACGTACCGATGGTCGGCATACAAATGTTCCTCTTTTCTCCCCGGGATGTCAGTGTCTGCTGAAAAGTGCAAAGACAGCACAAGGACAGCACAAGAATTTTGTCCGCCGACTGCAGAAGTGATGTCATGTAATGGTTAACTTTCCCTGTGTTTTCTATTTTCTGAGCATGCCCAGTCTTGCAAATCTGCGGTCTGTCGGCCGAATTGTGTACTGACAGGCGAACAATCGTCCGTTCTGGTGTCGGCATACAAAAATTTTCATGTTTGCAAGAAAGACTTTTGTCCGCGGATTGTGCGCAGACATCTGTCGGAGGCACCATACTAACACGCGTACAATCGGCAGATCCTTCGTCCACCGACGTTTGTATGCCGACGATCGGTACGTGTGTACGGGCCTTTAGGCTTCATGTACACGGGACGTTTGAAAACCTCTCTTGAGTGCTGGAACTTGACAGATAGTAACCAATGGTTAAAAAAGTCAGTTTTGCTGCGTTTAGCTGCGTTTTGAGTTTAGAATCATTTTTACACATTGTAAAATGGTCAGAAATGTATCCCCACTGAAAACACCTAAAATAATTAAGTTTTATTACTCAGATAGGTACATGATCTAGATCAGTGATCATTAACTGTGATCTGCCCGACTTTTTCTGCTCATCAGCTGTCCTTATTTTTAAGCTGCCTTCACACCTTGGCAGTTTCGAATCAACAGCAGTATCGCTGCGATTCTGCCCCCAATTTCAAAACGCTGCTAAAATGACAAACCGCATAATTTGAGATGCCATTCATTTAAATGGCACCTAAATATGCGGTGTGGTTCTACTGCGATAAATCGTGCTGCAATCCCAGTAATCTGCATTCTGTGAAGCTTGTCGCCCAAAAAAGGATCAGAAATGTATTTTGTACAACAAGCTTTGTGGCAGAAGCGCACAGGGTTTTTAGGTGCCATTAAAATGAATGGCATCTGAAATTTGCATTGTACGATTTGTCACTTTAGCAAAGCGTTTTTGAAAACGCCCAGGTGTAAATGCAACCTAAGGGTCCTTTCACAAGAACCTGATTGGATCCTCCATGCATCCCTATGGGGCAGCGGATGTCAGCGGAGATGACACCCGCTACTATCCGATCCTGTCCGTGAAATCCGGACAGATGGAAACCCTATTTTCCATCCGTCCAGCCGATCGGACAGGCGGTCTGTTCTCATCCGATTCCCGAATAGGGGACAGCGGGGATCTGACAGCTCCCTCTCCGCACACAGAGCGGAGACGGAGCTGTCATCCGCCTGCTTAGTGGGGATCAGCGGATCGATCCCCGCTGGGCAGCGCGGAGTCCACCGGCAGAGGCGGACTGTGTGAAAGGAGCCTTAGCGCCATTTATGTGTGCCCCAAGACACTGTCCATTGTGATCCAGGAAGATCAAAAAGGTAAGACACCTCTGATTTATACTATGTTAGTTAAAGAACAAATACATTTAAATGGCAAAAAGGGTAATTGCTTACTAAGCAAGCCATGTCTATTTTGTAAGATTAACCACTTGCCTACAGTGCACTTTCACCCCCTTCCTGCCCAGACCGATTTTCAGCTTTCAGCGCTCTCACACTTTGACTGAGAATTACTCAGTCATGCAACACTGTACCCATACAAAAATTGTGTCCTTTTTTTCACACAAATAGAGCTTTCTTTTGATGGTATTTGATCAATACTGGGTTTTTTATTTTTTGTGCTATAAATAAAAAAAGACTGAAAATATCGTGAAAAAACGCATTTTTCTTTGTTTCTGTCATAAAATTTTGCAAATTAGTCATTTTTCTTCACAAATTTTGGCCAAAATTTATACTGCTACTTATCTTTGGTAAAAAAAACCCAAATAAGTGTATATTATTTGGTCTTTGTGAAAGTTATAGAGTCCACAAGTTATGGTGCTATTCATTGAAAATTGATCACACTTGATCACACCTGATGTACTGAAGGCCTATCTCATTTCTTGAGACACTAAAAGGTCAGGAAAGTACAAATACCCCCCAAATGACCCCTTTTTGGAAAGTAGACATTCCAAGGTATTTAATAAGGGGCATGATGAGTTTTTTGAAGTTGTAATTTTTTCCCACAATGCTTTGCAAAATGAAGATTTTTTTTTTTTTTTAATTTTTTTTTACAAATTGCCGTATTAACAGGTTATTTCTCTCACACAGCACATGTATACTTGCAACTACACCCCAAAACACATTCTACTACTCCGCCTGAGTATGGCGATACCACATGTGTGAGACTTTTTCACAGCCTGGCCACATACAGAGGCCTAACATCCGAGTAGCAGCGTCCGGCATTCTAGGAGCACAAATTACACATATCATTTCCTGACAACCTATCGCACTTTTGAAGGCCCTGGAGCACCAGGACAATGGAAACCCCCATAAAATGACCCCATTTTGGAAAGCAAACAGCCCAACGTATAATTTTTGAGGCATAATGAGTCTTTTGAATATGTCATTTTTTTCCACAAGTTTTTGGAAAATGTGGAAAGAAAATGAAAACACATTTTTTTTACACAAAGCTGTCCATTTATGCAATATTTCTAACACATCGCATGTACATAGCAAAACTTGCACCCCAAAATACATTCTGCTATTCCTCCTGAGTATGGCGATACCACATGTGTAACACTTTTTCACAGCCTGGCCACATACATAGGCCTCACATCCAAGTAGCGCTTTACACAAAGTTGTCCATTTATCAACTTTAAGACTGGGCCTATTTTTGACACTTGGTGTTTACAAGCTAAAATATTTTTTTTTGCTAGAAAACTACTTTGAACCCCCAAACATTATATATTTTTTTTTAGCAGAGACCCTAGAGAATAAAATGGAGATCGTTGCAATATTTTTTATCACACCATATTTGCGCAGCAGTCTTCCAAATGCGATTTTTTTGAAAAAAATTCACTTTTTTGAACTAAAAAATAAGAAAACAGTAAATTTAGCCCAATTTTTTTCCATAATATGAAAGATAATGTTACGCCGAGTAATTAGATACCCAACATGTCATGCTTCAAAATTGCGCATGCTCACAGAATGGCGCCAAACATTGGTACTTAAAAATCCCCATAGGCAACATTTAAAACATTTCTGCAGGTTACTAGCTTAGAGTTACAGAGGAGGTCTAGGGCTCAAATTATTGCACTCGCTCTAACGATCGCGGCGATACCTCACATGTATGGTTTGAACACCGTTTACATATGTGGGCGGGACTTGCGTATGCGTTTGCTTCTGCGCGCGAGCTACCGGGGACAGGGCGCTTTAATTTTTTTTTTTTTCCTATTTATTTTATTTATTATTTTTTTATTTTTACAGTTTAAAAAAAAAATGTTTTGATCATTTTTATTCCTATTACAAGGAATGTAAACATCCCTTGTAATAGAAATAGGCATGACAGGTCCTCTTTATTGTGAGATCTGGGGTCAAAAAGACCTCACACCTCACAACTACACTAAAAAAGAAAAAAAAAAAAAAAATTGTTGAAAGAGGGAAAAAAAAAAAGCAAAAAAAAAAAGCGGCCCTTTAAACCGGTTGCTAGGCAACGTCTTTTGACGTAGCTCCCGTCCTCCAAGACCATAGAGTTGAGTGAGGGCCATCTTGCCCTCACTCGACTTCCTGTCTCTGAGGATCCGGGACCAGATAGTTTTCCCCGCTGCCGGCGGGTCCGGTAAGCTGGGAAAACGTCTGGGACGCGGCAGGAGGGGGGGGGGGCACCTCTTCCCCTGCACCGTAAGGGTAATTCCGCGGCGAATCCGCCACTGGGACCACCCTTATCTGAAAGCCGACCGCCCGCCGTTTCAAAAAATACCGGGGTTATGGGGGCTATCTGCTGCCATAACCCCAGTATTTAGCTTTTAATGGCCGACGCATATAGTCGTTAGGCGGTCAGTAAGTGATTGCATGTATATGGCAAACAGGTGACGATGACTGACTGATTGATGAGGTGACAGGTGATGATGATTGATGAGGTGACAGGTGACGATGATTGATGGGGTGACAGGTGACGATGATTGATGAGGTGACAGGTGATGATGATTGATGGGGTGACAGATGACGATGATTGATGGGGTGACAGATGACAGTCACTGACGGGGTGACATGTGACGATGATTGATGGGGTGACAAGTGACGATCACTGATGGGGTGTCAAGTGACGATGACTGATGGGGTGACAGGTGACGGTGATTGATGGGGTGACAGGTGACGGGCGATGGTCACTGATGGGTGACAGGTGACGGGCGATGGTGCACGGCGGTACTGATGGCAGTCTCTGGTGACCGGTGAACTTTAGGCTATGTTCACATGTGAGCGTAGCGATCACGGTCAGAATCACTGCGATTCTGCCCGTGATCCAGAAATCATTGCAAATTGCGGGGCGCCTGTGCGTTGCCCGTGATTTGCAATAGCACCCCAAATGCTGTGCGATGTTGCTGCGATTTCCGCCTGCCGAATCGCGGTAACATTGCGCAAACAACGCATAACGCTCCAAAGAAACTCTTGTACCTTTTTTGGGCGTCATGCGATGCTTTTGGGGTGGGGTGCTATTGCAAATCAGGGGCAACGCACAGGCGTCCCGCGATTTGCAATGATTTCCGGATCGCGGGCAGAATCGCAGTGATTCTGCCTGCGATCGCTGCGCTCACATGTGAACGTTATGGGTGTCAATTTCTGGGCACTGATGAGGTGACTGTTGGGTGACAGGTGACATTGGGGGGGGGGCTGAGGACAGTGTGGGGACCTTTATTAGTGTGATTTTTACTTTGTGATATGTGTACAGAGCAGTAACTCACTATTTCTAGCTCTTCTCCCCTCATACTGGAAACTGTATGAGGAGAGAAGAGCTAGTAACACTGAGTTACTGCTCTTTGTTTACATTTTCTGATCGGCTGTGAATGGATTCACAGCCGATCACATAGTAAACAGTCACTGTCAGTGACTGTTTACTACCGCCGGTGACAGCTGTGTTCCTACGGAACACAGTGCCACCGACATGACCGCGCTGCGCGCTCCCGATCGCGCATGCGCGGTCATCTAGTGGGCGCCTTCATTGTGATCGGCTGTGTCATTGGAACACAGCCGATCACGTGGGAAACAGCCACGCCCATTGGCTGTTTCCCCCCTGCCGGTGACGGGGGGTGTCCCGGGGACACCCCGACACCGGCAGTGCAGGGCGGCGCGCACGCGATCGCGTGCCTGCCCTGCTTAAAGTGCCGCCGTCATATGACGGCGGCCCAGGATAATGGTCGCTCCGCTCCGCCGTCATATGACGGCGGGCGGGCGGCAAGCGGTTAAAGAAGTACATCCCAAGCTCGTTTGGCTGTACTTCTTCTGTAGAACTGATGGTCACCAGCTTTCTGCTTACGGAGCCCTGAGAAGCGAGTAATCAGTGGCCCCTTAGGGCCCTTTCACACTGATACGTCTTTGCTGCTTTTTTACCTTGCAAGAGAAACGCAATAAAAATGTTGCAGTGCATTTTGAAAAGTCCTGCATGCAGCTGCCTATTGAAATTATTGAAAAATACACCAAAAATGCACCGCATTTTGTGTTTATGGTGCGTTTTTGAGTCACGTGTCCTTTTTAAAAAAAGGCGCAGGCAACGAAAACAAGCACCACAAGCACATTGGAAAGAAATCTGAAAAAAAGCAATATTTTGCTACAGAGCAGTGTAAAAGGGCCCTTAGAGCGGGCGAAAGACAGATGTAGCATTGGACTGATGCTGCATCCGCCTAGGGAAGTATGATTCCTAAAAAAAATAACCCAAAAAACACACAAAAGGGTTCCCAAACAAAATGACAAGTACAGGATTTGTTACACCCAAGCAAATAAAATCCCCCCCTAAAAATTTTTGAGGCTCCTACACACTAGGGTTACCACCTCATCCCTTTAATCCAGGACACATATTAATTACACGGGTTCTGAGGCTAATATAATGCACATAAGACACTAATGGCACTTTTCCACTGCAAGTACCAGCTCGTACCGGCTCGGCTCTACTCGGCCCTGCTTGGCCCGGTTTGCTTTTCCACTGCTGGTACCGCATGGTATAGTGTCGGAACGGTTCGGTACGGTACGGTATAGGTTTGCTTTTCCACTAAAGTAGTACTAAAGTTAAGTGGGTGGGATAACAACGGGGTGGGTGGGATTCTCTGACCAATCAGTGGCTAGTAGTGACTGCATGGAAAGGATTGTGGGATATGGTACCAGTTTGGTACCTGTTGGAACCACAATCGAGTAGGTACTGTTTTTTCAGAGCCGTACCGTACCGTACCGTTCGGTTCCATGCAGTGGAAAAGCAAACCTATACCGTACCGAACCGTTCCGACCCTATACCATGCGGTACCATCAGTTGGAAAAGCACAAAAGTGTGCCGAACCGGTACGGTTCCATGCAGTGGAAAAGCACCATTAGTAGGTTTAATTACCACCTTAATCAGCCACAGAACCTGTGTAATTAATGTATGTCCTGGTTTAAAAGAATGAGGTGGAAACCGTAAAGGCCCTTTCACACTTGGAGTCCATCAGACGGACTCTGTTTTTCTCAGCGGGGATCGATCCACCAATCCCCTGCAGAGCAGGATGACAGCTGTGTATCCGCGCTGTGTGCATCTCTATGGGGGAATCGGATGGGAACGGACCAGTCTGTCTGTTCTCATCCGATCTGATCGACAGATGGAAAATAGGGTTTCCATCCGTCCAGATTTGACGGATCGGAGGTCAGCGGACATGTCTCCGCTGACATCTGATGCCCCATAGAGATGCGCCAAAAAAACTGAATGGTCCACCTGTGTGACAGGGACCTAATACGCACGAACGCCAAAACACACGCCTACACATAAAAATGTCAACTGCGTTTCACGGTACGTATCTTCGCCCCACCAGAGTGAGAGCAATAATTTTAGCACCGAAGCTCTTGCATAATGCTATACTGATGAGCTATAGGGGAACTTTTACCACATCACCTATGGAAAACATAGGGTACTGAAGTTTGTTTTCACGGGAAGCAGACATACAATTTTACGGTTTGAAATGTTGGATAGATATTATATATATATATATATATATATATATATATATATATATAATTTTTTTTTTTTTTTTTAATAATAATCGTGAATGCACATTTGTTTGCAGGTAAAAAAAAATGTGCATTTTTTATTTTTATTTTCTTCGAAGCCTGTAAAAGCATTGCGCCTGCGATCAGTAGATTTCACCTATTTGGAAAAAAACACAACTAAATTGCACAAAAAAAAAAAATACACACATTAATTTGCTTAATTCCTTATTACACTTTTTTTTTTTTTTCCTCAAAGCTCAACTTACCCAACACCATACAAACTCAGCTACTGACTTGTGTATCTACTGGGAATCCCAGCAATGAGATCTCACCCTCAGATCTCTAAGCTCTGCAGTGAGCACAAATATAGGACAAATACAAGCTAGAACAAGAGCTCTACTAATTAATGTGTCAGGTGCGAGTAGATAGGAACACAGGTGCAACAAACATGCCACCCGATTTCCAGAGTGGACGGTTCAACCTGATGTTATCCACCCAAACATAAAACCGAAAATTTATATCAAATACTTACCGTAATTTTCCTTTCCTGATGGACTCCATGGCAGCCTACGTGTGGGTTAGTCCCGCCTCCTCCTACCTCATAGGACCCCACTCCCATAAATTTCACTCTGCCCCAGAGACCATGTTCCATAAAATAGCCTCCTCCGGCAGATGGGTGGGGACTCCGGCTGCCATGGAGTCCATCAGGAAAGGAAAATTACGGTAAGTATTTGATATAAATTTTCCGTTTTCCTGACAGACTCCATGGCAGCCTACGTGTGGGAAATAACTAGCCAAACACACCAGGGTGGGCAATCTGCTGTTCAAAAGAAATTTAATTTGCACCATCAACTGATAGTATCCGCAAACCAAAATCAACAGATGATAAAGAAGCTGGCTCGACACAATAATGAGCCATGAAAGTGTGAATTGAGGACCATGAGGCCGCTTTGCATACAACTTCAGGAGCCACATGACGAAACGCTGCCCAAGAAGTCGACATTCCTCTTGTAGAATGCACTGTCACCGCCTCCGGGGGAGCCAACCTTTAGCTCTATAGGCCCATTCAATGGACTGGACAATCCAAGATGCGATCGTTCTAGACGAAGCATGCAAGCCTTTATTCTTCCCATAGAACAGGACAAACAAATAATCTGAATGGCGGAAATGAGATGTGGCTTCCAGATATAGTTTCAGAATTTGCCCTACATCCAGTGGATGAGTCGCAGAGTCAGAGGATTTGAATGTTGGCAAGACAATTTCCTGATTTTCATGAAAAATAGAGGATACTTTTGGATGCGAATCCAACATGGGAATCAGAACCACCCAATCCGGGAAAAACGACAAAAAGGGTTCTTTGCAACCCAAAGCTCCTAGCTCAGAGACCCTTTTTGCTGAGGCGACTGCCACCAGTAACGCTACTATAAGAGACAATTCTTTGATGGAGAGTTGAATCAGGTTATCTCTTCTGAGGTCTGCAAAGAAATCCAGAACAAGTGGAAGATCCCACTTAGGGAATCTGGGCTTCCTTTGTGGTCTGAGCCTAGAAGCTCCTCTGAAAAATTGCCTCACTAGAGGATGCTTTGCCCAGGATGTTCCTGTGAAAGCCGAGATAGCTGACACTTGAACTCGAAGAGAACTGACTGATAAAGGCAGATCCAGGCCAGATTGTAGAAAGCTCAAAATGTGTTGAACCTTTGGAGTGCCTTGCACATCCATATTTCCGGAGATATGAGACACGAACTTCTTCCATATCCTTTCGTAGACTCTATTTGTTCCAGCTCTTCTCGCATTCAACAGTGTGGAGATAGCTCCACTTGGACACCCTAATGCCCCCAGCCTTTCCCTTTCAAAAACCAGGCCATCAGGTGCAGATGGGGCGGGCAAGGGTGTAGCACCGTTCCCTGAGACAGGAGATCCTGCCTGGAAGGTAGTGGGACTGGCTCGCAAAAGCTCAGCTGTAGCAGCATCGGAAACCAGGGCCTGTTCGGCCAATATGGGGCTATCACAAGAGCCTCCACTTCTTCCGACTTGAGTCTCGTCAGGAATCGAAGGATGACTGGAACTGGTGGGAAGGCGTAAGCCTTGTGAAACCTCCACTGCTCTGTTAGGGCATCCACCCCGAAAGCTTGTGGGCATTTGAATCTCGTGTAATACTTCTCCAACTTGAAGTTGCACGGGGAAGCGAACAGATCCACTTCCGGAAGGAACCCTAGGGATTTTAGCCACTGAAACACATCGGCATGAAGACTCCACTCGTTGTCCATGGAGACTCGTGATAGAAAATCCACCTGGATGTTCTGTGTCCCTGGCAGAAAAACCGAAGTGAGGTTGGATAAGTATTTCTGAGCCCAGACCATTATTGGCTCGATTTCTCTTAATAAAGAGTGACTGCGAGTTCCCCCTTGACGCTTTATATACGACACTGCCGTCGTATTGTCCAGCCTCAGGAGGACAGATGTTCCTACTGTAAGGTGATGAAATGCTTGGAGAGCTTGAAACGCTGCTCGAAGCTCCAGGATGTTCGAAACTTCCCTGTGTAACCGAGGATTCCATTTGCCCTGGGCTATCTCTGATAGGCAGTGAGCGCCCCAACCTGTGTTGCTTGCGTCCATGGTTATCGTGACCCAAGAGATGGGAAGGATAGAATGGCAATAGATTCCTCTTCTGAAACCACCACAGGAGACTGTGCCGCATTACTGGGGAAATCCAAATCAGATGATCCATGTCGCCTGGGCACCATTGGCGAAGAAATCCTGTTTGAAAAGGACGCATCCTCCATTGAGCCCATTTCACCATAGGTGTCGTGGCCACCATAGTACCTATTATTTTGAGGCACTGTGAGACCCGGAGATGAGATGTTGACATGGCCAGCTGTACTCTGTCTCTGATAATCAGGATTTTCTCTAGAGGCAAGGAGATGGTGCCCTTGACTGTATTGAATTGAGCCCCGAGAAAGATAAGTGCCTGTGTGGGTTCCAGATGGCTCTTTTCCAAGTTAGCAACCAGCCGAATTCGAGAAGAGTCGCCGTGACTAGATCTCTGTGAACCAGGAGTTGCTCTCGATCTTGCGACAGAAGTAGTAAATTGTTTAAATAATGGTGAAGACGCACTCCCTTGATTCTGATCAGGGCTACCACAACCAATAAGAGTTTTGAAAATACTCGAGGAGATGTTGTGAGCCCGAATGGGAGACATGTAAACTGAAGATGGTGTTGATCCACAGCAAACCGCAGGTATTTCTGTAACTCTGTTGCTATAGGCACATGGAAATATGCATCCTTCAAGTCTATTGACACAAGCCAATCTCCTGGCTGAACCGCCTGGCGGATTGTCAATAGTATAAAGTAAATAACCGCGCTAAGCCAAAGAAAAAGCAGCAGCTGTAGTGGGAGTCACTAAGTAGAAGATGTAAAGGGAGAGCAGCGCTAAATTGATGGAAAACCAGAGTCACCCAGTATGAACAAAATAAATTGCAATAAGGTAAACCCACAATAACAGATGGTACTATGTCAAATAAATTCTCCTGCAACACAGACACATGTATATCACAAATTGTCAGCAGGCATAAATACAGATGTAAGAAATAGTCCATCAAAAGAAGTCCATAAGGTTGAATAGGTGTCCAGTGAAAAGGATGAAACCACACACCGCTTTCAACGTGTCTAATTCCACAGGTGCCACATGCAAAGAGCTCAAGATCTGCTTACCAGAGCTCATAGGATTATGAGCATAACACACATGTCCACAAATGGGCCAACCAAAATCGACCATGTGTAGCGTAATACCACTATTCTTGGGCGGATGACCCCGAGCTGGAATAGGAGCCTCTCGGTGTTCCACGTTCCAAAAAAAGAAGGGTACGATAGCGTAGTACGTCCACACAAGTTTATTAAACATAGGTTAAAAACACTTACATTGTATATAAGAACAAGCGCTTGTAATAGTCTAATGCCGCCCGACTTCCGGGTCGCGTCGTGGTGACGTCAGCACGCCTTCCCTACGCCGTTTCGTGACACCTCACGTCTTCCAGGGGATGCGGGCGGCGCGCTGACGCACCACTTAAATAACAAACAACAGACCACCTCCTCCGCTGTCACACGGGACGGAAGCCGCCATCTTAACTAATGGAATGCCACTACCTAAGAGGTTTAACATCAAGGCAGGCAAAAAAAAAACACATAAATCTCAAAAACAAAGCCACCGGAAGGAGCTAGGTCCGTATCAATATGCCATTTTAGACAGAAAGCTACATTGCAAAACAAACATCGTGTTGGTCCAAAAGCCCCCATGATGCTGTAATCAATTATACTGACAAATGATATGCAATTAGCCTCAATATCACAAAGACTTCACAAATGGGCAAACGCCCAATCTGCCATGCTAAATGCTGGCAAAGTGGAAAAGGGAACCTAATCCATACAGCATAATCACAATAATATGAATATACACTAGTATTTAAATAAGTCTACTGGGGCAGACATAAAAGTAATTTGGGCAAAAGTAAGGATAGATTAGATCGTAATCTCTATATTACTAGATACTGTCCAGGCCCTTATAAAATAAATAAATAGTGATAAAAGTTCACCTATGTGACATTACATGAAATGTCCACATAATGGAAATGTTAAAAAAGGGGGCCAATCCCTGTCCCAAATCCATACAGCATAAACGCAGCATCATGAAAACCCATGGACACTACTCGATGCCTGTTGGTAAATACATATAAATTACATAAATACATATAACAGCATTTTAAATATGTCAAGCATAGCCGAATAAATACACACTTTACGTGCGAACAAATGAAGGCAACCCCAAGCAAAAGGATCTGGAAGATTTTTAAATAAATAAGAGGATCCAAGCAGCAAAAAATAAAAAGTGAATAAATAAAAAATTTAAATAAATAAAAAATTCCTTTTACAAGGAAGCATAATCCAAGGGACCAAAGGGATTGAGAAGGATCAGATGAGTACATAGACCTCAAGAATTATCTATGAATGCGTTCACATCCGTATCAATATTCAAACCAAACGGAGTGAACGTCTTCATCTTGTAGATCCAGGTCATCTCAAGTTTGGACAATCCCCTGACGAAGGGTTCCCCTCTCCAATGTGGAGAAAATTTATCGATCCCGAGAAAGATAGTACCTCGAGGGTCCGTGTTATGCTTGATCCTATAATGATTGGAAACAGAGTGTTTCCTGAAGCCCTTCTTGATGTTAGCAATGTGCTCGTTGCAGCGCACTTGAAAGGCACGTTTGGTCCTGCCAATATATTGCAGGCCACACGGGCACTGCAACAAGTACACAATCCCTGTTGAAGTACAAGAAATACAGGGCTTGATAGGGAAGCTGACACCCAAGCTAGTAGAGCGAATATCCCTGGTATTTCTCTGTTTGCATGCATTATAATAGCAAGTTTGACAACGGTTACACTTATAGTAACCCTTGAGCTGATCAAAGAAAGTAGGCTTAGGCCCGGGTACATCAAGAACGTTCGGTGCCAATTTGTCACGCAAAGTTGTGGCACCCCTAAAGATGACCCTGGGTTTCGTGGGTAAAACCTCTCTCAAGGTCCGGTCATTCTTTAGGATGTGCCAGTGTCGTTCTATGATGTTTTTTATCTTTCTATATTGAGTGGAGTAGGTGGTCACAAAGGGAGCAGTGTAAGCAGGCTGTGTGATAGCTGATCTAGTAGAGCCAGTTAACATGGCAGATCTATCCATAGCCTCCACTGTATTGAGGGTCCCAGTGAGAAAAGATTCCTCATAACCCTTGTCCAAAAAACGGTCAGTAAGGACCTGTGCTTGACATACAAAGTCCTCGTGACGGGTACAATTGCGTTTGAGCCGCATATACTGCCCCTTCGGCACAGCTTGCAACCAGGGGGAGTAATGACAGCTGTCTGTCGGAATGTAGGCATTCCTGTCGGTTGCTTTGAAGTATGTTCTTGTAATAAACTTGACCTCATCACGAGAGATGGTCAAGTCCAAAAAGTTAATGGACTCCTGGCTGGCTTCAAAACTGAGCTTAATACCTCTGTTATTGTTGTTCAGTTCTTCCATGAACACATCCAGCTCAGATCTAGGCCCATCCCATAGGAGGAGGACGCCATCAATGTACCTAGCCCAGAGCAAGATCTGGGGCTTAGCACTATTATAGATGACGTCCTCCTCCCACTGGGCCATGAAGAGGTTGGCGAGTGAGGGGGCATACTTCGCCCCCATCGCCACTCCTCTATCCTGGCGATAGTATTGCCCCCCAAACCAGAAATAGTTAGATCTGGTGGCAAATTTGAGTAGGTCCATAATCAGCTGGGTCTGAAGTACAGGAATATCAGAGTCCCGGATAAGAGAATCCTCCACAGCCTTCAGTCCCAATTCATGCTGGATTATAGAATACAGGGAAGCCACATCTGCTGTGACAAGCCACAGGCCATCTACTGGGGCAATGGTTTCCAGCATGTTAATAACATGCCGAGTGTCCTTTATGTAAGATGGAATAAGCCGTACCAAAGGCTGAAGATACGAGTCTATATACCTCCCCACCCGGGACGTCACAGAGTCTATGCCACTGACAATGGGACGGCCCAGGGGGGAGGTTAGACTCTTATGTATCTTCGGTAAATAGTAAATGATAGGCGTTCTTGGGGCCTTAGGTACCAAATAGGTCTTCTCTTTCTTATTCAAAATACCCAGAGAATGACCTTTGGACACAATATTTTCCAATTCTCTCTTATAACGGGTACCAGGGTCTTTTGGGAGGGGGGTATAGGTGTCCGAATCGCTGAGAATCCGCCTCATTTCAGACAGATAATCATCCCTATCCAACACTACTATACCACCCCCCTTGTCCGCTGGGCGGATCACCAGATCTTTATTCTGGCATAAGGTGTCCAGACCCAGGGTAAGTTTCTGGCTCAACCTGTTCTTGCGAACCTGGACATCATTTAGATCCCGGATCACTACATCCCTAAACACCTTAAGGGAGGGTGCCAGGGCTCCAGGAGGATTAAATAAGGAGGCATTGGACAAATTGGAATGCTGGAAATGTGTGGGGACGGACTTCTTATCAGTTATAGGATTCCCCAACACATATTTTTGAATGTTGACCTTTCGGACAAATTTGTGAATGTCCATATAAGTTTGGAACTTATTTAATGGCCTAGGTGGAGCAAACTTAAGCCCTTTGTCAAGAATACTCATTTCAGAGTCAGACAAGGCCTGACGACTCAGGTTAAAAATACCAGCCCCACCTAGGTTCTTTTCTTTGCCCTTAAGTTGTAGCCTCCTCCCTCCTCTGGTGCCCCTTGGTTTTCTAACGGCCTTAGTGGGCCTTGTTTGACCCCTTGAAAACCCCAACCAGGGTAGCTCTGTTGGACTGGTTCATCCTGGGAGGGGAATTGTTTGTTCAATGAGGTACAAGTACTTGTGCCCTCCCCAGGGTCTTCAATGGCCTGTGACCTAGGTTCAATCTGTCTCTCCATTGGGGCTTGATTGTCCCTTAATGGGTAGAACTGATTTTGAACCGGCACATTGGGCCTATATTCAAGACCGTCATCTCCATCCCGATCCCTAGAGGGCATGCGTTGACCTTGCTGCTCATATGATCTATAATCGGGTCTAGGCCTCCACTGCTGGGATTGGCCATTACTCTGTCCATAATACTGACCATAGGGCCCCCTATTATCAGGAACAAAGTCGGGTCTAGGTCTCCACTGTTGGTATTGATTGTTACCATACTGCTGGTCATGGGTTCCTCTATTATTAGGACCCTGAGGACGGTAGGGGGAATTGTTCTCCTTATAATGAGGTGACCAATTCCTATTATATTGATTACCCTGTTTATTACCACGAAAATTACCTCTACCACGCCCTCTGGCTCTACCCCTAGAGGGGGACTTAAAAGACTGGTAGTATTCCCTCTGTGGTAGGCTTAGTTGGGGCGGGTTGGTTCCATTAACAGGATTCATGGGTTCAGCTCCCGTCCGGATGAGTGGTACTGTGGTTGTCTCAACCGAAACGGCAGGTACCAGTTTTTTTTGCCACTCAAAAACCGTGCTGGTCTTATAATCACCCAGGTCCCTATTATATTTTTTCCGCTTTTTGATTTTTTTGGTCCCTTTCTTCCTTTTCAAGAACCTTGAGGAGGTTGCCAGAGCAGGCAATATATTCCTCATTGTCCTTGAGTGGGACCAACTTATCCTTAACCACCTTAATTTCTGTATCCAATTTGGCTAGTTTAGCTGTTTTACGCTTAATCAAAAACCTCAACAAGTCCAAACCAGCCTCATTGAAATATTTGTGCCATTGCTCAAGCTCCTCCTCCCCATTTTGGGGACTCACCTCCCAACGGAGGCTGCGGGGAACCATAGAATTTTTAATGTACACCTCAAGGAAGGCCAAATCCCATTGGGTATGGACTTCAGAGACCATCAGGTTTTTCAATCTTACGAACAGGCCATTAATATCATTGCTTTTCTCAGAGAAGGCTTCAAAGACTCCCTCTGTATTTACAATCCTTGAGGCCCGATACTCAAAAATATCCATAAAGGCTTGTGAGCAGCAGTTAGCGTTCCAAGATCAAAAATATAAAGTAAATAACCGCGCTAAGCCAAAGAAAAAGCAGCAGTTGTAGTGGGAGTCACTAAGTAGAAGATGTAAAGGGAGAGCTGCGCTAAATTGATGGAAAACCAGAGTCACCCAGTATGAACAAAATAAATTGCAATAAGGTAAACCCACAATAGTGTCTCCATTTTGAATTTTCCCTTTTTTAAAAAGGAGTTTAGATGTGTGAGGTCTATGACCGGTCTCCAGGAGCCGTTCTTCTTCATTACTAAGAAGAGTGGAGAATAGAGGCCTAGAAACCTCTCTTTGGCTGGTACTGGAACTACTGCGCCTTGAAGCAGCAGCGCATCTACGTATGCCGAAAGGATTTGCCTTTCTTCTTCCCACAGGGGAAGAGCTGTGAGAAGGAACTTGAGGATAGGTGGACTGCAGAACGACCAAGTGTGTCCTGTAGAGATTGTCCTGATGACCCAAAAATCTTTTATCGAGGCTGCCCAGACGTGTCGAAACCGGAGAAGGCGAGCACCGACCTGAACCGTCTGGACAGGCCCAACATCAAAAGGACTTAGCCGCTTCCCGGCTACTAGAAGAGGCTCCTTTGGAAGCCTTTGGGTTTGAAGATGGATTTTTCCTCCATGTTTTCCGGAATTCACGATCAGGTCTGTAACTTCAAGCATCCTTCGCTCAATCCGAAGATTGTCTGGACTGTGTCCTTCTCTGACCCAGCAGATGACGATCCTGCGGGAGGAACCCCGACTTACGGCCCGTGGCCCGTGAAATAGCGCTCTCCAGCTTGTTCCCGAACAAGGAAGACCCTTCGAATGGAATACGGCACCAAGCCTGCTTGGAGGAAGGATCAGCCAGCCAGGGGCGCAGCCATAGAGCCCGTTTAGCTGTCACTGAAGAGAGCATTGCCTCAGGCCACCAGACGAATAATATCTGGGGAAGCCTCCCCCAGAAAAGAAGCCGCCACTCTGAGCTCATTCACTGCTGAAGCTCTGGCTACTTCTTCTGATACAGGCCTTAGATCCGAATCCACCTCTATTGTCCAGGCCTCCATGGCCTTGGATAAAGCCGCAATGGCTAGGGCTGGCTTACAAGCCATTCCAGCAGACACATAAATCTTCTTAAGGTCAGTGTCGATTCTTCTTTCCAGCCCATCTTTAAAAGACACTGTGTCTTTGAGTGGAAGAGTGACGTGCCTCGCTAATCTCATGAGGGCGGCGTCCACTAGGGGCGCTGACTCCAGGTGCTTCACATCCTCACTCTTGAATGGGTACATCCTGGAAACTTTGGATACCAGAGAATTTTTCCTCTCTGCACATCCCCACTCATCCGAGATAATTTCACCAAGTTCACCTAAAAAGGGAAAGTTATGGCACTCTTTCTTTAGGTGCTTGAAGTACCTTCTTTGTTTAGATGGTGACTCTACTGGCTCCTCCCACTTTAGGGCTCCCTTTACTGCCTTAACCAGGGTAGGGACCAAGGCAAAATCAAAGCCTGTGCCAGGAGTATCCGATTCGTCCTCACTATCCGAGGAGTTGAAGCCGGAAATGTTCTGCTGAGAAGGGCGGGGAGTACTGAGGCTATCCCTAACAGGGATGTCTGCCATACCAGCCGAGGGGCTACAGGTGCTGTCAACCTCCAGGTTTTGTAGGGATTCTTGGACCACCCGTCTAACCAGGGATTCCACCTGCTGGTTATCATTCCCCCTTTCTCTAGAGGCATGGGCAAAACATGCATCGCATATTGATTTGCCATCAGAAACACATGCTGCACAACCCCAGCAAGATCTTCTATCAGGGTGTCTTTGTGCTGATGCAACCGTGGAGCCTTCCCTGTGATGTTTGCTAGAAGACTTGTGGCGACTAGTGCCAGGAGAAGTGTGATGACGTTGTGACCTAGTAAGGTCCTTATCTTCGCGTGCTTTAGTTTGTTTATCAGACCTAGAAGGGCTAAAAGAAAAGGGAAAAATTACCGCTACTGCCCTAAATCCGAACCGTACAGGGATAGGTAAAAATAATACCACTCTTACCTGTAGAGTAAGGGTTGGCCACTGGGGGGAGGTGAAGTATCCATACTGCTCTTAACAGGAAGACTAATAAACACAGGAATAAGGAAGTGCTGCATACACAGACTGCACACAGACATCCAGCAGGATTAAGCTTACCACTAGCAGAGAACGATCAAACACAGGGAAGCCGCCGCATATGCCCGCAGTACAATCCCAATGTGATCCACTGTGACAGCAGTTTTAAATCTGCCGCCAGATGATGACGTCACCGCCCCCCCCGTGACAGACAGCATCCGTGCGCATGTGTGAGCACGAACAGCCACTCCACTGCGCCAGCACCGCCCCCAGACACCCAGCGGTGACCCGGAAGCTGCGCTGGGACACAGGAAGAGCCGGGGCTGCAAGATGGAACGCACCTGAGTTCCAAAACACCACAAGACAAAATACATATACAAAAAATGGCTGCCATACGTTACCAAGCACGCTCCAAACCACGGTCTGACCTGGGACACGAAAACCTCCAGTGCATCGATTCGGGGTGTATTAATGGGCCTCCCGCTAGTAGCTAGGACGATTGGCTGTATTCAGCTTGCCCGCCAGTGGCCAGGCTTTATGCTTCTCCAATGCATGGGATTGCACACCCGTGTCCTACCCCGCTAGTAGCTAGGGCGTACTGGACTCTTCAGGAATTCAGCCTGGAATCGATCGTGTAAATCACCAGGAAATAGACCGAAAATCTTCATGAGGTAAGACTTGATATCCATCCAACAGGAGGAGGACAAAAAATGAACATGGTCTCTGGGGCAGAGTGAAATTTATGGGAGTGGGGTCCTATGAGGTAGGAGGAGGCGGGACTAACCCACACGTAGGCTGCCATGGAGTCTGTCAGGAAAAGCTTTTTTCAGTAGACTGAACCTTTTTATATTACACAGTATAATTTAAAATCGAACTCCAGACAAACAGCTAAACACACAGATGAAATACATTTACCCTAGGTTCATACCTATGCATTTTAGTGTGTTTTGCAGTTTGCAGAAACGCACTACAGTCCATTTAACATGCTTTTCTATGGTACACTTTCACATCTCTGCGGTTTTCAGTCGGTGCGTTTTTGGAACGGGTCAGGGAATTTTTCCTGCTGCAGACTGCATTTTGCGCGTAAAAGACTTCAGTGGACCCGCACCAAAAATATAAGTGTTGCATTTTTTATGTGTTTTACATTTTTTTTTTCCCTCCATAACAAACTGTGTATAGCTGGTTTTTAAGGAGCGGGTCGGGAAGTCATCAGCTGTCATCGGCGTTCCCTGCTGACAGCTGAATGTAAAAAAAAAAGGAATTGCTGGCAATAAAAAAAAATTGTAAAAAAATGGCGTAGGGTCCCCCCCAATTCGGGTCTGGTATGAATTTTGAGAGGAACCCCATGCCAAAATTAAACAAAAAATGACCCCCAAAATCTATACCAGACCCTTATCTGAGCATGCTGTCGCTTGGAAACTTGAACTTTCAGCTCCCTCCATACATTTTCTATAGGATTAAGGTCTGAAGACTGGCTAGGCCACTCCATGACCTTACTGCTCTTCTTCTTGAGCCACTCTTTTGTTGCCTTGGCAGTATGTTTTGGGTCATTGTCATGCTGAAAGACCCATCCATGACCAATCTTCAGTGTTCTGGCTTAGGGAAGAAGGTTCTCATACAAGATTTTACAATACATGGCCAATCTAAACCTTAAAGCCAAGAAACCTTAAGGATTTAGAGAGGATCTGTAAAGAAGAGTGGACCAAAATCCCTCCCGAGATGTGTGCAAACCTGGTAACCAACTACAAGAAAAGTCTTACCTCTGTACTTGCCAACAAGGGTTTCTCCACCAAGTACTAAGTTATGTTTTGCTTGGGGATCAAATACTTTTTTACTCACTAAATTTACAGCATTTGTTTTACGTGTTTTTTTCTGCATTTTTGGTGGATATGCTGTCTCTATCATTAAAATACACCTATGATAAAGAATTATAGGCCATTCATTTTTTTTTTTTTAAGTGGGCAAACTTACAAAACCTGAAGGGGATCAAATAAGTAGTTTCCCTACTGTAGCAGCCTTGTGACTTTTATCAGTGTCTGGTTCAAGCTTGTAGGAGGAGTTTTCATTCTCCTCTGACTGTTCTATGAGGCTCAGGACCCCTGACCCTCTGTCTGGACAGTGCTGACTGGCCCTGTGCGGATCACATGCACTCTCCCAAGGAAAAAACTTTCTTGCAATGCACACCAAACTGAGAATGTTCAGCCTGTCCCTTAGGCTCTGTGCTTCCAGGAGATGGATTGGGGGACAGTGGAAGAAGGGAAGGATCAGAGAAGACAGGATCAAACAGCCTTTTTACACAATTCAGAAGATTAACCCCTTATTTTCCACAGTGAGTATAACAAGCATGCTTTACTGCATATAAAGACTGATTTTACAGTTGCGGATTTAGTAACACTTTAAGGTTTGGTTTGCAAATATATATTTGTAACACCAAAATTACAATATTTATTCCCATACAAGATTAGCCAGTTTGACCTCATACATTAAGCACAGATAATTTAATATCCAATCAAACAGGCAAAATCAATGTGTAGACATGACATCACAAAAAAATTCCCGCTTTCACATTGTTCTTTATATGTTCTGCATTGTTTGTCCCATGCTGGAATGGTCAGTTGCATTGTTTCAACTCGTTGCATTGCAGTCATAAAATATTTGAATCCGTTTTGGAATAAGTTTTGGACTGTATTGTAAATCAGAAGTGCAAAGCCTGAGCCTCAGTGCCAAAGATGGGGTCCCTTTTATAATTTTCATTGACCCCAGATTTAATATTCATACTAACAATTTCTATGTAGAACAACCACTAAAAGCCACACCACCTCTGTTAAAAAGAGATCCTTAATGTCTTTAGCTGTCAAGGAAATTCTTTTGTCGTGATGATGTTGAGCCCATGTGATGCAGTCCTGTATGTCTTATGACATTATGGCACACAAGTGCTGTCATTTTCTACTGGTCAAAGCCAAGGTGGATGCTCAATTTCCATAGCTTGTGCTGTAAAGATCCTCTTGGTCTATTTAGAGTTCAGTGGATGGGAGATGTTGGTGTTGGAGACAAGCAGTAAAGTCTTTTACTATTCTTTATTTATCAATTAACAGAGCCTTTCCCTCAAAGTAGCCTCCTATCTCTTGGCAGAGCATCCAGCCTACAGTGTCCACTTGGGGACATCCCTTCTGCTTTTGGCCCCTTTCACACTTGTGCAACTTGTCATGCAACTTTGGACATCAGAGTTGCACGACATGTCGTTTGCCATGTTTTCCAATGATACCCATTCATATATGCGCAACTTAATGTTGCAGCAACTTCAAAAGTAGTTCCTGCACTACTTTGGCCCGATTTTAATGCGTTTTGAGGTCCAAAGACATAGACATTGCTTCAAGTCCAGTCAAAATCGCGCGACTTTCAAGTCACACAAGTGTGAAAGGGGCCTTTCACAACTTCATCAAAATGATAGGGAAATATATAAAAAGGGACAAGTCCAGGGAGGATATTTATTATATTAGGAATCAGGAGATCCAAGCTTCCTCTCTACTGTAGTACACTAAAGTCCAGCCAACAGTTCTTGTTTAAATGGAATGGGGAAGGGATAGATGTTCCAATCAGGTTTTAAATGTTGACAGACTTTTTTTTTAGGATATTTCCCCTAACTTACTATGATGTCTGACACCAAACATCTGGACAGGCAGTGAGGGCTAAATCTCCCCAGCAAGGACACATTAGTGAAAACTTGACTGGGGTTCTGAACCTTCAAAACTGGCTGGAGTTGGCTTTAACAGTAAAAGGGCTCCAATGAAGAATAAAATTAGCACCGCTGGTTGTATATCACCAGAATTCCAATCAAATGTGTGAGGTTTGTAAACAGAACATTCCTTTGGTCTTCTGTAGGTTGGTTGGCTATATAAGGGATGCCACATTCTTCACCAGCAGAGGCCTGGCAGCCTCCAGGATATCAATCTCGGGGTCCAGCGACCGACCAAGTCCTTCCAAGACTAAAATAGCAAACACTATAGAAGCAAAGTTGCTCTCCAGCTTCACCTAGAAACACAGAATTTCAGTGACTGACAATTTTTCAGTTGAACGTACAAAGAAACTGCACTGTTGTATTTTTCCATTGTTAAAACAAAGTGTCAAATAAGATCTCCGACTACCTTACCCACACTGCAGCCTTCATGGAATAGACCAGGGTTGTCCAACCTGCGGCCCTCCAGATGTTGGAGGACTACATCTCCCATACTCCCTTGCCAGCCTCTTAGCTGACAGAGTAGTATGGGAGATGTAGTCCTGCAACATCTGGAGGGCCTCAGGTTGGACACCTCTGGCATAGACAGTAGAAGGCATGATATTTCTGACATTGCTGCATAAACCACTGCTCAGGGAATTCATGACTTATGGTCACCCGACTATCAGCCAAACTACTGTATCTCTGACCCTCAGCAGGGATTATATGACTGTCTAAGTTCTGTAATAGACTTTTGTTCAAATGCAGGTCAGAAGGAGGTCATCTGCAGGCCAAATGCTCACGTCAATAAATTCTAAATCTCAGAAGCTTCACAAATTGAAATCCAACTGATGCCATTGACACAAGACCAAAGCCTATTGACACAGGCCCTAAATGTGCCTACACCTTCATACGAGGGGAACAGGGGAGTGGGGGATCCTATTTGATGATAGATCTTTAAAGAGAACCGGTCACCAGCAGGCATTTGTAGAATTTTTAATCTCCACTCTTTGGATCGCTGTAATAGTGCAATCTCACCTCTCTTAAAGAGGTTGTAAACCCACATATTTTTTTTTGCAACCTGAAAGAGAAACACATAATGAGCTAGTATGCATCGCATACTAGCTCATTATGAAATACCTTAGAACGAGCCCCCGCCGTGCCGCCCGCTCACCTGTATGACGGGTGACATGTACAGTCGCCGTCTTCCGGCATCCGGCCATCTGATTGGTGCCGAGGGTCACGGCACGGGACTCTGAAGGAACGGCACCAGCGGCCGTTCCTTCAGAGCGCATGCACCAGTGACGTCACTGGATGCATGTAAGGTAAATATCTCCTAAACGGTGCATGTTTAGGAGATATTTACAGTACCTATAGGTAAGCCTTATCATAGGCTTACCTATAGGTACAACTTGCAGAGGAGGGTTTACTTCCTCTTTAAGGGATAACAACTTTGACTTCTTACTTATTTTTTTTTTTATCCTGGCACAGCAGAAGTGTCAGGCTAAGAGTTTGGCTATAAGACCTTTCCATCTGCTGCCTGAGCTCAATGCTTATAGCAGACACTCAAAACTATCAGCAGAAAACTAGAGGCTTTGATCAGTTTTACCTTTCACTCAAATACTCAAATAAATAAGATACCTATATAAGAGGCATGTGTGTTATTTTATATTTGGTGTACTTTGTGTATTTCTTAATGCTCTGTGCATTAATCCAGTGCTTCCTGTAATAACGACCAGTCTCTGCTGCTTTCTGACTTTGCAGGGTGACTGGTCTTGTCTCCGCCCTTTCCTGTCGTTTTCTGCCCACAGCCTGTAGGGGGTGGGACTTGCTAGGTCTCTCTTACTGCTCTGCTCTCTGCACAGGCTATGTTATCTTAGTGATGATGTCACTACTACTTTTACAAGATAACATCTGGGTTCACAAAGGCATTTGGTGTTAACAAAGTGGATTTATATCTTCTATGACTATTGAGGAATATATATAGATTAAAGTTTTTGTGCCACAAGTTCTACTTTAAAAAGTAAAAAAAAAAAAACAGGATCAGCAAGGACAGCCTGCCAACTAGTATTTTCAAAAGTAGATTAGGAAGCATCTTCTTTTCTGTTTCTACCACTATTGGCTCAAATATACCAGTCCTGTGGGCCTGGAATGGATAAAATTGCAGACATTTCCTTTATCACCATAAACTCTGCCCCCCTACCCCACCTACTACCACCACCTTCCCTTCTGATACCAGCTATATGATAATCATTAGGAAACCGTCTGGCAAAAATTAAAGGGATTTATAGATGATACCTTATGTGTCATCAAAAGCCGGAACACCTGAGACAGCAGCAATGCAACCTGGAGCTGGAAAACAATAAGGAAATAATAGAAAATCTGCTCAAAAATTTATTTTTTGTTGCATTACTAGTATAAGTAGGCAATCAGATTTCTACAAATCATTTAAAATGTAACTCCACTTTTGTTGAGAAAAAAAACATTCCCCTCTAAGTGAGCTCTGTACATTACAAGAATTTTAACAAACTTTGTTGCAGATTCCTACCTTTTGTTATTCTGAAGAAATCATTGTTTGTTCCTCTGTGCCTCTGTTCTGAGTGGGTCAAATGGGAGTGGTTTCATAATTATCTATCAGCTGTGGCAGCTGCAGGGCTCTAATGAGGAAATCTGCTGGGCTTTCATCCCTTTAGACATGTTCCTTTTGGGAGTATCTCACCAAAAATGACTTTTTTTTTGCAGGAGATGCCAGAAATCTGACTTGCATGTTAGGCAGACTTCTGGGTAAATTGGTAAAATGGAGTTACCCTTTCAAGTACTGTTTGTGATAATCAGGATGTATTGGAGTTCTGAGCTTGCAATTCTGTCAGCCGAATTTAAGTTTCAAACCTTTTCTATCTCTGTATAGTCCTGTACCCATGTATATTATGATTTGAGACTGATATTTTATTGAAAATATTCTATTCTCTCAGTGAACAAATCCAGCTTTCTGCCCTCTTACTCTAGTGCTCTGTGCTGACAGAGACGAGTACTGTACAGTAGCATTGCACACACAGTACACGTCTTATTACATCCTTTCAGCTGGTGCAGGATTTACAATGACAATTTTTGCCAGGGTTGGGCCTTAAGACTATGAAAACAGGGACTGTTGCTACAATGTATTTTTGACTGAATATTTAGTAATGTGATTTTAGTTTGGCTTGAAGTCCAAAAATTCCCAAATCTGCTCATCAAAGGCTCTCTACAGTCTGTTTATTCACACTTTGATGCAGTCTAATTACACAACCCTTGGTCATTCAGAAAGACATTGCTCATGTCCTGGTGAACTCCCACTGTCTCCTACAGGCAACATTACATTTACAGCCTTACATACAGAGAGATATTTTGGTTAAACATCATCAGCTTTGGTAGGCTAACTAACTCAATATACAGTGCAGGTAGAAATGTGCAGTGACCTGCAAGCAATCACAAAGCACGTTATTGATGCTGCACTAGTATAAGGC
Source organism: Pelophylax lessonae (assembly GCF_965119305.1). Taxonomy (NCBI): domain Eukaryota; kingdom Metazoa; phylum Chordata; class Amphibia; order Anura; family Ranidae; genus Pelophylax; species Pelophylax lessonae. The sequence goes on from NC_138771.1 coordinate 518,647,370, forward strand.
TTATTTTAATTGGTTGTTATGGTTATTGCACTTTATGTTGAATGCTTTGCTGCTTCCACTGTTTCATTGAATGAGCCCAAAGAAGTGGCATGGCAGGAGGCTGCAGTCTAATCTACAGACACTGTGAAAATGCTGCTTCATATCATTGTAATGGAAAATGAGAAATTCATTTTAAAAAAGCTCCATGTTAATTTGTAACTACATCCTATTTATTTGTATTTTTTGAGAATTCGATTCTCTGATTTTTTTTATTCCTGCCTGTAGTGCTATTGGGAGATTTCCTCTTACATTCTGTCCTGATGGCAACATTGTCACTGTAAATGAGCTCAAAGTAGAATTCTGGGTTAACCCTAACTAATCTTAAAAATACTTCCTCCCCCTCCTACCGCCTGTGCTTACTAACCTGTGTTGCATGGCGCATGTCCTTGCATATACTTGCTCAGTGCATATACATATAATAAAATGTATATACTTACCTATTTTCATCAGTGTTGTATTTTGGTTTTGTGCTACTCTAGGAAAGACTAAAGTCTGGCGCCCAAGTTTGTCCCACCCCAGCCGCGGTATACAGTTCTTGTTACAGGGTCTCATGGGGAAGCTGCAGCTGTTTACAGTGAACAGCTGCGACTCCCTCATCAGACCCTGAGACATGATTCATCCAAGTGCCACATATGTGGTCAATAGGGCAGAGCATGGGGCCAGCAGGGTATATGACAGGGGTCAGTAGGGCAGAGCATGGGGTCAGCGGGGCATAGGACAGGGTCAGCGGGGCAGAGGATGGGGTCAGCGGGGTATAGGACAGGGGTCAGCAGAGCAGAGGATGAGGTTGGTAGAGCAGGAGATGCAGTCAGCAGGGCATAGGATAGAGGTCATTAGGTCAAAGGATGGGGTCACTAACTGCAGGGCTCTCAGCAGAGCACAATTTCCATTCCAGAAGTGTCAGATAGGCTCTCTCCCTGAGTCCCAGATCCCAGTACCTGATCTGGTCCAGCTCCTCTTCCCGATCCCAGATAAAATACTCACACCGATCCCATTAGATTCTGGATTCCTACAGAGCCAACCACCAGCTGATCCCCACTGGGCTGCTGATCCATTCAAAGTGCTGGATTCCTGAAGAGTAGATCTTCCTGTGTAGCGGACTGCTTGGCGTCTGAATCCCTTCGAGGTTGACTCCCCCGTGTCCCGGCTGGATTTCTTCAGGGCTGAATCCCCTAGGCCGGGGTCCCGGATCCCGGGGATTCCCCTGTGATCAGTGACAGTGCAGGCGAGATCACCGAACAGCCAGTGTGTGTGAGCTTAGTTCCCTGTGAATGCAGCTGAGCTGGGTCAGCCTAGCCTGATCCGGCTCCTCAAATCCCAGCCAGTGTGGGCAGTGCAAACATCGGTGGCACCCCTCTTGATTTGGCACCCAGGGCACATGCCCCCCCTAGTTTTGGCCCTGGTTACATGCATGTCATCAGCAGCCTGTGAAGAGCCCCCTTCTTTCTTTTTCCTTTTCAACTACGGCAAGAGGGAACCAAACCGGCTAATCTGCACAATCTTACCTTGCCAACAGCTCCTAACCCAAGCAACTAATCTGTTTGGGAGCAGAGGTGACTCTTAGGGGTGTGCTCACTTTTGTTGACAGCAGTTTAGACATTAATGGCTGTGTGTTGAGTTATTTTGAGGGGACAGCAAATTTACACTGTTATACAAGATGTACACTCACTACTTTACATTGTAGCAAAGTGTGATTTCTTCAGTGTTGTCACATGAAAAGATAGAATAAAATGTTTACAAAAATGTGAGGGGTGTACTCACTTCGGTGAGATACTGTATATCCCTGATTTTCATGCCATCCTGGCCCGGTCACATGACTGGCTCCCCAGTTGTCAGCCAGCGACAAAAACAGGGGAGAGGAGGGAGCACCTTCAACAGATGGGCCACTGAAGCCTATGGGTTACATCACCACTCTAGTCTTTACTAGCCATTGTCAGTGCTACCTCCTCTCTCCTGTAGCTGGCGCTGGCTGACACAGGGGAGATCACATGACCAGCCTGGTGTGGCATGAAAATAGTGGATATACAAATCTTTGTTACAGGTTAGCAAGCATAGGTGTTATAAGGTGGGAGGGAGTGTTTTTAAAATGAGTTAATACTTGGAATTCTACATTAATCTTGCAGGGACAAAGCCAATAATAAAACAATGATGTTCCAGCCTTGCCCACTCTACTAACAAAGAAAAGTCTTCTTCTGATTGTGTCAATCTCACCTTCCCCAAAGACACGGTACTCTTTCGGGCCTCATTCACCAGCTTGGCCATCTGAGACTTGAAAGCTTCCACATCCGCACATTGGTTAGCTCTGGCATGGTGAAGAATCAGTTCGGCTACAGTCTCCCCCTATAGAAGCCAACACGGGTAACTTATATTTTTTGGTAATAAAGCTCCATCTTTATAACTGAACTCCAAGAAAATATATTAAACATTTAATCCAGTTATGGGGTCATCAAATGTAGTTTTAATGTTTAAATTTATCTTTACATAGCACTAGTATATATACTTGCATCAGACGGTAGGGCAACCTTTGAGCCAATCATGGCTTTGCTTTCAGCCAGTAGTCTGAACACATTTTCAGGAGGAGACAGCAGAGACACAGCCTTAGCAGTTTGCTTTGCCTTCTTCACTGTCCAATCCTGGGCTTGGAGGCAGGTCGGTCACCAAGCTGCATTAATAGCTATTGTGAAGAACACTAAGGTCACCAACCTTTCTATTCTCTCTAGCAGGGGTGATTGAATGACAGGATTGGCTAAACACAACTTGGCAGGTGAATCAATCAGTGTATATATTTCACTATTTGCCTTGAGTTTAACTTATAATTCTGTATATATTATTCCTACTTTTGCTACGATTACCTGCCCCTTAATCTTAAAGTGGTTGTAAACCCCATTAACCACTTGCCGACCGCCTACCTCAGTTTTATTGCGGCAGGCTGCCTTGGCTGTGTGAAACAACAAAGCCCAACGTGTGTCGCGTGCGTGGTGCCTGGGCGCGAGTGCATGCCGCCGCCATCGCGCTCCCGCCCCCACTAGGCTGCAGGGATGCCGATCCACAGGACCGGCGGCCGCGATCGCTCCCCGATGAGAGAGAAGAACAGTCAGCTGTTGTAAACACAGCTGACCATTCTCTATGAAATGATCACAGAGCGCCTGTGATCTTTCTATAAAGGGTAACAGGTCTCTAAGATTATTTCACAAGCCCATCCCCAATACAGTTAGTAAACACTCTCCTAGGCTCACACTTAACACTTTGATCACCCCTAGGTTAACCCCTTCCTGCCAATGTCATAATTACAGTAACAGTGCATATTTTTAGCACTGATTACTGTAGTAATGTCACTGGTCCCCCCAAAAGTGTCAAAAATGTCAGTTAGGGGTCCAATCTGTCTGCCGCAATGTAGCAGTCCCACTAAAAATCGCAAATTGCCATCATTACTAGTACAAAAAAATAAATAAAATAAAAATGACATAAATATTTCTCCTAGTTTGTAGACACGATAACTTTTGCGTAAACCAATCAAAATACGCTTATTGCGGTTTTTTTTATCCCATAAATATGTAGCAGTATACTAATTGGCCTAAAAGGATGAAAAATTTTGATTTTTTATTTATTTTTTGTTGGGGGGGGGGGGGTGTTCTATAGCAGAAAGTGAAAAATATTGTTTTTTTTTTTTTTCAGAACTGTCGCCCTTTTTTGTTTATGGCGCAAAGAATAAAAATCGCACAGGTGATCAAATACCACCAAAAGAAAGCTCTATTTGTGGGAAAAAAAGGGACATCAATTTTATTTAGGTACAGTGTTGCACGACCGCGCAATTGTCCGTTAAATTAATGCAGTGCCGAATCGCAAAAAATGGCCTGGTCATTAAGGGGGCAAATTCTTCTGGTCCAGAAGTGGTTAATATGCGAGCACCATTTTGATATACGAGCAGTAGTTTTTATGTAAAAAAAAAAATATATATACACTTACAATGTTAAGGAGTCTGGTGCTCATCCATGTAAAGCCCCTGGTGTATACAGTAAAGTTGCTGGTGTATACAGTACTGTATGTGGCCTGAGGTCCGGGGGCGCTGGTGGCTCCCAGCACTTCCTGGAGAACTCAGAGATGCTCGCAGACACTCCCAGCTGGGTGGGGCGGGTGTAACGTGCATTCGGAGCACCCGGAAGTGTCAACAGTTCCGAGTATTTACGAGTTCTCCAGGAAGCGCTGGGAGCCACCAGCGCCCCCGGACCTCTGACCACATACATACTGTATACTGTTAACCAGCGGCTTTACTGTACGTATACACCAGCGGCTTTACTGTATATATACACCAGCAGCTTTACTGTATATATACACCAGCGGCTTTACTGTACATATACACCAGCGGCTTTACTGTACATATACACCAGCGGCTGTACTGTATATATACACCAGCGGCTTTACTGTACATATACACCAGCAGCTTTACTGTACACACCAGCGGCTTTACTGTACATATACACCAGCGGCTTTACTGTACGTATACACCAGCGGCTTTACTGTACTGTATACACCAGCGGCTTTACTGTACGTATACACCAGCGGCTTTACTGTACTGTATACACCAGCGGCTTTACTGTACTGTATACACCAGCGGCTTTACTGTATATATACACCAGTGGCTTTACTGTACATATACACCAGCGGCTTTACTGTACTGTATACACCAGCGGCTTTACTGTACTGTATACACCAGTGGCTTTACTGTACATATACACCAGCGGCTTTACTGTATATATACACCAGCGGCTTTACTGTACTGTATACACCAGTGGCTTTACTGTACATATAAGTGAGAAATTTTGGTGAACCAAAAAGAAACTGCGCAAATGGTTGATTTTATAAACCTTGTGATAAAAAATAATCTACCTTTAAATATAATGGTTATATATATGGTATTGTAGATTCTTAATGAATTTCTTCCTGACTGTGAGCAGCAAACAAAAAAGCTGTGGTGCTGTATCAATTTTAAAAGGTGAAAGATGTTGCGCTCAACATGTGATAAAGTGCTTGTGCAAATAAATTAACATAGGTTAAAATTCATGACATGAAAAGTGAAGATTTTCAATCAAAACTCAATAAAAAAACAGTGTAAAGTCCATATGCAGCAACAGAACCCAAAGTCCATGTAGCATTGGTAACACTATGTAAAGAGAAAGACTTGATAGTGGTGTAAAAAAGCCTTCACCTCCACAACTCCTCCGTCATGGGGAAGAGCACTGGGAAGAAGAAGCATGTCCCCGCCACTTCTGCCAAGACTCCGGGAGAAGTCGCCTCAACCTCCACCCCCACCCCGGCCAACATCACCCAGCCGGGCTCAGCAAGGCCAGCCAGGTCTGCAGACGGGCTTCCTACCCTGGAACCCTGGATGAGGCAGACAGTGGTGCTGCAGCTGAAGGAGGTGGATGGAAGAATCCCCGACATGACCCCGGAAATCTTTGGCAAGAAAATGATCCTCGAGCAGGGGTTCAGCAAGGCGGAGACCCTGTCCGTACAGACCTTCATGAAAGGTATATTTTATATAACTTTTGTGTCCCTACAGGTCTGTAGAAGGTACTGGGAAGCGGTGAAGAATTGTGGCCCGGATTCCCCTTTCCGCAACTTTGTTGCGAATACTCCCATTCAACGGGATGAAAGGCGGGTGACGGTGTCCATGAGGAATCCCCATACCCCAGCAAAAGACATTGCTACCTACCTCCAGAGGTTTTGCATCGTGGCCAAAGACCCAGTCCGAATCCTCGATGTCAACGGCTTCTGGACAGGTAAGTGGGCAGTTTCTTGCAGGTTAAGGAGAGAGCCTTCGGGGGATCTCCAACACCTGAAGCCCTGCTTCTCTCTGGGAGCCTCCGCAGGACTCCTTTACTACGCAGACATGCCCCAGACCTGTCGCAGGTGTGGCATGCAGGGTCACGTAAGTTTTGGTTGTCAGGAACCTTCTTGCAGGTTCTGTCGGGCTACAGGCCATGAGACCAAGGATTGCCCGAGGTCCAAGACCTGTAACCTCTGCGGATTGGCTGAGCACGTCTACAGAGACTGCCCCCAGAGATCCCGGTCCTACGCTGGAGCCCTGATCAAGGGCAAAGCTCCAGACAGCGCTGGGAAAAAGAAGCCAGGGGAAAAGACTGCTAAGGAACCCCGGAAAGCCACTGGTCAGTCCCCCCCTCCCCAGGCCCCTACCACCTCCTCCGACCCATCCCTCCCCACCCCCCCTGAGTCGGAGGTGACCGCACCTGCCCCTGCCCCCCCCCTCCCAGCCCCCCCCCCGCCCTGTCCTCCATGGAGGACTTCCCCACCCTGCCCACCGCCACCCCCACCCCCACCAGCAAAGGCCGAAAACGGAACCTAGATAGTCCGACAACTGATGAACCCACCAAGCGGCCCACCGTGGCCCAGCAACATGACATCGCTGGACTGGACCCAGTGGTGGAGGACCTCGAGGACCTCGAGTCTGCGGGGGAAGACGAAGGAGAAATGCAGGATGGTAAGGATCTGGCTCCCCCAGGGACTGACCTCACCCAGGACCTGATGGACAGCATCCTCGAGGAGAACGGCCTGAACCAGGACACCGGACAGGCACAAGAGGCAGTGGAGGAACCACCCCCCCCCCCCAGGGGAGGTAAGTTCGGCCCACCTGCTAACTAGCCCCTTTATCTCCTTTACATGATGGCAGAGATCTCCATCTTTTCCATTAATGTTAGGAGCATCAAGGATGCGTTTAGAAGACAGGTGGCGCTGACTTTTCTTTCCACTCAGCAGAGTGATGTCTACATGCTCCAGGAGTGTGCCCTACCCTTCTCGAGGAGGTACACTCATCTGTCCTCCCAGTGGACCCATGGTCCCTCCTACTGGTCTGGGGGTGTCGATTGTAAGTCTGCGGGGGTAGCCATTCTTGTCAGGGGTAGTCATTTCACGCTTGACTCTGTCCAGGAGCTCGTCTGCGGCCGTCTTTTGGTCGTAGACGGCTCGTGGGCGGGAGAGCCAGTTAGGCTCATCAACGTGTACGCCTCCCCAGATAAGAATGAGCGACTGGAGCTTTTCCAGACCCTGCGGACCCAACTCGTCACCACCAGGGCAGTAGTAATCGGCGGTGATTTTAACTGTCCGATTGAGGAGGATGGGCCCAGCTCCAGCATGTACGCAAAGCTCGACACCACGTCTAGGCTGCTCAAGGAGATGATTGCGGAGGCTTCCTTGAAGGACGCCGTGGGATCCATAGGGAAAGGTTCCGTGAACTATTCGTGGTGCCGTCCTGATGGATCTGTGCGTTCTAGGATAGACTTCGTGCTCACCTCCAAGACAGTCAGACATCGCGGGTTCTCCATGATCCCCTGCTTTTTCTCTGACCACAGGGCCATTCACTTTCGGGGTGACCTGGGCGAGGGCTTTGCCCCCGGTCCGGGCTCCTGGAAGCTGAATGGTACCCTGCTGGAAAACGAGGAACTGCTGGAGGAACTCAAGGAGGCCTACATTACCTGGAAGGAGGACAAGAGGTTCTTCAGAAAGGTAAGCGACTACTGGGAGATTGTGAAAGTCAAGCTACGCAGCTTCTTTCAGGCAAGGGGACGCCAGCAAGTGTGTGCCAGGAAGAGGGAACTCAGGAGACTGCAACGTCAGTTGCAGTCCCTGCAGGACCTTCACCACTGTGGCTGGGACGTTAGGCAGGACCTGGAGGACACCAAGAAGAGCCTGAAAGGACACTTTGAGGAAGAATCCAGGCATCTCGTCTTCCATTCCAAGGTGGAGAATCTTGAGAAAGGTGAGAAATGTAACTCTTTCTTTTTCAGGAAACTCCACTCAGGACACACTCCCTTGTCTGAGCTGCGGGACGAGACCGGAACACTCCAGAAGGGGAAGGAGGCTGTGATGCAAGTGGTCAGCGACTACTACACCAACCTCTACTCCCCGAAAGAAACAGATACGGCTGAGGCCGACAGGTTCTTGTCAGGTATCACTAACCAAATTGATCCTGCAGGTATGTCGGCAATCAATGCCCCCTTGGCGCTGGAGGAACTGCACTCTGCCGTCAGATCCTTTAGGCAAGGCAGGACCCCGGGCTGCGACGGTCTCCCAGCGGAGCTCTATGTAGTGCTGTGGGATCTCGTTGGCCCGGACCTGCTCGAGCTGTACGAGGAGATGGTGGTGGAGGGCACAATGCCTCCGTCGCTGAGGGAGGGGATGATCACGATTTTGTATAAGCGTAAGGGGGAGAGAGGGGATCTGAAAAATTGGCGTCCCATCTCTCTCTTGAACGTAGACTACAAAATCCTCGCCAAGGTTCTGGCCAACAGGCTGAAATCTGTCATCGGACAGATCATCCACCCGGATCAGACTTGTGGCATTCCTGGTCGCAGGATTGCAGACAGCCTTGCGCTTGTCCGGGACACGGTCCAGTACATTCGAGGCCGCCGTGTGCACGTGGCCCTGGTCAGTCTTGACCAGGAAAAGGCCTTTGACCGTGTCTCCCATGAGTTTATGTGCAGAGCTCTGCGCAGGTTTGGTCTTGGGGACATGTTTTGTTCGTATGTGAATGTGATGTATAATGACATTTGTAGTACGGTGTTGGTGAATGGCTGGAAAACTGACCCTTTCCCTGTTCTCTCTGGGGTCAGACAAGGCTGCCCTCTCTCACCTCTGCTTTTTGTTTGCTGTATAGAGCTCTTTGCCGAATGCATCCGACAGAACCCAGAGATCAGAGGGATCACCGCACCGGGACCGGACAGAAGGGTTGTCAAGTGCTCACTCTACATGGACAACGTAACGGTGTTCTGTGCTGATCAGCGCTCCATCGACTCGCTCGTCCAGACCTGTGAGGACTTTGGCAAAGCTTCAGGGGCAAAAGTCAACTGCGGGAAGTCAGAGATCATGCTCTTGGGAAAGTGGTTCCTGCCTTCTTCTGCATCAATCCCTTTCAGCATCAAGGCGGACTTCATCAAAATTCTTGGAGTTTGGTTTGGAGCTGAGGGCGCAGCCCTGAAGTCTTGGGAGGAGAGACTGTCCAAGATGAGACAAAAGTTTGGACTATGGAGCCTCAGAGAACTCACCATCGAAGGGAAAACACTGGTACTCCGCAGCGAGATCCTCCCTGTGTTGCAGTACCTCGCCCAGGCCTGGCCCCCCCCCGGGTCAACACCTGCAAGGCCATCACCAGGGCGGTGTTCCACTTCATCTGGGGCTCCAAGATGGACAGAGTGAAGCGAGCAGTCATGTTCAAGGAACCCCTCAAGGGCGGTAAGGGCGTGCCCGACATCGCAACGTTACTGGGGGTGTTCTTTGCCTGCAACTGCATCCGCAGAACTTTGATTGACAAAACTTCGGACTCTGGAGGCAACTCCATGTCCCGTTTTTTCCTCCTGCCTCTCTGGAGGTCCCTTGGATGGGACAAATGGGACAGCTCCATCCCCTACAACTGGGACACTCCTTGGTACTACTTGGACACTTTCAAGTTCATCAAGGAGCTGGGGCTGCATGGAGTTAAGCCCGACTTGTGGAAGCCAAAAACTATCTACAAGTTGATCAGAGCATCGGACATTGCTGAGACTGTTCCAGGCCTCCCTTCAGCCACTTGCAAAGTGGTCTGGAGGAATGTTTCTTCAAAGGGACTCACCAACAGGCATAAAGATCTGGCGTGGATGGCTGTCCAGGGGGGTTTGCCACTCAGGACATTCATGCATGCCAGAAACTTGTGCAGATACAGGCACTGCCCCTTTTGTATCATCCATGAGGAAACGTCTTTTCACGTTTTCTGGGAGTGCTCATTTGCACAGAGCCTGTTGAGGGCCTTGGAACCTGAACTGAGAGACTTTGTCCCACAGACTGTCATCACACATTTTGCTGTGCTGAATGGACTTTTTCATGGGACTTTTTCCCAAGAGGACATTGACAACGCCTGGCGGGTGCTGTGTTGCTTTAAGGACGCTTTATGGTGCGCCAGAAAGCGCCTTATCCACCAGCGGGAGAGGATGTCCATTGAGGACTGTCGCAGACTGGTTCACAGTCTGCTCAGAGACTATAACCTGATGGATCTCATGGAGGAAGAGGAGGTCTGAAGATTTCCCCTTCCCCCACTCTCCCTTGTGTGTCTTTGTCCATTCAATAAAGCTTCGGGTCTGTGATTTCATTCCCCTCCCCTTACCCCTCTCTCCCATCACACCTGTTGCTTTTTTGAAATGTTACAGTATTGATACAGTTTGAGTAACGTAACGTATAGACAATGTTATTTAGTTTCATGCTTCAGGGGTATTGCGGCGTCATGCATGATGTGATGGCTCGGGGTATCCTTACTCCGCACAACACATCAGGCATCATACCGCAGAATGAATGTACGTGATTGAATGTATTTATTAGTATGACCGGAAATGTATTGTAATGTAGTGTATTTATGCGCTGCGTCGCAGTACAGGGGAGAATGTACCCCGACAAAAGTATTGTTTTTTGTATATCTTTTATGCAAATAAAGATTACATTTTCAACCAAAAAAACATAGGTTAAAATTCATGACATGAAAAGTGAAGATTTTCAATCAAAACTCAATAAAAAAACAGTGTAAAGTCCATATGCAGCAACAGAACCCAAAGTCCATGTAGCATTGGTAACACTATGTAAAGAGAAAGACTTGATAGTGGTGTAAAAAAGCCTTCACCTCCACAATTCCACCCAGTGCTCAAGCAAGGTACTCCTTACCGGAGATATATGACCCCTTGAAAAATTAGAAAAATATTATTAACCACTTGCCGACCGCCGCACGACTATCTACGGCGGCGGTCAGCCCCTCACAGGCAAAGTGACGTAGGTCTACGTCGCTCGCCTGTGAGGGTTTAGGGAGCGAGCGCGCGCCGCCGGAGGCGCGCTCCCGCTCCCGCGTGGTCACGGACCCCCCCGCGCGCGTGACCGGCGGACCCGATCGCCGCCGGCCACTCTGCGATCGGCGGGGGAGAGGGAGATAGTCAGGCAGCTTGTGTAAACAAGCTGCCTGTCATTCTCCTCTCTGTATGAGAGCTGATCACATGGATCTACTATGTAGATCCATTGATCACTCTGCATACAGTTGAAGCCACAGCCAATCACAGTTAGAATCACGCCCCTAGGGACACACACAGCCCCTCCCTCTCAAATAAAGTTAACCCCTTCACTACCAGTGCATTTTTACAGTAACAGTGCATATGTATAGCACTGATTACTGTAGAAATGTCACTGGTAACCCCAAAAGTGTCAAAAATGTCAGTCAAGGGTCCGATCTGTCCGCCGCAATGTCGCAGTACCGCAAAAAAAATCGCAGATCGCCGCCATTACGCGTTAAAAAAAAAAACAACAAAAATGACAAAAATCTTTCCCTTTGTTAGTAAACGCAATAACTTTTGCGCAAACCAATCAAAATACGCTTTTTGCGATTTTTTTTACCAAACATAGGTAGCATAAAACAAATTGGCCGAAAATATTAAAAAATTTTGATTTTTACATTTTTTTTTGGGGGAATTTCATATAAAAAAAAGGGAAAAATATTGCTATTTTTGCAAAATTTACGCTCTTTTTTTGTTTATAGCGCGTGATCAAAAAATCGCACAGGTGATCAAATACCACCAAAAGAAAGCTCTGTTTGTGGGAAAAAAAGGACGCCAAATTCGTTTCGGTACAGCGTCGCACGACCGCGCAATTGTCCGTTAAAGTCACGCAGTGCCGAATCGCAAAATGCCCTCTGGTCGTTTAGCAGCCAAATCCTCCGGGGCTTAAGTGGTTAAAATTTATATAGATAATGTATTAAAATTTATTGTCATTCTAAAATGCATAATAATAAAAGGTTAAAAAGTTTATGAGGGAACTGATTAAAAATTAGATATAAAACAATTCAAGTCTATTTCAATGTTCATACCTAGGGGGTGCAGTGTGTTCATTTTGTATATCCATTGGGTCTCGTTAATAGATATTTTTTGGGTCATATTCCCTCCTCTCCAATGACTGCTCACTCTATCTATCCCACAAAATGACATTAAAGTGGGGTCCTTATTGTGGTGCAGACGAAAGTGGTTGGAGAGACTATGTTTTGGGAACCCCTTTCTAACGTTTTTAATATGCTCATTTATGCGTACTGATAATTGTCTTGTGGTCCTTCCAATATATTGGAGCCCGCATGGACAAGCTATTAAATATGTAACGTGAGTTGATCTACACGAAATTAATTTCTTAATATTAAAATTCTGACCCGTAGCGTTAGATTGGAAGGTGGTAGTTTTCCTAGGATTTTTCTTGGTTATTTTGCATGCATTGCACCTCCCACAACGGAAAAAAACATTTTGATCTAAAAATGTTAATTTGTTAGTAGGTGGATCTGGTATATTAGGGGCAATGTTATGTCTGAGATTGGGGGCTCTCCGATAAATGAAAATCGGTTTCTCTGGTAATATCTTGCTCAAAGTCCTGTCTTTTTTCAATATTGGCCAATGTTTTCTCATAATGGCTTCGACTTTTTTATAATCTCTGTTAAAATTTGTTAAAAAAGCTGTTTCTCCATTATTGTTGTTATTTTTCTCTTTCGTTTTCAGCAGATCCTTCCTAGGAATTTTTCGTAAAATTTCTCTTGTTTTGAGTACCTCTTCTAATTTGTACCCTTTTTCTACGAATCTAGACATTAGAAGATTAGATTGCGTCAGGTAATCCTCCTCGTTCTTACAATTACGTCTGATACGCATATATTGTCCCTTTGGTATAGCTCCAAGCCACTTAGGATGATGGCAGCTTCTTGTCGGAATATAACTATTCCTATCTGTATCCTTGAAAAACTCCTGGTGGAAATCTGGCCGCCCTCTTTAACCAGTGTCAAATCAAGGAAGTTTACAGATTTAATGTCCCAAGTAGCTGTGAATACCAACCCATATTCGTTATTATTGATTTCTGCTAGGAAATTTTTGAGGTCCTCCTCAGAGCCATTCCACAACACCAGCAGATCATCAATAAACCTTTTATACAAGGTCAAAGATGGGTTTGGTTCCTTGAAGATTACCTCATTTTCCCATTGGCCCAAAAGAATGTTAGCAACACTCGGTGCATATTTGGCACCCATGGCCACGCCCTTGATTTGGTTAAAGCAGCAACCATCATGCCAAAAATAGTTGTTGCCCATTGCCAGGCCAAGGGCGTCACATATGAACTTTTTTTGTACGGGTTTGAGGTTAGTTTTTGAATTCAAGGCAGCAATGGTAGTGTTCATCACATCCGATTGTTTTAGGCTGGTGTACAACGACTCCACATCTATCGTTACTAGGAGAGTATTTGGTTGTACTTCCAGTTCTTCTAGGATGTTTGTTAAGTGTTTGCTGTCCTTCAAATGTGATGGGTACCTAGGTATTAGCGGCTGCAAAAAATGGTCAACATATTCTCCAATCCTGGAGAAGATGGATCCGATTCCACTGATAATTGGCCTACCAGGAGGCTTCGTTTTATTCTTGTGGATCTACGGCAGCTGATATATGGTCGGTAACCTAAGTGCTTTTGGTACAAGATATTGTGCTTCTTTCTTTGTGAGGACCCCATCCTCTTTAGCCTTTTTAACTAATTTATCCAATTGTGATTTTAGGATTTTAGTGGGGTTACTTCTCAATTTCTTGTAAGTAACGACGTCCCCTACTAGTCTATCGAGTTCCTGTTTATAGTCATTTTTGTTTAAAACCACGATTCCTCCACCTTTATCAGCCCCTTTAATAACTATGTTCTTTCTCTTTTCCAGTTCCTCCAATCCTTTTTGTATATCATTCTTATTTCTTGAATTAGTTTTAATCTTTTTGACATCATCTTCCACCATATTTTTAAAGACTTCCAAGCAATGATTGGAAGCTTTAGGTGGATTGAAAATGGATCGATTTCTTAGTCCGCTATTTTGAAATTCCGAACTAGCAGGATTTTGACTCAGGGGTTTTTCTAAAAAATGTTTCTTTATTTTCAGCTTTCTTATATATTTTTCGATATCGATAAATGTGTTGAATTTATCAACACCTCTATCTGGGGCGAATTTGAGGCCCAATTCCAGTATTTTTAACTCGTCAGGGGAAAATTGGACGTCACTCAAATTAAAGATCCCTGCCCCTAGGATTCTCTTTTTCTTTTGTTTCTTTCGTCCACCCCTGCATCCTCTCCTTTGTTTTCTGATCGTCCTGGAGGGCCATTTCTCAGGGGAGTCTGTTCTTGTTGATATTGGGGATAGGTATCCCTTACCCACTGTTGCCCTGGGTTCTCTCGTTCCCAGTAATTTTCTTGAGGCCATGTTCTTTTCCTGACTGTGAGCAGCAAACAAAAAAGCTGTGGTGCTGTATCAATTTTAAAAGGTGAAAGATGTTGCGCTCAACATGTTATAAAGTGCTTGTGCAAATAAATTAACATAGGTTAAATTTCATGACATGAAAAGTGAAGATTTTCAATCAAAACTCAATAAAAAAACAGTGTAAAGTCCATATGCAGCAACAGAACCCAAAGTCCATGTAGCATTGGTAACACTATGTAAAGAGAAAGACTTGATAGTGGTGTAAAAAAGCCTTCACCTCCACAATTCCACCCAGTGCTCAAGCAAGGTACTCCTTACCGGAGATATATATCATATATCATATATCTCCGGTAAGGAGTACCTTGCTTGAGCACTGGGTGGAATTGTTTTTTATTGAGTTTTGATTGAAAATCTTCACTTTTCATGTCATGAATTTTAACCTATGTTAATTTATTTGCACAAGCACTTACTGTACATATACACCAGCGGCTTTACTGTACATATACACCAGCGGCTTTACTGTGTATATATACACCAGCGGCTTTACTGTACTGTATACACCAGCGGCTTTACTGTACATATACACCAGCGGCTTTACTGTACTGTATACACCAGCGGCTTTACTGTACTGTATACACCAGCGGCTTTACTGTACATATACACCAGCGGCTTTACTGTACATATACACCAGCAGCTTTACTGTACTGTATACACCAGCGGCTTTACTGTACATATACACCAGCGGCTTTACTGTACATATACACCAGCGGTTTTACTGTACTGTATACACCAGCGGCTTTACTGTACATATACACCAGCAGCTTTACTGTACCGTATACACCAGCGGCTTTACATGGATTAACACCAGACTCCTTAACATTGTGAGTGTAACTTTTTTTTACATTAAAACTGTAATCCTTATTTTTTTTTTTTCACCACAGAGGTACTGTATAGCACTGTACAGTATTCCTACCATTGATATGAGTTACAGTACTGTATTTCGAAGTGCAGGTTAGTTTGTTTTATTTTTACAGTACACTTAATACTGTATTTTGTATTGCCGTAATCATTTTTATATGAATAAATGGTTGTGGAACAAATCTGAGTTTTCATTATTTCTTATAGGAAAATTTGCTTTGATATACGAGTGCTTTGGATTACAAGCATGTTTCCAGAACGAATTATGCTCGCAATCCAAGATATTCCTATATTCCACACATTCTGAATTATTGTATCTCTTAGAAACTGTAGAGATATATATCTTGGATACATCGGAGATGTATTGTGCAGTTTCCCCCATCTGACAGGGCCATCACAGAGCCAGATGATGGTGTCACTCTTACCTGATATTCTCAGTTGAATAAACCAATAACTGGTAAATATAGCTGTGACTGAAAGTGACACCTTCATTGTGGCCCTATGAGAAGGACAGAGGCACAAAGCACCATAGAGGAAATGTCACCATTGGAGGTGATATATACGAATCAAGAATTTGATTCAACTTGGGCGAAGATGGACTTTATCTCAAGATTTACACACCCTACATTTCGGACAAAAAGATATCACATTCACACGCCCTTTAAAGAATTTGTCTGGATCTAATGAACAGAGAAATAAATCACCTTACAGTCCCACTGACAAAATAATCAGATCTTCCAGCCCACCACTCACCTGCCCCATGACTACCGCAGTAAACACAGATCGGAAATTCTCAAGATCTCTCTCCTGCAATTCTGCCACGATTCCCGCGTCCAGCAACACCAGGCGGAGAGGGCAGCGGCTGGGGCGGACATTCACAATCAGCGTGTCACACATGTCCACCAACGTGGTCTGCTCAGCTTGTCTTGAAGTAAAATCCGGTGCCCCCTGTACTAGAATATTACCGGGGTGCAGATCAGCGTGGACAAAATTATCCACAAACACCTGCAAGGCAAAAACTCAATATGACTATTCAATTTAGGTAAAAGAAATCTAGAATATAATAGGGTCCTTTCACACGGGCGGTCCATATGTCCGTATATCACCCCATCCGTTTGCGGATGAAAAACGGACATAATGCATGTCAATGGGATTTGCGTCCTTTCCGATCAGTTCCGTTTTTTGGAACGGAAGAGAACCCTATTTTTCTTCCATTTAAAAAACGGAACGGACGCAAAATCGGATGTCAGTGGTGTCATCTGCTGACATCCGCAATCCTATTGACATACATTATCTCCGTTTATCATCCACAAACGGATGGGATGATAAAAGGACTTATGGAATTGCTGACATCCGCAATCCTATTGACATACATTATCTCCGTTTATCATCCACAAACGGATGGGATGATAAAAGGACTTATGGAACGGAAACCCCAAAGTGTCATCCGTGTCCGTTTAAGAAAAAAAAAAGTGCCTGAGGGGAGGAAAATACGGACCGCCCAGTGTGAAAGGACCCTTATTTGGATCTTTGTCTATTGACAATGTATGATACAAAAAATCCCCAGCACACAATCCAGCTAGTCAACACAAAAGACTGAAGCAAACTTTTTTAGTATTTGTGATCATATTTTATCTTTATGAGTGTGTTATGAGGTTTTTTTTATTTTGTAGATTTTTAGATATTAGATAGATAGATAGATAGATAGATAGATAGATAGATAGATAGATAGATAGATAGATAGATAGATAGATAGATAGATAGATAGATAGATAGATAGATAGATAGATAGATATACATACACTGCCTGGCCAAAAAAAAAGTCGCCACCTGGAATTAATTAAGCAACTAACTAAACTAAGCATGCAGTATTTATCCTATTGGATAGTTACTGCATGTGCCCAAAGCATGAGGTCAGCTGACTACCTGAATATACTGAATGATCACGTTATTCCATCAATGGATTTGTTTCTTCCATGATGGCATGGCATATTCCAAGGTGACACTGCCAGGATTCATTGGGCTCAAATTGTGAAAGAGTGGTTCAGGGACCAGTAGACATAATTTTCACACATTGGTGGTATTTGATCACCTGTGCGATTAAAATTTTTTGCGCTATAAACATAAAAAGAGTGACAATTCTAAAAGAAAAAAAACATACTTTTCACTTTCTGCTGTATAACATTCCCCAGAAAAATAAATTTAAAAATCATTTTTTTCATTCTTTTAGACCAATTTGTATTCTGCTACATATTTTTGGTAAAAAAAATCCCAATAAGCATATTTTGATTGGTTTGCGCAAAAATTATTGCGTCATCAAACTAGGGGAGAGATTTAGGTAATTTTTACTAGTAATGGCGGCGATCTGTGATTTTTAGTGGGACTGCAACATTGCAGTGGACAGATTGAACCCTTAACTGACATTTTTGACACTTTTGGGGGGACCAGTGATATTACTACAAGAATCTGTGCTAAAAATATGAACTGTTACTGTAATAATGACAATGGCAGGGAAGAGGTTAACCTGGGGTAAACAAAGGGTTAAGTGTGAGCCTAGGGGAGTGTTTTCTAGCTGTGGAGAGAGGGACTTGTGAAATTACCAAAGAGACATGTGTTCCTATATAAAAGGATCACAGGCGGTCTGTGATCATTTCAGAGAGAAGAATGGTCAGCTGTGTTTACAACAGCTGACCGTCCTCTCTCAGCGGGGAGCGATCGCGGGTTCCCGGCGGCAATCGGTGTCGCCGGTCCCATGGATCTGCATCCCCGCTGCCTAGTGGGGGGTGGGAGCACGCCACCGCCGGCGCGCTCGCCCTCCAGGAGCACTCCACCGGATCACCATACAGGTACAGGGATTCGGTGGGCGGTCGACAAGTGGTTAAAGTGGTAGTATACTCCGCTTTTTAACTACAGGTAAGTCTATAATAAGGCTTACCTGTAGGTGAAATTAATATCTCCTAAACTTGCACGGTTTAGGAGATATTCGCCCTGCATGCAGCCACTGACACCAGCGGCGCATGCGCTCTGAATGACTGGCGGACCTGCAGAGCTCCTTGCCAGAAAGTGAACTCCTGTGTGCATGCTCAGGAGTGACGTTATCGCGGCTCCGGCCACTCACAGCCCCGGAGTCGCCCAACCTGAAAGAGATTCCGAAGGAAGATGTCAGCTGCCTCAGCGGTGTCCCGGCGACCGTGTCGGGGCTTCGTTCTAAGGTAAGTATTTCATTATGCCTTTGTCCTGCAGGGTTTTTTTTTTTTTTTTTTTTAGGCTACAACCGCTTTAAGAAATGAGAAGCTGCTCATTGCATCAGTTGGGGTTAAATAACTTCCCAGCAGAAAGATAATCGCCCATGCAGTAACTATCCAATAGGAGACTCTTACCTATTTGCTTAGTTAATTCCAGGTGGCAACTTGTTTTTTGGCCAGGCAGAGTATTTAGCAGATTTACACTGAAAGCTCAGCTGGGCTTTACAGAATGATATACTTGCACATGTATATATTTTAGGGGGACTTGCTTAATTGGTATTGACAGCAATGAAAATGAAATCAATGGTATCCTTTATTCCTCATGAACAAATTCATACAGACAGTGCATCAAAAGACATGCCAGGTTGACGCGTTTCACGATACAGAGGATCGCTTACTCATAACCATGTGGTTATGAGTAAGCGATCCTCTGTATCGTGAAACGCGTCAACCTGGCATGTCTTTTAAAGCACTGTTTTATGAATTTGTTCATGAGGAATAAAGGATACCATTGATTTCATTTTCATCTTCGAGTGCGGTCTCTCTTTTTTGGTTTCAACAAACTTTGGATGGCGGATCTGACCTGCACCAGGATAAACAGCCTCACCTGAGCGGCTCCTCTCTTCATTTCTAATTGACAGCAATGAACAATGCACAAGACAGGGACACCCAGGAACAATCGAAAGCCTAGTAAACACTTGAAGTTTTTTTGTTCAACGCAGGGGGCTGAGAGAAAAAAAACCTGAGAAACCACAGTACTAACACAAGCGATGTTGGTGCAGCAATCTCTTCTGCTGTGCCTTTGTGTTCTGACCACCCCCCAACCCCCTGGCAGAACACACTGATTAGCGCTCCCAGCCATTGGCTGCCAGCGATGATCGGATGCTGCTCTTCCAGCATGCCCGTTTGTCAGAAGCCGCTTGTGAGACCAGCTTCTGCAGAACAGACATCTCTAGACATGGTTAGAAAGTCGGCCGGTTCCTGCTGAACAGGTCAATTTTGGTTGATTTACAAGGCTTAAGCAAGTTAGTCTTAGGGCTCTTTCACACGGTCCGCCTCCGTAGGCGGATCCGTGTTGCTCAGCGGGGATCGATCCGCGATCCCCGCTGAGCCGGCGGATGACAGCTCCGTCTCCGCTTGCAGAGCGGAGAGGGAGGTGTCTCAGCACCTGCTGCCCTCTATGGGGGATCGGATGAGAGCGGACCGCTTGTCCGCTCTCATCAGATCCGATCCGATTACTGAACGGATGGAAAAATAGGGTTTCCATCCGTCCAGATTTCACGCACAGGATCGGATGCGGATGGCAGCGGGTGTCAGCGGAGGTGTCTCCGCTGACATCCGCTGCCCCATTGAGCTGCATGGAGGATCCGATCAGATCCGCCTAAAAAACTGACAGGCGGATCTGATCGGATCGCCCGTGTGAAAGAGCCCTTACACTTTTATTCAGCAAGGCAGCCAACAAACATACTTCTATGTGTGCGTACACATTGTTTTATGCCTACCATCTTCAGCAGCATCTCAACACCCATTGCTGCTATTCTTTGCTTGATCTGGGTAGACTCTGACCCTTGGAGATAGACAGACAAAGGTTCACCTTCCTGTAACAAAGGATAGATATGTCACAGCTTACATGAATGCTATCATGAGAGATAGATGGAGGCTGCTATTGCGGACCTCTCCTGAAAATGCTAGTTAACTGGCAGCAATAAGTAGTCTCCGCATTTCTGAGTTTCAGGTTTAAACACAGGCTATGACCTACTACTCACCTCGAAGGTCTCCACCAGGATGTTCCTTGTGACGAAGGGTCGCAGTGGAATGGGAAACTTTATGAAGTCAATTTTTTCAAACTTTTGATGAAATTTTTCCAAATTTCTGGCTTCATATTTGAGATTTATCTGCAGGAAGAAGAGGAAAACATATTCTATGTATTTTTATAAGGTCCCTATTCTACATTTACAACCTCCAGACAAAAAAAAAAAAAAAATTATTTTGGAAAGAGCAAGGAAGGGTTGTAGCTTCTGTAAAATTTGTAGTCTCACTAATATTTTCCCTCACTTCTTCCCAGGATAGGAAATTATAGGAAATCGCTCCAACAGGGATAAAGATAAAAACTTTACAGCATAATGCTTAAGAGTTAGAATTAACCGCTTGGAGACCAATCCTTTTTCTGACACTTGTTACTTACAAGTTAAAATTTGTATTTTTTGCTAGAAAATTACTTAGAACCCTCAAACATTATATGTATTTTTTAGTAGAGATTCTAGAGAATAAAATGGCGGTTGTTGCAATATTTTATTTCACACTGTATTTACGCAGCTGTCTCTCAAAAGCAATTTTTTTCCACAAATCTCCATAGACTCTTGCTCTAACGATCGTGGCGATACCTCACAAGTGTGGTTTGAACACTGTTTACATTTGTGGGCATCAGTGTTAATTTTGGCAGCAAATTTCAATTTAGTTTTAGTCTTAGGACTAAAATGGCATTTTAGTTTTAGTCCCATTTTAGTCTTCTGCAAGTGTTTTAGTTTTAGTCGTATTTAGTCGACTAAAACTCCAGCACATTTTAGTCCACTAAAACGTCCTACATTTTATTAGACTAAAACTCATTTTAGTCCTCTATAATCGAATGGGTGTAGTTCAATTGTTATTTGTAATGCATTATTTAAGCATTTCTCTACAATTTCCAAACTCATTATATAATACTGCTGGTCCTGGAGTGAAAAATCAAATATGTTATTTATGGTGGTATTAAGCTTTCAGCATGCACTAGTGTTAATTTTGGCAGCAAATTTCGATTTAGTTTTAGTTATAGTCTTTTGACTAAAATGCCATTTTAGTTTTAGTCGTATTTTAGTCATCTGAATTGTTTTAGTTTTAATCGTATTTTAGTCGACTAAAATTGTGTTAATTTAGTAGACGAAAATGTTTTAGTCGGTTTTAGTCGACGAAATTAACACTGGTGGGCATATGTATTGGGACGCTTCTGCATGTGAGTACAGAGGGATGGGACGCTTTAAATTTTTTTATTATTTTTTTTTATTATTATTACATTGATTGCTGTCACAAGGAATATAAACCTCCCTTGTGACAGCAGTAGTCACATGTCAGGAATTTTTTGGAGGGATCTGGGGTCTATAAGACCCCAGATCCCTATTTTGCACTTAAAAGCATTCAAATTGCCAAGAAGTTTGGCTGTTTTGAATACCTGTTTTGAATACTGACTTTTTTTTTTTTTTTAAATCAGGCGCCTTTAAGGCTTTAGTGAACTGGAAGTGATGTCATGACATCACTTCGGGTTTGTTCGGGTCTCCGGCCAGCCGGCGGACGTGCCGGCTGGTCACTCGGGCCTTCCGATGGGTCAAGAATGCCCGGTCAAGCCGCGGAAGGAGGCGAGAGGGGGGGGGGTGGGAGTCCTTTCCCGCTGCTTATAATAACAGTCAAGCAGCTGATTAGCTGCATCTGTTGTTATTACAAGAAAGCCAAACGCTGGCTCTGAAAAACGGTACCAGGGCATCACCCGGATACAACCCCTTGAAGCAGAAGGCCACATATATGCGTTACATCAGTGTGAAGGGGTTGGTAGAATATGTAATCCCAATATTCCATATTCCTGATATGCGCCTGCTGTACCATGTACTTGTATGAAAAAGTATCCTGCTCTCTTTGTATTGCTTCCTTTGTGTGAAATCCCTGGTGTTCCTGCCAGTCTCTCTGCTTTCCTAATAAAAACTGACCACACTAAGCAGGAGAACACAGCATGATCAGTTCTCTAGATGTGCTGGGAAATCAGGGATCCAATGATCACACTTGTCCTGACACACACCCCCTGCACAGCATTTCACTGGGAAGCTCAGTTTAATGCTGTTTCTCCTCCCCCAGCTTTTATGCAACTGAGAACAGAAGGAATGTGATCACTTATAAAAAAGGGGAAAAAAAGATATTTATAATGTTTTTTTATATATATACACAAATACTTTGCCTTTCCGAATGCGAATGCGGCTTTGATAGGGTCTTCTGTTCGTCAGCCGTGCAGGCTGGTTCCCCGGGTCTCCCGGTGGGACGGGAGACCTGGGTGAGCCGTGGAAGGCGGCGGGAGGGGGGGGACGTCCCCTCCCACTCCTTGTAATGACAGCTGAGCGGCTTCTCAGCCGCATCGGTTGTCATTACAAGAGAGCCGACCTTCAGCTATGGACCGGGGTGATGCCTCTAGCTGCAGGCATCATTCCGGTACAGCAATTTCCCTAGATATCGGCAATATCGGTAACCTCAGGGACCGATTCTGATATATCGGGGAAAATGCATATTGGCCCCCGATATATCGGCATTGCCGATAATCGGTCGATCCCTAGTATAAACTGTATGTAGCTGAGGCCAAAACCCTTGAGCTTACATGGGTTTCCCCCAAAGACATGATAGTAAGTTTATTGGATCCTGTCCAAATTGGCCAGTGTATGCATATAAAATAGGGAGTTTAGATTGTAAGCTCCTCGAGGGCAATCAATGGAATTTAATGTTCAGAACTGTATACATTTTCAGCACTATGTAAATATCTGTCATCAATAAAATTGTTTGTGCTGTTTACAAAACTGCCCGCTGTAGTAGTTGCTAATGTCATCCAATGTGGGTGCTGGTAACTGTATCACACCAGAGATTTGTAGAAGCAGCACCGATGTGTATTGTGGCTGCATACGGTAGCAGTTCTGCAGCCAACTACAAATCACTGTGGAAAATAATGAAAGAGTTTGTAGCGCTATTACAAACTCCTGCTATCTGACATGCCCGTAGTCTGGGTGGTATTGACCATAATGGCACTTGGGGGCCAATGGGTGATTAGATGCAGCACCAGGCCTTAATAAAACATATAAACAATGATCACCTTCTTTATTTTGGTGTCTATTTCTGTATTTTATGGCTATATTTAGCCAGAGAACTGTAGGAGAGAGGAGTCAGAAGACTCTTTACAGATCAGCTCTCTCTTTGCTCTTCTTTGTTGGTCTCTACAGTTAAAAGTAAAAAAGATCACAAGCTGGCACAAGTGGCAAGGCTTTACTGAGGAATGTCTTCATTCATGTGTGCCCACAGATACAAGATACTAACAGTTTAACTCACTTGTCGGGTCATAAGTTTCTCAAACTCTTCCACAATCTCGGTCAGGCTCAGCCACCGGAATCCAGGGATGAAGCCAAGCATTCGGCTCCAGGTCTTCATTAGGAGGAGGTCCATTGTAACTTGTTGTCTAAGACCTGGATGCAGGACCTAGGTGGGGGAGCAAGGAAAAAAAACAGTCAAGTAGCGTTCCACTGACCAGATCAGTCCATGATTCCTGTTACACAAAAATGGAAGTTTTCTTTACTGATAGCCCCACCTACTAAATACAAATGGATATAAAATGCAATTGAAAATTAAAGTTTAAAAAAAGGCAAGCTTCCGACGCTTTTAGGAGGCAGGATGCCTTCTGGGAGAGCTGAATGCTCAAAATTCCTTGAGAATGCGTTTTATCCTAGTAATGGGTCCAAAGCAATTTTTTTAATTATTATTTTTTTTTTAACTTTAATTCTCACTGAATTTTTAAACCAATGGTATTTGGGGGTCATCAGTATATTGGACTTTCCATTTTCATGGAAGGTCGGCTTTAACCATATGCTCAGTTTATAAATGTCTAGATCAGCCTTTCTCAACCATGATGCCTTGAGGTTTCTTCAGGGGTGCCTTGGCATAATTTCTAACAATTGCCCAAAAATTGTATACAAGCTGGCATGTGGATGAAGCCTGCCTTTTTAGTTACACAAAGCCACAGGTTTTCATTGTACAGCATTACAATCTTCTAGCTGCCGGTGTCCGAATGCCCAATGGCACCATCAGTTGAAATGGAGGATGTCAGTCGCCTGCACAGCATCCTTGTACCCCCTCTCCTGCCCCTCTCCATCAGGGATGGGATCTCATTAGCTGAATGATGCAGAAAAACTGAGGGAGAAGAGAAACATTGGAATACTAGTCAGTACCAGTTTGAAAAAGTGTACTTGCTTTGGAAGAATAAATCTCCTCTAATGTTGAGTGTCCTACGTGTTTGGATGTTGCTGCATTATGTAGAACTATTAGAATAGTTTTTACATTTTAGAATGGGGTGCCTTTGAGACTGTCCATAATTTTTAAAAGCTTGCCGACCGCCGCACGACTATTTACAGCGGCGGTAAGCCCCAAACAGGCAAAGTGACGTAGATCTACGTCGCTCGCCTGTGAGGCTCTAGGGGGCGAGCGCGTGCCGCCGGAGGCGCGCTCCCGCCCCCGCTCGTTCCCTAAGCAGTCCGCGCGAGTGACCGGCGGACCCGATGTCCGCCGGTCACTCACGATCTCCCCGTGGAGAGGGAGAAAGGCAGGCGGCTAATGTAAACACAGCCATCTGTCATTCTCCCCTGTGTAATAACAGAGATCATACGGTCCTGCTATGTAGGATCGTATGTCTCTGTTGTTACACCACTAGCCACACCCCTTTACAGTTAGAAGCACGCCCCTAGGGACACACTTAACCCCTTGATCACGAATAAAGTTAGCCCCTTCCCTGCCAGTGTCATTTTTACAGTAACAGTGCATATGTATAGCACTGATTACTGTAGAAATGTCACTGGTAACCCCAAAAGCATCAAAAATGTCAGTCAAGGGTCCGATCTGTCCGCCGCAGTCCCGCAAAAAAAAAAAAAAAATCGCAGACCGCCGCCATTACTCGTTAAAAAAAATACACCAAAAATGACAAAAATCTTTCCCTTAGTTAGTAAACTTTTGCGCAAACCAATCAAAATACGCTTTTTTTTTTTACCAAACATATGTAGCAGAAAACAAATTGGCCAAAAATGTTAAAAAAATTAGTTTTTTACATTTTTATTTTGGGGAATTTCATATAAAAAAATGAGAATAATATTGTTATTTTTTCAAAATTTACGCTCTTTTTTTGTTTATAGCGCAAAAAGTAAAAATCGCACAGGTGATCAAATACCACCAAAAGAAAGCTCTGTTTGTGGGAAAAAAAGGACATCAATTTCATTTGGGTACAGCGTCGCACGACCGCACAATTGTCTGTTAAAGTCACGCAGTGCCGAATTGCAAAATAGGGCCTGGTCAGGAAGGGGGTAAAATCTTCTTAAAGGGTGCCTCCAGATTTCCATGGTTTTTAAAGGGTGCTTTGACTGAAAAAAATGTTGAGAAACACTGCTCTAGATTAATAATGGGTTTACTTTAAGTGTAGTTAGCACCATATTGGCATGGTGGATGAATATGGTTAAATGCTTCATTGAAGACACATTGTAGACCAAGGGTCACCATACAGGTTACAATCTGACCTTATCATCTTTTTACAATCACTTTTAGATTTACCAAAATGATATAATCTGAGCACCAGCACCTACCTAATCTAACCAATGAAGGTGATATGATATGTCGCCCTCTCTCCAGCTGTTTTAGCCCTATAAATGCCATACCACTGTGTTGCAACCGTGTACATTACACATGATTACTGGGAGGTTGTGGTGCAGTCCCATATAGTTTACTGGGTCATGTTCAGTGGTAGAACTGTTTGTGGACATACTGTTTAATTTTTGCCTAGGCTGTGAATCAAAGCATTATGGGAGCTGCATGTGTACAGCACTGAGCAGCTGCATGCCCTTCTTTAGGTGGGCAGAGGTAAAGGTGGTAAAACCGTGGCTCAGCTGCTTGCTTTTACCGCAAGTGTGTACAGGCCCCAAAGGAGATAAGTGAAATGGGCCGACTCTCCAAATTGCAGCCCCGGGTCTAGATGCGGCCCTTTGCTTGCCTTTATCCGCCCCTTGGGGCACTTTTGCTCCCACTGACACCAATGATGAGGCAGTATTCCACCAACTGACACCAATGATGGGGGGCACTATTCCACCCACTGATACCAATGATGTGGCACTGTTCCTCCCACTGGCACTAATGATTTGATTGAGCAGTATTCCTCCCACTGACACTAATGATGGGGCACTATTCCTCCCACTGAAACCAATGATGGGGCACTATTCCTCTCAGTGACACCAATGATGGGGCACTATTCCACCCAGTGACACCAATGATAGGGCACTATTCCCCCCACTGACACCAATGATAGGGCACTATTCCACCCAGTGACACCAATGATAGGGCACTATTCCTCCCACTGACACCAACGATGGGGCACTATTCCTCCCACTGACACCA
This sequence comes from Pelophylax lessonae, assembly GCF_965119305.1. Lineage (NCBI taxonomy): Eukaryota > Metazoa > Chordata > Amphibia > Anura > Ranidae > Pelophylax > Pelophylax lessonae. Next base: position 518,674,043 of record NC_138771.1, read on the forward strand.
ATGACGGGGGAACTGTTCCTCCCAGTGACACCAAAGATAGGGCACTATTTCTCCCACTGACACCAATGACGGGGGAACTGTTCCTCCCAGTGACACCAAAGATGGGGCACTTTTCCTCACACTGACACCAATGATGGGGCATTATTCCTCCCACGACACCAATGATTGGGCAGTATTCCTCCCACCAACACCAATGATGGAGCACTTATCCTCCCCGACACCAATGATGGGGCATTACTCCTCCCACTGACACCAATGATGGGGCACTATCCTTCCAACTGACACCAATGATGGGGCATTATTCCTCCCACGACACCAATGATTGGGCAGTATTCCTCCCACCAACACCAATGATGGAGCACTTATCCTTCCCGACACCAATGATGGGGCATTACTCCTCCCACTGACACCAATGATGGGGCACTATTCTTCCAACTGACACCAATGATGGGGCACTATTCCTCCCACTGACACCAATAATAGGGCACTATTCCTCCCACTGACACCAATAATAGGGCACTATTCTTCCTACTGACACCAATAATAGGGCACTATTCCTCCCACTGACACCAATGATAGGGCACTATTCCTCCCACTGACACCAATGATGGGGCACTATATCTCCCACTGATACCAATGATGGGGCACTATTCCTCCCACTGACACCAATGATGGGGCACTATTCCTCCCACTGACAGCAATGATAGAGCATAGTTTATTACCCACTGATGCCTGGACATTTCTATTACTGCTTACCACACTCCAGCCTCCTAAAGTCTGAAGGACAGTAAACTGGCCCTTTGTTTATAAAGTTTGGAGAACCTTGGCGTAGACAGTAATAAAAAAATAAAATGTTTTTAAATAAAAAAGAGAGAGGGGAGAGAAACACGTTCAGCTTCTCATTGCTGTCTCTGCCCATGCTGGGAAGATTTCCCCATTTCCTGTGTGGTCACTAAATCAGGAAGTAAGGTGAAATCCCCCAACAGTAGTACAAATGGAAATAAAATGCAGTGGTTTTGCTTTGAGTTGGGCTTTAACAGAGTAAAATCAGCCATGAAACTTAGTTTCATTAATTCTTACACGGAACATAAAAGGTTTGGTACTTTAGGTCCCTCTGGTGATTTTGGCCTTACTTTTATAGCGACAGGAATCCAGCGATGAGCATCATCCACTGATGGCTTTATAGATGAAGGATATGGATCTTCTCCTTTCAGGATATCGCAGGTTTCATCAGTATCTCCTTGGTCTTCCAGTGCATCATGATCAGATGGCCCCCTTTTCCCGAGGTGCCTGAAAATTCCACCAAGCCCCGCCACTTCCCATGCCTCAAAGCCACTGTCACTCCCAGCGCTTCCTATCAGGGATTGCGATTCCATAGCGTCAATCACAGACAGGTCAGCGTAAGCTTTGTACACCTGAGCGACGCAGCCAGAACCTACAGGTTCCTTACTTGGAAATGTAAACACTTGTCCATAGTTATCTCCGAAGGCTCTTTTCAGGCAAAACTCAGTGTAACCCCAAGAGTGCGGTGCCACCTTAATGTGAAGTTTAGAAAATTTGGCACAGAATTTTTCAGAAAAAAGATCTCTTCGAGTGCTAGCCCACTGGCCAAGTTTAATGCAAGCTGGCCCCGAAGACTCGGTGGCCTTCAGCAGAAGATGAAGCCACAGGGTATAAAATCTGTCTGAAAGGAATGTCAATGGATAGACAAGTAAGAGCGGTCCAAATTTCAGGAAGAGGACGCAAGAGCGCACAACCAAGCGCAAAACGAATGCGGTCTTTTTCAGGAGGCTATCTTCACACTTCTGATGACCTGGTGAAGCTCTGGAGGCCATGGCCACCTCTGCTGGTACTTCTCTTTGGTATAGTCTCTCACATTCTGTTGGCACATATTTGATGCCCAGGCACATCAATGAGATCTTCCAGAAGCCTTTTATCCTGCTGTGCTTGATTATGTTTCCCTGATACTGAACTGCCACTTCCTTCCACCTAGATACATTCCTGGAGCTCCTGACACAGCATATCCTACTGCAACACAACAAGACACTTCTCACATGCAAAGCCTGCGACATTGCACGAGTCAGATCATAGACAGGCAGTGGGAGATCTGCTTCCTTCCTGCCTAGGCAGCCTTCATAGAGGGACAGACACAGCGATCACCGAACCACAGCGACCTCCTTTATCTCTGAGCCTGCCTGTCACGTGACCCCTGATCACCGATCCATACACAGCGTACAGAAACATCAACATAACCCAATGAAAGCAGGAGGCCCCGCCCACAGTGACGACGTACACTGTATTAACTCTCACATGGCCACAGCACATCACACTGGGAGGAGCTTCTGTCTGATTTAAAAAGAGAGGAATCAGTGACAGCCATCAGACAGCATTCACTTTTATATTGATGATTATCAATCTTTAACCGCTTCAGCTCCGGAAGGTTTTAACCCCTTCCTAACATTTTTCGTGATACGGCACTGCGTTGCTTTACCTGACAATTGCACGAGCGTTCAACGCTGTATCCAAATAAAATTGATATCTTTTTTTTTCTCACAAATAGAGCTTTCTTTTGGTGGTATTTCATCACCTCGGTTTTTTTTTTTTTTTTTTGTGCTATAAACCAAAAAAGAACACAGTTTTGAAAAAAAACATTTTTTTTTTACTTTCTGCTACAAAACATGCTCAATAATTTTTTTTTTAACCACTTGCCTACTGTGCACTTAAACACCCTTCCCATCCAGGCCAATTTTCAGCTTTCAGCGCTGTCACACTTTGACTGACAATTGCGTGGTCATGCTACACTGTACCCATATGAAATTTTTATCATTTTTTTCACACAAATAGAGCTTTCTTTTGGTGGTATTTGATCACCTCTGGGTTTTTTATTTTTTACAAAAAAAAAGAAAAAAGACAGAAAATTTTGAAAAAAAAAAAAATTTTTCTTATTTTCTGCGAGTAAATTTTGAAAATAAATTTTTCTCCTTCACTGATGTGCGCTGATGAGGCGGCACTGATGGGCACTGATATGCTGCACTGATGGGCACTGATGAGGTGGCACTTATGGGCACTGATGAGGTGGCACTTATGGGCACTGATGAGGTGGCACTAATATGCCGCACTGATGAGCACTGATAGGCGGCACTGATAGGCGGCACTGATAGGTGGCACTGATAGGCGGCACTGATGAGCACTGATAGGCGGCACTGCTGGGCACTGAGAGGTGGCACTGAGAGGCGGCACTGACGGGCGGCACTGATGGGCACTGATAGGCGGCACTGATGGGCACTGGCGGATGGCACTGATGGACACTGACGGGTGGCACTGATGAGCACTGATGGGCGGCACTGATGAGCACTGATGGGCAGCACCATCAGTGCCCACACTCAGTGCCCATAGTGCTGCCAGTCAGTGCTCATCAGTGCCTAGATGAGCAGGCACTGATGGGCACTGACTGGCAGCACTATGGGCACTGATTGTGGGCATTGATGGGGGCACTGATGGCGGGCACTGTGGGCACTGATGGGGGGGCAATGTGTGTGGTTTTTTTACCTTTAGTAATCAGGGCACTGGTGATCAGTGCCCTGATTACATTTCTCTGTGTCCCCAGCGGCTGTCGGCTCCCCCTCCTTCCTCACACTGCAGTGTCTGTGTGAGGAAGGAGCGCCGGCGATGAGAGATGATCTCATATGTTTACATATGAGATCATCTCTCATTGGACGGCTTGATCACGTGGTGAATGGCCGCTGTGATTGGCCATTCACCACGATCTGTTATCGGCCGTGTCCAAGGGACACGGCCGACACAGATTCTCCCCGATGCGCGCTCTCGGGAGCTCGCGGGGAGAGTCTTTCTGGGAGGCCGTTTAAAAATGGCCTCCCGAAAATTCAAGTCCGCGCTGCAGCCGTATATAGGCTGTAGCGCGGATGGAAAGGAGTTAAAAAATATAATTTTTTCATCAGTTTAGACCAATATGTTTTCTGCTAAATATTTTTGGTAAAAAAAAAATCCTAATAAGTGTATATTGACTGGTTTGTGCAAAAGTTATAGCGTCTACAAACCATGGGATACATTTATGGACTTTTTTTTTTTTTTATTGTTTTTACTAGTAATGGCAGTGATCAGCGATTTTTAGCGGGACTGCGAAATTGCGGTGGACAAATCTGACATTAAGTGACACTTTTTGGGGACCAGTGACACCAATACAGTAATCAGTGCTAAAATAAAATGCTCTGTTACTTTATAAATGACACTGTCAGGGAATGGGGTTAACACAAGGGGTTAAGTGGGCTCATAGGGAGTGCTTTATAATTGTGGGGGGAGTAGATGCACTAGAGCATGGGTGTCCAACCTTTTGGCTTCTCTGGGCCACATTGAGTGTAGAGAAATTTTCTCGGGCCGCATATAAAATATATACTATGGTTAAGGTATATAAGTAATAAAACGCTGCTGCTCCCTTCCCGCTCTGCCACGCCCCCTATCCAGCACTAATTTAACACAACTAACACAACTAGTGGATGATCCCCTCCGAGGCAGCCTCTGCCTACAGTTAGATGTAAGCCGCTGTGGCCGTGCCCCCAACTCAACTTCCTTACTCCCCAGCAAAAAAATAAAAAATTATCAGGGGGTAGTGGGCCGCATCGCTAGCCGTTCCGGGCCGCATGCGGCCCCCGGGCCGCAGATTGGACATGCCTGCACTAGAGGAAAGGAGAGATCTGTATTTCAGCTTAGCTCCACGACCAAACAGCGGTACATTAAAATGCATGACACAACGTCATTCTGAGGTCAAACACACTCCCACACGTACGTAGTCATATCGCTCTATGTGCGCTTTGTGTGGAAAGTATGTCCTTAATTATACATTTTATATTATTTTATAATTATTTATTTGTTTATAGTTTTATATATCTTTTTTTATATTGTTTTATACAATTTTGTATAGAGGGCGGCCTCTTTTATCAGGGGGGCCTGGGGCAATTGCTCCTTTTGCACTCCCATAAATCCGGCTCTGCAAACATATATTTTCTGAAAGCAGAGCCCCTGTGGAATAAAATGGTGGGTGTTGCAAACTTTGTGTCAAAAAATATTTGCGCAGCCATTTAACAAACATACATTTTCAGGAAAAAATACATTTAAATGAATTTTAGTGCACATAAACACTATATAATACCCATATTTTTTTTTGGTGGGGGGGTGTAAAATGTTGCATCGAGTAAATAGATACCAAACATGTCAGGATTTAAAATTTTGCCCGCCTGTGCGATAGCAACAAGCTATAGAACCCAGAATTGTCTATAGGTCAATCTTAAAAGTATAACTAAAGGCAAAAATTTTTTTTCTTAGTTTTGGATAGGGTGGAGAGGGATTAGAACGCTTGTCAGCTTTTATTGCTGTCAGTGCCCCCATTAGGGAGAGTCACCCTCTCTATTTGTCCTGTTTACCATTATCATTGAAAGTGAAAATAAAAGAAAATCCCACATTTTTGGGTTGTCCCCAGAAAAGAAATAGAGGGAAAAATCTTCCAATAGGGACAATATAAGATAAGTATATAATATAAATATACATATATATTTTTTTTTTATTTTAACCACCTGACCTCTGAAAAATTTACCGGCCTTCATGACCAGGCCATTTTTTGCGATACGGCACTGCGCTATTTTAACTGACAATTGTGCGGTCATGCAATGCTGCAATTAAATAAATTCTATGTCCTTTTTCCCCACAAATAGAGTTTTCTTTTGGTGGTATTTTATCACATCTGTGTTTTTTATTTTTTGAGCTATAAACAAAAAAGTGCAACAATTTTTGGAAAAAAAAAAAAACAATATTTTTTACTTTCCGCTATAAAACATATCCAAGGAAAAAAAGGAAAGCAAATCTAATTTCTTCATTAATTTAGGCCAGTATGTATTCTGCTACTTGTTTTTGGTTAAAAAAAATTCCAATAAGTGTATTTTAATTGGTTTGTGCAAAAGTTATTGCATCTACAAACTATGGGATATATTTATGAATTTATTTTATTTTATTTTATTTATTTATTTTACTAGTAATGGCAGCATTCAGCGACTTATATCAGGACTTCGATACTGCGATATTAACATCAGAGGCAATCAAACGGTTAACTGTGTGCCTAGCCAGTGTTTTACTATACTGAGTGAAGTGATTTTACTAGGAAAAGAGATGGGATTTATTACCTGCTTTGCAGGGACACAAAATCCATCCCTTTTCCCCTGTCAGAACAGCGATCTGTCTTGTTTACATAGGCAGTTCTGTTTCTCTGAGAAATAAAGTGATTCCTGCGCTATGGATAAATGAAATAAACCTAAAATGCCGCTGTTCAAAATCTGATGATTTCGTAATGATCAATAAAATGGTACACAGCGCAAAAAAGGTATACTCTATAAAGTGCAAGGTTGGTGTGCAAATTTTGCCAAAATTATGAAATAAGAAAGTGTAAAAAGTGTGCAAATTGCACAAAATATCTGTAGGATTTAGTATTGCACCATTGACCTCAAATAAATCAATAAACCTCACTAAAGTGCAAAACAGTGCTGATTATACCAATTCAGTATTATCATTATTATTTCAGGTACTTATATAGCGCTGTCAATTTACGCAGTGCTTTACATATACATTGTAATAAGGTAACTATTTCTTCTTATTCTGGCACCCCCTAGCCATAAGGAGGGTTTACCCTTTTAAATTCCCAACTGCTGGCATGAGATCCAAGCAGAATTTTGCCAATTGTTTCCGATGAATTGAACAATAATCAGTGTGTTGGAGAATCCATCATAATTTAAATAGCCCAAATGATCAATTTGATAGATCATTAACAATAAAAAAACGAGTATATCGTATTTTTAATCAATATTTCCAGTCAATGGCGAAGTATGGGTCAGTATCAGGTGTGATTCGTAGTGCAATATTTATTATTATTGTTACAGGTAATTACAGTATATAGCAACTTCAATTTATACAGAGCTTTACACATGTGTTATACATTCACATCAGTCCCTGCCCTCAAGGAGCGTACAATCTAAGGTCCCTAACTCACATTCATACATACACAGTAGGGCCAATTTTTTTATTTTTTTTTTGAAGTATAAAATAAAGTGCAAAACATTGCTAATTACATAAATGTGTATACATATAAATCGGTGGTGAATAAATAAATGACGATGACGATCGGCGGGTGCCGGAGGCCATAGGGTACCGGGCACCTGCCGATTGGCTTCCGCTATGTGTAATCACAGAGGAAGCGGGCTGCCAGCCATGCGCATGCGCGCTTCCTACCTGGAAGAGTCGGATCACGTATATCTACATGATCCAATGCAGAGGTGCCCCCCTGTAGCAGTAAAACTGCTATAGGGCAGACCTTAAAGCGGTGCTCCAGCCTCCCCCTCCAAAAATTAAAAGTCAGCAGCTACACATACTGTAGCTGCTGACTTTTAATATTAGGACACTTACCTGTCCTGGTGTCCAGCGATGTCGGCACCTCAGCTGAAGTTTCCACCTGCTTTTGGGTGCAGCCGCCGCTATTGCCAGTAAGGAAACCCGGCAGTAATGCCTTGCGGCTTCACGGGCGGGTCCCTACTGCGCATGCTCGAAAGGCGCGCTGCGTATTCGAATTGGCTCAGTGGCGGGGGAAGGAGGAGGGGGCCAGACTTCCGGGGGACAGTGCCGCGGTGCGTCTCCTGGAAGTGGGGTAGGGTACCTGTCAAAAACAGGTACCTGTTCCCCCCTCCCCCCTGAAAGGTGCCAAATGTGGCACTGGAGGGGGGAGGAAGCAAATGAGCGGAAGTTCCACTTTTGGGAGGAACTCTGCTTTAAGTGGTTAAATCATTTTTCATTTAACTTTATTGCTATCAAATGGGGCTAACAAGCTTTGGGCAGGTGACAGGTACTCTTTATAGAGACATCAGGAGTCTTTTAGACCCCTAATGTCTCCTTTGCCCTCCAAAGCAACTAACCAAGCACAATTTGTGTTTGGTTAGATGCTTAACAGCCAGGAAATGATGGCTCTAAAACAGTGAGTGGTAAAAGTCTCAACGCTTCTGGGATCATTCGTCACAGAGAAGAATAGGGAACTGATGTCCTCCATCTCCTCTGTAGGCAGCCATCCCAACTGCTTACTGCAGGGGGTGTCAGGAGAGGGGGCCTTCAGAGCGCTGTAAAAGTGATCAGGCAGCTGTAAAGCCGTCTAAATAATTTCTATAAGAAAAGTTGGTCAATGGCTGAAAAAACGGAATCTGTACTGCAGCTGCAGCCATGATCCTGGTATTAAACACTTGCCAACAGTTCATCATGTACATATCATGTACATCAATCAGCAATAAGTTATTAGGAGACTAGGTTCTGACTGAAGGAGATTGTCGTATATTAAAATTACAGGGGAGAATTTATCAAAATCAGAGCAGAGAGAATCTGGAGAAGCTGTGCATGGCAACCATTTAGCTTCTATCTTCAGCTTGTTCAGTTAGGCTTAGTTTACACTTGCCATTGGGAATCAGTAAAAACACGCAGCTCATCCATGTTTTTAGCGCCTCCCTCCCCCCCTTTCCCCAACCACTCACCCTAAGCTCCAAAGACAGCCAAACAGTATACACACACACTGAACCCTGTTGTGGCAAAGGTTATCCTTTCTGGCGCATATAGAGGGCAGGATGCTGCAGGCTTTAAGGGGTTAAAAAGGGTAGTAAAGAAGTGGCATTATGCCACCTCGCCACATGTTAAATGCCCTTTGAAGAGCAATCAACCACTGGTTGCTCTTCAGAGGGCTAGTGCAAATGTAAATGAGCCCTTCAGCTGCTCCAGATTCTGACTGCTTCTGTTTTAATAAATTCCCCAAACAGCGTGCATTAGAAAAATAATATTGGTATAGTTAGAGTTGTATCTCTAGGCAACCTTTTTTTTTTGTAGTATTGGAAGGAGTGGAAAGTGTTAGACCCTCTGTCAAGTTTTAAATTTGAACTTAGTGATGATGAATAATGATTTGTATTGCATTGGTCCAGCTTGGCACAATATAATTATGCATAGTGTATCTTTATATGTGAAGGGTGTTCTCTGATTGGACGAGGTGAGATTGTGAGCTCAATATTCATTAAAAAATACAAGGCGTTATATAATTAGTGGCAGTGCCAAGCAAGCAACCTCTGGTGGTCAGTGTGCAGAGGGCAGCCTCTTGGCACAGGACACGGATTAGTTGCAACAATCGATGTAGTAGCGCTGACTACTACAGTAATCGTCAGCTTTCTCAGCGGTCCCTCTGGTATAACATGCAGTATACATACTTACATTGGTTTAAGCTGAACTAATGTAGGTATGCAATAAAGATCATACCTGGAGTTTAGCTTTAATTTCTGCCTGTGTCCCTTCTGGGTAGACTCACTGCGCTATCTGTACTGGTGACTACTGTCACCGAGAAAGAAAGTGAAAGAAAAAACAATCTTTTAGAGTTGTCCCCAGAACAAGAGGTAATCTTCCAATGGAAACCTTCCTCTAAAGCCTCGTACACACGTACTGATTGTCGGCCGTAAATATTCGGCCGACGACCGATCGGCCGATTGTAGGCTTGTTAGTATAATGCTTCCGACAGCCGACAGCGCATTTTCGGCCGAACAGAATCTGTCGTGCAGGCATTAAAATTTTTGTTGGCCAACACCAGAACGGCCGATTGTTCGCCAGTCAGTACAGAATTCGGCCGACCGACAGCCGATTAGCAAGACTGGGCATGCTCAGAAAAGAAAAAACACACGGAAAGTTAACCATCACATGACATCACGTCTGCAGTCGGCTGTTGTTGGCTGACAAAATTCGTGTGCAGTCTTTTGCAGTTTTCAACAGACAGGACAGCCCTGGACAAACGACGGCCGATCGTTCGGCCGACGATCGGTACGTGTGTATGGGGCTTAACTTCCTATTGCATCCCTGAGACAGGAAGTGAAGGGAAATCCCCGCAATGATTCACTAACTTCCCTACTTTTTTAACCACTTGCTGATTGCCCCACGCAGATTCACTGTGGCAGGGTGGCTCGTCTGCGCATTTTCACATAGATCTACGTGATTATGTGCACGCTAGTCTCGGCGGTGAGCCCCAGTCCCACTGTGGTTTGAAACAGCGGGAGCCAGACCACGGGAGGAGCGGAGGCAATTGCTGTCGGCTTCTCGCAATCTTCAGAGAATTTGACAGGAGAGCTGCCTGCCTATGTAAACAAAACAGGCGGCTCTCCTGTCAAACAGGCACAATGAGATTGTGTGTCTCAGCTAAGCCGAAACACCATCTCTGTGTGCCTGTCACAGAGCCCCCCCCCCCCCCCAGTTAGTATGCACAATTAGGCTCACACTTAACCCCTTGATCACCCCCAGTATTAACCCCTTCCCTGCCAGTGTCATTTATATAGTAACAGAGTATATTATTTAGCACTGATCACTGTATTGGTGTCACTGGTCCCCAAAAAGTGTCAATTAGTGTCAGATTTGTCCGCCGCAATGTCGCAGTCCTGATAAAAATTGCTGATCGCCGCCATTACTAATAAAAACAACAAAAATAAATAAAAAGTCCAAAAATCTATCCAGTAGTTTGTAAATGCTATAACTTTTGCGCAAGCCAATTAATATACGCTTTTTGGGATTTTTTTTTTACCAAAAATATGTAGCAGAATACAAATTGGCCTAAACTGATAAAAAAATAGATTTTTTAAATTTCTTTATTCGGAAAATGTTTTATAGCAGAAAGTAAAAAAATATTGTTTTTTGTTTTCAAAATTGTTGCTCTTTTTTTGTTTAAAGCGCAAAATCTAAAAACCGCAGAGGTGATCAAATAACGCCAAAAGAAAGCTCTATTTGTGGGGAAAAAAGGACATCAAATGTATTTGGGTACAGAGCCGCATGACCGCGCAATTGTCAGTTAAAGCAACGACGTGGCGAATCGCAACAAATGGCCTGGTCATTATGGGGGTCAAACCTTCCGGGGCTGAAGTGGTTAAAAACTGCATTTAAAGCTACCTCAGACAAAAATCAGCATTTAACCCTTACAGTTCAGGAGAACATCACTACAAGGGTCATTTTATTGTTTCCCTGGAGTTCAGCTTTAAATATTCCACATACAGATGAATAACACTATTGTATATCTAAAAAGAAAAATGCATTATATTTCAGTTTTTCAGTTCTTAGAGGATATTGGTGCATTCATTTTTCATTTATTTTATTTATTTATTTTTGTTTCATCTCACGAGCCTGTTGAATAACACACTTCCTATCCCAGGGTGGAACACTCCCTCCTCCACTGTGTCTTTGGAGGAAGCCATGGTTGTCACCCAGAATGGACTTCAAACATGCATTCCTCTCTTCATCTCTATTACATAAGGTGGAAGAAATAGAAGTTTTAGGAAGGAAGATAACATTGTATGTGATTTCAGTTCAGTTCACAGGAAGTAACGAGAACACTGAAGTTCTGGCAGGATCAACAAGTATTTTCTATACTTGCTGAAAATGTTCTTGGCCTGAAAAAAGAAATACTAATGAAGAAATTCAATTTTAAGACTGGTAAACTGCAATAGATTACATTTTTGTCTTTGAGCGTAGATATCCTTTAATGTGTAGATTTTAGCAGTCTACCAGAGCATTCCTTACAGTTCCAGACCATCTGGACTTCAACTGTTTGTGTTAGCAGTGCCTTTACTTCATCTTTCCTTACAATGATATTACAAATCTTTTGATAGGGTTGATGGATTTGGTTTCACAAGCCTCAGGAACATAGAAAATACCAACTCATCAAATTGCAGAAGTGACAGTACCAAGAATGGCCACTAGAGGTCAGTAGAGTATTTAACATTTGTCTTGGCCAGTGTTAAAGGCATGCAGGTATAAGGAATGATGGTTTGACTGCCAGATTGGTCTACTTAAAAAAAAAAACCCAAATATTTTCCTAACGTCTTTTTAAAACGTTATGGAAAAGGCAAACATTAGATATGTAGTGGTCTCATGAAAGAGAGTCATGTGCTTTTTGTGTAGTGAACCAAGTTCTGTTTTCACAACACACTTCGTATGTTGTATGAGCAGGGCCGGCCCTACCATGGGTCCAGCTGGGTCCATTGGACCTAAGCGGCACTTTGAGATGGGCAGCAAATTGACAACCAAGAGGTTTTTTTCCAGCAGTTTTGTGTGTCATCAGTTTGCGGGGTGTTACGGGCGGCATTTCCCCATCTCATACTGCCGCCCATAGTGCAAACTGATGAGAATGAAAAGGCGGAGCGTCTCCTCCGGGAATTGTGGTGTGCGCAATGACGTCAGACATCAGCGCACTCCATCTCATGCAGGGCAGGCTGGATCTTCTAAGGTGGTGGGCACAAGAGTGACAGGAGGACAGGCAGTGGGTGTTTGGAGGACTGGTCCAAAGGTGAGATATGGAAGAAGATAACAGTATATATAATGTTTTCTAAATGTTATATTTAATAAAGTTATCACAGTTTTTTTTTTGTTTGTTTTTTAGTCCCTATATGTCACAAAGAAGCCCCTTAACCCCCCCCCCCCCCCCAATGCAGCTCCTAAAAAAATTCTGCATAACCACTTAAGCCCTGGAAGATTTTACCCCCTTCCTGACCAGGGCCTATATTGCGATTCGGCACTGCGTGACTTTAACGGACAATTGCGCGGTCGTGCAACGCTGTACCTAAACGAATTTGACGTCCTTTTTTTCCCACAAACAGAGCTTTCTTTTGGTGGTATTTGATCACCTGTGCGATTTTTTTGATCCTGCGCTATAAACAAAAAAAGAGCGTCAATTTTGCAAAAATAACAATATTTTTCAAATTTTTTTATATGAAATTCCCAAAAAAAAAAATGGAAAAATCAAAATTTTTTAAAATTTTCGGCCAAATTGTTTTATGCTACATATGTTTGGTAAAAAAAAATTGCAAAAAGTGTATTTTGATTGGTTCGCGCAAAAGTTATCGCGTTTACTGACAAAGGGAAAGATTTTTGTCATTTTTTTTTTTTAAAGAGTAATGGCGGGCGATCTGCGATTTTTTTTTTTTTGAGGGACTGCGACATTGGGGCAGACAGATCGGACCCTTGACTGACATTTTTGACACTTTTGGGGTTACCAGTGACATTACTACAGTAATCAGTGCTATACATATGCACTGTTACTGTAAAAATGACACTGGCAGTGAAGGAGTTAACTGTATTGGAGAGAGAGGGGTTAAGTGTGTCCTAGGGGTGTGTTTCTAACTGTGATTGGCTGTGGCTACTAGTGTAAGAACAGACACAGTAGAACTACATAGTAGAACCGTGTGATCTCCATTCTTACACAGGGGAGAATGACAGGCGGCTTGTTTACATTAGCCGCCTGCCTTTCTCCCGCAATAACGGACGATTATGAGTGCCCGGCAGACATCGGGTCCGCCGGGCACACGTGCGGGGGGGTCCATGACCGCCGACGTAAATAGTCGTGCGGCTGTCGGCAAGCGGTTAACTGCAGCATATATACTGCAGCAGGCTGGCCCACCTGGGCGAACCGACGTAAGGCTACTTTGGTTGCGCGCCGGCAGCTAGGGGGCGCGCTGCCGTCTCTACTCGTCAGCGGGGACTCCGATGCATAAGGCAGGCTCTCCGATTGCCGCCTGACACCCGCGATCGCTCCCCGCTGAGAGAGAAGAACGGTCAGCTGTTGTAATCACAGGTTCTTCTCTCTGGAATGATCACAAAGTGCCTGTGATCCTTCTATATAGGAACACAGGTCTCTATGGTCATTCCATAAGCCCCACCCCCATACAGTTAGAATCAATCCCCTAGGCTCACATTTAACCCATTGATTGCCCACAGTGTTAACCCCTTCCCTGCCAGTGTCATTATTACAGTAACAGTGCATATTTTTAGCACTCATTACTGTAGTAATGTGACTGGTCCCCCCCAAAAGTGTCAAAAATGTCAGTTAGGGGTCCAATCTTTCTGCCGCAATGTCGCAGTCCCTCAAAAAAATGCAGATCGCCGCCATTACTAGCAGAAAAAAAAAACAATAAAAATGACATAAATCGTTCCCGTAGTTAGTAAACGCAATAACTTTTGCGCAAACCAATCAAAATACGCTTATTGCGATTTTTTTTTTTTTTTTTTACCAAAAATATGTATAGCATAAAAGCATGTATGGCATAAAATCTTAAAACATTTAGATTTTTAATTTTTTTTTGGGAATGTCATATAGCAGAATGTGAAATATATTGTTTTTTTTTTTCTCAGAATTGTCGCTCTTTTTTTGTTTATAGCGCAAAAAATAGAAATCGCACAGGTTATCAAATACCACCAAAAGGAAGCTCTATTTTTTGGGAAAAAAAGGACATCAATTTTATTTGGGTACAGCATTGCACGACCGCGCAATTGTCAGTTAAAGTAACGCAGTGCCGAATTGCAAAATATGGCCTGGTCATTAAGGGGGAAAATCTTCTGGTCCTGAAGTGGTTATTTACCATGATATAAAATAATGAATGTGGGGGCCTTTTGGTGGGCATGATTTTTTTTTTTGGGGGGGGGGGTGAGGCAGCATTTTATTCTTGGGCCCAGGCAGCACAATGTCTTGGGCCAGCCCTGTGTGTGTGTTGTGTTCAGTAGCACGATGAACACAGCTTCTAATGCAAATATCCAGGAAATAATGGGCCTGATTTACTTAAAACAATATTAAAGCCAAAAACAACAATGTAAATGTATATGTATTGCAGCGTTCTGATCTTTAGATGTGGTGGCTGCATTAGTTTTACTTTTTAGACTTTTTTCCCTCTATTTTCACCTGGTGATTTGGCCAGTAACACACCTCCTGTATTAGAGCGCCTCCACTCTGGATGAAGGAGCAAGGACTCGGAGACACCTTTGAACAGCAGCATTGTCAGTCTGGGGGAGGTGAGTGTTATGCCCCGTACACACGTGCAGATTATCTGCAGACTTTTGTCTTCAGATTTACCTTTTCTATGTAGTGCAAGGGCCTGCCGGATTGCATACAAATTGAAAGTGTTTAGGTTTGACCTCATATTATATGGTTTTGGTAAGTCTACAGACAAAAGTCTTCAGATAATCTGCACGTGTGTACAGGGCATAGATGTACTAGCAGGTTTAGATATACTAACAAATGGAAGCCAAACCCCCAGCTCACACTGCAGTTACACAAGCAGTTTCAGCAAAAAAAAATGTCTTTTTGGATAAAGGTTTTTCATAAGTAAATAAATAAATAAATAAAAGCTGATCATTGTAATCACCCCTGTCAGTGGTAAATGGTTTGTCTCAACCCTCTTACTGATACATTTGCAGGGGAGTTTTCTCCAGTGGCGGCCCATGCATAGGGGGCGCCAGGGCGCCGCCCCCCCTAAAAAAAAAAAAAAAAAAGAACAATAAAGTTCGGAAAAAAAAAATCGGTTAGACGGCCAATGTGGTGGCTAAAGGGGGGGTGGGGTTTACGACCCAGAAGAGGCGCCGATTGGCTGCCTTCTGGGGGCGTAACCTGGGCGCAGGAAAGAGCGCTTGGCCACCCCCACCTTCGTGATATCCTGGCTGTGATTGGTCCAGTCTCCAGCCTGGACCAATCATCATCCAGGATGTCGCTGATGTCGCAATGGGGGCGGTGCCGGTGCGTGCGTCAGTCACTCACCGTCACCGCCGCTCAGAGAAGAGGAGAGGCCGCCCGCCGGTTCCCGCCGCCGAGACGAGGGAGAAGGACCCGCCGCAGAAGAGGAGGAAGAAGCTGAGCTGCGCCGCCGCCAGGTAAGTTTAAAGGGAGCACGCACGCTGGTCTCTGCATTGATTGGGGTACAATGCTGTGGGCACTCTGCAATAATTGGGGTACAATGCTGGCACTCTGCAATCATTGGGGGACAATGCTGGCACTCTGCAATCATTGGGGGACAATGCTGGCACTCTGCAATAATTGGGGGACAATGCTGGCACTCTGCAATCATTGGGGGACAATGCTGGCACTCTGCAATCATTGGGGGACAATGCTGTGGCGCTCTGCAATCATTGGGGGACAATGCTGTGGCGCTCTGCAATCATTGGGGGACAATGCTGTGGCGCTCTGCAATCATTGGGGACAATGCTGTGGCGCTCTGCAGTGATTGGGGACAATGCTGTGGCGCTCTGCAGTGATTGGGGACAATGCTGTGGCGCTCTGCATTGAAAGGGGCTCGCACGCTGAACTCTGCATTGTGGGGGCACAGAACAGTGTTCATTGCATTGAAGGGGGCACAGAACAGTGTTTATTGCATTGAAGGGGGCACAGCACAGTGTTCATTGCATTGAAGGGGGCACAGAAAAGTGTTTATTGCATTGAAGGGGGCACAGCACAGTGTTCATTGCATTGAAGGGGGCACAGAACAGTGTTTATTGCATTGAAGGGGGCACAGCACAGTGTTTATTGCATTGAAGGGGGCACAGCACAGTGTTTATTGCATTGAAGGGGGCACAGCACAGTTGCATTGAAGGGGGCACGCACGCTGGTCTCTGCATTGAAAGGGGGCATGTACACTGGTCTCTGCATTGAAAGGGGGCATGTACACTGGTCTCTGCATTGAAAGGGGGCATGTACACTGGTCTCTGCATTGAAAGGGGACATGTACACTGGTCTCTGCATTGAAAGGGGGCATGTATGCTGGTCACTGCATTGAAAGGGGGCATATACCATCTCCTGTACCATGACCTGTGACATGCCTATACCATATCTGTGCCATGCCTATACCATCTCCTGTACCATCACCTGTGCCATGCCTGTACCATCACCTATGCCATGCCTATACCATCACCTGTGCCATGCCTGTACCATGACTTCAAAGTCACGCAATTTTTTACTGCGTTTTTTGACGCGAAGCAATACCTATTACATTTTTCTTTTTGCGCCCCCCCAAAAATTTTGAGCACCAGCCGCCACTGGTTTTCTCTGTTCAAAAACAACAGACTTATTGGCCAGATCACCAGCTGGAAATGGAAGAAAGAGAGCCTAACAGCTGTTAGTATATTTAAACATGCTACGCCCAGAGTTCAGCTATTTGTAGAAAGCCTCAGTAAACCTTAATCCCCCCCCTCCCCGAAGAAGAGTTGTACTGTGCATATCTTTGTGTGAATGTACAATTGTCCATACATCAGTATACAAGAGTGCATGCACTGGCGCTTGGAACAGACATTTTAGTGATATATACTATATTACTGAAAGTATTGGGACGCCTGCCTTGAATGAACTTTAATGGCATCCCAGTCTTAGTCAGTAGGGTTCAATATTGAGTTGGCCCACCCTTTGCAGCTATAACAGCTTCAACTCTTCTGGGAAGGCTGTCCACAAGATTTAGGAGTGTGTCTATGGGAATGTCTGTCTATTCTTAAAGAAGCAGATTTGTGAGGTCAGGCACTGATGTTGGATGAGAAGGCCTGGTTCGCAGTCTCCGCTCTAATTCAGGTGTTCTATCGGGTTGAGGTCAGGACTCTGTGCAGACCAGTCAAGTTCCTCCACCCCAAACTCGCTCATCCATGTCCTTGCTTTGTGCACTGGTCCAAACCATTTGGTGGAGGGAGGATTATGGTGTGGGGTTGTTTTTCAGGGATTGGCCCCATAGTTCCAGTGAAGTGAACTTTTAAGGCATCAGAATACCAAGACATTTTGGACAATTTCATGCTCCCAACTTTGTGGGAACAGTTTGGGGATGGCCCCTCCCTGTTCCAACATGACTGCACCAGTGCACAAAGCAAGGTCCATAAAGACATGGATGAGCGAGTTTGGGGTGGAGGAACTTGACTGGCCTGCACAGAGTCCTGACCTCAACCTGATAGAACACCTTTGGGATGAATTAGAGCAGATACTGCGAGCCAGGCCTTCTCGCCCAACATCAGTGTCTGACCTCACAAATGTGCTTCTGGAAGAACGGTCAAACATTCCCATAGACACTCTCCTAAACCTTGTTTAGCTGTTAAAGCTGCAAAGAGTGGGCCAACTCAATATTGAACCCTACGGACTAAGACTGGGATGCCTTTAAAGTTCATGTGTGTGTTAAGGCAGGTGTCCCAATACTTTTGGTAATAGTGTATATGTTTGTACATACACTGCCTTTTATATGATAGCATAGTAGTGTACAGGAAATTTTGACATGCTGCTAAGCTTGCTGCATCACATTTATTGCTCAATGAGTGGATTATATTCGTTTTTATATTTTTTCATGTTAATATATAGTATGTTTTAAAAAAAAAAATATTGAACACTGTAGTGTACCTTATAGAAAAATAGGCATTTAAGCAGCATTTTTTGGATGCTCAACTTACACAAAATCTAAGATGGCACCAAATGCAGAACATGAATATATCATCTGCTAGACTGGTTGTTTGATCGCAATCCAAAATGTAATGCCTCGTACACACGCAACGATTGTTGGCCGTGAATTTTCGGCCAACGTCCGATCGGCCGATTTTTGGCTTGTTAGTATGATGCTTCCGACAACCGACTGCGACTTTTCGGCTGAACAAAATCTGGTGTGCAGGCTATAAAATTTTTGTTGGCCGTCAACAGAACGGCCGATTTTCCGTCAGTCAGTACAGATTTCGGCAGACAAAATCTGATGAGCAAGACTGGGCATGCTCTGAGAAGAAAAAACACATGGAAAGTAAACCATCACATGACATCACTTCTGAAGTTGGTTGTTGTTGGCCGAGAAAATTCGTGTGCAGTCTAGAGCACATTTCAACCAACACAACAACACTGGACAAAAGACGGCCGATCGGTCGGCCAACAATCGTTGCGTGTGTACGAGGCTTAAGTGTCCTCCAATGATTTATCCCTGCTCTCTGCTTCATTTGCTTTACTTAGTCAGGCCCAAAGATTTACTTCATTGGAATTTTTGGGGTTTGCCAAAACAACTTAAAGCACCACTATGGGTCGCAGAATAAAAAAAAACGACCCTTTAAGTGGAGCCACCAGCACTGCAGGGGTTGAAGGGATGGAGGAACAAGCTATAATATTTACCCTAATTCTTACACCAGGGTTAGAGGAAA
This sequence comes from Pelophylax lessonae, assembly GCF_965119305.1. Taxonomy (NCBI): domain Eukaryota; kingdom Metazoa; phylum Chordata; class Amphibia; order Anura; family Ranidae; genus Pelophylax; species Pelophylax lessonae. Next base: position 518,693,051 of record NC_138771.1, read on the forward strand.
AAAGCTGTGCTACTTACCTTAATGATAAATATATATTCAAAGAATATGCCTCGCGCCTAGGAGTGCCTAATATATGGTATAGTGGTATAAATAACAAAGCAGACGTCATACGCTCTGACGAAACGCGCGTCAGGTGGAATGCACGCCGTCAATCCCGAAGTCGGGCTTGGAACGCAAACCGCTCTCCACGCTACAGGCAGATACCGGAGGACAGCTAGCACTTTATGAAAGTTATTTTATCCATGTTTGCATACTTCATTTAATAAACAATACTTTTTAACGGTATTGCACCATCTGGAGCCTCCTTTCCTCCCTCTCCCTATCCACATTGGAGGACTTTGGGAATTCGATCCATATTCGGGGAGTACCTGGTCTAGAGGGACCTGAGTCTAGCAGTCACCCTACCCCTGACCTGGATGGTCACAAAGCAATACTGGCCTCATTGTCATATGACATTTGAGACCCATGGCATCTGGTGAGTGTACATCTAACCTCCTCTTTGAAAGTCATCTGTGTGATTGGATCTCCCGGATCACTGGAGGATTTAGCCTCAAGCACTCGCACTTTTTTCTTGGCACAATTTCTCCTTGGACTTTTATTATATAGTCACTTTTGCACATTTTTTTGGACTTCACTTTGCACCTATGTTTTTTATATGCTTTTAATATTATTATATGGTCTTACTGTATATTTAAGGGCATTTATATTAATTTATTTTATCCTATGGTCTTAGATTTATATAATTACATTTTACTGTGCATTTAAGGGCAATTATTTTATCCTATGGTTTTAGATCTACATATTTGCATTTACTAGCAAGCGCTATATTATCCCCACTAGCTGGGGGTATTCCCATTTATATACTTACCTTAATGCTTACACCAGTGGTAGAGGAATACGCTGTAATACTTACCTTAATGCTTACACCAGTGGTAGAAGAATACACTGTAATACCTCAATTCATACACCAGTGGTAGAGGAATACGCTATAATACTTACCTAAATTCTTACACCATTGGTAGAGGAATACACTGTAATACTTACCTCAATTCTTACACCAGTAGTAGAGGAATAAGCCTTAATACTTACCTCAATTCTTACACCAGTGGTAGAGGAATAAGCTGTACTACTTACCTTAATTCTTACACCATTGGTAGAGGAATACACTGTAATACTTACCTCAATTCTTACACCAGTAGTAGAGGAATAAGCCTTAATACTTACCTTAATTCTTACACCAGTGGTAGAGGAATAATCTTTAATACTTACACCAATTCTTACACCAGTGATAGAGGAATGAGCTGTAATACCTCAATTCTTACACCAGTGATAGAGGAATGAGCTGTAATACCCCAATTCTTACACCAGTGATAGAGGAATGAGCTGTAATACCTCAATTCTTACACCAGTGATAGAGGAATGAGCTGTAATACCCCAATTCTTACACCAGTGGTAGAGGAATAATCTTTAATACCTACCTCAAGTCTTGCCCCTACAGGTTTCCTCCATGTTACCATTACCTTGAATCCTCTTCTTTCAGGTGCTCTGGCCATCAGTTGCACTCTGATGTTGTCACATACAATGCATGGCCAATAGTCCTGCATTGTATAAGAGGATGGCAAGAGCCGCCTACATACTGGAGCGTTGGAGAAGAGTTGTGGCCCAGAATCCTGCCAGATTAGGAGCTAAGGTAAGTCTTACAGCTTGATCCTCTACCCCTAGACTTAATGAGCATTTAAAGCCCAACTCCAGGATTTAGAACAAATCTAACCTTGCAGTGGGGCTCCCCCCACCTCAAGGGCTAAATGCTGGTGATGTCTAGGGGCAAGAGGAAAAGGCAGGATTACTTTTACCCTATCCCCCCCCCCCCCAAGCTCTGGTCTGTGGAGGGTCCCTCTGTGTTAGCATTTATTTGCAATAAAGAGTGATTAACCCTCCATTGTACATTGCCATGTTTGTTTTTGGAAGGAAATTGTGAGGTCCGGTCTCACCACTGTGGGGTCCCTACTGGACCATGAAATAAGGTAACTATTTCTTCTTATTCTGGCACCCCCTAGCCATAAGGAGGGTTTACCCTTTTAAATTCCCAACTGCAGGCATGAGATCCAAGCAGAATTTTGCCAATTGTTTCCGATGAATTGAACAATAATCAGTGTGTTGGAGAATCCATCATAATTTAAATAGCCTAAATGATCACTTTGATAGATCATTAACAATAAAAAAACGAGTATATCGTATTTTTAATCAATATTTCCAGTCAATGGCGAAGTATGGGTCAGTATCAGGTGTGATTCGTAGTGCAATATTTATTATTATTGTTACAGGTAATTACAGTATATAGCAACTTCAATTTATACAGAGCTTTACACATGTGTTATACATTCATATCAGTTCCTGCCCTCAAGGAGCTTACAGTCTAAGTTCCCTAACTCACATTCATCCATACACAGACTAGGAGTCAATTAACCTACCAGCATGTCTGGAGTGTGGGAGGAAACTGGAGTACCCAGAGGGAACCTACACAGATGGAACATGTAAATTGCAAACTCCATGCAGATAGTGTCGTTGTTGTGATTCGAACCGACGACCTTTAAATGAAGATTTTTCAATCTTACCTAAAATGATCACAATCCTAGCCAGCACATCAATGGAAGGAAAACAAAAGGAGAAAACACAATAGTAAAATACAACATAATACACATCCTATGTTTGTTGCTGCTCCTATTTTACTTTTGTATACACTAATTACACAACTATGGGATTGTTTACAGAGAATGTATTTTATCAACTTAGTCTATTGCTACTTTAAAATATGTACACCCAACATTTCCTATTCCCGAATCCTGATATGTGCCTGCTGTACCATGTACTTGTATGCGAAGCATCCTGTTCTCCTTGTATTGCTTCCTTTGTGTGAAATCCCTTGTGCTCCTGCCAGTCCCTCTGCTTTCCTATTAAAACTGACCACTCTAGGCATGGTAGCACAGCGTGGTCAGTTCTCTAGCTGTGCTGGGAGCTAATCCAATGTTCAGTCTTGTGCTGACAACCCCCCTCGCATAGCCATTCACTGGGAAGACCAGTGTGTTGCTGTTTCTCCTCCCAGAACTCCTTATGCAGCTGAGAACAGAGATCATGTGATCACTTGTTTAAAAGAGGAAAAAAGGTATTTATAATATTTTTTTTATATCTATATCCAAATAGTTTGCCTTTCATTTCTACTTTAAACTTAATGGGTTGTTTTACATATACCATATATGCTCAATCAGGTTCAAGGCGAAAGAATGTCTGGTTGTTTCCAGTAAATTTGTTTAAATTAAAAATATGGTACGATGACAGTCCTTTAAAAACCAAACCTAATGTTTGTATTACATATAAATACAGAACAATCCCTTAACAATTTAACCATAGCAGCCTGTTAGATGAAAACAACACATTCACAAAGCCTTTCCTTCCTAAACTGTCCAGATTTCCATCTTTTACATTTCATTCCTTCAAACAGCAGCTTCAGAAGTCCTTTATTATTGAACATGATGTGGATAGACTATTATTTGCATCAGACAGGGTTTGCATTCCCATACTGTACAAGTCAACTGCAGATGAATTGCTCCTGTCAATGAATTGTTAATGATCTCATAAGCAGCTGAAACAGTTGTCTCATTTCCAGGGGCAAATGAGAGACAAACATTGATGGTTAAGCAGTGGTTTTACCACCCCGACCTGGCAAGCTGCAAATGAACCACTTAACCTCAGTTCTTTTTGTTGTTGAGGACTGCGCTACTTTAACTGGCAATTGCAGTCATGCAACTCTGTATGCAAATTAAATTTGTATCATTTTTTTTTTTTACACAAATAGAGCTTGGTATTTGATCACCACTGGGTATTTTATTATGTAAAAAAAAAAAAAAAAAAAATCAATATTTTCTACTTTCGGTTATAAAAAAAAATCCAATAAAAAAATTAGGGTTCCACCGATACCACTTTTTTAAAACCGAGTACAAGTACTGATACTTTTTTTCAAGTACTCCCCGATACCGACTATCAATACTTTTTTTTTTTTTAAGTCGTGTGATAGTGGCACTTATGTGCAGCACTGATGGGCACTGATGAGGCAGCACTGATGAGGCGGCACTGATGGGGTGGCACTGATGAGGAGGCACTAATATGCAGCACTGATGGGCACTGATAGGTGCCACTGATGGGCACTGATGAGGCGTGGACTATGACAGTAGTTTTTTTTTTTTTACAATTTTATTTTTTACAGTTTTATTTTTTACAATTTTATATTTTTTTCGTTTGTTTTTTTTTTTTTTTTTTTTTGCAACGCTTTCTTTTTTTTTTTTTTTGATTGGGGGGGGGGGGTGGAGTGGACGGTGTTAGTTTTTTTTTATTATTATTTTTATAATTTAACCTTTAAATATTTATTTATTACAATTCTTTCTTCTTCTTTCTTTCTTCTTTTTTTGATCAGCCCTGATGGGGGGGTGGCTTTGGTGAGATATCAGGGATTTAAACAGACCCCTGACATCTTCCTTTTGAGACAGGGGAAAGGACTGAGGACACAGATTCCCCAGTCTATTTCTCTGCAGCCTCAGCTGCACTAAAGATGAATGAACAGTAGACAGAGGCTCCTATTCATTCATAAACTGAGCATCGTAAACACAGTTTACGATGCTCAGTTATGAATGGACAGTATCAGTGATCACTGACTCTGTGAATTCAGAGAAAGGAGCAGGTAAATTACAAATGTATCCGCTCCTTCCTCCTCGCTTCATTTGGGCAGATCTGGTACGAGGGGGGACTGGAGGAGGACTGTCAGAGAAACGGCCATGCTGCACCTGGCAACTCCGCCAGTACTTCCAATGGCCGCAATGGACTTAGGCCATAGACTCATTGTCAGTGAAATGGCTGTGCTGCAACTGGAAACTTTGCCAGTACTTCCCATGGCCGCAATGGACTCAGGCCATAGACTAATTCACTGGCCTATAAAAGGAACCTGCTCAGCCCATCAGATTGATGGATTGTCTTCAGCTCTTCCTGTTTCCTGAGCATTGCTATTTCCTGGATTCCAGTTTGACCCAAGCTTGTTCCTGACCTGTCTGCTCTCTCTCTTGGCTTTGACCCTCGGCTTCATCTGACCATCCCTGCTCCAGTTTGGCTCTCCCGTTATCTGATCTCGGCTTGGCTCACGGACTTGCTTTCTGTCTACCTGCCCTCCAGTACCTGATCTTGGCTTTCCCACGGACTTGTCTGCTTCTGGCCTTCCTGCTATACCTTTGGCTTGCACCTGTTGCAGCTTTCTGCCGAGCACTGTGTTTGACCCCCGGTTGGTCTTACACCTACTGCCTGGTTGTTCCTGGTTCCTCCTTGGACTCTCCGGTGTATACCTGCCCAGCACTCTGCTAGAGACCGCCTGTCTACCATCAGGACCCTGCCGGCAACCAGTGCTTCTGTGGGCGCTACACCCTCTGTCTCAACCTCAGGGGTGTGCCGCACTCAGCCGCAAGGGGAGCCCTCTCTGCATCTCAGCCTCGGACCAGGTACGTGACAAGGACCCAGAGAGCCGGAGGAGCCCATGGAAGACCCGGGGAGCTGGAGAAGGACCCTGAGGAGTACCCGGGGAGCTGGAGGAGGAAACAGGGTCCAGTCAGGGGTGATCTGTGCAATGGTGGGGGCAGTTGTAAGCACCAATCTCCCTGTATAGCTTTCAATAAAGCAGCTGACATCTGCAGTAGGGAGAGGAGGAGAAGTGGCTGTCAGCTGCTTTATTAAAAGCTATACAGGGAGATTGGTGCTTGTAACTCCCCCATTGCCACTCTAATCATCTGTGAGGCTGCCCGACCCCCCTGCTATGCTGAGGACTAGGGGCCCGGTACAACAGGGCCGGCCTATCAGCAGCCCTGCAGGGAGGTATTGGAGTAAGCATCGGAGCATTTGCACGAGTACAAGTATTTGTGCAAATGCTTGATATCGGCATGGATACCAATACTAGTAATAAATAAAAAAATTAATTACTTCATAAATTTAGGCCAAAATGTATTCTGCTACATAAAAATATTCATAGAGTAATGTCAGCGCCCAATAGGAATATCAGCAGCATGCAAAAAGTGTCAATATACTAACACTAATGTAAATATAAAAAGAAAATTGCAGCGCTATAAGCAAAGATTAATGAATCTCAAATTATGTGTCCATCGCCCAATCCAAATCAACAAATGAAATTACAAATACAAATAAAACTAAATCTCATAATGTGTCAAACAAAAGTGTCCATATCAATACATTATGTGAATAAAAAGTGCTCGATTGCTCAATATACATGTGATTGTCAAAATAAAATAAACAGATATGAAAAAAATATATAAAAAAGTCCTTGATCATATGAAGGTGTCCAGAAAAATAGATCCAAGTGCAAAGGATAAAAGTGCTCTGTTGCCAAGTGTAGATGTAAATGATCATATGTCACCCATGCAATATTTGCCTCCATCGGATAGCTGAATAAATGCAAACTCACCAAAAATAATTGCTGTCTAAATTATAAGACGGCATTTATGGCCTCAGGTGATGATATCTTTCCTTTTAGATTGCCACTGTCAGACTTGTGATGGATCTCTCAAACATCAAAATGTGCAAAACAGGGATGTCTCAGCCAGGTAAATCATCAAACACCAAAGAAAATATTCATAGTGTAGTATTTATTAAAAGTAAAAAACAAAATTGAAAAATAACAAGATAAAAAAAACAATTGTTCAATCATCAAAGTGCCAGAAACATTGCCCAGGTAAAAACTGGCGGTATAATTAAAAACAAAGGTCCAATAGAGTGCAATGAGAAACTTGTAGAGCAAAAATACACTTACATCTGGCGCCGCCGACCCAAATGTAGAATGGGGGCTGGACCTCAGGCATATCACCAAGCTCAATGACCGTTTCACGCCAAGCGCATCAACAGGATCACTGGGGTCTTCAGTCTGAATAGTAGCCAGGATACTATCTACATGGAGTTTGCATATTCTCCTTGTGCTTGCATGAGTTTCCTCCCACACTACACAGGCATGCTGGTAGGTCAATTGGCCCCTGTCTACATTGGCCCTAATACAGTGCTTCTCAACCTTTTTTCAGTCAAGGCACCCTTCAAAAATGATGGACAAGTCTCGAGGCACCCCATTCTAAAATGTAAAAGCTATTCTAATAGTTTTACATAATGCAGCAACATCCACAAGTCCAACTAGGACACCCAAATTTAAAGGTGATTCAGTCTTCCAAAGCAAATACACTTTTGGAAACTGGTTCTGACTAGTATTCCAATGTTTCTCTTATCCCTCAGTTTTTCGCCCATTACTTAGCTAATGTGCCCCAATGCTGATGGAGAGAGGCAGAGGAGGGTCAAACAAGGATGGTATGCAGGTGACTGACATCCTCCTTATCAACTGATGATGACATTGGTCGTTAGGACACCGGCAGCTAGGAGGTTGTAATGGTGCACTATGAAAACCTGTAACTTTGTGTAACTAAAAAGGTCTTCATCCACCCACCGCCTTGTATACAATTTTTTGGCAATTTTTAGGCATTTTGCCAAGGCACCCCTGAAAAACCTCAAGGCACCCTGGTTGAAAAAGCCTGCCCTAATATATGTATGAATGTGAGTTAGGGACCTTAGATTGTAAGCTCCTTGAGGGCAGGGACTGATGTGAATGTGAACTACGGAAAACATTGCAAAAAACTTTATGGTACTTTATAGATGACTGTAATAATAAAAAAAAAAAAATAAGAATCCTTTATAAATTATTTAACATTTCATCTATTTCATCTTAAATTCAGTATTATTTTTTTTTTCCTGCATCACTGTCCCTCGCATTCTGTGAATCAAATTTAGCCTAGGCTTATCTATGTGGCAGCAACTGAGAATTGTGGTTTCCAGCTCAGTGCCTCTGTCATCTCTCTCTGGCAGATGAAAGGTGTAAGTGGCTTGAAGGTTAGTGGTTAGAACATCATTTATAGCTAACTGACATGTAACTAAACTTAATTCATCAAGGAAAACCTCATAGAAAGTCTATAGATGGCTATACAAGTGGCTAATCTCAATAAGACTATATAGAAAAAAGGTTCCACTTTTTAAAGGCCACTTTAAAAAAAATGTTTTTATTGTTTTTTCATGTTTTCACTTTTATGGCATTTTATTAGCTGTTTTAATTGTTTGAATGCCAAACTATGGTAAAAGAAGGAACAGAGCCACCCTCTAAAAGGAAGTCAAATCACAGCAGCGAAGAAAAAGGAATTTGGAGATATGGAAGAGGCTGAGATCAATATAAGGTACTTTCTTCAGTTAAAGAGGAGGTCTAGCCCCCCCCCCCCCCCATGAAAAAATTAAAGTCAGCAGCTACACATACTGTAGCTGCTGACGTTTAATATTAGGATACCTACCTGTCCTGGAATCCAGCAATGTTGGCACCCCCAGCAGATGTGCCCGTCGGCTCTTGGTGGCTGCCGCCACCATTGCCTGTAAGGAAAACTGGTAGCCTTGTGGCTTCACAGCCGGTTCCCTGCTGCGCACAAGCAAAGCGTGCTGCACTTTCTGAATGGCCTGGCGGTGGGGGAAGGAGGAGGGGGACCGTGATCTTGCCGCAGCGAGGTCTCCAGGAAGTCGGGACGGGTACCTGTCAAAAACAGGTGCCCGCTCCCCCTTCTTCCCGAAAGGTGCCAAATGTGGCAGCGGAGGAGGAGAGGAGGTAGATAAACTGAGCTTCCACTTTTGGGTGGAACTCTGCTTTAAGAATACATACCTGAACAGACTTTTTGTTTTATACCAGAGTTTAAATCTGATTGGTTGCTATGGGCAATGGCACCAGTTGAGATAGAACTGGTCAGATATTTATATTAATCCCTCCATCTGTTTTCCTCTCTAATTTAGTTCTACTCTCCTTCAGCGACCCAAAGCTAGCCATACACTGTACAAATTCCATACTGTACCCTATGAGCTAGCCAAATTTAATTCCTTGGCTGGCCTATTCACTCCCAGTCCCCCAAATCCTTCACCCCCCCCCTCCCCAAATCCTTTAAATCATGAATCAAAGGAGTCGGGTGGAAAATTGTTGGCCAAGCAGAGCCTGCATTCAATCAGATGCAGTCACTGTGTGGGTATTTTATCTGTCAAAATACAATAGCTGCATATTCGTCCTTCTACATTATATAGTATAGATCAGTGATGGCGAGCCTTGGCACCCCAGATGTTTTAGAACTACATTTCCCATGATGCTCAACTACACTGCAGAGAGCATTAGCATCATGGGAAATGTAGTTCCAAGACATCTGGGGTGCCAAGGTTCGCCATCACTGGTATAGATAGATTCATCTGCTAGTTCTGTTTGGTTCAGTCTGCAAATGCCATTCCACTGTCCAATAAGATTGCCTCAGTGGCCCGCAGGGAAACCCTCATTGGACAGCAGAGAGTTTAGTTAGCAAGGCTTACCCATGAAGTCAGGGATTGTCAACCTAAATCAGAAGGAGGCACAGAGGAGACTTTTCTGACTAATATTAGCCACCCTGCATTTAGGCAAGGCATTTGGTTTTAAAAGTTTGAACTACAACAGAGGTTCAAAAAGGTGATTGCAACAATTAAAACATGAAAAAAAAATGTAGTGCAAAACTTCTTTTGTATTCCAAAAAAATGGTAAGCCCCCAAAAAACTCCCCCATAAAAAAAAAAAAAACAGGAATGACAACTAAAAACAAAACAAAAAAAGTAAAACATCTACTACTCTAAAATTCAGAAACAAAAATCTATTCCAAAAATGCTATCTGCGGTGGCTTGGCTCATGGACTATTCCATGGTAGATTGCTAAATACTTTGCATCCTTTTCCATCTTCCCCAAAGGTTCAAATCAATGCAATTAGCTCTTTGAGAATCACATTGGTATCCGGGGCCCCCTGCCTCTGGAGCCAGAAGAGTTAATAGAAGTTTGTCCTAACCCCTATCCCCCACTGTAAGGCCCATCCTGTATTCAGGGCTACAGGTTGCCATGGAGATAGAACCTTAGCCCAGCCAGCTGCAGATGAAGAAGTCAGAATGGGTCAGGCCTCCACTGGTGGGAATAGGGAGGAGGAGGAGGAGAGAGAGCGAGGAGGAAGCAGCACAACTCCAAAGAGAGACACAGGGAGAGAGCAGAATAATTTCCAGCAATCACTCTGAAAAAAAAAAATACCCATTATCAACAGGGAAATAAAGTGTACAGGATGTATGGAGGAGGGGAGCCAGCGCTGCAAGGACAGGCGCTGCCAACTTCTTCCATTGAATTTTAGGAAGAAGAGCTTGCTGCAAGAAGAAGGCATTAGATACTTTTTCTGTGTTTTTTTTTTTTTTTTTTCAAAGAGGATTTGGAAGTTTAACAAAAGAGGGGAGGAGGGAGGGGGGCATGGATCCAGATGCTGCTTATTCCTCTCCCTGCGCTCTTCTCAAGTTACACAAGATGAGGGAAGAAGAGAAAGAAGCTGCTCCCTGGGTTTTACAAGAGGTAGATTTCTATATATTTATTTGTCCATTATTATATGTATCAATGTGTGCTGGGGTGGATGGAAGAATAGAATGTGGAAATTGGTGGAATTAGGATTAAAAGGATTTGATGAGGGACTGTGGGAAAAAAAAGTTTAAGAAGTTTGAAAAAGTAATCATTATTCAAGAGACGGGGAAGAGATGGGATTACATGGAAGTAAGGATTGCATGGAATTCCTTCTGGCTTTTGGCTTAAGTCAAGAAAGGATTCATAAACGTATGTGCAGTAACTCATAGCAACCTATCAGAAGTCTCCTGCTGCATGTCAAATCAATAAAAGGTGGCTTCTAATTGGATGCTATGGACTACTGCACATAGAAGATAACACTCTTTAGTGAAGAAGGTCAATATATTATATGTATATGTATTTTAATGAAATAATTATACATATATATATATTAAAAAAAGAATTATTTAGAAATACCAAAAGATAAATGCATAGATAGATAGATAGATAGATAGATAGATAGATAGATAGATAGATAGATAGATAGATAGATAGATAGATAGATAGATAGATAGATAGATAGATAGATAGATAGATAGATAGATAGATAGATAGATAGATAGATAGAGAGACAGACCATAAAAGGATAAATGGGTGAATGGATCCATGGGCAGATGGGTGGATCAATGGATAGACAAATAGACAGACAGAGTAGACTGATGAACGGATTGATGGTAAAATAGATAAAGAGAAAAGTAGATGGATAGATAGATAGATAGATAGATAGATAGATAGATAGATAGATAGATAGATAGATAGATAGATAGATAGATAGATAGATAGATAGATAGATAGATAGATAGATAGATAGATAGATAGATAGATAGATAGATAGATAGATAGGACAGATATAGTAGTTTGATTTAGTGGTATTGATGAACTGTAATTGAAGCTATGTGTTATTGACTAAGGTTTTTTTACATGAAAAATCGATCCACTCCCTGAAGAAAATGTTTATTTTACTAATTTGGCTGTAACTGTGTTCACTGATTGGTTGTATTGGTTTTCCTAATACTTTGGGTTTTGATAGTCTGTAGATTTGTACACTTATGTGGTAAGCCACAGTACCTGTAGCTGTTGCCCTCAGAATTGTCTTGGACCACACAACTGTACAGATCATATGATGGATATTTACGTGGAGTATACATTTTTAATTAATATAAACGAGCAAGTGAATAGAAACTGTATATCACATGTAGAGAAAGCGGATTGATGAAACATTTGGCCAATTTGGAAAAGGAAAAATTTTAGGGCATACATTTCCACATGCAGAATTTCAAAATCTGGGACTTCCCCCGAAATTCATGGACAGTTGGCATCTCATATATAATTATATCACATGTACAGAACAAGGTGACTTCCTTATGCTAAAAATATTTTTGGTGGATGACTGAGCTGAGTTGCAGACATTCTTAATTACCTCAATACCACCATGTTACTCTCTCTCTTCCTGTCAAGGCCATTTTTCAGTTTTCAGTCCTGTGATAGTTTGACTAACAATTACTCGGGCATGCGACTATACACAAATTCATTTTAAAGAAATGTTTTGAGACAGAGTTTTCTTTTGCTGATATTTATTAATCACTGTTTTTTGTTTTTTTTTTTACTTTTTATACTATCAGGAAAGGAAAATTAGGGATATATATTTACCTTTTATTTCTAATATATTATACTATCAGGAAAGGAAAATTAGGGATGTATATTTACCTTTTATTTCTAATATATTATATTTTATTAATATACATATAATATACTGTATATTATATTTCAATATAATATATTCTAATATTTCCCTCTCTTCAGTATATTTCAGTATGTTTTCATTTTTAATAGATAATGTTTAGAGCTGCTTTCTGGTGTAAAATTTTAGGATGGCATTGTATTAAAAGGTGGCATTTGTATTAGAAGTGTTCAGGCAAAAAAAAAGGCTACATTGTGCTGAACCCCCCAAAAGCATTGCATTGTGGGAACATATGTTGCGCATTAGGGTGCTACAATGCCACTCATTCTTAATGGCATCCCAAGTGGACCTTGCCAATGCACATTCATTTAAGGCACTACCAAACACTGTGGTGAGCGCCTTTAAAAAAAATGAAGGGGAAGGTTTAATGTTTGCAAATTGTAATGTTTGTAAACACAGGCAGTGTTTACACTTTTGATGGCTGTGATTGGTTCACAAAGATCACAAGGCACATAGCCTATTTTGCCTGTGATCTGCATTGAATTAATGCTGTATATACAAGGACGTTTAGACCCCGTTCACACAGGGGCGAAGCTACTCGCTGGGGCGACCTGTGAAGTGCACCGCGACCTCGGCGCGACATGCACGGACTTCATATCATTGAAGTCAATGCAGGTCGCCTCCAGGTCGCCCCAAAGTAGTACAGGACACTTTTTCTAAGTTGGAGCGACTTGTGTCGCTCCTATTAGAACGGGTCTTGTGCTAATCAATGGCAGGCGACCCACCGCGACTTGTCAGGCGACCAAGTCGCCTGACAAGTCGCGCTAGTGTGAATGGGGTCTTAAAAAGCTTCTTCTCAGAATAACTGCTGCCCCTTAGGGCTATTTAGCTACAATGGCTGGTCAGGAGATGATTAAAGGATCAGTCCACCTAAAAGTGATATTTTAGTTATAGGTTTAGCATGGACAGGGCCGGCCTTTAGGGTGTGCGAGCTGTGCGGCCGCACAGGACGCCATGGGCAACAGGGGCACCGTGCGGCCATCACAGCTCACAGCAGTCAGTTACTCACAGCCAGGACGAGTCAGAGCAGGACTGTCTGAAGATGGGGCTGGCTGAAGATCATTGACCTGAAAACACCTGGGCCACAAGATTAGCTTGCACAGAGCACCTGAACAGCTAAGGCCGGCCCTGAGCATGGAGGGCAGAGTCAGCCCCTAGCTCAGGGATCCTCAAACTGAGGTCCTCCAGCTGTTGCAGAACTACACATCCCATGAGGTATTGTAAAACTCTGACATTCAGACATGACTAGGCATGATGGGAATTATAGTTCCTTAACAACTGGAGGGCCCTAGTTTGAAGACCCCTGCCCTAGCTCCTTCTCTCTCTCTCTTCAAAATTCTCAAATTGATTCCTCTATCCAGTTTTCAATGTTCCCTCCCACCCGTGAGAGTTCCAGCTCCACCTGTTAGATTCTCCATAATATAAAACATTTAATATATGCATCAGGGATAGTGGAAGCTCCTCATAATGGGCAAAGCAGTTGTGCAGATCCGGGAACTCAGCATTAGAGATCTCACCAGTGGAGCTCCAAAGAGATAGAAATATCTGTCAAGTGTTCTACCAAACACTAAAATACCAGTTCTGGGTGAACTGTCCCCTTAAAAACTTAAGATACTTTATGGATCATAATTTTCCAATAATGGTTTGCAGAGTGTGATTCTGTAAACATCAGTCTGTCCTTGAACCGATTTCGTTCTTCCCAAACCCACCATGAAAATGTTCCTCTTTTCAGCTAATGAGTAAGTGAAGATCATGCTTGGTAAATATTTTTCTTTAGTTTTTCTCTATTCCAAAGAGAACAATTGTCTATTGTTTGCAACAAGATTTTCCACTTCAATAGGAAGCGATCATTCTTTCTCCATAATGGAGAATCCATCCGGGGAGAATGACACCATCACCTGTGGTAGTAGTTGGGAAACACTGGGAATTCTGGTGGACAGACCTCAGCATTGGAGTCTGTTATAATCTTATGATTCAGCTTTCCACAAAGTGCACTACAATGAAATAATGTTTTTAAATGAAGTTCCTCTTTGAAATGAGAAATGTAGAGCGTTCCTTTTTTTTTTTTTCCGTTTTACTCCATTGAAAAGGGAACATTTTCTCAGAGATGGGCTTTAATATGGTCGCTAGTACAACAAACGCTAAACAGAGCCAACCCGTAAGAGAACATGTTGAATACTTACCTGTCTAGGGGGTGGTAAGTCCAGTCTTCTCCAGGGATAAGGGTGCCACTGATAACCAACATTTCCACATGAGGCAGATAGCACGTCCCCTACTGGGTGCCACAGTTACTCCCACCAGCCACTACATCACTGCAGTGTCCTGTACACCTGTTACAAGTTTGCTCTGCTTGGATGTTGTTATTCTAGTGTCAGGGCCAGTTTAAAGGCCAACCCCACCTAAATCTACCAAAGACTTCAGTTTTCAGTAAGAGCCAATGGGTCGAATACCATGCTTTTTATGTCCCTTTAAATAAATGGAGAGATTTCCCCTCTGGAGTTTTTTTTTTTTACTCCATCCCCTCCAACCATGTCATTACAAAAATGTCACTGGACACCGAATCTCCAGGTATTTATTTTTTCTCCTTTATGGAGAATTCGTCAGGTGAGCATGGCACCATCATCTGGCTTTCTAATAGCCAGTATGCCAAAATTTGCTTTTATTTGCACTTAACTGCAATGTGGGTTCTACTTCTGATGTTATGACTATGAGCTGAGGTATGTTGCCATACGGGAGCTGGCTGAAAGAATGCCGTGCCTATCAAGTTTTATTATTCCACTCCAAGGAAAAAACGGAACCGTCTGGTGGCATACTGGATACATTGTAGGGTATACTTGGAATATCTGGTGGGCTGTTTGAAAGTATGATGGGCTTTTCTGCTACTTCATTTATTAAAGAACTTTCTGCATTGCCCAATATCATAAATCAGCCTTTATGGGATCTTTTTATCAATGTGTTGTATGTGCGTGATGTAGCACCCTCCTAGTCAGGTGCTAGATAGCAAGTATAGTTTTGGCTCTGTCTGCCTATCAGAGGAGCAGCAGGCAAATCTTTATTGCAATCTGCTTAACAGAGAGCAGGATCTGTAGTTAGGTCTGCTCAGTGTGCCCAGTGTGTTATTCATCTGGTCTTAGGGAGTGTCCCCAGCTAATCCAATGGGGAGGCACGTTGGATGCTGGAGGAAACCTGGCCAATGACATCCAGGCTTTTGATACAGGCACAGGCAGTTGGTCTCAATGCATTATGGGGCAGGGTATAAAAAGCCACGGGCACATGAGGTAGAGGTCTTTTGGCAGGAAGCAAAGGCCCAGAAGGAGGGTGGCGGCTGCCTCCTCTTCTGCAGAAGTTGGTGATGGTCACAGGAAAAAAGAGAGAGGTAGAGGGGATAAATAGATATCACCTCAGAAGGGTTGCACACAATGGAGGCTCAACTCTGGTTAGTATTGAAAAATAGACAAATTTTATTGGCAGCTAAAAATATTAGAAAAAATAGAAATCATGAGCTTACATAAGCATATGATTCAGACCTTTTGAAGACCCGCACAAGCAGCCAGATTGCACAACCACGCTCAAAACAGAACCACACGCCAAGTACCCACTCATGCACCAATACCAAAATTGCACACCATCCGATGACTGGGAGTGACTTGTCAGAAAACCGACTATGGTCACTACTACCAACACATGGGATGGGTGCAGGCAGGCCAAGTAGCTGTAAACATCTTCAGTCAAACCATATAGATAAACCTATAGACAGGGGAATATAATGCAAAGAGGTCCAGGAGAGCTGACTAGAGGAGTTGGGGCACTGCGAGAATCTGGTAAAACTGTATTGTGAGTACAGAGGATCTTGCCCAGGGGTCTGCCCAGGAAGGGGACCACTCCAAAGTGTAGAGTCAGTGGATGGGTGTAAGCTAGCACAGAGAAAGGGGGTACTGGGGGAGTACCCTGAAGAGAAATACAAATAGGAACACTTACCTCATCTTCATTCAAGTGGCAGGATGAAGTAGCTGCCTTGACGCATTCTCAAGTTAGAAGTTCTCTGAAATGTGAATAGTTAACAGTTGGAGTATCCCACTCATCCCTTCTCCTATATCAATATAAATAAAACAACAAAAACAACTACCCCTAGACTGATCATTATTAAAATCAGTATTAAAATTTCTGCAAGCAGTTGCTACGGGTAACCCAGGGGAATCCTTAAATAGTAAAATCCAGCAATCCTCTAGGGGGCAGTGCTACAGTTGTATGAAAGATTCATACAACTTTCACCCATGATTTATCTGTTTTAATAAAAATAAATCCACATTTCTCCATGTTTTGTCTCTTCAAAGTTTCTATAAAGCCAAAGCATTTTCCTTCTTTTTAGCTAGAGTAGGGAATGGTTAAAACCCCTATCCGGGTATTTTAACATCTTTGTCCTTCTTGTGAGATTTTCCTTTACATATTGTCTTGGAGATGCAACAGGAAAGGCTAAGTTCACCTTCTGAATACGATTGACTAGGCCCCTGATGTCCAACCTGTGTTCCGGGGGTTGCATGCGGCCCTTTGACACTTTTTAGTCCCTGGGGCCCCTGTATTTCGCTGTTGCCCTGTTACCACTTTATGTACTATGTCACCAGTCTAGGACTGTCTCCTGAAGCATGTTCCTAGTCTCCCACAAGTCCTATAGCATGTTCACAGTCTCTGAAAGTCTCCTGTATCCTGTCCACAGTCTCTGACCATCTCTTGTATTATGTCCACAGTCTCTGACCATCTCCTGTATTATGTCCACAGTCTCTGACCATCTCTTGTATTATGTCCACACTCTCTGACTATCTCTTGTAAAATGTCCAGTCTCTGACCTTCTCCTGTATTATGTCTACAGTCTCTGACTACTGTAGTAAAAAAGGTCCACAAGGCTGAAATACATTTATATCTGCAGTCTGTTACTGTGTTTTTTTTTTTATGGAGAATCAATACATTTTGAAGATTTTAAAGAGCAAGCAAGGAGTTGCAGACTATCCTTCCTTACAGTCTCTTTTATTATGTCCACAGTCTCTGACCATCTCCTGTATTATGTCCACAATCTCTGACTATCTCCTGTAGTATGACTACAGTATCTGATCATCTCCTGTATTATGTCCACAGTCTCTGACTATCTCCTTCATGATTTCCACAGTCTCTGAACATCTCTTCTATTATGTCCACGGTCTCTGGCTATCTCCAGTATTATGTCCACAGTCTCTGACCATCTCTTGTATTACGTCCACTCTGACCATCTCCTGTATTATGTCCACAGTCTCTGACCATCTCTTGTATTATGTCCACAGTCTCTGACCATCTCCTGTATTATGTCCACAGTCTCTGACCATCTCCTGTATTATGTCCACAGTCTCTGACCATCTCTTGTATTATGTCCACAGTCTCTGACCATCTCTTGTATTATGTCCACACTCTCTGACTATCTCTTGTAAAATGTCCACAGTCTCTGACCATCTCCTGTATTATGTCTACAGTCTCTGACTACTGTAGTAAAAAAGGTCCACAAGGCTGAAACACATTTATATCTGCTGTCTGTTACTGTGTTTTTTTTATGGAGAATCAATACATTTTGAAGATTTTAAAGAGCAAGCAAGGAGTTGCGGACTATGCTTCCTTACAGTCTCTGACCATCTCTTTTATTATGTCCACAGTCTCTGACCATCTCCTGTATTATGTCCACAATCTCTCACTATCTCCTGTAGTATGACTGCAGTCTCTGATCATCTCCTGTATTATGTCCACAGTCTCTGACTATCTCCTTCATGATTTCCACAGTCTCTGAACATCTTTTCTATTATGTCCACAGTCTCTGGCTATCTCCTGTATTATGTCCACAGTCTCTGACCATCTCCTATATCATGTCCAAAGTCTCTGAACATCTCTTTTATTATGTGCACAGTCTGGCCATCTCCTGTATTATGTCCACAGTCTCTGACCATTTCCTATCTCATGTCCACAGTCTCTGACCATCTCCTTTATTATGTGCAGAGTCTCTGACCATCTCCTATGTCAAACCATTAGTCTTTTTCTATATCCTGTTGTGTGTCTCTGACGCTGAATATTCACTGAATTCTATGTGCACCCCTCTGGTAATGCTAGGGGCTGCAATTGAGGCCCCCCATATCAAGAAAGTTTTTCACTACTGGACTAGGCAGTCAAGGGGCGACAGTCACAGACAACATCAGCCTGTCATTAATTTGTACAGCATGGGCTTCCTGTTTACATCTGACCGCAAACACCGGCCTCTACCCTCCACAGAAATACGCTGATCCAGATAACGGACGGCCATTCCGATGAGCCCTCGGTGCGATGCATGTAAAATGTATTCAATGATGTTGATGTTGTGGGAGCGCTCAGAGTATTGTGTTTCTGTGGGCTGGTTTATAATCCACAGGCAGACAGACTCAGTGTGTTGCCATGTTTGTTGTTTTGTGGTCTGCGCTGTGATACTTCCTGCTCTGTATCACAAATGAATATGATGCTTGGCTTGCATAGTAACCTTCGCCTTACTTAGACTTGATGTTCTTTAAGCTTCTGTCTCTGTCACCTCTTGTCACAATTATATGAGCTTTAAATGGGCCTTATACAAATCAAAATACAAGTACCAGAGCTTGCCAGGACTAGAAGCACTAAAGACTAGATGTTAAAGTCACTTCTTTAGTCTAGTTTTACATAGAGCAGGCAAGGATTAGAACCTCTGGCAGATTTTTATTGCTCCCCACATTAGAAATATTTCTGTCCTGGTGTCACTGGGACAGAAAATGATGGGAAATCCAAAATGTTACAGCTGTCATAAATAGAAGGGAAATCTTCAAACATGGACGCCTGGAAACATGGTGACAACAATTTAGGAAAGAATTTGCCACCTCTTTGATGAGATTTTCTCTCACTTCCTGTTGTTCTCCCAGGACTGGAAGTGAGGGGAAGCCTCCCCAACAAAACGTAGGCAGTAAAAGAAAACTTGGCAAGACTAATTTTAAAAGTAAAATTAGTCTGTATATGCAGTAAAGCATGCTTTTTATACTCACTGTGGAATCTAAGGGGTTAATCCTCTGCATCGAGTAAAATAGCTGTTTGATCCTGTATGCACAGATTCTCCTCTTCCTGCACTGTCCGCATAACATGTCCGGATAAGACAGAGTTACTGGAGTCAGGCTGCACATGCTCAGTTTGGTGTGTATTGCTAGAGAGGTTTTTTTTTTTTCTTGGTAGACTGCATGTGATCAGCACAGGGCCAATCAGCACTGTCCAGACAGATGGGCAGGGGTCCTGCAGCCTCATAGGGCAGACAGTGCCCAGAGAGTTAAAAAAAAAGAGTTAAAAAACTCCTTCTACAAGCTTTAACCAGACACCGAAGTCACAAGACTGCTACATACTGCTGGTGAGAAAAGCTATGTAGAAAATTATATTTACTAAAATGATTGCATTTCCATGATCTGTGTACTGTTGGAGACCAGATATAGTGAATGCAGGGTCCTGGGTTTAGTAACACCTTAAGAGCCACAAAAAATATAAATCCACTTTGTGTGCTTTTGCAAACTTATATATTACCTTGTAAAAGTAGCATTGACTTTATCATTGTGCTGTACATAACCTGTGTAGAGAGCAGAACTGTGGGAGGGGCCCAGCAGGCTCCACCCAGTACAGGCTGCTTGTAGAAAACTACAGGAAGGGGCGGAGGCCGGACAAGTCACCCTGCACAAGACGAGAGAGCAGCAGTGACCGGTCTTTATTACGGGAAACCTTTGTACAGAGGCAAAGTTTCATGCTGGATTATTGATCAGATCTGGAAGAAATGCACAAAGCACACCAAGATTCAAGTAAGAGGAGTAAGTGACAAGAGTTCCGCAATAAAACTGCACTTCAGACAAACAGCTAAATACACAATGAAATATACCGTATCCCACAAAAGTGAGTACAACCCTCACATTTTTGTAAATATTTTATTATATCTTTTCATGTGACAACACAAGAAATTACACTTCAGTTCAGCTTGTATAACAGTGTAAATTTGCTGTCCCCTCAAAATAACTCAACACACAGCCATTAATGTCTACACCGCTGGCAACAAAAGTGAGTACACCTCTAAGTGAAAATGTCCAAATTGGGCCCAATTAGCCATTTTCCCTCCCGGTGTCATGTGACTTGTTAGTGTTACAAGGTCTCATGTGTGTTTATTCTGTGTTATCGCTCTTACTCTCTCATACTGGTCACTGGAAGTTCAACAAGGCACCTCATGGCAAAGAACTCACTGAGGATCTGAAAAAAAGAATTGTTGCTCTACATAAAGATGGCCTAGGCTATAAGAAGATTGCAAAGACCCTGAAACAGCTTCAGCACAGTGGCCAAGATCATACAGCGGTTTAACAGGACAGGTTCCACTCAGACAAGGCCTCGCCTTGGTCGACCAAAGAAGTTGAGTGCACGTGCTCAGCGTCATATCTAGAGGTTGTCTTTGGGAAATAGACGTATGAGTGCTGCCAGCATTGCTGCAGAGGTTGAAGGGGTGGGGGGGTCAGCCTGTCAGTGCTCAGACCATACGCCACACACTGCATCAAATTGGCCTGCATGGCTGTCGTCCCAGAAGGAAGCCTCTTCTAAAGATGATGCACAAGAAAGCCGGCAAACAGTTTGCTGAAGATAAGCAGACTAAGGACATGGATTACTGGAACCATGTCCTGTGGTCTGATGAGACCAAGATAAACTTATTTGGTTCAGATGGTGTCAAGCGTGTGTGACATCAACCAGGTGAGGAGTACATAGACAAGTGTGTCTTGCCTACAGTCAAGCATGGTGGTGTCATGGTTTTGGGCTGCATGAGTGCTGCCGTCACTGGGGAGCTACAGTTCATTGAGGGAACCATGAATGCCAACATGTACTGTGACATACTGAAGCAGAGCATGATCCCCTCCCTTTGGAGACTGGGCCTCAGGACAGGACTCCAACATGATAAAGACCCCAAACACACCTACAAGATGACCACTGCCTTGCAAAAGAAGCTGAGGGTAAAGGTGATGGACTGGCCAAGCATGTCTCCAGACCTAAACCCTATTGAGCATCTGTGGGGCATCCTCAAATGGAAGGTGGAGGAGCACAAGGTCTCTAACATCCACCAGCTCCGTGATGGAGGAGTGGCAGACGACTCCAGTGGCATCCTGTGAAGCTCTGGTGAACTCCATGCCCAAGAGTGTTAAGGCAGTGCTGGAAAATAATGGTGGCCACACAAAATATTGACACTTTGGGCCCAATTTAGACATTTAATGGCTGTGTGCAGTGGCGGCCGGTGCGTTGAATCACTTGATTAGAGCCAGAGGCTCTAATAGGCTTCAGCAAAGGGTGGACCCGAGGCGCAGAGCAGTGCGCCCAGAGCCCACCCATTGTGTGACAATAGCGAATGAAAATTCACTATTGTCTCACGGATCCTCCTCCTGGCCAATCAGGAATTGGGTCCTCCCGCTTCCTGATTGGCCGAAAGTCAAACCCTGATGCCATTGGCCGAGGAGGAGGCGGGAGGACTGAGGACTCGAGGAGATGCCGGGGGACTGAGGAGAAGCCGCTGCTGCCTGAGGTAAGTGCACTGGTCTAACGGGGGGGGGGGGGGCACGCTTACGCTGGTCACTCTGCATTGAAAGGGGGCACGATGGCATCTCTGCATTGAAAGGGGGAACGCTGGCATCTCTGCATTGAAAGGGGGCACGCTGGCATCTCTGCATTGAAAGGGGGCACAATGGCATCTCTGCATTGAAAGGGGGCACAATGGCATCTCTGCATTGAAAAGGGGCATGCTGGCATCTCTGCATTGAATAGGGGCACGCTGGTATCTCTGCATTGAAAGGGGGAACGCTGGCATCTCTGCATTGAAAGGGGGCACGCTGGCATCTCTGCATTGAAAGGGTAACGCTGGCATCTCTGCATTGAATAGGGGCACACTGGTATCTCTGCATTGAAAGGGGACACGCTGGCATCTCTGCATTTAATTGGGGCACGCTGGTATCTCTGCATTGAATAGGGGCACGCTGGTATCTCTGCATTGAAAGGGGGCACGCTGGCATCTCTGCATTGAAAGGGGGTATGCTGGCATCTCTGCATTGAAAGGGGGCATGATGATCTCTGCATTGAAAGGGGGCACGCTAGTATCTCTGCATTGAAAGGGGGCACGCTGGCATCTCTGCATTGAAAGGGGGCACGCTGGTATCTCTGCATTGAAAGGGGGCACGCTGGCATCTCTGCATTGAAAAGGGGCACGCTGGCATCTCTGCATTGAAAGGGGGCACGATGATCTCTGCATTGAAATGGAGCATGCTGGTATCTCTGCATTGAACGGGGGCACGCTGGCATCTCTGCATTGAAAGGGGGCACGCTGGCATCTCTGCATTGAAAGGGGGCACAATGGCATCTCTGCATTGAAAGGGGGCACAATGGCATCTCTGCATTGAAAGGGGGCACGCTGGCATCTCTGCATTGAAAGGGGGCACGATGGCATCTCTGCTTTGAAAGGGGGCACAATGGCATCTCTGCATTGAAAGGGGGCATGCTGGCATCTCTGCATTGAAAAGGGGCATGCTGGCATCTCTGCATTGAATAGGGGCACGCTGGTATCTCTGCATTGAAAGGGGGAACGCTGGCATCTCTGCATTGAAAGGGGGCACGCTGGCATCTCTGCATTGAAAGGGGCACGCTGGCATCTCTGCATTGAATAGGGGCACACTGGTATCTCTGCATTGAAAGGGGACACGCTGGCATCTCTGCATTGAATTGGGGCACGCTGGTATCTCTGCATTGAAAGGGGGCACGCTGGCATCTCTGCATTGAAAGGGGGAACGCTGGCATCTCTGAATTGAAAGGGGGCACGATGGCATCTCTGCATTGAAAGGGGGCATGTTGGCATCTCTGCATTGAATAGGGGCACGCTGGTATCTCTGCATTGAAAGGGGGCACGCTGGCATCTCTGCATTGAAAGGGGGTATGCTGTCATCTCTGCATTGAAAGGGGGCATGATGATCTCTGCATTGAAAGGGGGCACGCTGGTATCTCTGCATTGAAAGGGGGCACGCTGGCATCTCTGCATTGAAAGGGGGCACGCTGGTATCTCTGCATTGAAAGGGGGCACGCTGGCATCTCTGCATTGAAAAGGGGCACGCTGGCATCTCTGCATTGAAAGGGGGCACGATGATCTCTGCATTGAAATGGAGCATGCTGGCATCTCTGCATTGAACGGGGGCACACTGGCATCTCTGCATTGAAAGGGGGCACGGTGATCTCTGCATTGAAGGGGGCACGTTGGTATCTCTGCATTGAAAGGGGGCACGCTGGCATCTCTGCATTGAAAGGGGGCACACTGGCATCTCTGCATTGAAATTGGGCACGATGATCTCTGCATTGAAGGGGGCACGCTGGTATCTCTGCATTGAAAGGGGGCATGCTGGCATCTCTGCAATGAAAGGGGGCACGATGATCTCTGCATTGAAGGGGGCACACTGGTCTCTCTGCATTGAAAGGGGACACGCTGGCATCTCTGCATTGAATAGGGGCATGCTGGCATCTCTGCACTGAAAGGGGGCACGATGATCTCTGCATTGAAGGGGGCGCGATGATCTCTGCATTGAAGGGGGCACGATGATCTCTGCATTGAAGGGGGCACGCTGGTCTCTGTGCATTGAAAGGGGGCACGCTGGTCTCTGTGCATTGAAAGGGGGCACGCTGGCATTTCTGCAATGAAAGAGGGCACGCTGGCATCTCTGCATTGAAAGGGGGAACGCTGGCATCTCTGCATTGAAAGGGGGCACAATGGCATCTCTGCATTGAAAGGGGGCACGCTGGCATCTCTGCATTGAATAGGGACACGCTGGTATCTCTGCATTGAAAGGGGGCACGCTGGCACCTCTGCATTGAATAGGGACACGCTGGTATCTCTGCATTGAAAGGGGGCACGCTGGCATCTCTGCATTGAAAGGGGGCACGCTGGTATCTCTGCATTGAAAGGGGGCACGCTGGCATCTCTGCATTGAAAAGGGGCACGCTGGCATCTCTGCATTGAAAGGGGGCACGATGATCTCTGCATTGAAATGGAGCATGCTGGCATCTCTGCATTGAACGGGGGCACACTGGCATCTCTGCATTGAAAGGGGGCACGGTGATCTCTGCATTGAAGGGGGCACGTTGGTATCTCTGCATTGAAAGGGGGCACGCTGGCATCTCTGCATTGAAAGGGGGCACACTGGCATCTCTGCATTGAAATTGGGCACGATGATCTCTGCATTGAAGGGGGCACGCTGGTATCTCTGCATTGAAAGGGGGCATGCTGGCATCTCTGCAATGAAAGGGGGCACGATGATCTCTGCATTGAAGGGGGCACACTGGTCTCTCTGCATTGAAAGGGGACACGCTGGCATCTCTGCATTGAATAGGGGCATGCTGGCATCTCTGCACTGAAAGGGGGCACGATGATCTCTGCATTGAAGGGGGCGCGATGATCTCTGCATTGAAGGGGGCACGATGATCTCTGCATTGAAGGGGGCACGCTGGTCTCTGTGCATTGAAAGGGGGCACGCTGGTCTCTGTGCATTGAAAGGGGGCACGCTGGCATTTCTGCAATGAAAGAGGGCACGCTGGCATCTCTGCATTGAAAGGGGGAACGCTGGCATCTCTGCATTGAAAGGGGGCACAATGGCATCTCTGCATTGAAAGGGGGCACGCTGGCATCTCTGCATTGAATAGGGACACGCTGGTATCTCTGCATTGAAAGGGGGCACGCTGGCACCTCTGCATTGAATAGGGACACGCTGGTATCTCTGCATTGAAAGGGGGCACGCTGGTATCTCTGCATTGAAAGGGGGAATGCTGGCATCTCTGCATTGAAAGGGGGCACGATGGCATCTCTGCATTGAAAGGGGGCACGGTGGCATCTCTGCATTAAATAGGGGCAGGCTGGTATCTCTGCATTGAAAGAGGGCAAGCTGGCATCTCTGCATTGAAAGGGGGGCACGCTGGCATCTCTGCATTGAAAGGGGGCACGATGATCTTTGCATTGAAAGGGGGCACGCTGGTATCTCTGCATTGAAAGGGGGCACACTGGCATCTCTGCATTGAAAGGGGGCACGCTGGCATCTCTGCATTGAAAGGGGGCACGCTGGTATCTCTGCATTGAAAGGGGGCACGCTGGCATCTCTGCATTGAAAGAAGGCACGCTGATCTCTGCATTGAAGGGGGCACGCTGGCATCTCTGCATTGAAAGGGGGCACGCTGACATCTCTGCATTGAAAGGGGGCACGATGATCTCTGAATTGAAGGGGGCACGCTGGTCACTGCATTGAAAGGGGGCACGCTGGTCACTGCATTGAAAGGGGGCACGCTGATCTCTGTGCATTGAAAGGGGGCACGCTGGTCTCTGTGCATTGAAAGGGGGCACGCTGGTCTCTGTGCATTGAAAGGGGGCACGCTGGTCTCTCTGCATTGAAAGGCGGCACGCTATACCTTAATTACCGAAGGCCCCTTTCACACTTTTGTGACCTCAAAATCACGCAATTTTTAACAGCTTTTTTTGCCGCAAAGCAATGCCTATTACATTTTTCTGTTTGCGCCCCCCCAAAAAATTATGAGCACCAGCCGCCACTGGCTGTGTGTTGAGTTATTTTGAGGGGACAGCAAATTTACACTGTTATACAAGCTGTACACTCACTACTTTACAATGTAGCAAAGTGTCATTTCTTCGGTGTTGTCACATAAAAAGATATACGGTAATAAAATCTTTACAAAAATGTGAGGGGTGTACTCACTTTTGTGAGATACTGTATGTGTGAACAATCTTGCTTGCC
Source organism: Pelophylax lessonae (assembly GCF_965119305.1). Classification (NCBI taxonomy): domain Eukaryota; kingdom Metazoa; phylum Chordata; class Amphibia; order Anura; family Ranidae; genus Pelophylax; species Pelophylax lessonae. Next base: position 518,719,181 of record NC_138771.1, read on the forward strand.
AGAAGGTTTGTAATTCTGTCCAACTAGTCTTGTGAACCAGGCTCCCCTACCAGACAGCATAGCCAAGGTCCCTGACCTCCAGCACAATTAAGCAGTGTAGCCTGGTCAAGGACCCAACTCCAACCTGCTGATTGGACAACAAAGAACCATTCGTTTTATAAGCTTGTTCATAGCGTTAGACTGGCATAGTGGTCAAGCCCTGACTAGCTTAGAGCCTTTCTGTGAACAAGTATGATATACCCATTGGTATATCATTTATCATTGTAGTCATTAAATTAGAACATTGCTTATTTCAAAATATTGCTCTGCTTTGAAAATAGACTGGTGGTCTTTTTTACTTGGGGGATGTCTTTTTCCTGCACACGCCTGACTTCCTGTTTTTGACAAGAGGAAAACAATGCACAGGAAGTCCTCATTTGAACAGAAATGTTTTGTAGTATTGTTCGTTGTCTTTTTACATTTTGTCACTTAGCTATCTTGCCACGTGTGACAAAGTGGTTGTCACCTTTTGATATCAGCATCTTATGTCATCAGTCAGGAGATTCTCCCTCCTTACTGCACATGCCGGGCCTGGAGACCATCCAATGGTAGATTTGCATGTATAGCCTTCGGAATGCACAGTCTGGCTTTAAAGTCTAACTCAATCTACACATTTTTGTTGTTTGGTTAGTGCAGGGTACTTCAGCTAAAGCTGAAGTTTAAAAGCAAATTCCACCTTTTTGGAGAAAAAAAAATAGTAAATGCACCCATATTCATTCAGCCCCGAAACATTTACCCCCCCTTCATGACCAGGCCATTTTTTGTTATACGGCACTGTGTGAATTTAACTGACAAGTGTGCAATCGTGCGACGCTGCACCCAACAACAGTCTGGAGGATCGGATGGGATCGGATGAGAACGGACAGGCGGTCCGTTCTCATCCGATCCCCCATAGAGGAGAGCGGGGATCTGACCGCTCCGTCTCTGCACACAGAACGGAGACGCAGCTGTCATCCGCCTGCTCAGCGGGGATCGGCAGATTGATCCCCGCTGAGCAGAATGGACTCCGTCGGGCGGTGCGCCCGTGTAAAAGGGGACTTATGTGCTATATGTTGCCATGTGGTGTGAAGCTGCTGAGCTGAAAGGGTGGGGAATTAGGAGTCATGGGCTGCCAGTTTAGTATATTACTTCTTCTCTCTGGAATTCTGATTTGTTACTAGACAGGGTCTCTTTAATGTGTACTCAGGGGAGCACAAACTTTACATTCCTCCCTTTTCGCAGCCTTCCACATGCCTGCCTCTTTGTATAATCACCTTCGACAAGGAAGCATATTACGTAATGAAAAGCAGAACCACATCTGATTATCGTAACCGGAGATTTTCATGTGTTACTAAACTTTCCGTGCTAATTAAAAGCAATCCTAAGTGCCCAACGCAGTGACTTCACCAGGTTCAGAAAGGTGACTTCCTATTGGCCAGCTGGAAAGGCCATATAGAAATAACGGTAAATACACATATTTCCTGACGTTGACAAGAATTTAGATTTCGAGTTTGAACCCGGCTGACAAGTCACGCAAGGTGAAGTTATGTTTACCTTGAATTTGCCTTTCAAAAATATCCACTTGGCTTCACCATAGGAAAATCTATTGTACATTAATATAATAAATTGTAGCGTTTTGTTGGATTCATGTCTGTGTCTAATGTGTAAGGCTCCATTCACACCAATGCAGTTTTTTTTGCGTTTTGTAGCAAGGCAGGACATTTTTTTTAACATGGGTTCCTTAGGAACACGCTCACATCAATCCATTTTTGTGCCGCTGCGTTTTTGGAAAGGGTCAGGGACTTTTTTAAACGCAAAACACTTTTTTTTGTGTGTTTTTTTGGTTCAAAATTCAATGGAGAAGCAGCAGAAAAGCATGTTGTGCTTTTTACCATGATTTTGCCACAATTTGCGTTTTTAACCACTTTAACCCCGCCCGCCGCAGTTTTACTGCGGCAGGCAGGCACTCGTGGGCAAAGTGACATAATACTACGTCGCTCGCTCAGGAGGCTGTAGGGGGCGAGCGCCCACCTTCACTCGTTGGCCGGGGAGTTAGTGCGTGTGAACGATTGCTGCCGGCCACTCACGATCTCCCACAGCTGAGGGAGAAAGACCTACGGCTGATGTAAACACAGCCGTCTGTCATTCTCCCTGAAGTGATCACAGAGGCTATGTGATCCTGCTATATGGGATCACATATCTCTGTGATTACTTCACAAGCGCGCGCCCCCTGACAGTTTGAATCACGCCCCTAGGGACACACTTAACCCACTGATCACCAGTAATGTTAACCCCTTCCCTGCCAGTGTCACTTTTACAGAAACAGTGCATATTTATAGCACTGATTACTGTAGTAATGTCACTGGTACCCACAGAAGTGTCAAAAATGTCAGTTAGGGGTCCGATCTGTCCGCCGCAATGTCGAAGTCCTGCAAAAAAAATCGCCGCCATTACTAGTTAAAAAAAAAAAACAATACAATAAAAATGACATAAATCTTTCCCGTAGTTAGTAAACCCAATAACTTTTGCACAAACCAATCAAAATATGCTTATTGCGATTTTTTTTTTTTTATCAAAAATAAGTAGCAGAAAAAAAATTGGCCTAAAATTTTAAAAAATGTAGACTTTTACATTATTTTTGAGAATTTCATATAAAAAAATATGAAAAATATTGTTATTTTTTTCAAAATTGTCGCTATTTTTTTGTTTACAGCGCAAAAAATAAAAATCGCACAGGTGATCGAATACCACCCAAAGAAAGCTCTGTTTGTGGGAAAAAAAGGACGTCAATCTCGTTTAGGTACAGCATCGCACGGCCGCGCAATAGGACCTGGTCATTGAGAAGCCAAATCCTCCGGGGCTAAAGTGGTTAAACCTGCCCAACAACAAATCCCCCCCCCCCCCCCCGCGCACAATGCAAATCGCGGTGCAATCTCAGTAAAATCACTGCAAAATTGCGGTTAAAAAAAAAAAACAGCAAAGGGAACTACAGAAACACTCAAAAGCAACATACATAGGTGTGATTCAAGCCTAAAGTGGGGTACACACTATAAGAAAAACAGGCGAACGATCGTCCAAATTTCCTCGTTGTTTCACAGCAAACCGGAACCGATGAGCGAAAATTTTCATATGACAAAGGCTTTTTTTTTTTGTTTATTTTTCTGATCATGGGCAGTCTTTCTTTTCTGATTTTTCTAGTACAAAAATGGTACACATTTTCCCGTGCAAGAAACATTTTGGAGTTTGTCCCTTTGAGAATTTTCGTATGAAAATTCAGAATCGGCTGTTGAAAGTTGTGTACACATTATACGAAAATCGTACAAAAATTGTTTGGACAAAAATGTTCGCCTGATTTTCTTATAGTGTGTACAAGCCTTAATGCCCCATACACACGTGCAGATTATCTGAAGACTTTTGTCTTCATATTTACCTTTTCTATGTAGTGCAAGGGCCTGCCGGATTGCATACAAATTGAAAGTGTTTAGGTTTGACCTCATATTATATGGTTTTGGTAAGTCTGCAGACAAAAGTCTTCAGATAATCTGCACGTGTGTACGGAGCATAAGAGTAACATCTCCAGCTATTTATAACTTCTCACAGAGATTACGGTAAATCCCCCCCCCCCCCCCCCCAGAGAGCCTTAACCGACCATATACTGTTGATATACAGCAGCAAGGCAGCTCTCCTGCGCAGGAGCACGTACCTAGTATGCGATCCTGCACTTCTGGGTTCGGGGCGCATGCATGCGCCGGCAGCGGCCGCCTGCTCTCGCTGTGATTAGACACAGCGCTTGCTAATTGTCAGGTATGGCGGCACCTGTCGATGCTTCGGTACACAGGCAGAATGGTGGTCTGCCTATGTAAAGAAGGCAGATCGCCGTTTTGTCACTACAAAAGACATAGAGCCTGTGTCTCTGCTAAGCAGGGGCACGATCCATGTCTTCTCCTAGTACAAGCACCTCCCCCACAGTAGTTAAGCACTGATCAGGCACACAGTTAACCCTTTGATCACCCCTGATGTTAACCCCTTCCCTGCCAGTGTCATTAGTATAGTGACAATGCATATTTTTTTTTAGCACTGATCACTTTATTAGTGTCACTGGTCCCCAAAAAGTGTCAAAAGTGTCCCGACTGTCTGCTGCAATATCACAGTCCCAGTATAAGTGGCTAGTAAAAAAATAAATAAATCAAAATATCCCATAGTTTGTAGATGCTATAACTTTTTTACGCAAACCAATCAATATACGCTTATTGGGATTTTTATTTTTTTTACCAACATGTATGTTGTAATGTATACACATTGGCCTAAATTGATGAAGATATTTGATATTTTACATTTTTTTATTGGAAATGTTTTATAGCAAAATGTAAAAAATATATATATTTTTTTTTTTCAAAATTGTCTGCCTTTTTTTGTTCATAGCGCAAAAAAATACAAAAACCACAGAGGTGATTAAATACAACAAAAAAAAGCACTATTTGTGGGGGAAAAAAGGACATATATTTGTTTAGGTACAGCATTGCACGACCACGCAATTGTCAGTTAAAATAACACAGTGCCATAAAAAATGGCCTGGTCATGAAGGGAGGTAAACCTTCCGGAGCTGAAGTGGTTAATCTGCTTTTCTCTCCAGAAGGAGAGCACCATTTTGTTCAGGCATCTTCTAGGATCACTATCTAATTCCAGGACTGAGATGCTGGCAGAGATGACACAATCATGTAAATATGGGTGTCTGTGCAGTTCATGGCTTTGTTCACAAGTTACAATCTGATCACTGGGAGAGAGGAGGTTGAGAAAATGCCTTCTCCTGCATACAATAGACACATGACATCGTCTCAGCCTAGGAAAGACACTGACTGGAGCTCAAGGATGGATTTTTAATAGAGAAAACTGGAGCTCTTTTGAAACATGACACTGTTGCTGTGTATTGTGAGATGTTAGGAATGTATTCAATCAGATAATAAACGCATTTTACTTACCCGATCCTCCACTCTATTGGCAGATGGTGCTCCCTATGCTCCTGCAGTGGACTCAGCATTTTCATGTCCAATGCAGGGCTATGATGACATCAGACCTAAATTCCTGGACCTAAATGAGCAGGTAACCCCTGCAGGGCAAGCTCAGTCCAACAAGGGAGAGGTTTTCGTTTTTTCCTGGAGTTTAGGCAGGGCCGGTTCTACCATAAGGCGGCTTAAGCAGCCGCTTTAGGGCACCAGGATAGGGGGGTTCTAAATCACCCTACTAATACTCCGTCTCTTCTGCAGGCCCCAATCATGCTGGCCTCCCTCCCTCCAGGCCATATACTTGACTGAGGGACCTGCAGAATGCCGAGGCTTCGGTTATCTATATAAAACATTAAACACTTGACCCACCCCCCCCCCCCCTTCCAAAATGACCAGACGACACATTTTATTTGGAGTTGAATGGCCGATGCAGCCTTTTTATTACAAACCATTAAATACAACCTTCACAAGAAAACAAGTTTAATGCATATAATACAGTCAATGCATACGTATACGATTAACTGGTTGTGTCTGCCACCCAATCAAAGGACCCCAGCCGCAACTACACCAGCTCAGAGACAATTAACTACTTACGTACTAACAGATACAACCTAGCTAACACCCTGATGTTACCACCGTATTGTTAGGAAGGGACACCCATACCTCAGATGGGCTCAACCCACAATTTTCCACAATTATTTAACCAGCACCGCCTTCAAAGACCCAATAGGCCCTCTGCCACAGCACACGAGCATGACACCTAATGCACGTGTTGCCCCCCAAACCCAGAAGGCCCGCTGAATACCCTCCTGCAATCCTAGATGCCACAAATCAATGCCGATGGCATTCAAATGCACACCATCTCTTCTTTCCCTATTTCAGGCAAAAAACCTTGTTACCTCCTTGTTCACCTTTATTCTGGCTTTGTTGATCTTTTCAACAGAGTGAACCATATGCCACTCAGAACTGGCAACTATATCGGACCACACAAATATGTTATCTGAGAAAAAATGACTGAAGTCGTGAAAAAATCAAACTTAATATCCAGTATTAGCTCACGCATGGAGCGCAAGCCAAGGTCATTACCCCTGACATGCAAGAGGACCACATCAGGGGTCCTGTCCAATCTAGAATAAAGATGCATGTCGGGCAAGATCCTAGACCACAGGATACCTGAAACGCTCAGCCAGCAAACTCTGAGCTCACTCCTGTACAAGCCTTACTGCCTACCGTCTGTCCTAACATCCGTCCACCTGGCACCTCAGAAAAACATATGATTGACCCAGGATCCACACAAAGCACAGCACGGAATCAGCAAGAAAAAAGAAAACGGAGAGGGGGAAATACAACACTCCCAAGAATCCTAACCAGATCAACAAACAACAAGAGGATAGGAAACATTAAATATTGAAGACAGTTTGTGCCCTATAAGACGGCACAACTTAGCCCAACCCAACAGATAGCAAACTTTATGAGTTACAATAAATGAGGGCACACATATGACCAAAATCTGACTGATTGCCACCGCCCAATGCGCTGAACGACCTGTTAATTATGTTCCCATCGGACCGCTTCCATTGCCACCTCAATCCGAAAGTAATAGGAAGAATAGTTGTTTGTACTCAAACCAGTGGACGACAGGCATTTCCTTAACACCGCCCTAAACTGGAATTGGTAAATTGCTGTCCCATCCGTATGCATAAGGACTCTTTCACACAGGCCATTCAGATCCGCCTGTACGTTTTTTTAGCGGATCTGAACTGTCCCCCCATGCATCCCTATGGGGCATCGGATGTCAGCTGAGACATGTCCGCTGACATCCGATCCAATCCGTCAAATCTGGACGAATGGAAACCCTATTTTCCATCCGTCCAGCGAATCGGATGGGAACGGACCGACGGTCCGTTCCCATCTGATTCTCCCATAGAGATGCATGGGGAACTGACAGCTGTGTCCTCGCACACAGCGCGGAGACACAGCTGTCATCTTCCTGCTCAGCGGGGGATCGGCGGATCGATCCCCCGCTGAGATAAACAGAGTCCGTCCGATGGACGGACAGTGTGAAAGGTGCCTAAAGATTTGACCGAAGCCGTGAAAAAAACCCACAGCCTGGACAGGGAAAACTGGAAAAGAGGGAACCACACACAGCTCAATCCAAGAACCCCTCCTACTGACCTGTGTTAGATTTTCAGTATACACCACCCTCACCAATTTTTTTTCGGCTCACCAATTCCCTCACCCGAAAAGCCCCAAAAAAGGCCAGCACAAAGACGGCCCGGAACAAAGCAACCTCATAGGTGGAACAACAAACCCTATCCAAGTGACCCACTACAGCACCAAGAACTTCAACTGAAACTGGGCGTCAAGCATCTGCCTGGCCAGAAAATACCTTAGTAACATCTCAATACCAATAAAATAAAGCAACACGTGTACATCATCATGCTCACGAGAACACCCCCCCCCCCCCCAACTTCATTCACCAGATTGCTCCATTCCTTCCACACTCTGTAGTATGAGGACCAAACTGACGCACATACCGAATGACGAATTGAGAACATTGAAGTGGCAATGCAATGCTCCACAGATGCTTGGGGCATGGAATTCCGCACTGCTCCGCTGCCAACTGAGAGAATCTGTCCCACTGGAAACGAGACAAGCATCAGCCACTCAGTTATCAACTCCTGGAACGTGCACAATTCCATGGACAGTACCTTGGAAAACAGTTCCAGAACAGCCAAATTATGCACTAAGCCAACCTCTCTCCATTCAACTGGCCAACTCTCAGCACTTCAACAACCCTGACAGTAGGTTCCATAACCAGCAGAGCCCGCCGCGTTAGTGAACAGTTTTTGATCAAAATTGGAAATCACCTGCTCCTGCCAAAGAAACCGATCATTGTAAGAAACCAGAAATGAATCCCTCACTCGCATGTCCTCACGCTGATCCTGCCCCAGCTGAATATAAGGATATAAGGATGTGGTGCCTTAATGCCAACTGTAGCAACTGCCAGTTATCTACAAAAAACATGGCCAATGGGCATACTGCAACAAGCAAAATTCAACTTGCCCAAGAGAGATTGCAAAGCACGAAGTGGAATTTTTTTTTTTATTTTGCATTGCCTGGTGGCAGAAACCGTCCCCATTAAGATCTTCAAGTTTGTCCAAAGACAAATGGTATTCCATCGCCACGGCATCTATGACAATACCTAGAAATGGCAAGGGCCCTCAGTTTTGTCAGGGGCCAATGGCACATCAAAAAACTAGAAAAATGTTGAACCATGGCCAAAAGTGAGCACAGATAGTACTTCCAGCAGACCCTATGCACAAGATATCATCTAAATAATGGATGACTGAATTAAGCCTGGAAACATCCTGAACTACCATTTCCAAAAAACTAAACATTTAAACAACAATGACCAAGAAATGGCACAGTCTATGGGTAAACATCTATCAACAAAAATTCTGAACTTGCCATTTGCACCCCAGCCGAAGCCAACAACGAACCTTTACCATACCTACGAACCCAGGACACTGCCATATCAAAAGAAGTATAGGACACTGTGCAAAGCTCAAGATCAATGGCATAATTCACTTAACCACCTTTAGGATGCGAGTGAGGAATGAGGTGTAACTTATTGTGTTCTTTTTTGGGGATAATACCAAAAGGGGAAATACTGGCGGTGAATCAAAAGGAACAGCCATGCAAACCAAAGTTTTCCTGAAAACGACTGCTGGATGTAAATGAGATGACTGCAAGTTATTTGCCATAGGAGGAACAACCAGCAACTGGCAGAGTACCAGAAAAACCCTACGAGAAACCCAGCTGCAACACACAAGCTGCCTCGCTGTTAGGATAACGCTTTAGGAAAGGCGCCATCTTTTCTAACCTCACCGGCATCTTTCCTCTTTCCAGGATTGCCTCCTTTTTCTTTTCCTTGCTTGGTGCATAAAGACAGCGAATGAGACCCTCCACACCCTGATCAGCACACTGTGCCAAACTTGCACTATATTGCCAACATAACCCCCTGTGTTTTGTGGCCGGTTGTGAAGAGAATACTGCACCCCTGGCCCCACCCTGAAAGGAAACTTTGTGAAGACTACATCAGTTTCATCCAGAGACTGATGTTCTTGTGGTCCCAATGTAAGGTAGGCTGGACTGCCTTGTTCTGATGAACCTGCTTGTCATATGGCGCTTTTCCACTGCATGGAACCGTACCGGTTCGGCACGCTTTTGTGCTTTTCCACTGCTGGTACCGCATGGTATAGGGTCGGAACGGTTCGGTACGGTACGGTATAGGTTTGCTTTTCCACTGCATGGAACCGAACTGAAAAAACAGTACCTACTCGATTGTGGTTCCAACAGGTACCAAACTGGTACCATATCCCACAATCCTATGCATGCAGTCACTACTAGCCACTGATTGGTCAGAGAATCCCACCCACCCCGTTGTTATCCCACCCACTTAACTTTAGTACTACTTTAGTGGAAAAGCAAACCTATACTGTACCGTACCGAACCGTTCCATCACCGTACCATGCAGTACCAGCAGTGGAAAAGCAAACCGGGCCAAGCAGGGCCGAGTAGAGCCGAGCCGGTACTAGCCGGTACTTGCAGTGGAAAAGTGCCAATAGTGAAACCAAGCAACCCCACCATAGACTCACTGGGGTTAACTGATAGGGTCCAGATGAGGAAAAAAAGGGGGAAGCAATTCTCAGGGGTCTTTTCCACAATGACTCTAGCTAAAACTGAATATGCCTACAACCAGTTTGAAAATGTTTGGGGAATCAACCAATACTGCTGTTTTTCTTCATCCTCCTTCTTACTTTTATCTCGTTTAACTTTAAACCTAAATTTCACCAATGGCAACAAAGAAAGGTTACCACATACTCACTCTTCCATATATGCTCTGCTATAGGGCGGCCCAGAAGTGGTTAATAAAGTTACATGCATTTTTAGCCGATTCAGTGGCGCTCAATTTTTTCCTTCTTTAATTGCATTTGAAGGTTGCAGAGACCTTTTCAGGCTGAGTGCCTTGCGCTTGAAGTGGGATGATTTCTGTCAGGAGGTAGTAGCTCGGTCACACCTGTTACAGTTTTTTAAATCTTTAGCTTTCGCTAAAACAACATGAGTGATCCTGCCATAAGGGACCTTGTTTAGGTGCTTCCTGTTATGGGGTGAAAACTGTGCCCTAAATGTGCTTCTCTGTTGTCTCCTTGAATGGATTGCCATTGATGTATACAACCAAAACACAAACCAGATCAGCCGCTTTTCGTCATAGGGAACACCTTTGTTCTATCAGACACTTCCAGTTAGAACTCAAAAGCTCCTTAGCGCCTTTATTTAGAGACAGAACTGTCTTTATGGCTTGACAGCAAAAAATGAATGTGTTGTTTTGTTTCTAATTTTACACCTATTTTCATGTGCAACAGCTAAACAAATATCACGAGTCAGTAAAATGCTCTGTGGAAATGGTTTGGATGTGAGATAAGCGTTCTAGGCCCAATCAGGACAGGAAGAGATCAGGAAGAACAAACATTTCAAAGGAAATGATCATGACAAAAACATATAAACCGGCCTCAGAAGGGATAATTGAACAGAGGATCCCAGAGTGTCTTCTTTTCCTTTTTCTACTTGCCCTAAATTTGTATTTTTAAAAAACAATGACGTAATCCAGTAAGAGCTTGTTCTCACCACATATCGTGAATTACTGTGTGCATAACTCATATGTGCCGATATGAATGTGCGCTGTCCTGTGCTAAAATGCCTTGCATTTTTTCCTTGTTTTAAAATCTTTGATGTAATTCTATGCGCTGCAGCATGTTGCAATGCTTTACAGTGAGGTTCAATGTGCTGCTTTGTGCAGAAATTCAACATATCCCATCTTTCAGCACCCATAAATGTAGTGTGTTGGTGTAAACTGAAGCCATAGGGCATCAAACACATTGCTTGTTCTTGCAGTGGGACTGCATTGGGGCAGCACAATAATTTTCCCAGGCCATAGCCCATTATGCTGGAGATGTAGTTCCCAGACAAGTGCACTACTCCACATCTTCTGGGATTGGCTCACCTCATTCTGGCAAAAGGTCCTGCAAATTGTTTACAAATTTACAGACATTTCCCTCGTTGACAACATGGCAGCAGTGCTCCTAAACCTGACCCAGGCATCCAGTAAGAGATACCGTAAATCCCTGCTGAAGCATCTGCTAAATGCAGCTAGGGCATGCATCCCCAGCATGTGGAAACAGCAATCTCCACCTATGGTGTTACAATGGTTTGCCAGGGTGAATGACATTCAGCAGATGGAAGCCCTGACAGCTGCCCTCAAGGATAAGACGGAGGAACATAACACACGCTGGCTATACTGGGACAAGTTCCGGTCCTTGGATGACTATTGGCGCTTTTCCACTGCATGGAACCGAACGGTTCAGCTCGCTTTTGTGCTTTTCCACTGCTGGTACCGCATGGTATAGTGTAGGAACGGTTCGGTGCGGTACCGTAAGGTGGCGCTTTTCCACTGCATGGAACCGAACGGTACGTCTCTCAAAAACAGTACCTACTCGATTGTGGTTCCAACAGGTACCATACCCGGTACCATATCCCACAATCCTTTGCATGCAGTCACTACTAGCCACTGATTGGTCAGAGAATCCCACCCCGTTGTTATCCCACCCACTTAACTTTAGTACTACTTTAGTGGAAAAGCAAACCATACCGTACCGTACCGAACCATTCCAACACCGTACCATGCGGTACCAGCAGTGGAAAAGCAAACTGGGCCAAGCAGGGCCGAGTAGAGCCGAGCCGGTACTTGCAGTGGAAAAGGGCCATATTTGGCCTATCCTTAAGCTGATCCCCCTGTGGGACTTCGACGCCTCGCGCCATCGGCCCCACCGGAGCTCCCTACCCTCCCTGCTCCCTTACTTTTCCTCTTCTCATGTCTTTTCTTTTACTCCTTTTCTCGACACCTAGCGTGTCGTCTTTTTTCCCCAATCTACAAAAGAAAGTTACTCGGTATGCATTAAAAACTTGGTGCATTTACTGTGAGGGTTGAGCAGAGAGCCCAATATTGTGTATTGTCCACTTTTTGTTCCCTACCTTGCAGTGATTCAATACCCGCTAGTTAGTATTTTTTTTGTTATCTTTCTTGGTCTGTTCATGCCTTTTCAGTTTCCAAATTTGTCTTCCATCACACTACAAGACCTAATACAGGATATATTGGCTGTAGAGGCTACAGCCCACAGTTACAGTTCAAGGATACTTTCTAATGTGGTGGTGGAACCTTGTCTGTTACCTCATTGATATCCATTGCCGCCTGTTGTGGTTGTATTATTGTTTATACTTGGATTTCATTGACTGTGATTTGTCATGTAATAATGTTATGTTCTATTGCATACCTTAAATAAAAAAAAAAAAAATGAATATTAACGCAATGTTTTGGATTTCCCAGAACTATCCCAGAGTTCGAAGATTTGCCTTTGGAAAATGCTTGTTCTTGGCAGTGTCCTTGATTTTTAAATTAAAGTGAAATTAAAGTAGATCAAAAGTCACAGCATACACTTTCAGTTTTAGAACATTGGCATAATATTAATACAAACAATAATTTTTGACAATATAATATAAGCTTACTTGAAAAATCTCTTTTGAACAACTTCCTGGTACCAGATAGCCGGCTGTTGGACAGAGTTCCTCATCTTGGACCTCAGTCCTGATGATGTCTTGGGTGATGTCCCAGGGTCACAGTGTCATCCCTATTTTGAGTTACTCTATAAGGCATTTTTTTTACAGTGATACTCTGTATTCCAAAGGCTGTTTTTTTTTTTTGAACATGTGACCAGCAGCAGAGGACTAGAAGCTCCTGCTTATGTTTCCCTGCAGACGGGCTGGGAAAGATCTGGGTCATGTGACAGCTGTATTATTGATTAGGAAAAAGGTACTTTGATTTTTTTAAAATTTAAAATAAATACAGTGCTATCATCCACATACAGAAAGAGAAGGATTAATGTAAATTAAACAGTGTGTGTTTAGTATGTATACCGGGGACAGGGATTAAAACAATTGTTAGTCTGTACTGGGTGCTGAACAGATCAGTTGGAGAGTGAAGGAACAGTAAGTATATGCTAGGGAAGGGGTAGGGGATTAAAGCAAACTTGATGCTTTGTCTTGAATTGGCAAAGAACAGGTTTGCATCTAATGCAGAAAAGATTTACGTTTGTCTACCGAGCAGACTGTTCAGATCGATCACACTGGTCTGCAAGTGGTTAACGGCCCTGCCCACCCCTGCTCCTTCTCCGGTGAAAAATCTGGATTTGTTTGGAGGGCTGATTGAAGATCTGCAGGTTTTCCAAGAATCAGAATCCCAAGTGAAAAAGTCAACGACTGCCAAATCTTTTCCAGGAATGGGGGAAAGAGGAGAGGGCCATAAATTAAACCCAAAATATATGTCTTTTTTTTTTTTTTTTTTGCGGGTGGATTGTTGTAATATGAATCTACGAGCTGACTGCGCATTCTGAGGACCTAGGAAATTTTTCAGAAACAAGAAACTTCAAAACAAAAAGAAAAAAAAATGATATGAGAAAAGCAGGTAGTGACTAATATTTTGTTCAGATTAATAGAAGCCAAATTTTCTGAATCATTAGTATTACTAACAATATGTCTCTGGAGGAACGTTTTATGTGGTACTATAGAAGTTAAATTGGTTTGAAATAAAAACAACATCTTCACTTAATTTAGAGAGGAAGTAAACTTCCATCTTTAAATTTCGCCTATAGGTTAGCCTATAATAAGGTAGTGTAATGGCGCTTTTCCGCTGCATGGAACCGAATGGTTCGACTCACTTTTGCGCTTTTCCACTGCATGGTACCACATGGTATGGTGTAGGAACGGTTCGGTACGGTACGGTACGGCGGCGCTTTTCCACTACATGGAACCGAACAGTACGGCTTGCTTAAACAGTACCACCTCGGTTGTGGTTCCAAGAGGGCCGTACCGATACCATATCCCACAATCCTTTGCATGCAGCCTTGACTGTTTTGTCACTACTAGCCACTGATTGGTCAGAGAATCGTTGTTATCCCACCCACTTACTACTTTAGTGGAAAAGCAAACTGTACCAAACCGTACCGAACCGTTCCAACGCGGTACCGTGCGGTACCATGCAGTGGAAAACCAAACCGAGCCAAGCAGGGCCAAGCAGGGCCAAGTGGAGCCAAGCCAGTACTTGCAGTGGAAAAGTGCCATAAATATCTCCTAAACCTGCACCGTTTAGGAGATATTTACTGTACATGAAGCCAGTGAAATCACTGGCGAATGCTCTCTGAAGGAAGGGCCGCCTGTGCCATTCCTTCAGAGCCCTCTGCCGTGACTGGTGACATCATCGCGGCTCCGGCCAGTTACAGAGCCGGAGTCTGCGAACCCAGAGGCAAGACCTGTGAGGATGGAAGCTGTCTTAAGCGATGACATTGAATCGCTGGAAGGCATAGCTTTTAGGTAGGTTTCATATAATTTGCTAGTATGCGATGCATGCTAGCACATTATGCCTTTGCCTTGCAGGTAAGAAAAAAAATAATCGCACAGCTGTTTACAATCGCTTTAAAGGGTCAGTCCACCCAAAACTATTTCAGAAACTGGAATTCTGAAGGGTTAAAGCTGAAGTTTAGGTATGGCAATTTTTACAATCTTTGGTTTGGACCAATGTAGGCATGTAGTGCAACACCTGTGGGATCCCTATGGAAGCTGAGCTGGAAATCACTGTATTATGCACCATTACTACATTTATTGCCACTAATTTCTAGGTTTCCTGCCAAGCGGCTGCCCTGCTGCATACTGAAAATTCACTAAATGGTTGAGGTGGAGATTGTGATGTCACCTCCCCATCTTTCTACCTCGTCCAATCATTTTTAAAAAAACAATGGAAAGTAGTCCCTGAATGGCGACCATGCCAATGCAGCAGGGCAGGCGCTTGGAAGTATCAGTACCTAATACAGTAATTTTCAGCTTCCACACAGCTATGGCACATACATACTTCCATTTGTCCAAGCTGGACCAACATAACTATGTAAAAAACTGCCATGCATAAACTTCAAATATAAAGTGGAAGGCAAATCAGAACCTAACTAAGCCTAAATCTACTCCCGCCCCCATTCTAAGCCTATTCTATTCACTATGAAAAAGAAAAAAATCTATACTTACCTATTCTGAAGTCACTCGGGTCCACCACATGATCTCTCCAGCGCTGGCTTCAGTGAAGAGGAGAGATCACCAACAAGGCCTGGGCGATGACGTCACCCATTGGCTTACTATGGGGCATCCGTTGTTGGCTGTCCCTCCTCTACACTGAAGCCGGCACTGGAAGTTGATCATGTGACTGGACCTAAGAGACTTCAGAATAAGATAACATAGACCTCTTTCCTTTCACAAGGTAGATAGAATAGGTTTAGAATAGGGTGGGAATAGATTTAAGTTTAGATAGGTTTTGACTTGCCATCCACTTTAAACTTTTGTTTATTGAAAGCTTGGCTCTGAGTTCCCAGGTGTACATACATTGGCCATTATGAGGGACTCCAACCCTCCCTGCTAGATTTTGTATTTATTTTATATATCATGAAAAAGATAATAGGCGGAGCTGGAACATACAAAGGGAATATTTTTAAGAATAGCTATAGTTAGGAGTAACCTGCAATATGAAAATTTTTTGTTTTTGGGTTTAACCGCTTGCCGACCGCCGCACGACTATTTACTGCGGCAGTCAGCCTCGTACAGGCAAAACGACGTAGGGCTACGTCGCTCGCCCACGAGCCTCTAGGAGGCAAGCGCGCGCCACCAGAGGTGCGCTCCCACTCCCGCTCGTTCCCTGCCTTCCCCGCGCGAGTGACCGGCAGCTCCGATGTCCGCCGGTCACTCTCAATCTCCCGCTGGAGAGGAGAAAGGCAGGCGGCTAATGTAAACAAAGCCGTCTGTCATTCTCCCTGGTGTAACAGCAGAGATCATACGATCCTGCTATGTAGGATCGTATGTCTCTGTGGTTACATCACAAGCCATGCCCCCCCACAGTTAGAATCACGCCCCTAGGGATACATTTAACCACTGATCACCAATAAAGTTAACCCCTTCCTTTCCAGTGTCATTTTTACAGTAACAGTGCATATTTATAGCACCGATTACTGTAGTAATGTCACTGGTACCCCCAAAAGTGTCAAAAATGTCAGTCAAGGGTCCGATCTGTCCGCCGCAATGTCGCAGTCCCGCAAAAAAAAAAAACAATAAAAATTACATAAATCTTTCCCGTAGTTAGTAGACGCAATAACTTTTGCGCAAACCAATCAAAATATGCTTATTGCGATTTTTTTTACCAAACATATGTAGCAGAAAACAAATTGGCCTGAAATGTTAAAAAATTTTGATTTTTACATTTTTTTGGGGAATTTCATATAAAAAAATGTGAAAAATATTGTTATTTTTTCAAAATTGTCGCTTTTTTTTGTTTATAGCGCAAAAAGTATAAATTGCACAAGTGATCAAATGCCACCAAAAGAAAGCTCTGTTTGTGGGAAAAAAAGGATGTCAATTTCATTTGGATACAGCGTCACACGACCACTCAATTGTCTGTTAAAATCAAGCAGTGCCGAATCGCAAAATAGGCCCTGGTCTTTGAGCAGCCAAATCCTCCGGGGCTTAAGTGGTTAATACCAGTTTAACGGCTTGCTGACCACATCGTTTAGATGTACAATGGCAAGGCGGCTCTCCGGCACTGGATCACATACCTAGTATGTGATCTGGAGCTTCCGGGTAAGGGGCGCACATGTGCACTGCGGCTGTGCTGTGAGTAGACAAGGCCCAAGCCGATCAGCGACTTTTGTCTGCCAGCACCCGCTGATTGGCGAGGAGAGATACTATGTATCCCATAGTTTGTATATGCTTTAATTTTTGTGCAAACCAATCATGTATCATATATATATATACGCTTATTGAGATTTTTTTTTTACCAAAAATATGTAGCAGAATACATATTGGTATTGGCATGGTCAATATTGACTGGCATGGTCGCCTCACAGGTCGCCGCAGGTCGCCTTCCATAGGGAAGCTGCGGACCCGTTCTAATAGGAGCGACACAAGTTGCTCCGACTTAGAAAAAGGGTCCGGAGCTTCTTTGGGGCGACCAGGAGGCGACCGCCATAGACTTCAATGATATGAAGTCCGTGGCGGCCGCTCCGAGGTCGCGGCGCGCTGCTCGCACCGCGATCTCGGAGGTCGCCCCGGGAAGTAGCGTCGCTCGTATGTGAACGGGCACTTATGAAGATGTTTTATTTTTTTATTTTTTGTATTGGATATGTTTTATAGCAGAAAGTAAAAAATATTGTTTTTTTTTTCAAAATTGTTGGTCTTTTCTTTATAGCACAAAAAATAAAATAAAAAATAAAGGTGATCAAATAGCACCAAAAGAAAGCTCAATATGTGGGGAAAAAAGGATATATATTTCATTTGGATACAGCGTTACATGACTGTACAATTGTCAGTTAAAGTAATACAGTGCCGTATCGCAAAAAATAGCCTGGTTTTGAAGGGGGCAAATCTTCTGGAGGTCAAGTGGTAAGACTAATCATACACATTAAGGTCATATAACTTGTTTTACTGAATATTTAAGGACTGGGCATTATAATGTAGAATGTGGATTAGGCACAAATATAAATTGGACTATTAAGGATATATTCAAATAAATTGGTATAATACAGCATATGTGATTACTGAATTGAGTTAAGCCCCTTTCACACTTGTGCGACTTGTCCTGCGACTTAGGAATGTAAAGTGCCAATGATTTCCAATGAGTACCATTCATATCTGTGTGACTTCAAGTCGCAACAACTTCCAAGTAGTCCCTGCACTACTTTGGCCTGACTTTGATGCGTTTTGAGGTCTTTAGACCTCAAGATTACACAGGCATTGCTTCAAGTCCAGTCAAAATCGCAGCAAATTATCGCAGCAAAATCGCGGTACAATCACGCAAATTTCGGGTCGCATGAGTGTAAAAGGAACCTTAGTATTTGAATATTGTGGTTTTGGTTTGGTACACAGGATGACACAAATGATTATGGAACTTCTGTTAGAATTTTTTTAAATTAACTTTTTTGTTTAATTTAATTTTATTTATTAAAGTAAGTGCTGGATAAATGACGCAGTTATAAACTAGCAACTTACGACTAACCACAAGAAAATAAGAAAGGTAATGATCCTTGTGGATACCACTCAGTGAACTATTAAGAGAGAAGAGCAGACTGCAGATGACACTTCCACAATTTATAGGACGCGGTTCACGCATTGAGAATCGGTAATGCTACATCCAGGAGTAATTAGATATGCCTAAGCGCCTTATGAAAGAGAAAAATAACCAATCCAAATACCTTTTCCTGCACACAAGAGTCACTGCTAATGCTCTGGAATTAAAGATCCATTCGCTCATGGCCAGGATCTTGTCAAGCTGTAATTATTTAAGGCTTCACTCAATGACCGGTCTATGATCTTAAGTACATAATGAAGGGAGATCAGGTAGAACTAGTGCTGTAATATTGTTATGTTCTAAATGGATAGTTAGAGAATTAATGAACGCTAAAGGAAGTCTTGACTGTGCTTAGGGTTTACGATAATAATGTTTAACTTGGAATGCTCATTGCTGAAATTAAAGAATATCTAAACTCAAGAACACAGAATGTAATATATTGCAACTTAGCAGTCCTTGAAGGGTTGGTTCACCTTTACCAAACAAAAATGCCTATGCAGATAAGGGACATTTGGAAGATGAAAACAAACTGTGCAGCTATGACTAAAGTTGAAAAATGCCCTTGCTATAGGTGTAGGCCATTTACGTGCCTCCTGAAGCCTGAGTGGAATACTCCTGGGATGTTGCTTAGACAGGCCTAGTCATTACTGTTCACCTTCACCATCACAGAAGTGAGCTCCTAAATTCTGAACTCAGAACTACTGCATCAGGGAAAAAGCTCCCTCCTGTGATGATTGAGGTGAGCAGTGATAAATAGGGCTCTCCTAGCAACGCCCTAACAACGTCCAGGGAGTATTTCAGTCAGGCTTCAGGCGGTACATAAATGGCCTACACCTATAGCAAGGGCATTATTCAACTTTGGTCAGAGATGCACAGTTTGTTTTTATCTACAGACACGCCTTACCTTCATAGGCAATTTTTTGTAAAGGTGAACTAGCCCCTTTTGCTGTCCATTGATGGATTGAAATTCAGTCAATGCAGCAGGGACTGGGCCAGAGACGATTGACTTATTTTGACCTGGCTTGTTGGAAAAATGTTCTTCAGTCAACACTACAGCCAATTAGCTGCAGCACTGATCAGTGTATTCTGACAGCAAAGGAGTCCCCATTGTCAGAATACAATAACACAGTGGGGAGCATTCCTCCATTACCTCGCTAGTGTGGATGGGGTAAGCTGTTAAATTTTTTTTTTTCAATCAGTTCACTGGTTGATCGAAAAATTATGTGTGTATGGCTAGCCTCAGATGTGTTGGCTGCATCTCTTTTCCTTTTTTTCTTTATTCTCACCTGGTGATCCTGCCAGTAACACACTTCCTTTCCTAGAGTGACACTGCTCACTGACTGTACAGAATCTATGTATATACTGTGTAACGGCACCCCAGACACAAAAGGGTTAAAACCGTTTAGGAGATCTTCCCCTTCCAGAGCTACAGGCACAGCTACTTGCAGGACACCAAACTCCCGAACTGGAAACCAAGGAATGATGCAAACAGTGTAGCTGGAACCTTATGAATGCTGCATACAGCTGAATAGGAAAAACCATATGAAGGGTTTACACTCTTAGCAGTCAAACTGGAACAGCATAAAATAAATCCCCCCAATAACGAGACAAAGCTCCGAGTTGAGGGTAAAACAGGATCAACAACATTTATTGGAAGAACACAGCACACTTTATACAGAATTTGGAACATCCTGCCCCCAACAACCGCTTTCCTATTGGTCAATTGTAAAGTACCTGCAGTTCCCCATATGGTCCTCTCCAGCCATGTAAATGAGGGCTTGAAAATGAGTCAGCAGTGATTGGTCAGATAGCTTGACCAGAAGGACTGCCATGTGCAAGGAGACAGAAGCCCCAGGGGGCAATCAATGTACACAATAGTCAGACACAGAACAATGGTTCCCTAACGAGCCCTCAATACACATTTCTCTGAGTGTCAATACATCCCTTACCAGACAACAGGTGAGGTCATTAGCACACCTGACAATAGTTGAATGGAAAGCCACCTCAGACCAAAAGCAACATTGTTTAGACAGCCCGTCTCCACATTGAACTTCCTGGAAAGACCATATTAGGAGTGCACTTCCTGTGCCTTACAGTTTACAGGAATAAGGTTTAGCTTCCAGGATAGAGGCAAGACTCCATTAGCCACATGGTTAAAGAAACACAAAAAAGACACAAAAATGCATAACTCCCAGTCTACTGAACAGAACCCCCACATTCAACCCATCCCCAGATAGCCTGGATCTGAGCGCTCAACATATCCAAACAGCGCTCAGATGCCACAAACACAGTCAAATCGCCATGGGGTTTACGTTTAGCATGGGCTAATGAGAGGGTCCATAGTCACATTGCAGGAGGTGAGCAACCAGGCTTCTCCAATGCCCAGTGGCGAGATTGGTCTCGTCACATACTGCATATATGGAGGAGCAGTTGTCACCCTAGAACAGGAAGTATGGTAAAGTGTTACTAAATCCACAACAGTAAAATTAGTCCCACAACACAACAGTGGGTAACAGTTGTTACCCACAACAGTAAAATCGTGTTATATCCACTGTGGAACCTAAGGGGTTATTCCTTTTCATGTATAAAGGCTGTTTAATCCTGTCTTCTCTGATCCTCCTTTTCTTTCACTGTCTCCAAAATATAACCTGATATTTACAGAGCCAGGGGACGGGCTGCACATGCTCAGTTTAGTGTGTATTGCTAGAGAGTTTTTCTTTTTTTCTTGGGAGGGTACATGTGATCAGCACAGGGCCAATTAGCACTGTCCAGACATGTCCAGACAGGGGATCAGAGGAGAATGAAAATTCGTCCTACAAGCTTTAATAGGAACATATACAAGTAACAAGGCTGCTATATACTGGCAATAAGAAAAGGTATTTATCTGTTTATATTGGCTAAAATAATTACATTTCCATGTTCTGCATACTGTGGGAGACCAGATAAAGTGAATGCAGGGTCCTGGGTTTAGTAACACTTTAAGATTGCAGAACACGTCCATCTCTCATCATCTCCATAACAGGGGAGATGTTATGTAGTTCACAGCGGTAACCTGGGAAAGAAGATAAGACTACTTGATTTAATACAATGGATAATGTAAAGAACATGGGACAGCAATAGATTTCTGCAACTGTATATTTAACAGCCTAAAAGGAAGTAAATAAAAAGCAGTTTGGAATCTCTTTCCAAACTGTGAGGTTATTTGGGTTTGGTATAGATAAGTTATAATGTTATTGATGTGGCATCACTTGACATTTTGTAGAAAATGTAGGTGTTTGCATATCAGAGTGCCCAAGTCATTAAAAGAGTAACTCTACCCTTGTTGAGAAAAAAAAAAAACATTCCTCTCTGGGTGGTCTATGTATATTGCAAGAATTTTAACAAACTTTGTTGCAGATTCCTACCTTATGTTGTTTTGAAGAAATAGATGTTTGTGTTCATGTGCAAAGTGAATGTGACGGCCAACAAAAATTTTATAGCCTGCACACCCGATTCTGTTCGGCCGAAAAGTCGCTGTCGGTTGTCGGAAGCATCATACTAACAAGCCGACAATCGGCCGATCGTTCGGCGGCCGAATATTTACGGCCGACAATCGTGTACGGGGCTTTACTTTATAATTATAATTCAGCTGCTGCAATTGCACTCTAATGAGGAAAGTGGTAAGGTCTGAATCCCTTTAGACATGATTTCCCTTTGGGAGTATCATACTATAAATGACATTTTTGTTGCAGGAGATGCCCAAAATCTGACTTGTATATAAGGTCTTCTGGAAAAATCAGTAAGCCAATCACACAAGCAGGATATGACATTTCTGTACACTATCTGTGTACACAACGCCTCCAGGTAGTCATATTGCATTGCATGCTATAGAAAATTACAGTGCTGCAGATTGAAAAGGAAAGATAATTTTAATAACATTTAATTATAATATCACTGGTGTGGCAATTATATTAAATCATTTTTTTATTTGCTATTTTTTTCCTACGCAAGTGGAATAACCCATAAAAGTTACTTCCAAGCACCTGATGGAGGCAATTCTCATCCATTTAACTTTTTGGAAATGAAGAAGTAGAACTTTAGACAACATTTTCTAGTTTTGGAAAAAGGGGAGAAGGGTTAAGTTTTGCCGTCTGTCCCCTTTTGTGGAGGTCTCCTATAACTATCTCTCCTGACAGGAGACAGGACAGGAGGAAGTGATAGGAATTTCTCACCGAAATGTGTCCCCACTGGAAGATTGTCAATGCCTGACCCAATGACAACTGCAATAAAAATCTACTAAAAGGTTTTACCCTTCTCTGTTTTATCCAAAACACAAAAAAAGTTTTGTCCAAAGTTTCATTTTAAGTGCAGCCCAGGGATAGGTCAGGTGACCACGTCTAGCTAGGTGAATTGACCACGTTTTCAGAATTCCCAGCTCTGCTTTCCATATGGTTATTGTCAACACACAACGCGGACAGGCGAACCAAGGGTACGAAGTGTGGTCAGGCAACCAACCACAAGCCGCCTTGTAAATCATATGTTTTGAGTTATGGATAGATTTTCTGTTGGGAAAAGTGAGACATGGCTCCTTGGGAGGCGAGGAAACATTTGCTGGAGGATTTTCTTACTGAGTGGATGAATTAGTTGGTAAACCAGCTCATCAAAGAACAATTACTGTACACCATTTCCCATGATGCTTAGCTATTGCATAAGTGTTCATAGAAGCTGTTTGTTTTTTGAGCTGTGCTCTGTTTTGAAGTATGCATTTTATAATACTGGAGAGGCATTATGTGTTTTTCTTTTTTATTACTTGTATTTTCTCCCTGTCAGAGTAGAAGTGTCAGGCTGTAAGGCTGCCCTATGTGCTGCCTGTAATCTGATCTCATACCAGTCATCCAAAAGCTGTTATGTATGGAAAACATGTAGGCCCTGTATCAATGTCCTTCTAGGTTGGGTCAATGGCATCAATTTGACATCTGTTTGAGATGTTTCTGAAAGCATTCGAAACTATTGCCCGGTGCATCTGACCTGCAGGTCACCTCCTTCTGACCTGCATTTGACCTGCATCAAGTGCCTTTGGCATTCTTATAGACTTGTATGGGAATGCAAATCCTGATTGAACTGAACAATATCCTGTCAACATTGGCCCTTAAGCTAAACCTCTTTAAAAAAAAATCCAATTGACCCCTCCCCAGGGGCACCTATTCTCGATTTGATACCTTCTTAGTCCCAAAGAAGGGTGTAATGAAGAGGAATACCTGTTCCTTGTTCCTCAGTACTGCTGCAGTTGGAACTCTTAGTCTTCCTCACTTCCAATCCAGTCCTGAAATAGGCACACCCTTGGCAAAGGAGCAGGCACACGACCGGAGAAGTGGAGTGGCTTTGAGGGGCCAGTAGTCCAGCAGGAAGGAAGCCAGTGGGATTGAGGTAGAAGGCACTTCATTTCTCCTACTACATTCCTCATACTAAGCAAAACATCAATGCAATAAATCTACATTTTCCATTGTTTTATTCATTTAAAGCCCCTACAAGCACAGAAAAATACCTGCCACAAATGTACTCAGCTTCCAAATTCCTATTGTGGGCTTACAACATGCAGCATTTTTTGTGGACAGTACAAATATAATATATATATATATATATATATATATATATATATATATATATATATATATTTTCTCTCCCCTTCTCCTCTCCCCCTCCCTCTCGCTCCCAGGCGATTTTTCTTTACACTCTTGTTAATTGCCTTACTAGACCAGAATTATACTGTCTATTTGCCGCAGGTCAATGTAATTACACTACAGAGCAGGTGAACCCTTCTACCTGGAGGATTACTTTATGCACTTGATCCAGTTTACATTTGTATGGATCCTGTTTATTGAACCTCTTTCGTCTGTATGTCAAGTATCATACTGATGGATTGTTGGATGTTTTTCTATTGTACCCAATAAAAATGTACAAACTTAAAAAAGAAAATTCCAGTTCCGGACTGGTTTTCTTAAGGCCTTATGCACAACACTGGTGCATGGCACTCTGGAGTTTAGCTGCGGGTGGAGGGCACAAGACTGGCAGCCTGTCAAACTCCACAAGAGGATGACAGCTGCTGTGGCTGGATGGGGCACCTAGTTGTACTTACATTTAGAGCTGTATACACCAAGGGACGAATGCCTGGAATACAGGAAGTCTGCAATCCCAGCATTTGTTCCTGGGATCATACCGCTTTAAATGTAAGAACATCCAGGTGCACTCTTCAGCCCTGTCCAGCCGCAGCAGCTGTCAGCCTCTCATAGGATTTGACAGGCTGCTAGCAGTGGGGCTGGACAGGTTACCTGTGCCCATAGCTAAAAGCCAGAAACCAATGCATCGGGGCTAAACACCCAGTGTGTGGGGCTCTAAAGTGTATCTCTTGCCACCATTTGTATAACATTTTGGATAGATGGTTAGTGGTCAGTAGTCTTATCAGGTCTTTCCTCATTTAGGAGATTTTCCCTCACTCTGTGTCTGTGTAGGTACGTGGCTTTGAATGCTCACTGTTGGCAGTTGGAGCCATGCGACTGCACAGATGTCAGATTGGGAGCAGCCAATGTCAACTGGTAGATGTATGGTGGGCCCAACATCCTTGGGCAAGGGACTATTCGTTCTACTCCCCTGTGCATGGGACGTACTCCAAGATAGATTACATCATGGTGGAACATAGATTGTTAGTCTCTGTAGAAAAAGTATCCATAGAAATAATGTCAATATCAGACCATGTGTCAGTAAAAGTGAAGCTTAAATTTACAGGTGCTCAGTCCAGGACATGCACCTGGAGGTTAAATAAAGACCTGGTACAGGACATAGAAGTAATAGATAAAATAAAAGAAGAACTAAAACCATATTTCCTGATAAGAAGCCACAATCTGGGGGGCACACAAGGCCTATGTAAGGGGCATATTGATATCTATTAGATAAAAAAAAAAGGAAAGGTCAAATAATATGGAAAGGCTTTCGAAAGAAATACACGAATTGGAACAGACACACAAAAAAAATAAATAGACCCGGAGATACAACAGGCTTTAGTAATGAAAAGAGATGAATTGAAGGACTTAATGGAACAAGAGACTAGAAAGGTATTTAATAGAATGGCCAAAGATAGGTACCAATGGGGGAACAAGCCAGGGAAACACCTAGCAAGGTTACTAAAAAAAAAATCGATAAATTACATAGAGAAAATGAAAAATAGTAAAGGGGAATTAGTATATACAAAATTATATATTGCTAAAGTTTTCCATAGTTATTATAGTTTGCTATATTCAGTGAGGTAATCACAAGATAGAGAATTAAAAAGGAAACAAAAAATACAAGAATATCTAAAGGAAGCAAACCTACCCAAAATAGCATCAGAAAAATTGCTAGAGCTGGAGGAACCAAAAACACAAGAAGAGATAAGGGCAGCAAAAAAGAGTACAGCGACAGGAAAGAGTCCAGGACCGGATGGATTTACGATGCAATATTATAAAAAAACTTGGGAAACAATTAATACCAAAAATGTGTTTGTATATGAACAAACTAGGAGAGGGAGAGGGGATGAGGAAAGAATCATTGCAGGCATATATCAAAATTATACCTAAAGAAGGGAAGGAAGCAACTCTATGTTCAAATTATAGACCAATAGCGTTCTTAAACACCGATACAAAGTTATATGCAAAAATCCTAGCCACAAGATTAAAAGAGGTAATGCCCAGAGGGATCCATACATATCACACTGGGTTTATTCCAGGCAGGGAAGGCAAGGACAATGATGTAAGTACATTATTGAACAAAATAAAGAGTTCCGGATCCCCAACTATATTCCTGTCAATAGATGCCGAAAAGGCTTTTGACAGGGTGGATTGGGGATTCATGATGGACACCGTTGAACATCTGGGAATAGGTCCTAAAATGGGTCAGAGGATCAAAATCTTATATAATCAGCCCACAGCATTAGTAAAAGTGAATGGGAACCTATTGTCACTCTTCGAAATGATAAATGGAACAAGACAGGGATGTTCATTATCACCTTTATTATATGTATTGTCGCTGGAGCCACTCCTGGCCACTGTACAAAATAGTTTGGACATACAGGGGGTGATGATAGGAGATGAAAAACACAAGTTTGGGCTTACGCTGATGATGTCCTGTTTTACATATCAAACCCCAGAACTATGCTTCCAAATTTAATAAATAAACTGAAAATATATGGAAAACTTTCAAATTTAAAGATTAACCTCATAAAATCAGTAATCTTGAAAATAAACCTGAGTAAAGAAAAAGAGTTAGCGTTACAGAGGGAATTTCCTTTTACATGGGGGGAAAAAGAGCTAAAATACCTTGGGATAAAATTAACACCGTCCCTAGGGAACCTATACCAGGTAAATTACATTCCTTTGTTAAACGAGATAAAAACAGAAATCAAAAAATATCAAGAAGACCATTATCGTGGGTGGGACGCATAAACATGATAAAGATGGTAATACTCTCAAAAATACTGTGCAAGTTTTAGATGTTACCAATTGCCTTACCTTAAAAATTCTTTCAAATAATAAGGACAATGATATTAAAGTTTATATGGCAAAAGAAGAAGCCTAGAGTATAGTACTCAGTGTTAAGTAAAAGTAAAGCACAGGGTGGATTATCAGCACCAGATATTAAACGATATTATAATGCTATAATATTAACACGAATGATAGAATGGTCCAATACAAAAAGTGATAAAAGTTGGGGGAGGATTGAAAATACACAAATTGGAATACAATTAAACAAAAACATTTGGATACCACAAAAATATAAAACGTTTTATGAAAACACACACGGAATGACTAGACATGTATTTAAGGTTTGGGATATGATTTACAGACAAGCGAAATGGGAATATAATTCGCCATTAATTTCACTACGGGAAACACATTTTTTTTTTTACCTGGAAACGGGGCACATTTTGGGGAATAGATTAAAAATGCACAATTAAAAGACATAATAAAAAAAAGGAAAACGTTGTGCATATCAGGAATTAAAGCACAAAAATTAGTTGATATTATTAGATGAATGGAGGTATTTACAACTAAAATATTCCATAGCATCATTACCGCAACCAATTAGATCCGAGGATCCAATCCAAAATATGAATCCAATAGACAAACTGTGTAATTCACAGATAAAAATGAAACATAAAATATCCTGGACATATAAAATACTCATGATGTTGGAAGAACCAAAAATACCCCCATTCATCGAAAAATGGGAAAATTAGTTATGGACACGTTTAACAGAACAACAAGTGAATAGAATATTAAGAGCTGTACACGAGCTGGCAGTGAATATAAGCACGATAGAAACTAATTATAAATGTTTGGCAAGATGGTACATCACACCAGATAAGGCGCAAAAATATTAACTAGATAAGTCCCCCTTATATTGGAGGGAATGTAATCAAAAAGGCACCATGGCCCATCTGTGGTGGGAATGTACAAAGAATTGGGAATATTGTCAAGAGGTACATCATTATATAAGGGTAATAACGGGAATGGAGCTTCTGGACAATCCATGGTGCTGCTTATTTCATAATACAGATAACACCAACAATATAAATGTACAGTAGTGCCACATTTATTAAATGCAGCAAAAGCAGTAATGCCAAAAAAAGGCAGGACACCGAAAAGTCCACAATCAAAGAATGGTTTAAAAGGATTGAATATATATATATATATATATAAAATGGAATTTCTAAGTAGTAGGGAAGAGAATCAGGCAGAGAGATTTGCTAGTATATGGGGTAGATGGATACAATTTGGGAAAAACAAGAAATATGCTGAAATAATGATGGAAGACAAGGAGGAGGGACAGGAGACTGAGAGGAAGTAGAAGAGTGGTCGGCACAATTAGGGGAGTGGAGGGTGGGGGAGGGAAATAGAGAACAGGTAGTATGAGGGGATAAATATGTGCAACTTTTTTAATGTGTATTTTTCTCTATGTGAAATGTATCTCCGGGTTTTATATATGGAAAACCAAATAAAGTTTATAGTAAAAAAAATAAGAAAAGAAAAACCATTGGGAGCAGCATCTGTTTCCGTGCAGCCGCTGCATCCCAACCGACATGAATGGGACTACCTGCAAGGGGATGCTTGGAACACCTGTACATCCCCATTCAGGTAAACATGGCTCTCCATGTGCCATGTTTACTGCACTGCAATAATTTACTTTAGAATTCTTCTACTCCAGACTGATTGTGCAAATGACTGTAATAATGTCCAAAGGGCAGTAACCGATCACAACCAACGGTTTCACTAAGGTCAGATCAGGGGAAGGTAAAGTCTGATTGATTACTGTGGTTTGCGGCATCTAATAAGTATGTAGTTGTTTGTCCTTCACAGAATAGGCTCTTGCTATTCTAAAATTACATAGGGGTCCATTTTTGTGGCCAGTTTAGATGCGAGCAGTGTTTATCGGAGTTCAGTGTCTGTATATGTGGGAGAGACCATCTGTCTGTATACCCCAGCCAAGCAGCCGCAGCATAAATCCGGCTGTGTATATGCTTTTGGTTGGAAGCAGCAATGTCCCAGCAGGGGGAAGGGGGGATGATGTCATTGTAGGATATGGAAAAAATCTTTACCAATAACGTAATGTAAAGGATTGAATGTGGAATTCGCTCCAGAAACTATGAATTTATTTGGGAGTTTCTGCAGACCGGGGCTCACATTAAAAGCCATTGCATTACAGAAGAATCAGTTAAGTTGGTGATACACTAGTAGAATTTCATTCAAAACTTTTTGTTTTAAGAACATTAACTTGATTTTCTAATTGTTAGTAGGGTCAAATCGTCATCTGTTTTCGACCACAGTGACAAAAATTTCAAATGAGCAGGCAGGAATTTTTTTTTTAAACAAATGAGAATGAAAGCCCATTCACTACAAAATTGAATGTTAAAAGCAAACTAAATTTTGAAGCACTTTCCATCGTCATTTGTCAAGTCATCGAATGTACTGAGAATTTTGGTATGGTTTGTTTTATTTTTTACAGGTACTTATATAGCACTGTCAATTTACGCAGGGCTTTACATATGTATTGTACATTCACATCAGTCCCTGCCCTCAAGGAACTTACAATAAAAAGTCCCTAACTCACATTCATACACATACTACAGCCAATTTAGACAACAGCCAATTAACCTACCAGCGTGTCTTTATAGTGTAGGAGGAAAATGGACTACCCAGAGGAAACCCACGCAGGCCTGTGCAACTCCAGGCTGGTAGTGTCGTAGTTGGGATTTGAACCAGCACTATGATTTTAATGTATAGCCAGCTTTAGTTTAACAAAAAGGGGGAATACTGCATGCATATGGGCCTACAATACTCAAATCTGTAATTGATATGGATGTGAACGCAGCAGCAATATATGCTATGGGCCCATTCACACTACGCCATTTTGGTCCATAGTGTTTAGCTACATAATCTGAATCTAGAAAAATTAGCAATCATGGTCTGATTTGGACTGTATTTTACACTTTAATCATGTAAACGTTTGTGCTAAGGTTTACATCATGGATTTACACTGTGCCGCTGCTGCCTAGTGAATTTAGAACCGACATGTGAACATTAACAATGTGTGGGCAGCGGCGGCAATACAGGCGCAGAATGACCTTCGGCCTTGAGCTGCTGCTTCATGAAAGACTCACTCAGGGGAGATGTAAACATTAGTGTGTAATCAGTGGTGCAACCACAGAATGTACACACCTCAGCTCATACAGACATGAGTAGGTGTATGTTCGTATGAGCTCAGATGCAGCACAGACAACATTGCTGCTGACAAGTTCCTTCATAAATCAATGCAGCCATGTGCATAAGGCCTTAGACAAAAATATGTAGGCGAAGAAATCTGTCACATCCCAAATTTATGCAGACCACAAAGTGCTAAAATTCTAAACTTTTTCTATCCCGGCTTTAAAGTTCACCTCCACACAAACCTTTTTGGATAAAATAGGGAAAATACGCCTTTTTATTGCTATCTGTGTGGGAGATGTACTTTCATTTTCTGTCCCTGGTGTACTGCTTGGATCTTGAAGAAGGGGAAAGCTTGTCCTGAAAAATTGTATGTTAGTGCAAATAAAAAAAGTATCATGGACAGTATTCAATTGTCTCTGTCCCTGGGAAACAACAAAGCGTAGGAGGGAATCCCTTTAAAGTGAGGGAGAATCCCACCTTTGACAGTCGTCACCAGGACAGTTGCCCCAGTTTGAAGGTTCTAGGCCCTTTCCTAAAAAACAATCATGATATGTAACCCTATCCACTCTATCCAAAACTAAAAAGAAAAAAACTTTGGGCTAATTTTAACTTTAAATTTAGGCAACCCATAGATAATTCATGTTTTTTCTTCATTCAACCAGCAGGTTGAACAAAAAAATTGACTCAATTTCCCCCTCTATATGCTTGATGTGGATGGGGAATTCTGCCCGCTGAGCTCATGTATTCTGACGGTGGGGAGACCAGCGACACTGATCGAGCGGGGAAAATCTAAAAGGCAGATGTACAGAAGATAATCAGTAGATTAACTTCTGTACAACTTCCCTGCCAATGCATGGATTGAAATTCAACCAGTCCCTGCTGAACCAGCCGAATTTCGATCCACGGATGGCCGGCTTTACAGGACAATTTGAGTAAGAAACAGTTAAATTCTTCATTTTTTTTTTTTTTTTTAGGTCCTGTGGTACATTTATTGCTGTCGCATTCCTGATTGTGAAATTCCACAGGTGGTTTGTATTTTGGAGATTTTGATGTGGAAATCCTAGAAGTGATTGCTTCAAGTATTACCCCTGAGGTCCAGCACTGGGCCGGGAGAACTGCTAGAGTTTTACTACCATGTATGTTTTGTTTACTAGTGTGGTTTTGTACATTTGTGTAGAAGTAGGGCAATATAGGGAAAGCAATAGCTATTTCTTGGATCACCGGTTTGGATTAAAGCCATAGGAACCGAATAGGAATGGTCTTGACCCTGTTGTGAAGCATGTAAGATGGCAACTAAACTTAAAATAATTTCCAGGGACTGTGATTTGAACTGTGTTTTACACAGTAATATGTTTCTAGTTCAACCAAAAAGTGCCCCCTCTTGCCTGAATAAGCCAGAAGAATCTCTTTTGTGCTCCTTTATGTTTTGGCTTAACTCTTTTACCGGGTCCCAACTTTGCCTAACTTCGTCTGACTTCATGGCTAAGGCAGCTCCACCAACTTTGCCTGACTTCATGGCTAAGGCAGCTCCACCATCCAGAACGCCCCTCATCCATCCAATGAGCGTGCCCTTACTAGGCACTGAAGCACGCCTGTCGGACAGTGGAATGTCAGTTGGTCTGCCCTAATGCAGTGCATGTTAATGCAAGACACAAGGCGTGTTAAAGCTTGTATGTTTACTGCACAACAGTGGACCAGGCTGCTGTGAATGGGCCCTTAAAGGGCCCTTCACATCTGCTCATTTCATTGTGGTGCGCTACCGCACACACATTACCATCCAGTAATAGCATCTAATTCATTTTTAGTTTCATAAGGTTTTATTCAGTTTTTCAGCAAAATACAAAGAACAGGGTAACAAAGGATTGTAGCAGTACAGAAGCACAATTTAGTTTACCCTAATATTATGTGAGAATGTTGGATATTCATATATTTACTTCAAACTATCTTATAGCCAATTCCATTACTGAATAAACTGGTGTGATAAAACTGATATAGGCAAACATTGACTATCCTATTTATTTTTAATCAGCTTCTAAAACATGACAATGGAGCAAAAGCCAGACCTGCATCTTTTTCAAATGCAGCATGACGCAATGCATGGTACATCCGTTGTACCTGCTGACCGCTGTACTGCATGTTAGGGTGCCAACGGAAATGAAAGACATTGCAATACTCCACACTGAGTGCCTGCATTGCCATGCGGTGCAGTAAAGTGCTGTAAAATGTGTGTTTTACTGCCTGGTACTTCAATGCATGAGTGTGAAGGGGTCTAAAATCAGGTACATATTCGCTTTAGGCATTATGAATCACTATAGAGCCAATCAGACAAGTTTACAAGGATGAAATATCCCCAATCTGTCCGATTATCTCCTACTCTATTAGCTTTTTTAGACGATCCCTGAAAACCCTCCTTTTCAGAGAAGCCTATCCTACCCACACCTAACAACTGTACTTCCATTTTCTCCATCAGCCCATCCCCCACGGTTATTGCCTTTTGTTTCACTTGACCCTCCCTTCTAGATTGTAAACTCTAAGGAGCAGGCCCCTCTAATTCCTACTGTATTGAATTGTATTGTAACTGTATCGTCTTCCCTCACATTGTAAAGCGCTATGCAAACTGTTGGCGCTATATAAATCCTATATAATAATAATATCCAAACTTTTTTTTTCCCAGTATAAGCATTAACCACTTAAGCCCCGGAAGATTTTACCCCCTTCCTGACCAGGGCCTATTTTGCGATTCGGCACTGCGTGACTTTAACGGACAATTGCGCGGTCGTGCGACGCTGTACCTAAACGAATTTGACGTCCTTTTTTTCTCACAAACAGAGCTTTCTTTTGGTGGTATTTGATCACCTGTGCGATTTTTTGGTCATGCGCTATAAACAAAAAAAGAGCGTAAATTTTGCAAAAATAACAATATTTTTCACATTTTTTTATATGAAATTCCCCCCAAAAAAAGTAAAATTTCTAAATTTTTTAACATTTTAGGCCAATTTGTTTTCTGCTACATATTTTTGGTAAAAAAAAAAAATCGCAAAAAGCGTATTTTGATTGGTTTGCGCAAAAGTTATTGCGTTTACAAACTAAGGGAAAGATTTTTGTCATTTTTGTTGTTTTTTTTTTTAACGGGTAATGGCGGCGATCTGCGATTTTTTTTTGCGGGACTGCGACATTGGGGCGGACAGATCGGACCCTTGACTGACATTTTTGACACTTTTGGGGTTACCAGTGACATTACTACAGTAATCAGTGCTATACATATGCACTGTTACTGTAAAATTACACTGGCAGTGAAGGGGTTAACTTTTTTGAGAGGGAGGGGTTATGTGTGTACCTAGGGGCGTGTTTCTAACTGTGATTGGCTGTGGCTTGAGGTGTAGGAACAGTGATCAACGGTCCTACATAGTAGAACCGTATGATCACTATTCCTACACAGGGGAGAATGACAGGCGGCTTGTTTACATCAGCCGCCTGCCTTTCTCCCGCTGTCACGGACGATCACGAGTGCCCGGCGGACCCGATGTCGGGGGGGTCCGTGACCGAGCGGGAGCACGCATTCGGCGGCGCGTGCGCTTCCCAGAGCCTCACAGGCTACCTACGTCGCTTTGCCTGTGAGGGGCTGACTGCCACAGTAAATATACTGTGAGCAGTCGGCAAGTGGTTAAATACCTTTATCTTTTGATATATCCACAGAAATCAAGTGAAATTGGGAATAATACACATATAACCTGTTGAACTCACTAATAAGGTTGTCTGCAGACACAGTGCTCTTTGCATACAGATTTCTAGAAAATAATGTATCCCAGCAGAGATAGCCAAGGAGCATGCACATATAAAGGAATGGTGGGGATACCTTTTTTCTATATTTGCAAACACTGCAGCTCCTTCTTTCTTTCAGCACTTTTCCTTCCATTTGTTTGTTGCGGGTTACTGCACATCATTGCTCTTCAAACAAGTTTATTAAATAATTCTAGACTATAGTGAATGGGATTCTCAGAAGCAGCTGTAGACTTCGCTATTCTCACAGGCTTCTTCGAAGGCGGACATTGATTGTTTATATAATGCTCGGGATCTGAGGAACGGTCTCTCTGGGAGATGCTTGTGTCCTCACAGACATCCTGGCAGTGGTCCAGACTGGGAAGCATGTTGTCATACAGTACATAAGTTGTTGGGGGGGGGGGGGAGAAGGGGTGTTATAGAGATGGAGGCCCAGTCCACAGAACACAACGCAAGAGATCTCAGCATCGTTCTAATTAAGATTTCCATGACATTTCTGGACTAAGGAAAGCTGATGAGAACCGGCTGCTGCCGTGTGCTACGTGACATATGTATCTCATTAACCTTACAGATGCTGTGCATCGGCTGCCATAATATAACTGGAGTTCCTATAGCATCTTTATGAATGGCCCTTCTGCACTTCCTGTAAACAAAATGGCCACTCTCCCGCCAATGTGAGCCTGCAGATTACCATTCTGCCCAGCTGGAACTGTAATTTCCAAAATTGAAGCCTGTATGCCCAACACATCTCCTGCTAGGATCTCCTCCTTTATAGAGAACATTTGTGGGTTTTACTGGTCCTGAGCTGACTTAAAATATATAAAGTTACAGGTTGCTCATGTCGTAAAATATACTATATAAACTAAGATTTTTTGAACATAACACCTAAATGACATTTGTTGGACAATTGGACATCCCATTCCAAAACTTTGAGCATTATTATGGGGTGTCTCCTTTTTTTTGCTATAGCAGCCTCCACTCCCATGGGAAGGAATTTCATGAGATTTTGGAGTTTGTGTGGGAAATTATATTAATTTTCCAGGTCAGATACTGATGCTGAATAAGAAGGCCTGGCTTGCAGTTGGTATTCCAGATTATCCCAAAGGTGTTCAGTAGGGTTGAAGTCAGGGCTGTGTGCAGTCATTCCATACTCATAAAACCATTTCTTTATTGAGCTGGCTTGGTGCACAGGGGCACAGTCATGCTGGAACAGAAAAGGGTCTTCAGCAAACCATCACCAATTTGGAAGTACACAATTGTCAAAAATGTTGTTTCATGTAGTAGCAGTAAAGTAGAACTATAGGCACAACTTTTTTTTTTTTTTCATTTTAGATAGAGCAAGGGAGGTTAAAAAAGTTTTTTTTTGCCATCTGTATCCCATTGTGGAGATGTCCCTTCCTGTCCAATAGCCAAACAGGAAGTGAGAGAAAATCCCTACAAATTAAAGCGGAGTTCCACCCTAAAAATGCACTTTTCCCCTTCCGCTTGCTCTAACTTACCTGAAAAAGAATTGGATAATTAATTATTTTTTTTTTTATTCACTTACCTTGTTTTTAAAGAAAATATACTTACCTTACTTCCTCTTCCTCCCTCTGCGGACACGGCCGCCGCCCTCACTTCCTCCTTGCATTGACTCCTGGGAGATGAACGTCATCGCTCCAAGGAGTCAATGCGCCTGCGCCGGCCCTGCTCGTCAGTTCCGGTGCAGGCGTGTCATTCCCTGCTAAAGTGCAGGGATGACGCCCCTGCCCCGGAACTGATGAGAAGGGCCGGTGCAGGGCATTCTGGGACCGAAGAGGACGCCCTGGCTTCAGCTGCCCACACCGGAGATGGCAGCGCTGGACAAGAAATTTTCAAGGTAAATATTTTTTCTAAAAGGTAAGTGCAACCTGGGACAGTACAGAAGTTATCCATTCTGAAATGCACTAGCCCTGACTGTCCCGGGGGTATTTTTATTTCAAAAACATTTTTGAGGCCGGAACTCCACTTTAAGGGAATTCCTTGGGGACCCCCAGGTCACCAGAACTAGTGTCCCCATTGAAAGATTTCCCCTCTATTACTTTTCTGGGAACAACCCAAAATTTTAGATTTTCTTTTACATTCACTTTCAATGATAATGGTAAACAGAACAAATAGAGAGGGTGAATGTCCTTAGTAGGGTCACAGACAGCAATAAAATCTGAAACGCGTTCTAAATCATCTCCACTCTATCCAAAACTAAATAAAAAGTTTTGCCTTTAGTTAAACTTTAACTGCACCCTTCGCTGGAAAGACCTGAACTCAATATCTCAGAAGGGTGTCTACATACTTTGGCCATATAGTAGGTCTGATGATCAGCTGTCCACAAACATTTGGCCATAAGTTTATATACATTGTGTCTATAATTTGGTGTATTCTGAGATAATTTTGAATTATTGTTTGCCCCAGCGTATCCATGTCTTTGTCATTTCCTGTTATCAGCAGTGCTACTTCCTTTGCCTAACGGTGAGAATATGCATCACATCCTGTGCGTAGTGAAAGTAACAATCGAAGGTCACCAGCCAAGGGCACCTTATGAGACTTTTGTGATGCCTGAAAGACAATTGCTATATATAGAACATCTAAACATGGACTATATTTGTCAACGCGTTTCATATAATAGCTGTCTAAATTGCTCCATATGTTAAAATCTGTTCTGGAAAATGACTTTTAGAATCATTGAATTAAATTTTGTTAAAGAATGATTTGGAGAGCGAAAGTCTAAGGGCCAGTGTCGACCGGATTTTCTTCTCACCAAACAGGTTTTGCATTCCCTTACAAATCTATGTAAATGCAAAACCCACTTGGAGCCGATCAAATGCAGTCCATAAAGAAATTAACTGCAGGTCAAATGCACTTGTCATGACTTTTGGATGATCTTAAAAGCATCTCAAACTGGTGAACTGATGACATCCACAGAAGCCCATTGATCAGTCCCTAAAGCTGAACTCCTGCCTTCCCTCCTGTCTTGCACAGTAGTACAGGCTCCTCTGCTGTACTGAAATTGTTTACATTGATTTCACTGCACACTGACAGCTTCTTTTATAATCCTTTTCCTATTAGCCTTTATTAGCATTAATAAAATCAAAATTGCTCCCTGCTAAAAAAAAAAAAAAAAAAAAATGTAATTTGCTTTTGTTTCCTCAGGGCAGTGCCCAGCTCCCCATGCTATTTGTCAGACAATTCCTTGCCCATTGGCTTAGAAAACAGTTAATTAATACTTTTTAACATTTGGCTCCCATTGACTTCATCTGGGTTTGGATTCAGCATCAGTTAAGTTTGTCGAACCAGCCTTGAACTGAATCCAGGTACCTGTAGTTTGTTTATAGGCACGGGGTCTAGAATAAGGTTTTAAATGAAAACAGAAAGGCTTTATTTTTAAAAAATCATTAGATTGTTGATGAGAGAAGAAAAATTATAAGCAGATTAAAGTTAGGTATCCAACTGATTGGTGAGAGAACATTATTAAAAAGCTTATAGACTCCCAATGTTGTTTGTTGTTGTTTGTTTTTGCCTGATCAGATGAGGACCTATTTGTCTTAAGCCAGCCATAGACGGTTAGAATCTTGGCCGGTTCAGCAGGAACCAGCCAAGATTCTAACTATATATATGAGCTGTATGAGATGACTTCCGGTGAGGGCGGAAGTGATGACCAGTGGGAAGGTCCCGCGTCATCCGGCTGATTGGTGCCTCCGCCCCTCCGGTACAGTCAAATAGCGGTGACCGTCCACGCGTGACCACGCCCTGTGTTGAAGTTACTTGCTAACGAAACGCATCAGTGCGTGGTCACGCGGTCACGAGGCACGACCAGCATCTGACGCCGAACCCGATGCTCGCTACAGCTTGGTACCAGCGGCGAACTGTCACTACGGGGATCGGCCTCTACACGCAGGTTTAACCTCATTTCTTCTGACATGCTTGCTTTGTTTTATGCTTTGTAAGTGCATTAGCTACAGGGGTTATTTTTTGGGTAATAAAGCAGTGTTTTAGCCATGCAATATTGCCCTATGTGAGTTATTATTTTCACATGTACCGCCCCGTGTTTGTTTGGAACCTCCTGTGGGCCTGTTACAAGTATTGATCCGATCGAGACCGATCAGGTGCCATCTGCTTTAGTGGAAATCCTGTGGAGATCAAAGGATCGTTTCTTAGCCTGGGATAGGCTGATGTTATGGGCTCTTGTCTGACCAGATTTCTGGTGAGTGTTTCTTACAAAGGGTAGCACTTTGGTGCGGTGGAGGGTTCGGTGTGCTGAACATCATAAGTACCCACTCACGGCTTCTGATTGACGGGAGTGGATTGTTTTGGGCACGTTGCATGAATATATGAACACATGGACTATACCCCAGTGGACTGCACTTCATTATAGCGCTGCTAGTGTGTTGTAGTGTATCCTTCGATTGACTGTCACTATATATGCACCTTATATACATATATGAGCAGGCTGAATGTACTCAAGTTGATTGAACTGTTGCAACCAGCCTGCTGAATTTTACATGCGATTATTGCTAGCGGCTGTTATAGCCACTAGCAATAATCACTGGAAACAACAAACAAATGGTAGTGGGTGCAATAGTCACTGTTTTCTCCCAGCAGTGACAGTGTTGATGGGGGCATTGAGCAATTTTCTTTCCTGCAAGAAAAAGTCACTCCGACTATGGCCAACTTTTTTTTAAGATTGATTATTCTAGGGGTATAGGCTGCATTGAAAAATCTTAATGGCAGGAGACGCGTTATATTTCTCTCTGGCAGTCCTTGTCTCCTGAATTTCCTTTGTCCTCTTCTGATCATGTGCTTCAGCCTCCTTCTGACTCTTCAGTATTCAACCCTTCTGAAAGTGTAGGATGATTCTTCTTGAGATCCCTACATTACTGCTTAAGCTGACTACATATGCATCGTTTTTCGATCAGCTGGTTATAATACTATTGCTTCCATTTTTGGGCAACTGGCAGTGTTGCTTTAATTATCTTTGATAATGGATGAATGTTGGACTAAAGCATATTAAGGGAGTGATTTATATTGAACCACATTCCCAAAGAACTGTCAATTTGTAAAACTGCAAAAGATAGGGATTTTCAAGGTGCCAAAATCAATACTCCACAATTAACATTTAGAATATATATAAAAAAAAAACATTTTATTATGCTTACAAAACATTAAAATACCTAAAGATATATTTGTTAAAACTAGTCATCGACCTATATCATTTTTTTATTGCTGATACCGATATTGGCCGATATGGGCCGATATTTTCAGACATTTAAAAAAAACATTTTTTTTATGCAGGTACTGTTGAGGAGGGATCTGGGGGTCTAAAATACCCCAAACCCCTCCTCTACACTTAAAAGCATTCAAAACGCCAAGTTTGGCTGTTTTGAATGCTGTATTTTTTTTTAATTTAGCGCCGAGTACCCGGAAGTGATGTCATGACATCACTTCCGGGTTTTTACATGGAGACCCGATCAGAGCTGAATGCGGCTTTGATCGGATCTTCGGCGACCATGCAGGTAGGATGCCCAGGTCTCCCAGTGGGACGAGAGACCCGGATGAAGGCAACGGGAGGGGGGGACGTCCCCTCCCGCTCCTTGTAATGACAGCCGAGTGGCTTCTCAGTCGCATCGGTTGTCATTACAAGACAGCCGACCGTTGGCCATGGACGGGAGATGCTTCTAGCTGCAGGCATCACTCCGGTACAGCACTTTCCCAAAATATCGGCAATACCTGTACCCTCAGGGGCCGATTCCGATATATCGGTGAAAGTGCAGATCGGCCCTCGATATATCGGCTTTGCCGATAATCGGTCAATCCCAAGTTAAAACCATCTCTGAAGGGACTTGGGCAATGATGCAGTGGCTTCAACTCTACATAGTTCACCAAAATATGGCTTCTTCAGGAGTCTTATGAATGCTGCATAAGCTATCAATATAAATAGAATGTAAGGTTCATGAGTGACAAAAACATATAAATACAAATAGTTAACGCATCACATTACCAAACAATAATAATTTGCAAGACATATATGGATCGTACTGGGGGGGATATCCTACTGGGGTGCTCAGAAGAATCAAGAAAATCAAACACTGTAATTTTACAATTTTACAAAATTGTAAAATGATTATTGTTTGTTAATGTGATGTGTTAACTATTTGTATTTGTATCTGTCACTCATGAACTGTACATTCTATTTATATTGATAGCTTATGCAGCAAAATAAGACTCCTGAAAAAGCCATATTTTGGTGAAACATGTAGAGCTGAAGTTGCTGCATCATTGCCCAAGCTGCACATTCTTATGGTTTTTAACAATCATACATTTATGCTGTTTTGTAAACATAATAAAAATGTTTTTTTTTTAATATATATTTTGTAATATATATTCTGAATGTTAATTGTGGAGTATTGATTTTGGCACTTTGGAAATGATTTTGTAATGTTGCATTTCAATGGGGTGTTAATAGATATCTGTCTGGAATTCTGATTTGATGTAAAAAGCAAGTTTTATTGCAAATAGCGCTTAGGTTTCTTTTTTTTTTTTAAGCAAGAATTAGCTTTCATTCTAACATTTCCACATGTAAAAATTGCAAAGCTGTTTGGAAAAACTATTTTTTATACGGAAAGGAATGGCAGATCGGTTTACAGTATGAGAAAGTTTTAGAAATGGGGGTGGGAGTTGGGACAGACAAGACAACTTTTGCTCGTCCAGGCACAGAGCTAAACAAATAATTTGTCCTGTCCCATGGTGACCTCTTCCCTCTACAGAGATGGCCCTTCAAAGATCAGGTTCTGCCCCCAAAACAAAGATCCCTTTCCGCTTACGTGTAGAGCTGAACATACACATTTAAAAAATCAAATATATATAGGCAGAGACAGGAAATTGGAGCGTTGCTGGTTGTTAGGTTAAAAGGATAGCATTTTTAAAAAGTGGAAAATTTAATCTGGCTCTTAGCACATAATGACTTGGAAAAAGCTGATTCCGTGATGTAATCAACCTTCTATAAAAAGCATCCAAATCAAATCAAATCATTATCGGCATTTAAACTCCAACTGTGTTCAGTTAGCTTGAAAAGATCTGTTAAACATCAGATACACTGTACATTCTTGGAAGACTGGAACTAATGCGGCACCAATATGAGGAAATTGAATGGATTTTTTTTTTTTTTTCATTTTTTTTCAGGTCATTGCTAGGCCTTGCACCTGCAGTACTGGTCTCGGGTCACCACCTAAGTGCCCATTGGCCTCAGGCCTGCAGAAATGACCTCCTAGGGTGGATCAAAGTCCAGTGCTTGGGACTTGTTCACTGTAGCAAGAATGTCCTGACTTGTCACAATGTATAGTTTTTCATAAAATTGTATCTTTTGTAGTTAAAGTGAACCTGTGCATTGCCTGCGCAGAAATGCAAGTGAAATGAGTAAAATCATGAATTTATAAATCTGCAAACATGTCATCATTTTTTTCAGGACAAATTTGGCTTTCTTTTGGTGGTAAATGCTAATAGATATGTCCTGTGTGGTTTTTTTTTTTTTATTATTATAAAAGGAAAACTGGCCCAAAATAGTGTTTTGTTTTGTTTTTTAATTTAGTTGTATATTTTTTGCTATTACCATAACCTACCTCCCCCACAGTTTTTAAGTACATTTTAGGCACCCTTTTATTGACCCTGATGTTAACCCCTTCCCGGCTAGTGTCATTACTACAGTGACAGTGCATATTTTTAGCACTGCTCACTGTAATAATGTCACTGGTCCCCAAAAAAGTGGCACCTAGTGTCCGATATGTTCGCTGCAATATCACAGTCCCACTATAATGGGCTGATCTCTAGCCAATACTAGTAAAAAAAAAAAAAAAAAAATCCATAAAAATATCCTATAGTTTGTAGAAGCTATAGTTTTTGTGCAAACCAATCAATATACACTTATTGGGATTTTTTTTTTTTTACCACAAATATGTAGCAGAAAGTAAAAAATATTGCTTTGGTTTTTTTTTTTTCAAAATTGTCGGGTTTTTTTTGATTATAGAGCAAAAAATAAAAACCGCAGAGGTGATCAAGTATCACCATAAAAAAGCTTTATTTGTGGGGAAAAAAGGACATAAACTTTATTTGGGTACAGCGATGCACGATCGCGCAATTGTCAGGTAAAATAAAGCAGTGCCGAATCGCAAAAAATAGCTTGGTCATGAAAGGGGGTAAACCTTCTGGAGCTAAACTCGTTTGGCTCTACTTTTCCTGTGGATCACAGGAATGCAGCTCATTCTGAAGCCCGCTGTCGGCTGATGTCACAGAGCTGGTTCAGGCTTGGCTAAGATTGTGACCATATCGTCGGGATCCGCCAACATGCCTGAACCGGTGTAACGTTAAAAAACTCTACCTCGAGGGGAGGCCCTGCCTGGCAGACTTACGCACCATAGCCCACTTTTCTTTTTGAACTTCCATATATTATTATAGCGGTTTGGAAGCATGATGTTTCACGTGTGTTTTTTTTTTTGCTTGTTCCCTGACCCGCCACATTTACGTTTATGGTTATTGGACATTTACCAATATGCTCTGTTGTGTTGTATTATATTGTATGCCCTTTTTCCTTTCTCAATAAACATTGAATTTATAAAAAAAAAAAAACCCTACCTCGTGAAAATTCCCTACCCTCGTCACTTCCGGTGCACATACGTCATGGAACAGCTGAGCAGCTTACCAGTGCGCATGCTCATAGCTGCGGAGGGTAGGGAATTTTCACGGGGTAGTGATTTGTAACGTTACACCGCATCAGCTGTTGCCGCGGATACGTTAAATCATCTCCGCTGCCACATTAAATTATCTCCGCTCCAACCCCTGTGACTTCCCTGATCTCGGCTCCTAAATGTAAAAGCGGTGGGTGTATGAAAATATAACTCACGGAGATCTTAGCTCCGTGAGTTATATTTTCA
Organism: Pelophylax lessonae; assembly: GCF_965119305.1. Classification (NCBI taxonomy): domain Eukaryota; kingdom Metazoa; phylum Chordata; class Amphibia; order Anura; family Ranidae; genus Pelophylax; species Pelophylax lessonae. The sequence goes on from NC_138771.1 coordinate 518,761,902, forward strand.
TAGACCCGCCGCCGCTTTTACATTTAGTAGCCGAGATCAGGGAAGTCACAGGGGTAGGAGCGGAGATAATTTAATGTGGCAGCGGAGAGCTCGGAATGCTCGAGCTCAGCTGTGTATGTCTCAAACAGCTCAGCATCAGATCTGCTGCCACTGACAGATCCCCTCCTCTCCAGGGACGCCAGAGGAGAGATTGTCAGCTCCTTCTCCACCCGCCCCCCCTCCTCCTCCCGCCCCTTCTCTTCGTGGTGAGCCTCCATACTGAGGTAAGTAAGCTCTCTCCTGCATCAAATGTAAGGGGGGGGGGGCCTGTGTGGGGGGTCTCTTATGTAAGGGGGGCTTTGTGTGGGGGGTCTCTGATGTAAGGAGGCTCTGATATAAGGGGAGCTCGTGGGGGGGGGGGCTCTGATTTAAGGGGAGCTTTGTGTGGGGGGTCTCTGATGTAAGGGGAGCTCTGTAAAGGGAGCTCTGTGTGGGTGGGCTCTGATGTTAGTGGGGCTCTGTGTGGGGGGTTTCTGATGTAAGGGGGGCACCATGGGGGGGTTTCTGATGTAAGGGGGGCTCCATGGGGGGGTTTCTGATGTAATGGGGGTCTCTAATGTAATGGGGGCAAAGTTATTAGTGATCATAAAAAAGAAAAGTCTAATGAAGTGCAAAAAGTGTGCAGGATTAGCTCGCACAGGGCGCCTGAACACCTAAGGCCGGCCCTGATTACCCGTTTCTGTACCTGTACTGCATGTTACAAAAAGAGCTTTCTCAGGGAGTGAGGAGTTGTACAGCACACAATAAGTGGAAAGAGGGCGCAGTCCTGTCAGAAGTACAGCAAAATTCCTGCTCAATCAGACCACAAGGGATCATGTGAACTTTCAGATTACAGTAAGTGGAGCAGACTATAAAATTTAGCACAGATGCAATGTTTGCTGGATAATGGCAGCAGTCCATCGATTGATTTTCCATTCTAGGCCAATAAAATCCAGAAATGAAAGTGTTAATATGTTTTGCGGCAGGGATGTCCTGTACCCACACAGCTGGTTACACTTGTTCCAGGCAAACTCTGCCTGGCATTTCCTTTTATCTGACCCATTGATATTCAGTACAACGTCCCAGAGAAACATCAGCATTGCTTGCCAGGCTTCGGCTCCCTGCTAAGATCTCTCCCTCTAAATCAGCGGGAAACTCTGTCTGCCCTCAGCATGGTCTCTCTAATTCCCGTCCGCTCTTTGCAGGCCAACAATACTTATTCCACAGCCAAGACAAGAGTGAAGGTAAAACAGAGCGACAGCTGAATTAGAAGGCACAGACTTCAAGTACCCATTGGAGAGCTGGGCACCGTCAGGGCAATTGACATTGAATATTCAACAAAGTTGATCATGTTTTAATTTGCGCAACATCACCCACATGGCATAAAAAAAGTAAAAAATTGTATTTCCCTCCCCATGTATATGTACGTACATCACTCTAAAATTAAAATGTCAGTCCACCAAAAATGTGATATTTCCATTTTTTGGATAGAGACCCTGTCACCTTGCCCTCTTAGCCTCTTTAAGAACACCCATGCCCCATACTTTCCCCAAAAAGTACTTCCCTAATGCTCCTTTCTCAATTACATCCTCTTCAAAATACCCATTAATTGAATATATGCAGAGGCAATGGCATCACCCCCTCAAGCCATTTCTAGATCCCAGCATTGCATCATTGGAGGAGATCACATCTGTACCCAGAGGAACCTGGTATTTTGCAGTGACTGTGACAAAGGAAGTAGTGCCAGGGGAATGCTGTGAAGTTGAACATAAGTAGATCAAGGGATAGGTTTTGAAGAGACCCTGTCATTTTGTTTTTAAAGGGCAATGTCAATCTCTGTGCTGAGTTCGAGGGTCTACACACCTGCTTTGCACATTATGAGGGACTCTCACCAACCTTGGTGAATATTTTGTTTACTGCATATGTATGCCCATTGGAGGGATTTCCCCTCACATCCCATCATGTCACAAAGATCAATGATGAACACTTACTCTATCTTTAAATACATGTGTTTAGATTTCCACTTAAAAGCTAAACTCCAGCCAAAATGTTTTAATTTGTTTTAGATAGAGCAAGAAATTAGAAGATCCTCTTAAAATTGGGCAAAAAGACCCAAGTCGATTTATCGATTCATCATATGATCAGTTCATCCATTCATCGTATGATTTTTGTTTATTTAATAATCTGTTTTAGGTTAAACCTTTCACTGCCACTGATAAAAGGCATACCGCAGAACAGAACCATTTGCAGCTGGCCAGCTCAGTATGCGCTACATCAGCTGCATTCCCATCTGCTATAGGCTTATGATCGCTTCATTGGCAATGAACATATAGAAGAATGTGGTCCCCTAGACTGTGCTGCTTAATAAATAACTGTGATCAACAGCCATTGTAGTTGTGTGCCTGCTTGTTCAAGAAGGCTAATCGTGTGCAGAGCCGGTGCTTCCACTAGGCAAACTAGGCAGCCGCCTAGGGCGCATTGCCATCTAGGGATGCAGCCATGAGTCAGCACTCATGCTCCATCATGAATGATCCTTGTGAGCTGAGGAAAGGGGTGGCAGTGGGGGAGGAAGAAGGGACAGAGGAAGATGCCAGGTGTCTGGGGCAGTGGCAGAATTACCAGGCCCTGGCTTTCCACCATTGTTGGGGGAGCCCCAAGGGGCAGGAAAGGAGCCCACCAGAGTGCTAGCTGCATAATGATCCTCTTCATCTGGAGCTGAGCGGCCTAATCCCTGGGCGGGAAGTGACTCTATAATCTGAGCTGGTGGGCAGCCGTTCATTTCCCTGGGTCGGTATTAAGCAGGGAGTGGAGGAGAGCTGAACCTGAGCCGGATGCTCGGCACTGGAGGGCGGCACCTTTACTGGAGCAGAAGCGATGAGGCAACGGAATGGTCTGAGGATGTTGGTGATGAAGGAGGTGCAGAGCTCTCTGACTGCTGCTTCTCCCTCCACCAGGAGCCGGTTGGAGCTGTGGTGAGCACTGTGGTCCAGGAGAGGAGCGTCCTGGGAGAAGGAATAAGCAGGATCATGGTGAAGGAGGGCAGAGTGCAGGCCACTCTCTTCATACTGCCCAGTAAGTGTCCCCAGAACAGGGAATCAGGGTCCATGGGTGTGACATGGAGTATCCCTAGTGTGAAAGAGAATTGCGGTTACCAGGTATGTCATGGGGAATCTGAGTCACCAGGTGTGACATGGGGGAGAGGGGTCACAAGTGTAACAGGGGTTTGGGGTCACCAGGTGTGCCATGAGGAATTGGAAACCCTGGGTGTGCCATGGGGGATTGAGGTCCCCAGGTGTGACATGAAGGAACATCAGGGTCCCCAGGTGTGACATGGAAAAATATCAGGGTCTCCGGGTATGACATGGAGGAACATCAGGGACCCCTGATGTGACATAGAGGAACATTGGGATCACTGGGTATGACAGCATTACATGAAGGAACCATCAGATCAGGGTCACTGGATATGACATAGAGCAGTTTTTAACCCCTTCCCTTTTTATTTATTTATTTTTGGGGGGGGCGCAAGTAGCTGATCTTGACTAGGGAGTAAAACAGTCTAGCACCGGCCCTGATCGTGTGGCTTATTGCACTGCCGCTTATCCTCCCTGATCTTATGTGCCCAACTTCTACTGTTACAAGCTCATTCATTTATGGCAGTGAGACTGGCATCCTGGCTCCATGGTGGTCTCATCAGCGGTTTATTCACACAGGATGTGAGCAGGTAGGTCGTTAAACATGCCTCCCATGTATACTGGCCTCCTTCCTTTTCTGAATAAACACAGAAGAGTTGAGCACTTCCATGTTCATTCATGCTGAACAAAGCATGGCATGCTTACTGTCTTCTTTAGCTTGCGAATGAACACAGAAGTGCTCAATACTGAGAACTGTCTGTGGCTCTATTAGGGAGATTCAATTTATCTATTTGTCCAGGTGACCAGTGTCAATGAAACTAAAGATGGCCATAGATAGATCAAAATGTGTCTGGTTTGGTAGAATACACTGATCAGTGCATTATGACAACAGAGAGTCCCACTGTCAGAATTCAGTGGCCTAACGGGGAGGATTCTTCTATCAACAACACTTGTGTGGAAGGAGGGATATTTTTGTTTGTTTTCCCGTTCAAATGGAACAAAAAAAAAAAAAAAGAGTCATCTATGGTAAGCTTAATGCCGGGTTCACATATGTGCGCCCATGGTTTTGTGCCTGGGGTCTGGTGCATTCCTGTTCACTGGTTCAGGGGTGATTCAGGCCAGAAAGTTTGTCTGAATTCGCGCATGAACCGGACCCAAAAATACACAGGACCTTTTTGCGATCCGTTCCATGGCCGCCCTGGACCTTTGTGAACCAGCTCCATTGAGAGCCAGGCGCACTCGCCTGTCATGTGAATTGGATGCGGTGAAAACCGCATTGAATTCGCACATATGTGAACCCAGCCTAAAAGTGAGTGAAAATCCAGAATCTTCAGCTGATGGCAAAACCGGAATAAAGTGAAAATCTTCCAATGCAGAGACAACTATCTAAGAGGGCATTTTCCTTACTTTGGAGAGATTTCCTTACACTTTCTGTTGAGTCTACAGCACAGAAAGTGATGTTAAAACACTCGAATGGGACACACATGACAAAAAAAGACAAGGGTTTTAACCATTCCCTATGCTCAAAAAGGGGATAAAAAGAAAGTTTGGGTTTTATATAAACACTGCTCAAAAAAGGAACACTTTGAAAACACATCAGATCTCAATATCATGTTGGATATCTATACTGATATGGACTGGGTTATGTGTTAGGAGCGAAAGGATGCCACTGAAAATAAAAATCAACCTACTAAGAGCTGAATTCAAAGATACCCCAAAAATCAAAGTGAAAAAATTATGCACCAGACCAGTCCATTTTGCTGAAATTTAATTGCAGCAACTCAAAATGGTACTCAGTACTTTGTATGGCCCCACGTGCTTGTATGCATGCCTGAAAATGTTGGGGCATGCTCCTAATGAGACAACAGATGGTGTCCTGGAGTATTTCCTCTCAGATCTGGACCAGGGCATCACTGAGCTCCTGACAGCGTCGGATGGACCGAAAAACATAATGTCCCAGAGGTGTTCTATTGGATTTATTTCAGGCGAGCGTGGGGGGCATTTAGTGGTAATAATTCCTTCATCCCCCAGGAACTAGCTGCATACTTTTGCCACATGATGCATTGTCATGCACCAGGAGGAACCCAGGACCAACTGCACCAGCATAGGGTCTGACAATGGGCCCAAGGATTTCATCCCGATATCTACTGGCAGTCAGGGTGCCATTGTCCAGCCTGTAGAGGTCTGTGGGTCCCTCGATGGACATGCCTTCCCAGACCATCACTGACCGAAAACCAAACTGGTCATGCTGAACGATGTTACAGGCAGCATAATATTCTCCACAGATTCTCCAGACCCTTTCACGTCTGTCACATGTGCTCAGGGTGAACCTGCTCTCATTTGTGAAAAGCACAGGGGGCCAGTAGACCTGCCAGATCTGGTGTTCAATGACAAATGCCAATCGAGCTCCACTGTGCCAAGCAGTGAGCACAGGGCCCACTAGAGGACGTCGGGCCCTCAGACTAACTTCATGAAGTCTGTTTCTGATTGTTTGGTCAGAGACATTCACACCAGTGGCCTGCTGGAGGTCATTTTGTAGGACTCTGGCAGTGCTCATCTTGTTCCTCCATACACAAAGGAGCAGATACCGGTCCTGCTGATGGGTTAAGGACCTTCTACGGCCCTGTCCAGCTCTCCTAGAGTAACTGCCTGTCTCCTGCAATCTCCTCCATGCTCTTGAGACTGTAGTGGGAGACACAGCAAACCTTCTGACAATGGAATGTATTGATGAGCCATCCTGGAGGAGTTGAACTGCCTGTGCAACCTCTATAGGGTCCAGGTATCACCTCATGCTACCAGTAGTGACACTGACCCTAGTCAAATGCAAAACTAGTGAAAAACAGTCAGAAAAGAGGAGTAGGGGAAAAAAATGTCAGTGACCTCCACCTGTAAAACCATTCCTGCTTTGGACGTCATCTCGTTGCTGCCCATCTAGTGTACCTGTTGTTAATTTAATTAACACACAAAGCAGCTGAAACTGATTAACAACCCCTTCTGCTACTTAACTGACTAGATCAATATCCCAGGAGTTTAATGGACTTGATGCTATACTCTGATTAAAAAGTGTTACTTTAAATATTTTTTTTGAGCAGTGTACTTTAATATTCTGGGAGAGAGAGGATGCTGTTATTGTGTCCTTGTCATGGTTGCAAAAATCACCATTTATGCCTCAGGAATAGGTTTTTGGTTGCTACGAAGGACAAGAATGATGCTTTCTAAACTGTTTACAGCACAAGGCCCCGACAACGTTACATAAGACATCGGGCACAGAAAGGGTTAATAGGGGACTCTGTGCCGTCATGGAACATGGCTGAGCCTTTTCTCTAGGGAAATCTGGTGAAGCCTTCTGCAGAAATGTTGTGTTTCCCTGGTCTGAACGGACCAAGAAAAATGTGCTTGTCAGCTGCCATTCGGGTGCATTGGCCGGAGAAACATGTTTAGTATGATGATGGCTGACTAGATCAGGGCTGTGCAGAAGGGGTCTCATTTAAATAAAAAGAGGAAAGAGTCTGTGTTGTCTTCAGGCTTGAAATGACTGCCCGAAAGTAACGCACAAAAATGTTCTTAGGGGCCTTTCACACGGGCGCTCAGTATGTCCGCAAATCATCCTATTTTTTTGCGGATGATTTACGGACATAATGTAAGTCAATGGCATTGCGGATGTCAGCGGATGACCATCCGCTGACATCCGATTTTCTTCCTTTCAGTTCTGTTCCGTTTTTTTTGGAACGGAACAGAACCCTATTTGTTCCTCCGTTAAAAAAACGGAAAGGAAGCAAAATCGGATGTCAGCGGTGTCATCCGCTGACATCCGCAATGCCCATAGACTTACATTATGTCCGTATATCATCCGCAAACGGATGGGATGATATGCGGACATACGGAGCGGATGACACAAGTGTCATCCGCTCCGTGAAAAAAAAAAAAGTGCCGGAGCGGATCGCAATGCGGTCCGCTCCGTGTGAAAGGAGCCTAACGCGTGTGCTAAAACATCAACAGGTCACCACAGTCTGAATGGGCCCTACATATATAAAGCAGATCTTTATAATATATTTATATATAATATATTTAGGATTAAAATTCTTAATAGAAATTGATTGCCTAATGGTGACCATACTTGGTTTAATAATTGATCAATTTCTTCCAAAATAAATAATCAATCTATTGTTGACAACCCACTCAATCGAAATGCCACACAGGGGGAAGTGGATTACAACTGATAGATAATTATTTGAGCGCATCTCTATTTCCAACATGTAATCTTATAATGTGATTAGTTGACATACAGTCGTATTCATGAACAAAGTATATCAGCACTGCTGATCGATTAAAACAATCAATTATCAGCTTGGTTTGATTGAATCTTAGCTAAACAGTATCCATTATAAACAGAAGTGAAGTCATGGCAAGTCAGTTAAGGATCGAATTGATTGGAAAAATAAATCAAAGCATAGGTGGACACCACAACATATCAGGGATTATTTCGAACTAGCTGCATGGCATTTCTGATCGCTGATGTGGACCCTGACACTTGTAGTCTCCTCTGGAGGACGGGGACAGAGCATTGTCCAGGATTTGACTGAGCAAGGATCCACAAGATATCATTTCATTAAAAAACTAGATACATTGTGTTTATGATACATTGTGCTTTAGAAATGTAACATTATGTTTGAAATGAGCATATATAGGTTTAGTGATTGGGATTACATATACTTTAACCCCCTCCTTCCCAGGCCGTTTCTGACACTTCGCTCCTACATATAAAAATCAACTTTTTTTGCTAGAAAATTACTTAGAAACAAACATTATATATATATATATATATATATATATTTTTTTTTTTTTTTAGCAGAGACCCTATAGAGTAAAATGATGTGTGTTGATGTGTGTTGCAACTTTTTATGTCACACGGTAGTTGCGCAGCGTTTTTTCAAATGCAATTTTTTTGGATAAAAAAACACTTTCACAAATGAAAAAAAAAAAAGAACAGTGAAGTTAACCCAATTTTTTTTGTATATTGTGAAAGATGATGGTACACCGGGTAAATACATACCTACCATATCACACTTTAAAATTGCATCTACTCGTGGAATGGTGGCAAACTACAGTGCTTAAAATTCTCCATAGGCCACGCTTTAAATGCCTTTACAGGTTACCAGTTTAGAGTTGCACAGGAGGTCGAAGCTATAATCATTGCTCTCGCTCTGATGCTCACGACAATACCTCTCATGTGTGTTGCAATCAATGTTTACATATGCGTGCGGGAGTAACGTATGTGTTCGCATTTGCAGGTAAGCATGGTGGGACCAGGGTGCTTTCAATTTTTTATTTATTTATTTTATACAAAAAAGATATTTACACTTGTTTTTGCATTAACTTTATTGCTATCGCAAGGGATGACCAACATCCCTTGTGACAGCTTGGGCCGTGACAGGTCCTCTTTATGGAGAGATTTGGGGTCTATTAGACCCCAAATCTCTCCTCTGGCCCCACCATGCAGCTGATCAGACCGAGATTACAGTAGCCCGATTGGCTGCTTGTCTGGCCGCTGGTGGCAAGGTATACAAGGGGGCAGAACTGGAAGTGACGAATACTCATTGTACCTTTTTTTTTCCAGGGTTACAGAGAGAGGGAAACGATGTCAGTTCCTCTCTCTCTGTACAGGGCAGCAATTGCCTCCGGCCGCATCGCTTCTGGCCTCGGCGATGGGACCAAAGAGCCTGGGAGAGGCTGCGGTGGGAGGAGGCCACCCGCAGAAGTGATCAAGTGGGTAATAAGCCACTCAGATAACTTAAGCCTTGTACAGAATCGCAAGCTGCAAAGAATGATACCAGGGTGATGCCTGTAGGTGTGGGCATTATCCCGGTATACCCACTGAGCCCCAAAGACGTACACGTATGTCCATTTGGGGGAAGTGGTTAAAGTGCACAACATACACTTTGTGGGGATGAGTTAGATCCACTGTTAGTTTTTTGTTTGTTTTTTCTCTCCATGGGTGGAGATTTTTGGTACCTACATTTTTGCTGGTAATCATCATCTCAGGTACAAAGATTGACTGAAAATCCAAGATGACATATGACTTCTCACATGAACAGGAGTTGAGGGGAAATCTAATGGGGACAAGTATTCTGGAAATCTCCTCTTAGCCTCGGTTTCCACTAGTGCGGCTACGAAGTCGTGCTACTTCTAGCACGACTTCGTAGCGAAAGTAAACTGCGGCTTCATTGAGACTTGTCCCTCATATATAGAGGGAAGTCGCACTGAAGGCGGCTCAAAAGTAGTGCACGATCTACTTTTGAAGTCGCCGCAACTGAAGCCGCGGCAGTGGAAACGGGCCCCATTGAAAACAATGGGTTTTGACATGCTGTGCGACTTGACATGTGTCAAGTCGCACCGCAAGTCGCACTAGTGGAAACCGAGCCTTATCGTCTACTTTGTCCCTAGAACAGGAAGTGAAGGTAAATCTCCCTGACGTTAGAGCTGCAGCTTTCGTTCAAATAAGACCTTGTGATCTTGTTATGAAGGTCCTCGCACAGGTACTTGCTTTTATGGGTTGACATGACTTTGTCTCTGTCTCCCAGCTGTGCTCCTGCATTGTCACCCTGTCATGTAGCCTTCCTGTGGAGACTATGAGTGACCATTAAACACACATTATATAGGCATGGTCTACTCTTGCCACCATCAGGAAACCCACAGTAAACCCACAGTATTGCCATTGTTGTTGTCACTAAAGTACATCTAGACAGGAAGTGGCTACAAAGAAGCTGCAGGAGAGCAGCAGCACTGAGATGCAACAATGGATTAAAAATGAATGCGTTTTGGTTAAAAAAATGGCAATTGTTTATGATACATTGTGCTTTAGTAAATTAAGTGCAATTCCATTAGCGTTTACAACTGCGTACATTTTGAAATAAGAAAAATTGATTTAAACTGCAAAAGGCCACCTTATATTATCTATTTTTTGCTGTTGCTTTATATGGAATTTAGAGGGTAGAATTTAGAATAGTAAGTCACAATATGTCAGGAAAGGTGAATGACTGCCTGATTCAGTCAGTTATATAACAGACACGAGCTGTAAAGAGGCAATGAAGTGGCACAATGGATTTAGAGGGGCGTTGCAAGGTTATTCATACAGCTATGCCACTTAATAGGGCGGAAGAATGCACCGGAGCAGAGAGAAAGAGATGTTTGGCAGGGAGGTGATGTCAGCTGGAAACTGAGAATACCAAGGCTACAAGGCTGTAATTAGAGGAGAGCTCATATTTTATTGCTCTTTGGTTATATATTTAATTGCTTTTCATTTCTATTTGAGCAATGGCATCTGTAAACCCAAGGTTGGCATTTATACGTGTCCTAGTATTGAGTCACAGGGCCAGAGCTAAACAAAGCACTCCTGTAAGCTTTTTCCATAAGGCCAATGTGCAAGAACCAATCAAAATTCTTCTTTCACTGATGTGATTACAGTAGCTAAAATCTAAATGGTTACAACAGCTTATTATAGTTACTCATATTTGTCCTAGGCATACAGGGGTCAACAGGACTATATTTTAATTGTATTACTTAATATACAAACATAATAAGTGAAGTCTTAAATATGTATTCTCTATACCTGTCCTGAAGAAGCAGATAAGTCTGTGAAACATGTCAACATTCCAGGGGAATTCCAGGTGTAATATGTTAAATACTGTCAAAGTCTAAAAATGACTGTACATATTATCTGCTTATATGTTTTTCATTTTAACCTTGAATTGTAAGTTCAGTTTTTTCTATTTTATTTTTTTTATATTTTTAGCCAATGAAAGCTAGTTGCTAGTGGGGGAAAAAGTTAAAATGTTTTTCGGTTACTTCTATTGAAGTCATTTGGGGCCAAAAATGCTTGAAGCTTGGGGCTCGTAGCTGAAAAGTAGTTTATGTACTTTTTTGATCTACAAGCTTCAACGAACACTATGCTCAGATATGAATAGGCAAAACTGAAAACCATGGGTTGTGGATGTTGGGTGATTTTCAGCTACAAAACACTCAGGTGTGAATGGGGGTCTTATATTTGACTTTTCTTGGGTGCTTTATATAAATTCCCTGGTTTTTGTTTCTTCAAGAGGTACATATTGTATAAGTACGGCAACTGGTCGGCAAGAGATTTAAGTGCACTGACATAAGATTTGAATGCATTGTGTGTTGAACTGCATTTTTTAAATGCATTTTTACTGTACACACCAAGGATCAAAATACTAACGTTTTATTGGTGCATTGCACTAACACATTTTTGTAAAATTTTAGTGCATAATGTACACCAACACAATGGTATGGTATGAATGGGGCACATAGACAGCAGTTAGAGTATTCTTGCATCAAGCCTGCACTGATCAATGTAGATCAATGCAACTAAATGAACCTGGTGTGAGCTAGCCCTAAGGCCCCACATTTATCATCAGGAAGTGAGCCCTAAGGCCCCACATTTATCATTAGGGAGCGAGCCCTAAGGCCCCACATTTATCCTTAGGGAGCGAGCCCTAAGGCCCCACATTTATCCTTAGGGAGCAAGCCCTATGACCCCACATTTATCATTAGGGAGTGAGTCCTAAGGCCCCACATTTATCATTAGGGAGTGAGTCCTAAGGCCCCACATTTATCATTAGGGAGGGAGTCCTAAGGCCCTACATTTATCATTAGGGAGCGAGCCCTATGACCCCACATTTATCATTAGGGAGTGAACCCTAAGGCCCCACATTTATCATTAGGGAGCGAGCCCTAAGGCCCCACATTTATCCTTAGGGAGTGAGCTCTAAGGCCCCACATTTATCGTTAGGGAGCAAGCCCTATGACCCCACATTTATCATTAGGGAGTGAGTCCTAAGGCCCCACATTTATCATTAGGGAGTGAGTCCTAAGGCCCCACATTTATCATTAGGGAGTCCTAAGGCCCCACATTTATCATTAGGGAGCGAGCCCTATGACCCCACATTTATCATTAGGGAGTGAACCCTAAGGCCACATTTATTATTAGGAAGCGAGCCCTAAGGCCCCACATTTATCATTAGGGAGCAAACCCTAAGGCCCCACATTTATCATTAGGGAGGGAGCCCCAAGGCCCCATATTTATCATTAGGGAGGGAGCCCTAAGGTCCCACATTTATCATTAGGGAGCAAGCCCTATGACCCCACATTTATCCTTAGGGAGCAAGCCATATGACCCCACATTTATCATTAGGGAGTGAACCCTAAGGCCCCACATTTATCCTTAGGGAGGGAGCCCTAAGGCCCCCCACATTTATCCTTAGGGAGGGAGCCCTAAGGCCCCCACAGTTATCCTTAGGGAGCGAGCCCTAAGGCGCCACATTTATCATTAGGGAGAGAGCCCTAAGGCCCCCACAGTTATCCTTAGGGAGCGAGCCCTAAGGCCCCACATTTATCATTATGGAGGGAGCCCTAAGGCCCCACATTTATCATTAGGGAGAGAGCTCTAAGGCCCCCACAATTATCCTTAGGGAGCGAGCCCTAAGGCCCCACATTTATTATTACGGAGGGAGCCCTAAGGCCCCACATTTATCATTTGGGAGGGAGCCCTAAAGCCCCGCATTTATCATTTGGGAGGGAGCCCTAAGGCCCCGCATTTATCCCCATGGATTTCCTTTAAGGGATAGTCATTTTCTTGGTATTCCTTCTTTGGTCCTCGTATATGCACAAACTAATCAGTCATATCACTTACTGCAATTATCCCTTGAGGCAACCTTTCTGTGCCAAAATCAGAAGCTGTAAACGGAGGTGTTCTGTTTGTGTTGCTGTACGTACAACGCTGACATGAGTGATGGGATTTCCTGTGTGGACATGATTCTGACATACACCTCAGTCTAATGGATTTCATGGCTTCCCTCATAGACAGCATGCACCTTGTGCTCGACAGACCTCTCTTGCTACCTTAAAATTGTGCTGTTTTTTTTTGTTATTCAGGTGTGGATAGCAAAGCCAAATTCCCAGAATCCTCCACTGCTTGTGATTTATCTGTTACCAGGCCTGTGCTAGGCTAGGTTCACATTTAGCCGTTTCCTGAGTACTGCGTTTTCATGGGCACCGCAGCCCATTCCTTTGAATGGGTTTCTGTACCTGCGAGAAGCACAGGATAAAGGTCCCTGAAAATTTTCAAAACCACATCCACCGGAAGACCGCATAGTGTTTTGCACTATGCAGTTTCAAGCACCCGAAAACGCGCTGTGTTTTCTGGTGTGCGGGGGTGCCATTAAGAATTAATGGCATTTATGCGTGTCTGCTAAAGAGCAGTGCGTTTTTGCAAATTGGACGCATTCCCCCACTGGCATCAGTGTGAACCTAGCCTTAAGCCTAGTACACACCACTCATTTTTTTTTAGTTTAACCCAGAAGGTTGAATGACAAAAAGTGACAGCTCCGGTCAGAGCCACTGTACTAACCAGGGCTAGGACAAGGGGTGGGCAGGAGAGGCGGCTGCCCTGGGCACTATGGTATCATGGGAGGTGGGGGGCACCAAGAGGAGATGAGAGGGGGGATTTGTGTTGGGAGTGGGAAGTTGGAGAGTGGCAGAGGATAAGAATTGAGGGGTGGGGTGCTAGGAGTGGTGATTTGGGGGATTTGTGTTGGAAGGGGAATGGGGGAGGACGATTTGTGCTAGTAGGGAAACATTTTATTTTGGGGGGGGGGGGCAATTTGTGCTAGTAGGAATGATTTGTGCTAGGACTGGGGAAAAGGAGTGGGAGAAGAGGAATTGTGCTCGGAGGGGAAATTTCAGGGGCAGAGGATTTGTGCTAGGTGGGGTGAATTTTTATTTTTTGGGGGAGGTTGTGTTCAGGGATTTGGTGAGAGAGAGGATTTGAGCTTGGAGGGGGAGTAGGGGGCAAAAATTTATGCTGGCAGGGGGGGATTTCAGCAGGGGGGCAGACTTGTACTGGGAGGAAGGGGAATCTATGCTTAAGGGTAAGAATGCAGATTAGTGCTTGATTTTTTTTTTGGGGGGGGGTTTGCTGACACATAATTCTCAAACGTCTTGGGGTGGGGTGCTTATTTGCTCAGGGCTCTAGCTGACTTTGTCCCGGCACTGGTACTAACTATCTGATGTTAGTACAGTGATCTCCCCTGCTGTGCTATTGTGTTCTGACAGGGGGGACACCCCCCCCCCACCCGGGAAGCCCTCCCCCTGCCAGAACACTCCGGTCAGCAGCGCTGATCGGGAGTCAGTCGGCATACTTTTTTCAGTCATGAGCCTTCTGTCGGATCGGCTCCCATACAAACCCATACAGACACTCGGCCTGCGTGTACTAGGCTTTAGTCTGCTATGGGTCTCATAAAAATGCCTCACCTTACCTGAATATATTTCACATACTGTAATGGCAAAAAAAACAGAAAGAACCAGCAATGCCTTTGCAGTATGTGTCCAAACATTTTTCCCTAATTTTGGATAGAACGGGGAAAGGATAGGACCCCTGACAGGTTTTTACTGCTGAGTGGGGCTTTGTTATAGAGATTTCCCCTCACTTCCTTTCCTGCTGACAACATTTTACCAGTCAGGAACTGAGGGGAGGAGATCTCCAACACCAACACAGACAGAAATAAAAATGCTTTTCTTTAGTAGAGTCTGGACCCCTGTCAGAATGTTTTTCTATCTGTGCCCCCATTACAGATTTTTTCCCTAATTTTCCTTTCTGGTGAAACCAGGACAGGAAATCCGAGGATGTCTCTCGGCTGGAGTCCTCCATAGCAATAAAAACACGACATGAGTTCTAATCCTTCCCCAAAGCTAGGAAAAAGGTTCTAGGTTTAATGTACACTTTAAGGCCTCATGCACACAGGGCGTTTGAAAAAACAGGCTGCAAAGCCAGTTCTGAGGCCAGGAAAAAGCAGCTGTAAAAACTTGCTTTTAGAAGTGTTTTGTATGGGCATTAATGCACGTTTTGAACCACGTTTAGCAGCGTTAGCGTTTAGCAGCCTTTCTCTGCCCTCTTCTATATTTAAACCTGGGCCGACTTCTCAGTCGGTCACCGGCTCTTTGGTAGGGATGGATTGCACCTAAATGGGGTGGGTGCAGCCGTACTGGGTGAGAGGATGGCCAAAAAGTTAGAGGGGCTTTTAAACTAGGGAATGGGGGGGAGGGTACAGATGTAGAATTAGCCAGTGGAAAGCAAGTTTCAGAGGGCAGAAATGGGGGCATTAGCGGTAGGGTGTTCGGAGCCCCTATACCCAGGGTGGGTACGGGGAAAAATCAAGAGAGCAGCCTAAAAACATCAGAATTACGAGGCTTATATACCAATGCCAGAAGCCTGGCCAACAAGATGGGAGAGCTGGAGCTGCTGATGTTTGAGGAGGACTTAGATTTTGTGGGGATAACTGAGACTTGGTTTGACAGCTCTCATGACTGGATGGCGACCATTCAGGGGTATTCCCTTTATCGCAGAGATAGAGAGGGTAAAAAAGGGGGAGGGGTATGTTTGTATATTAAGAACAGTATACAGGTAAATATGAGGGATGATATTAATAATGGAGCTATGGACGAGGCAGAATCCCTATGGGTAGAGCTTCAAAGGAAAGGCACGGTGGGGAAGGTAATATTGGGCGTATGCTATAGGCCCCCCAACCAGAGGGAGGAGGGTGAGGCGGACCTCATGTTACAGATAGGATTGGCAGCAAGGATGGGAAATGTCATTATAATGGGGGACTTTAATTATCCTGATATAGACTGGGCAGAAGGAACCGCGCATTCAGCCAAGGCTCGGCAGTTCCTAAATGTTTTGCAGGACAATTTCATGGGTCAGATGGTGAATGCACCGACAAGAAACAATGCGGTACTTGACCTACTGATTACCAACAATACAGACCTGCTCACGGATATAGAAATACGGGACAACTTAGGGAACAGTGACCATAGGTCAATTGGTTTCAGTATTAATTACAGTAATAGGAAACACAAGGGTAATATAAGGACACTGAATTTCAAAAGAGCCAATTTCCCTAAACTGCGCTCGCTGCTAGAAAATATCAAATGGGATAGAACCCTGGGAACAAAGAACACGGAGGAAAAATGGGAGTGCTTCAAGAGCATACTTAACAAGGGGGTGGGCCAGTGCATTCCACAGGGAAATAAATTTAAAAGAGCAAAACTAAACCCTGGGTGGCTAAACTCCAACATAAAAATGTATATTAGAGCTAAAGAAAAGGCCTTCAAAAAATACAAGACTGAGGGGTCATTGGCAGCATTTAAGCATTACAAAGAGTGTAATAAGAAATGTAAAGATGAAATCAGGGCGGCTAAAATAGAACACGAGAGACATATAGCGGAGGAGAGTAAAAAGAACCCCAAGAAATTCTTTAAGTATATAAACAGTAAGAAAGCGAGGCCAGAACACATTGGCCCCATAAAAGATGATAAAGGAAAAATGGCCACTGAGGACAGAGAAAAGGCGGAAGTGTTAAATAATTTCTTTTCTTCAGTCTTCACAAAGGAATCGGGGGGCTACACGAACCCCGCTTGTAAGGCCGAACTAAATAATACACCTCAGGAAGTGCCGCCATGGCTAACAGAGGATAGACTTAGAGCTAAACTAGAGAAACTTAACATAAATAAATCCCCGGGACCGGATGGCTTGCACCCAAGGGTTCTTAATGAGCTCAGCCAGGTGATTGCCAGACCATTATTCTTGATCTTTAAGGATAGTTTACAGACAGGTATGGTGCCAGCTGATTGGAAAAAAGCCAACGTGGTACCAATATTTAAAAAGGGGCCGAGATATATCCCGGGTAACTATAGGCCTGTCAGCCTAACATCAGTAGTCTGCAAAATTTTGGAGGGGATGATAAGGGACCACATACAAGACTTTAGTAATGAAAACGGTATTATAAGTAGTAATCAGCATGGATTCATGAAAAATCATTCATGCCAAACCAATCTATTAACCTTCTACGATGAAGTGAGCTGCCACTTAGATAAAGGTAAGCCTGTGGATGTGGTGTATCTGGACTTTGCAAAGGCCTTTGACACCGTTCCCCACAAACGCTTACTGTACAAACTAAGGAAGGTAGGTATGGACCATAAGGTGAGTACCTGGATAGAGAACTGGCTCCAGGGGAGAGTACAGAGGGTGGTGATTAATGGGGAGTACTCGGATTGGGCGGGTGTGGAAAGTGGGGTCCCCCAGGGTTCTGTCCTGGGACCAATCCTGTTTAATTTATTCATAAATGATCTAGAGGAGGGGATATCTAGTACAATCTCAGTATTTGCGGATGATACTAAACTAAGCATGCCAATATCTTCTATGCAGGATGTGGAAATCTTGCAAGCAGACCTGAACAAAATAACGGGGTGGGCAACTACATGGCAGATGAGATTTAATGTAGAAAAATGTAAAGTAATGCACTTGGGGGCCAGAAACCAGAAAGCAAGCTACTCACTAGGGGGGGAACCTCTGGGTGAGTCTAGGATGGAAAGGGACCTGGGGGTACTGGTAGACAACAGGCTTGGAAGTGGCATGCAATGCCAAGCCGCTGCAAGCAAAGCCAACAGAATACTGGGTTGTATAAAAAAGGGGATTCACTCCAGAAATAAAGAGATTATTCTTCCACTCTACAAGACTCTGGTCCGGCCACATCTGGAGTATGCTGTCCAGTTCTGGGCACCGGTCCTCAGGAAGGATGTGCTGGAACTGGAGAAAGTCCAGAGAAGGGCAACAAAAATAATTAGGGGAATGGAGGACATCGGCTATGAGGAAAGACTACAAGCACTGAACCTATTCTCTCTGGAGAAGAGACGCTTGAGGGGGGATATGATATCAATGTACAAATACTGTACTGGCGACCCTAGCATAAGGAACAAACTATTTAGAGTAAGGGAATACAATAAGACACGTGGCCACTCACTAAAACTAGAGGAAAGGCGGTTTAACCTTAAAGTGCGTAAGGGGTTCTTCACTGTAAGAGCGGTAAGGATGTGGAATTCTCTTCCGCAAGCAGTCGTATCAGCGGGGAGCATTGATAGTTTCAAAAAACTATTGGATGGACACCTTAAAGACCACAACATACAGGGGTATACAATGTACGGTTAAAAGCAAACACACACACATAGGTTGAACTGGATGGACTTGTGTCTTTTTTCAGCCTCACTAACTATGTAACTATGTAACTATGTAAAAACCTCAAATCCAACTACTACAGCTTAAAAACGTCTGACGTAGCCTAACGCTGTATGCAGCCTGTTTTTTTACAGCTTAAAAACGCCTATGCCACTTACAGCTCTTAAAAGACTGTGTGTGCATGAGGCCATAGAATAACATGGAGGAGCATTTTAAGCTGCAAAAAAGCAGCTGTAAAAACGCCCTGTGTGCATGAGGCCTTAGCCAGAAGGCACTCTGTGCACTCCAGGTATTGTATTGTATGATGCTGAGTGTCAAAGAAGTGGCGCAGTTCTGGAAAGCAAAGCAGGCCTGTTGGGTGGCAGCACCAGAGAGGAGATGAGAATAGCAGCTAGCTCTCCTTTTTTTCATAAATATGAGCACTGGGCTATTTGAAAAAAGTATACTCTTATATATATATATATATATATATATATATAGTCTTTATAGAATGTCGCTTTTACAAAGATGTTATGACTGGTTTGTGAATGGAGCAAAGTGGTTACTTACACCCTTTACTGTGGTCTTGTACACATTTGATGGTATTTTTTTTCTATGACAGCTTGGCTTTACAAATACTTGGATTCACTAACAACTTTGGTTTACTTAATAAACATTTGAAATATATTTTGGTGTATGTAGGAATAAAAATTGTTTCTGTTATGTTGTAGGGGGGCGGGTGTGATATCACATGCTGACACGATGACTGTGAGACGGGCGGCTGAGGTGACCAGAAATAAGGATCACACTCTGCACCAGTCAAGCCGCAGGTAAGAACACCGAGCTTCATTTAAAATGAAAATAAAGTGTATTTTCCGTAAGCAGCGATTTTAGGTATTATTGCAATTTTTTATTATGGTTGAACTCCAGACAGATATAAAAAACACAAATTAATGCAGGTCTGTATTCACAAATATATTATAAATTGCATTTTTGAAATGCAAGCAGTAAAAGTACCGGAATGTGACCTGGTAATGGCCTTTTACAGTCCTTGTACAGCAGGGCTGGAGTGTGAGAGAAAGTAGCAGTACAAGGAGCCAATCAGTTTATGTGCTGACAAGAAGCATGTTGACAGGAGGAGAGAACAGTATAACAAAAAGAAAAGCCCATCACTGTTCTACTTCATGTTTCACTTTGCAATCACATGCTGAGGGTGGGTCCAGGGTGACCTGGGCTCAGAGAAGTGGGTACTGCAGGGTAATTTCTGGATTTTAAAAATGAATATTGCCACAAAACCAGTTTTTAAAATTGTATCTTTTAATTGGCTATTCATTGAAGTTTGACTTTAAAGTAATTATTGATAGAAATGTATATACCTTTTTACATGCTTACTCTTTAGGGTCCTTTCACACGGCCGCTCCGTGTGTCCGCAAATCATCCCATCCGTTTGCGGATGATTTGCGGACATAATGTAAGTGAATGGCATTGCGGATGTCAGCAGAATACCATCCGCTGACATCAGATTTTCCTCCTTTCAGTTCTGTTCCGTTTTTTCGAATGGAACAGAACCCTATTTTTTCATCCGTGTAGAAAACGGAAAGGAAGGAAAATCGGATGTCAGCGGTGTCATCCGCTGACATCCGCAATGCCATATACTTACATTATGTTCGCATATCATCCGCAAAGGGATGGGATGATATGCAGGCACACGGAGCTCTTTCACACAGGCGGTCCGATCAGATCCGCCTGTCAGTTTTTTAGGCGGATCTGATCGGATCCTCCATGCAGCTCTATGGGGCAGCGGGTGTCAAGCGGTCCGCTCTCATCTGATCCCCCATAGAGGGCAGCGGGTGCTGAGACACCTCCCTCTCCGCTCTGCGAGCGGAGACGGAGCTGTCATCCGCCCGGCGATCCCCGCTGAGCAACACGGATCCGCCTACGGAGGCGGACCGTGTGAAAGAGGCCTAAAAAGCATGACAGATTAGCAACTCTCTGCTTGCCAGGTACTTTAGTTATGCCTCGTACACACGATCAGATAATCTTAGGAAAAAAATCACTCGCGCGATAATCTGATTGTTAGTGCACAGCTTTCGACAGCCGATCACGACATTTCGTCCAACAAAATCCAAAGGGACAAACACGAAAACTTTTGTCATACGATAGCCTAGCAAACAACAATAGTTTAACCACTTCTATACCGTGCAATTTCACCCCCTTCCTGCCCAGGCCAATTTTGAGCTTTCAGCGCTCTCACACTTTGAATGACAATTGCGCGGTCATGCTACATTGTACCCATTTAAAATTTATATAATTTTTTTCACACAACAGAGCTTTCTTTCGGTGGTATTTAATCACTGCTAGGTTTTTTTATTTCTTGCAAAAAAAAGAAAAAACAGAAAATTTTGAAAAAAAAAAAAGTTTTCTAATTTTCTGCGAGTAAATTTTGAAAACAAATTTTTTTTCTCTTTCACTGACGGGCGGCATTGATGAGCACTGATGGGCAGCACTGATGGACACTGATGGACAGCACCATCAGTGCCCACAATTAGTGCCCATAGTGCTGGCAGTCAGTGCCTACATGAGCAGGCACTGACTGGCAGCACTATGGGCACTAATTTTGGGCACTGATTGGCACTTGATTTCACTTTTGTGTTACATTTGATTACATGTCTTTGTCTCCCTTATGAGGAGGAGCCGCTGATCGGCTCTCCTCGCCTCACACTCTGTCCTAGCAACACGGCACGGCTACGATCGCCGCTCTGCGCGCCCCCGCGGGCGTGCGAGAGAGCCAGTTCTGGTGCGCTGTCATATGATGGCGCCCCAGAACAATAGATGCACCGCTCCGTTGTCAATTGACAGCGGGTGGGTAGCAAGTGGTTAATCAGTACAGTATGCGTTCGCTAAAAATTGATAGACAAAGACCACGCATGATCAGAAACACGAAAATAACCCGGAAAAAGCCTGGCTGCCATTGTTTTTTTTTTTTTTTGCACTATCCGATATGTAGCGATGCAACCAGGAAGCTTTTCCAGAATCGTACGAAAAAAATCATACGTTTAGTACGCATTTTTGAATTTGATACTAGTATCATGCAACAAAATGCGAACGATAAGTCGTCTGATTATCTGATCGTGTGTACGAGGCACAAAGCTGGGTACACACGGTTGGAATATCAGCTGCTTCAGCAGGAACCAGCCAGTGTGTACAGCTGCCTGTCCAACAGAGGCCGATCTCACGCCTGGCTTCTGTCATATGGGCATGCTGGAAAACCGACGATAACACAAAATGTTGCACCGCTCCAAGTGGAGTATGAGATCTTTTGCTGCTGTCACAGAACGCCGGGTGAAAGCTTTAGGTCCGTGACCAGAAGTAAGCACATGACAAATAGAAGATAGCTAAAAATATAAAAATCTTTTAGCTAAAATAAGCTAAAAATCTTCACTTTATTCAGAATCCATTAAAAATCGAGGACACAACATACACACACATCTCCTAATGATCTCAGCAGACCGGTTTCACACACCTGTGCTTAGTCATTGCTGAATAGATCAGGGTTCAGCACTGATTTATATCTAGAGCTACAGGTGAGGAATATCTCTCATGACCTTCCCCACCCAAGCTCAACAAATATACCCATGTAGAAGCATCATATAATTGTGAGATAACAGCAGTTAGGGTCCTTTTACACAGGCTTTCCACCCGGCGGACTCCGTTTTGCTCAGCAGGGGATCGATCCGCCGATCCCCGCTGGGCAGGCGAATGACAGCTCTGTCTTCGCTCACTTTGCAGAAACAGACCTGTCAGAGCCCCGCTCTCCTCTATGACAGATTGGATGATAACGGACCACCTGATCTGATCCTCCAGATGAATGGAAAATAGGGTTTCCATCCATCCGGATTTCACAGACAGGATCAGATAGCAACGAGTGTCAACGGACATGTCACCGCTGACATCAGCTGCTCCAAAGAGGTGCATGTAGCATCTGATCAGGTCCGCCTGAAAAGCGGGCAGGCGGACCAGATCGGAAAGCTGTGTGAAAGGGGTCTTAAAGAAAAAATGTAAAAAAAACTCACAAAAACGACCTATTACAAAAAAAAAGGAAAAGAAAAAAATATGATTACATCACCCTATGCAAAAAACTAAGAAAAAGTGCATAAATATATACACAAAACCAAAATAAATGTGAATACCCTCATATATGCAATAATAAAATTAAAAATAAACAAATCAATACCCAATGTAAAATAAATGAAATGAAATCAAAAATATTAACATAAACAATAAATCATCCATCAAAAGCACGAAACCACCGCCTGGAGACTGCAGGGGACCAGACAGAACACTATCATAGCTCTCCTCCTAAAGTAGTCTCCACATATGGAACGATCAAGATCCTTTGAAAGGATTCACATGTATATTGATATCAGTGTTGCCAACCCCCCTCCCCCCGAAGTGAAATTTACTGACAGGAAGCTAAAATTTACAAACGGCACCAATATTTTACTGGCAAAAATCATGAAATTTACTCCTGGAGAAATCTTCGCTGCAAGGATGCCAGTCCTCTTCCTTAAAAAAGCGGAGTTCCGGGCACAAAAAAGATTTTTTTTTTTGTGCCCCTCCGCTAGGTATGCCGCACCTGAAAAGGAATTGGATAGTTATTTTTTTTTTTTTTGTTTACTCACCTTTTTATTGAAGATCGTAAATACTCACCTATGACAGCTTCCTCCTCCAGCGCTGAGGCTCACCCCGTCACTTCCTGCCTCGCGATGACTCCTGGGAGCTAAACGTCATAGCTCCCAGGAATCAATGCGCCGCACCGGCCCCGCTCGTCCTTTCCGGGCGACGCCGCATTCCCCTGCTAAACAGCTTCTGGGCATGCCCAGAAGCTGTTTAGGAATGCAGCGCCGCACCGGAAGTGACGAGAGGGGCCGGTGCAGTGCATTCTGGGACACGAAGACGCGGAAGAAGACAGAGAAGAGGACCGCGCCGGCTTCAGCTGCCCACAACCGAGATGGAAACGCTGTGGAAGAAAATTTCTAAAAGGTAAGTGCGAACCGGGACAGATCAGAGGCTAGCCATTGTGGAATGTGCTAGCCCTGACTGTCCCGGGGGTATGTTCAGGAAAAAAACGTTTCTCTGCCCGGAACTCCGCTTTAAGCCCTGTACACACGCAACGATTGTTGGCCGTGAATTTTCGGCCAACGTCCGATCGGCCGATTGTCGGCTTGTTAGTATGATGCTTCCGACAACCGACTCCGACTTTTCGGCCGAACAAAATCTGGTGTGCATGCTATAAAATTTTTGTTGGCCGTCAACAGAACGGCCGATTTTCCGTCGGTCAGTACAGATTTCGGCAGACACAAATCTGATGAGCAAGACTGGGCATGCTCAGAGAAGAAAAAACACACAGAAAGTAAACCAGAACATGACATCACTTCTGAAGTTGGTTTTTGTTGGCCGAGAAAATTCGTGTGCAGTCTAGAGCACATTTCAACCAACACAACAACACTGGACAAAAGACGGCCGATCGGTCGGCCGATAATCGTTGGGTGTGTACGAGGCTTTACTCTTAATAGGGGAGAGCGGGACGACTGATGTAATTCTCTCACCCCATTAAGGGATCATGTTTCAGGCAGTGAAAGCAATGAAAAAACTTTTCTCAATGGAGGAGGAAGGAAGACGTGGATGTCCATCAGGAGATATTTCTATTGAATTCATCCTGAAAACCTGAAGCTATTAACCATTGCAGACAGTGCCAGGACAAGGTCATCTAGCGCCCAGGGCAAGGATGCCAAACTGCGCCCCCCCCTTCCCTTGGGGGTTAGGGTCAAGGCACCCCCCCATCCCTGCAATAAACCATTGTGCCCTGGGAAACCGCCCCCTCCTGCCCACCCCTTGTCCCGGCCCTGATTGCAGCGCTGAAAGTTCAGAGACAGGAAGAGGAAGGGGCTTCCTTGCAGTGAAGATTTCTACAGGATCCAGCTTGCTGCATGACATGGGGTAAACACAGGGGCATATCATGAAATGAGTGGGCCCGTGTGCGAGGTAAAAAGTGGGCCCTAGGCATTATTACAAAAATGCGGCACGTGAAATCTGAGCGTGGTATAAATTGCTTAAATATTGGGTGTGGCTTAAAGGAGGTGTGGTTTAGAGTCTGAGATGACCTCCAATGCAGAATGTGGTAATGTTAAATAGGGAATGTACAGTGCTGTGTGAACAGAGGTGGGTAGTATGTGCAGGAGAGGAGGGCGGAATGTATAAAGGTGGGTAGAATGTGCAGGTGAGGAGTGCGGGGTGTTAGGCGATGGGTAGTATTTGCAGGATAGTGTCAGTAGGGCAGTGGACAGTGTCAGTAGTTCTTTATTTTTATTCATTTTTTTTCTTTTTTAGTATTTTTTTCATTTTTCCAAAATGCTTTTTGGGGGCCAGTGGAAGGTATCAGTAGAGCAATGGACAGTGTCAGAATTTTTTTTTTTTTTAGCTATACATTTTTGTATTTTTTCACAATGATTTGAGGTGGGGGGGGGGTAGTGGATGGTGTAAGTAGGGCAATGGACGGTGTAAGTGGATGGTGTCATTATTTTTTTGTTTTTAATATTTTATTTTCTATTTTTTACTATTTTATTTTTTATTATTTTTATCAGGGTTGGGGCAGTGGACAGTGTCTGTCAGTAGGGCAGGACATTCTATGCATTAGGGTAAAAAACATTCAGTGTACAGCTCCCCCCTCAGTCCCCCCCTAATATTTACCTAAACCCAATCTTGATTCAACGATGTGCACGAGACCCGAGTCTCCCCCTTCTGATTGGCTAAGATGCAGGAGCCATCGACTACTGCTGCTGTCAATCATAGCCAGTGGAGCGGGGGCGGAACTGTGCACTCAGTGTCTTATGGACACAGAGAGAGACGGCTCGGGAGCGAGCACCCAAAAAGAAGAGGATCGGGGCTGCTCTGTGCAAAACCACTGCACAGAGCAGGTTAGTATGACATGTTTGTTACTTTTTTAAATTATATTTTTCCTTTACAATCACTAAAGCTGTAGACCTAAAAATCATTTTGGTTATACTTTAAATGCACATGCAGTATACTGAATATTCTTATTAGAATATTTTTATTCAAACGCATGATCTGGCGACAGGCTCTTTAAAAATTGTGGAAACCTTTGGATCAACAAGACAGCCAGGCTTGTACAAAATAACAGTTGTTAATACTCATAACTTTTGATGTATTGTAAGTCTCAGGCCCAGGGCAATCTTGTGTCCCACGCAGGCTGTGCCTGCGAATTATGGATTTCCAGCCATGTATCTCTGCCCGCGATCATTCTGCTCTTCCTCTGTCCTTCACCACGGTTGTGGCTTGTGGTTTCTGGACCTCACCAAGTCAGAGTTTTGCCTTTTTTTCCACTTTGCTTTTTGAGGTGGGAGCCAGGAGAAGGGAATGTTTTGTGTGGCTTTACTTGGTCCTTCAGATTGCTGACTCACACATTGAGGAGTGGGACTGCTATGGACACAATAGTGTTTATTTAAAGAAAAAGCCCAGCCTGATAGTCTGCATTTAGATTGCAATTTTTTAATTTTTTTTACAGATTCCAATTATGAGTCTGTTTTAATTCTTTTTGGTTTCCTTGTTTTTAAAAAGCTGCACAAAAAAGAATCTGACTTCTGACAGATTTAATGCTCATGTCATCCTTTCCTTGTCTTGAATGACTGATAGCAGCTGGGCATAGCACAGCAGTGATGGGGGAAGCCTAGAGGAAAATATTTTAGTCCACTATTTATCCAAGAGCGAGAATATTAACCAGTTCTGGACCGAAAGGATTTGCCCCCTTAATGACCAGGCCATTTTTTGCCATTCGGCACTGCGTTATTTTAACAGAAAAATGTGCGGTCATGCGACACTGTACCAAAATAAAATTGATGTCCTTTTTTTCCCACAAATAGAGCTTTCCTTTGGTGGTATTTGATCACCTGTGCGACTTTTATTTTCTGCACAATAAATTAAAAATAGCGAGAATTCTGAAAAAAAAAAAAAAACTATATTTTTCACATTCTGCTATATAACATTCCCCCCCCCCCCAAAAAATGTAAAAATCACTATTTTAATCCTTTTAGGCCAATTTGTATTCCGCTACATATTTTTGGTAAAAATAAATTGCAATAAGGGTATTTTGATTGGTTTGCGCAAAAGTTAGCGAGTCTACAAACTAGGGGAAAGATTTATGTCATTTTTATTTATTTCTTTTTTTAATGGCGGCGATCTGTTAGTTTTAACGGGACTGCGACATTGCAGTGGACAGATCGGACCCCTAACTGACATTTTTGACACTTTTGGGGGGGACCAGTGACATTACTACAGTAATCAGTGCTATAAATATGCACTGTTACTGTAAAAATTACATTAGCAGGAAAGGGGTTAACCTAGGGGTAATCAAAGGGTTAACTGTGAGCCTAGGGGAGTGTTTACTAACTGTATGGGGAATGGGCTTGTGAAATGACCACAGAGACCTGTGATCCCTACATAGAAGGATCACAGGCGCTCTGTGATCACTTCAGAGAGAATAACGGTCTGCTGTGTTTACAACAGCTGACCATCCTTCTCTCTCAGTTGGGTCCTGTGGATCGGCCTAGTGGGGGCCGGAGCCCGCCCCTCCAGCACCACGCGCACGACCGACGTAGGGCTACATTGTTTCGCACAGCTGAGCCAGCCTGCTGCAGCAAAACTGCGGCGGGCGGGCAGCAAGTGGTTAACACAGCTTAAAGCAAACATATGCTCAGATAGGACAAAGCGAAAGATTTCCTTTAACAGCAACACCAGCTACTTATATTACTTTTTCATGGTTCCATTGCTTCTCTGCACAAATCTGCAAAGTAATGTACAACCCAAACTCCAAAAGAGTTGGGACGCTGTACTGTAGATGATTATATACACTATATCAGGGCTTCCCAAACTTTTTTGGGCCGAGACCTACTTCTGAATACAGTTATTTTTTGTGACCCACTTGCTTGTAATTGTTTGTAATTAAACCGCTACAGAATTTGTTGGCGCTATATAAATGCAAATAATAAAGCATATTTTAAAGGGAGGGGGGATGTTAAATTAAAAATAGAAGCTGCCATGAACTACTGACACCGCTGGGCCACCTGGTCCTCTGACACCGATGCTGCCATCTCTGCCCGCTATAGCTGAGAGAATCCTGCCGCCAGTCTAGCCACCACCACTCCTGCCAGCAGGACCAAGGAGCTGGCTCTGCACCCCATGAACATATCCTACAACCTACATAACAATCCACATACGTACTCACTGATGCAAGTATCCTCCTCGCAGTAAATGCAGACCAGCCTCCGTAAAAACTGCGTGGGTGGGGGTCCAGAATCCATCGCGATTTGACTGCTCTGGCTCTCTGTAATTTGCGCGGGCTTGCATAGCACAATTTAAGCGGGCCCGCTCTCAGTGATTTCCGGCTCAGAGCGACCCACTCAAATGCAGCTCGCGACCCACAGTTTGGGAACTCCTGCACTATATTGTCAAATGTATTGGGACGCCTGCCTTTACACGCATATGAACTTCAGGGGCATCCCAGTCTTTTTCCATAAGGTTCAATAATAAGTTGGTCCACCCTTTGCAGCTATAACAGCTTCAACTCTTCTGGGAAGGTTGTCCACAAGGTTTAGGAGTGTATCTATGGGATTGTTTGACCATTCTTCTAGAAGAACATTTGTGAGGTCAGGCACTGATGTTGGGTGAGAAGGCCTGGTTTGCAGTCTCCGCTCTAATTCATCCCAAAGGTGTTCTATCGGGTTGAGGTCAGGACTCTGTGCAGGCCAGTCAGGTTCTTCCACCCCAAACTTGCTCATCCATGTCTTTATGGACCTTGCTTTGTGCACTGGTCAAAATAATTTGGTGGAGGGGGGATTAGGGTGTGGGGTTATTTTTCCAGGGGTTTGGCTTGGCCTTTAAGTCTCAATGGAGGGAACACTTAAGGCATCAGCATAACGAGACATTTTTGGACAATTTCATGCTCCCAACTTTGTAGGAACAGTTTGGGGATGGCTTCTTCCTGTTCCAACATGACTGCACACCACTGATTGGCCCTGTGCTGATCACACACACCCTCCCAAAAAAGAAAGAAAAACTCTCTAGTAATACACACCAATCCGAGCATGTGCGGAGTGCCCCTAAGGCTCTGTACTATCCAGAGATGGATTGGGGACTGTGGAAGAAGAGGAGGATCAGAGAAGACAGGATCAAACAGGCTTTTTACACAATGTTCAGGATTAACCCCCTATGTTCCACAGTGAGTATAACAAGCATGCTTTACTGCATATACTGACTGGTTTTTCTTTTGTGGGTTTCGTCAAACTTTAAATTTAAGTTTTTGGGGCTGAAGAATTTAAGCTGACTGCAAATTTGGGCTGTTTATTTGAATGTAAATGAAATGGATTATTAAAGCACTACCTGTGTGTAAGTAGTTTTAAAAAAGATTG
This sequence comes from Pelophylax lessonae, assembly GCF_965119305.1. Taxonomy (NCBI): domain Eukaryota; kingdom Metazoa; phylum Chordata; class Amphibia; order Anura; family Ranidae; genus Pelophylax; species Pelophylax lessonae. The sequence continues at coordinate 518,790,599 of NC_138771.1, forward strand.
TGAAGAATTTTAAAATTGTAACATGCATGGACATTGTTAGATTAATTGCCCCTCTACTTGTTTATACAGTAATAGGTTTTATAAAATGACTATATGGGACACTTTAAAGTCCCAAACTGAATACCCCTCAGCAGTCAATCAAGTTTCACCTTTTATGATCACGTTTCTCTGTTTTTTCTTGCATGCTGGACATTCTTGGGCCTAACTGCCAGTTTTTTTGCTGCTTTGCAGTATAAGAAGGTCACCCACCCTGCATTAGCTCATGTCCATGCTTGAGAAGTTTCATTCACAGCAACCTCTAGAAGTGGGAAAAAATGATATCCAAATAGTCGTGCTAATACCTGAACAAAAAGTAAATATCGCGACAAATAATAAATAATCACGTAAACATGATGTTAGTGATAAAAAAGTAGTTTAGAAAAAATAGTGAAAAAACTGATGATTGAAAATAAAGTCCACGTGACTAGACACTGAATGATTCCTTAGAAGACAGTTCATATAAGGTTCCGTCACCGGACAATTGAGTGAAGAATCCCTAGCGATCTATATATCTAATGAGCTTAATAGTAACCCTCTAAGGTAGTGTGGATTGAAGGGTTCTTCTGCAGTTTCAGGTTCCCACTAATGGTATGGGGGTCTTCCTATGTTTCCAAACTCCCGTCTCGAAGACAACCATAACTACAGCTGTGAAGATTGATATAAAGAAGAAGAAACTCCAATAGTGTGATACCGTATGAGCTACTTTATTAAATTAGTATAAAGATGCACTTACATTCCACAAGTAAAATAACAGCCTTGGTTAAAAATTGGTAGTTTTCCGGCAAACAAATAAAACACCCGCACTTCCCGGGATCAGGGAGGACGCAATGACTTTAGCACATAGCTCCACCCAACATGTTTAGTCACTTATGACGTCTTCCAGGGCACGAGCGAGGCACTGAGCCATCACATTAAATAGTAAAGGGAAATAACCAAGCCTCGTTTTTGATCCACAGCCATATTAGGAAGTGATATTCAAGCCTTGATTTTTATCTGAGACCATATTTAATGGCACCCAGGCCTCATTGTGATCCACAGCCTCATTTTCGTTCGTCAGAAGTCAGAATGACCAGACCTCACTCTGATTGGTGATCTTATGTGAATTTAATTTTAAAGGGTATACAACCAAATGGGCTAAATGGACTCCAAGTTGGAGGCCCACTAAATTATATAGAATTAACTAGTTCCGGACCACCCGCCGCAGTTTTTCATCGGTACTTTGACGTTAAACAACCAGGGTTATGGCAGCACATTCTTTGCATTAAGATAAAAAGCCTTCTGTGTTCAGCAGCTCCCCTCAGCCCCCCCAATACTTACCTGAGGTCCCTCTCTGTCCAGTGATGTCCAAGAGTGTCTCAGCCATCTGATATTCTCTCTCCTGATTGGCTGAGACACAGCACTATTGGCTGCTGCTGTTGTTAATCAAAGTCAGTTAGCCAATCAGGATAGAGAGGGGCGGGCCGGGTTGGGGCTCCGTGTCTGACTGGATACAGGGAGCTTGTGACTAGGCTTGAGTGCCCCCATAGCAAGCTGCTTGCTGTGGAGGCACTCAACAAAAGAGAGGGGCCAGGATCACAGAAGAGAGACTCGAGAAGAGGGATCTGGGCTGCTCTGTGCAAATCCACTGCAACTGAGCAGGTAAGTATAACATGTTTGTTATATTTATAGGGGAAAAAATGAGACTTTACAATCACCTTTAGTGTCTTAGACCCCATGGATTGAATGTGGATATTGAGAGTAATGCATTTATAGATAATGCATAATGAGACCCTTTTTGGTCTCATCTTTTTGGTTTTCCCCTCTCCCTTTAGTATTCAGTTTTGTTTTTCTAGCAGACCTCTTTTGTTTTGGTGTTCATTTTTAGGGAAAATTACTCATATTTTTCTCCCCCTTTTATGCCATTTACGTGTGATTTGAAATGGGTAGATTCTTCTTGTGGTTACCTTTTGATTAACATCTACTATTAGATTCCATATATTTGTACAATAATGATGGTATTATGCTGTAATGTTGATATAATGATGAATATTTCTATGATTTCATGTGAATGGGTGTGTGAAATATGCAAGCCAATTACCAATGTTTTGAAGTTATAGTTGTTAGTTGGTGATTTTTTTTTTTATAATTCCTTTTAACAAGGTTTTTTGAGTTTCCTTTTGAGGTATGTTTTTATTTGTGTTATTTTTAATAATATAAAGCTTTCTGATCATAGCGATCCACCTGCCACTTAACTAGTGATTATCGGACTGTTTAATTCTTTATCATTTAGTGAGCCTCCAACTTGGAGTCGGTTTAGCCCATTTGGTTGTATACCCTTTAAAGTTAAATTCACATAAGATCACCAATCACAGTGAGGTCTGGTCATTCTGACTTCTGACGAATTGAAAATGAGGCTTGAATATCATTATTTTATATATATATATATATATATATATATATATATATATATATATATATACACACACACACACACACACACACACACACACACACACACACACACAGTATTTCACAAAAAGTGAGTACACCCCTCACATTTTTGTAAATATTTTATTATATCTTTTTATGTGACAACGCTGAAGAAATTACACTTTGCTACAATGTAAAAATAGGAGTGCACAACTTGTATAACAGTGTAAATTTGCTGTTCCCTCAAAATAACTCAACACACAGCCTTTAATGTCTAAACCACTGACAACAAAAGTGAGTACACCCCCAATTTGCAGTTTTCCCTCCCCGGTGTCATGTGACTCGTTAGTGTCACAAGGTCTCAGGTGTGAATGGGGAGTGGGTGTGTTACATTTGGCGTTATGACTCTCAATCTCTCATACTGGTCACTGGAAGTTCAACATGGCACCTCATGGCAAAGAACTCTCTGGGGATCTGTAAAAAAGAATTGTTGCTCTACATAAAGATGGCCTAGGCTATAAGAAGATTGCCAAGACTCTGAAACTGAGCTGCAGCACAGTGGCCAAGACCATACAGTGGTTTACCAGGACAGGTTCCACTTAGAACAGGCCTCGCCATGGTCAACCAAAGTAGTTGACTGCACGTGCTCAGCGTCATATCCAGAGGTTATCTTTGGTAATTAGACATATGAGTGCTGCCAGCATTGCTGCAGAGGTTGAAGGGGTGAGGGGGTCAGCCTGTCAGTGCTCAGACCATACGCTGCACACTGCATCAAATTGGCCTGCATGGCTGTCATCCCAGAAGGAAGCCTCTTCTAAAGACGATGCACAAGAAAGCCCGCAAACAGTTAGCTGAAGACAAGCAGACTAAGGACATGGATTACTGGAACCATGTCCTGTGATCTGATGAGACCAAGATAAACTTATTTGGTTAAGACGATGTCAAGCGTGTGTCCCAGCAACCAGGTGAGGAGTACAAAGACAAGTGTATCTTTCCTACAGTCAAGCATGGTGGTGGGAGTGTCATGGTCTGGGGTTGCATGAGTGCTGCCGCCACTGGGGAGCTACAGTTCATTGAGGGAACAATGAATGCCAACATGTACTGTGACATACTGAAGCAGAGCATGATCCCCTCCCTTTGGAGAATGGGCCGCAGGGCAGTATTCCAACATGATAACGACCCCAAACACATCTTCAAGATGACCACTGCCTTGCTAAAGAAGCTGAGGGTAAAGTCCCCAGACATAAACCCTATTGAGTATCTGTGGGGCATCTTTAAACGGAAGGTGGAGGAGCGCAGGGTCTAGAACAGTGATGGCAAACCTTGGCACCCCAGATGTTTTGAAACTACATTTCCCATGATGCTCAACTACACTGCAGAGTGCATGAGCATCATGGGAAATGTAGTTCCAAAACATCTGGGGTGCCAAGGTTCACCATCACTGGTCTAGAACATCCACCAGCTCTGTGATGTCGTCATGGAGGAGTTGAAGAGGACTCCAGTGGCAACCTGTGAATCTCTGGAGAACTCCATGCCGAGGAGTGCTAGAAAACAAAATATTGACACTTTGGTCCCAATTTGAACATTTTACCTTGGGGGTGTACTCACTTTTGTTGCCAGCGGTTTAGACATTTATGGCTGTGTGTTGAGTTATTTTGAGGGGACAGCAAATTTACACTGTTATACAAGCTGTACATTCACTATATTACATTGTAGCAAAGTGTCATTTCTTCAGTGCTGTCACATGAAAAGATATAATGAAATATTTACAAAAATGTGAGGGGTGTACTCACTTTTGTGAGATACTATATATATATATATATATATATATATATATATATATAATGTTTTAGTTATTTTTTTTTTCAATATTGTGGTTCTTTTTTTATTTATAGCGCAAAAAATAAAAACCGAAGGTGATCAAATACCCCCAAACGAAAGTTCTATTTGTGGGAAAAAAGACATCAATTTTATTTGGGTACAGTGTCGCATGATCGCGCAATTGTCAGTTAAAGCAACACAGTGCCGTATCGCAAACAATGGCCTGGTCAGGATGGGGGTAAAATCTTCCGGAGCTTAAGTGGTTAAATAACAAAGATGTCATACTTTTCTGCTCTGTGCAATGGATCCCCCCCCCTTGAGTCCTTCACCGTTGCTCCTGTTCCCTTGCTCCGTTGCTCGTTGCTCCTGTTACTCGGGTACACTCCTTCCGAGTGTACCCGAGTAAGCTCACTCCCGAACCGCTGCTCTGTGCTTCCATTTACACATGGAGCACGGCTCAGCCCTGTCCCTGCTCTCTCCTCATTGGCTTTCTGGTTCTGGTTGACAGCAGTGGGAGCCAATGGCTCCCACTGCTGTCTCAGCCAATAATGAAGAAGAGACCCAGAAGAACTGGATCTAGATGGGATTCAGGTAAGTACTAGGAGAGTTGGGGGGGAAAGCTGCACACAGAAGGGTTTTGGCTTCATTTTTAGAATGGCCGGAGGTGAAATAAGTTACCAAATCTCCATTAATATTTCATGAATTGTATTACTTAAACAAGAATAGTAACTTCACCAATATGCATCAATGATTCCTTTCTTTTTCCCAGGGTGAACCCCACAGGTAAAGAGAACTCTGGGATTTGGCAAAAACTTGAAGTTCTTCAGTATCACTTGAGTGTCAGACCCCAAGCTGTAAGTAAAGTGACACCAGTCATATACAAACAAGAGGTTGACCAAGAGAAGACTCCATTTCAAGGCCTAGAGAACTGGCCAAGTGACAAAGACTTACAAGGTTTGGGACAGAACATGATCAGCAACAAAATGATTATTAATGACCCAGTGATGGAAATTAATGTCAAAGACCCAGGACTTATAATTAAAACACAGCTGGGTAACACCAAGTCTTCCTCATCTCCCCAAAAGATCACCCTGAAGAAAACCTCAAGCATTAAGGATAAGATTTCTGAGTGGGAAGGCAAGAAGGAGACACTGTCTCCAAACCTTGGCGGGAAAGAGCCTGTAACTGTAAAGAGACAGGACTCGTTTGGTACCACTTTTGCAGATACAACTGTTGATGATGGAAGGAACCGTCAGAAAGTTAATATCAAAAGGATGTTCAGTTGGGAAATGGAAAATAAGGACATTGAACAGAGAGAGTCTCAAAAAATTGAAAATAAAACAGAAAAAGAGGCCACCCAAACCACAGAAAGACTCCAGGAGCAAGTTACAGGCTCCAAAAAGGACCAGACAACTGTGCTGAACCAAGTGAAAAGGTTTGAACGTTCACTGAAGGACAGTCCTGCAGATGGACTTCCGCAGTTACCTGGAACCTATTACTCCCCTCAGTGTTTACAGGATTCAGAGAACCAGGAGAACAAATTGGGATCAAAATTAAAATGGGGATTAGATCCTGAGAATGCTGAGCCTATATTTGGGACAGTTGGAGAAGGCACGACATCTCGAAGGACAAGCAATGCTGAAAATGTTTATACGGAGCCCGGGGCCCCTGAGAAGTCAATACCTATCAACCCTCTACCAAAGCCTAGGAGGACTTTTCGGCATGATGGAGACCTGGGCCCAGTTAGAACAGGTTTACGGAAAATTAACAGAGACTTACCTCCACTTCCTTGTATAATGCCCCCTCCACTCCCAACATCTCCACCTCCATCAGCTGTCAGCAGAAGACTTTGGAATAGCAAGCATAGAAACAATGGAGACCACAGGTAGGTCTACCTGACTTGTGATTTTATAGCATAAAAGAAAGAAACCTTACAATGTTTGCATAAGCATGGTGTACCTTTAACGATTAGTTTGTTTTCCTGTCCCCTATTTTGTTTGAAGTTTCATTTTCATTTAGAATCAGGGCCTGGCTAACAATTTTCAGGTCAATGATCCTTGTGCTTACTAACTCTTAAAGTATAATTAACACTGAGCTCCCTTCGGGGGGGGGGGGGGGATACTCCACTTCCTGGAGACCTCGCCACGGCACGGTCCACTGAAAATTCAGCCCCCCTCCTCCTTCCATCACTGTCAGGCCATTCAGAAAGTGCAGCACGCTTTGTGCATGCGCAGTAGGGAACTGGCTGGGAAGCCACAAGGCTTCACTGCCGGTTTCACTTAGTTGGGATGGCGGCGGCAGCACCCGAGACCCAATTAAAAAAATCGGCTGGGGTGCTGGCATTGCGGGATCCCTGGACAGGTAAGTGTCCTAATATTAAAAGTCAGGTGCTACAGTATTTGTAGCGGCTGACTTAATTTTTTGGTGGGGGGCTAGAGCTCCGCTTTAGTCCTCGTGCACACAAGACCTTTTTACAGCTGCTGTTTTTGGCTTCAGACATTTTTTTTTCTGCAGCCAGTAAACTCCCCAGCATGTTATTCTATGTGTCCATGCACACATAGACTGTTATCAGCAGTTTTTGGCAGGGGCGTTTTCTAGCGGGAAAAAAACCCCAGAACTAGTGGGTTTTGAGAGTTTTTCAGCTGAAAATACGCTCTAACTGATTAAAGCTTAAAAACGCAGAAAAACATGGCTTTCGGTGTTTATCAATGTTTTTGAGCCATAAGCTTTTGTAGAAGTATAGTTTTGCTAAAAAAAAAAAAAAAAAAAGCTAAAATATGCTATAGCTGAAAAAAAGCTAAAAAACGCTGAAAACCGCTACTGAAAAACTCCTTCTACAGCTAAAGCTTTCTACTCATGTTTTGATAACGTCCAGTGTGCACGAGGCCTTAAAAGGCAAAACTTTTTTTTTGTCTTGGACAGAATAGAGATAGATAAGAACTTCTGTCAGTTTTTATTGCTGTTTGTGCCCCCGTTGGGGGATTCACCCTCTCGGTTTGTCCTTTTTTTTTTCCAAATATTTTATTTATTGAGAAAGGCAGTACAGTGGAAAAATCAACGATTTGTCCTTTTTACCATTATCATTAAAAGTGAAAGTAAAAGAAAATCCCACATTTTAGGTTGTCCCCAGAAAAATAATAGAGGGGAAATCTTCCATTGGGGACACTATTTCTGGTGACCTGGAGGGCCTCAATGGATTCCATTGCATTCATTTGCATGGATTTCCTATCACTGTTTTGCTGTGGGACTGGAAGTGAAAAGAAATCTCTGAAATGGGAAACATATAACCAAAAAAATCTGACAGGGGTAATAACTCTCTCTTACTCTATCCAAAATGAAAAAAAAAAAGTTTTGCCTTTAGTGATACTTTACGTGCCCATGAATTGGATGCGGGTTTTTTCATCCAATTCGCATGACAGGCTGTCAATAGAGCTGGCTCACACAGCTCCGGGGCGGCTACAGAGCAGCTTGCAGAAAAGTCCTGTGCGTCTTCTGGTCCATTTCAGGTCCAAATTCAGTCAAAAAGTCTGGCCTAATTCGGACCTGAAGCGGTGCACAGGGCCGTACCATACCTCCTGCTGCCACTCCACATTCAGTGTGAACCCAGCCTTAAACAGCAGTCTGAACTAAATTCCTTAAGGCAGAACTGTAGGCACCTTCACTCCACTTGGCTGTTTTGATTGGCCGGGCTGCCATCGTTCAATTTAGCAGATGCTGAAATTATACAGCTACATGTGTACAGATAAGTTTACAGTGCAAACAGACAGGTAAAAATGCTTTAATCTATAAAGGGGAACTTATTGAAACTGGAACAGTCTGAATCTGGAGCAGTTGCACACAAGCTGAAAAAAAAGCTAAATGGACTTTTTACAGCAGCGCCAGATTTTGTCTGCTTCAATTTCCATAGTTTCACCCATAGTATGTGTCTTGTGTATTAGGCCTGCCTGTTAGCAATTTTTTTTTTTTTCAATAAAGTTCAGATTTACAGTGCCTTGCGAAAGTATTCGGCACCCTTGAACTTTGCAACCTTTTCCCACATTTCAGGCTTCAAACATAAAGATCTAAAACTGTGATTTTTTTGTGAAGAATCAACAAGTGGGACACAATCATGAAGTGGAACGAAATTTATTGGATATTTCAAACTTTGTTAACAAATAAAAAACTGAAAAATTGGGCGTGCAAAATTATTCAGCCCCCTTAAGTTAATACTTCGTAGCGCCACCTTTTGCTGCGATTACAGCTGTAAGTCGCTTGGAGTATGTCTCTCTATCAGTTTTGCACATCGAGAGACTGAAATTTTTGCCCATTCCTCCTTGCAAAACAGCTCGAGCTCAGTGAGGTTGGATGGAGAGCGTTTGTGAACAGCAGTTTTCAGTTCTTTCCACAGATTCTCAATTGGATTCAGGTCTGGACTTTGACTTGGCCATTGTAACACCTGGATATGTTTATTTGTGAACCATTCCATTGTAGATTTTGCTTAATGTTTTGGATCATTATCTTGTTGGAAGACAAATCTCCGTCCCAGTCTCAGGTCTTTTGCAGACTCCATCAGGTTTGCTTCCAGAATGGTCCTGTATTTGGCTCCATCCATCTTCCCATCAATTTTAACCATCTTCCCTGTCCCTGCTGAAGAAAAGCAGGCCCAAACCATGATGCTGCCACCACCATGTTTGACAGTGGGGATGGTGTGTTCAGGGTGATGAGCTGTGTTGCTTTTACGCCAAACATAACGTTTTGCATTGTTGCCAAAAAGTTCGATTTTGGTTTCATCTGAGCAGAGCACCTTCTTCCACATGTTTGGTGTGTCTCCCAGGTGGCTTGTGGCAAACTTTAAACAACACTTTTTATGGATATCTTTAAGAAATGGCTTTCTTCTTGCCACTCTTCCATAAAGGCCAGATTTGTGCAGTATACGACTGATTGTTGTCCTATGGACAGAGTCTCCCACCTCAGCTGTAGATCTCTGCAGTCCATCCAGAGTGATCATGGGCCTTTTGGCTGCATCTCTGATCAGTTTTCTCCTTGCATGAGCTGAAAGTTTAGAGGGACGGCCAGGTCTTCGTAGATTTTCAGTGGTCTGATACTCCTTCCATTTCAATATTATCTCTTGCACAGTGCTCCTTGGGATGTTTAAAGATTGGGAAATCTTTTTGTATCCTAATCCAGCTTTAAACTTCTCCAGAACAGTATCTCGGACCTGCCTGGTGTGTTCCTTGTTCTTCATTATGCTCTCTGCGCTTTAAACAGACCTCTGAGACTATCACAGTGCAGGTGCATTTATACGGAGACTTGATTACACACAGGTGGATTCTATTTATCATCATTAGTCATTTAGGTCAACATTCGATCAATCAGAGATCCTCACTGAACTTCTGGAGAGAGTTTGCTGCACTGAAAGTAAAGGGGCTGAATAATTTTGCACGCCCAATTTTTCAGTTTTTTATTTGTTAACAAAGTTTGAAATATCCAATAAATTTCGTTCCACTTCATGATTGTGTCCCACTTGTTGTTGATTCTTCACAAAAATTTACAGTTTTATATCTTTATGTTTGAAACCTGAAATGTGGCAAAAGGTCGCAAAGTTCAAGGGGGCCGAATACTTTCGCAAGGCACTGTAAATGTTGTGGCTGCATTATTTGTTTCAATTATTTTCACCTGGTGATACAGCCAGTAATACTGGCCATACACTATACGAAAAATCGGCCGAAATTCGGTCATTTGGACAGTTCTTTAATTTTTTGCCAGTTAATGGCCACAAATCGGTTATGACGTTTTTGAACCGAAAAAACGAAGGACAAGCTTGGAAATTTTCTGCCGAACGAACGATAAATTGAAAGGTTAAAGTGTTTCTCGTCCAAAATGTTTGCACTAGGCATATGTGAAAAAAATGAGCAAAAAACTGATTCATTTATGTTCATTGAACGATTTATTGGCCATTACAAGATGGCACAATCGTTTGCGCTCACGGCTGAGTGTTCGTTTTTCGAAAATGAGTTTGAACGATTTTAGTCTGTGATTTAGCCAGAATTAGTCTGTGATTTTCAACTTTACTAAAGCTTGAATTACTTATACTTATGCTCCAATGCCTGCAAAGTGCCTTGCTGCCACGGGCATCTTCTCCATGACTTCTTCCAGGTGCCAGCCTTTGGCCAACTTGATTGGCTGGTCCTTGATGACATCACCTTTCCATACTAGAGAAGGGCTGTAAAAGTGTGTGCTGGGCATAGAGAGAAACTATTGATGCATAGCTTACCTGTTGTTTTTAATAAACAATGACATACAAAAAGGGACAAATGAAGAAATATAGCAAAGATAGAAACACAAAAAAAAAAAGAAAAAATGATTCAGGTTGCAGATACATGTATGCAACATTTTTCACTGGAAACAAAAAAGTAAAGTTACACATCACTGAATCCATTTCCTAGTACCATGTGATTACCACGAGGCAAATACAAATGTGGTGTACTCAAATAAACCCACATCTCAGACCTTCCTAAGAAAAATAGCCTTCCGTTCAAGGCTTTTATTGTTACATTGTTGGAGAGATCTCATGCTTATTATTAGATACAATTTTATGCAGCAATGAGCTATCGATTCACCAGTCAGGAAGGAAGTCTGTAGGTTTATTTTTGTTTCCTGGTCTATAAGAAGCTGCAAACCTATGAGAATGTTATCCTCATACTGGCTTTGAAGAGTCTTCCAAATACATGAACCCTTTCACAGTATCACTGGTTGCATTTTAGGGTACCCAGATTATTCTGTGGCACGGAAAAACCCAAGGAAGCCCATATACAATCAGTCTTGAGCAGGCATGACAAACTCATATTAAACTAAGGGCCCTACTTAGAATAACAAGAAAAGTCACATTCGTTTTATCATTGCACAACAGGAAATTTACAACTTTACTTTAGGGTTTCAAAGACTAGTTATAAAACATATTTGTTATATTTAATATAAGTTACATAATTATATCTAAAGTAGTTTTTTAAAGTTTGCATGCGTAGTTATTAACTTTCTAAGACTGTAAAGAGGGACTCTTTTTAGAATAAAAGATGAGAGCAAAGAGCAAAAATGTATTTCCTAAACACAGAAGTGCTTTTCTAACCTCTTCTTTTAGAGCCGGTTCACACTAGCGCGACTTGTCAGGCGACTTGTCAGCCTGACAAGTCGCGCTCCCTCGTGGTCCATTGACCGCTACAGGACCCGTTCTAATAGGAGCGACACAAGTCGCTCCGACTTAGAAAAAGGGTCCTGTACTACTTCAGGGCGACCTCGGAGCGACTTGCATAGACTTCCATTATGTGAAGTCCCTGCAAGTCGCTCAGAAGTCGTGGTGCATGGTAATGCACAAGTTGCCCCCGAAGTAGTAAGGAGTCGTGTCGCCTCAGTGTGAACCGGCTTGTATCCTTGAATTGAAAAATAACAAATAACAAAAAAGAACAAACAAAAAACAAATGCTTTAAAAAGTAAAACTACATTGGGATTAAAGTGCTGGGTCTTATTGAGGAGTTAAACTGTCTGTGGAGAGTGCTTATTCAGCAGGCAAAAAGTGGTATGCTAATGCATAAAGTGGCATTTGAAAAATAACTGATGGGTTGGATTATGTTTTTCAGAATAGGGCATTTTTTACATCTTTGCATACTTGCATTGGACAAGCACAGTTGAATGTGGCTAACTACCACTAGTTGCTATGATATGATGGATAAATTAGAACCTTCATAGACAAGTGATAGATTGGATGGATGGATTTAAAGAGTATGCCCAAAGCTTTTTGGCCATCCTTCTCTTGTGGATCAAAGGTATGCAGTTGTGCTCTCCTGTGACCCAGAATTAGCCAGCAGTGGGCTAAAGCTGATGTCACAGAGCTGCTCCAGGCTCTGGACAGATGCTGACAGATATTGTCAGGATCCACCCAGCTGCCTGATTGACAGCTGACTTTGACTCTCAGTATGCATCTGACGACCAAAGCCAGCTGTGCCCGTTCCCTCCCCAGCCTGATGCTCCAGTGAGAGCTGGAGAGACAGAGCAGAGAGCAGTGACTGGGAACTGAGCAATCAGCAGTCATGTGATCGCTCAGTTCTCAGGCTTAGAAACAGCGGGGGACAGCTATAGTAACACAGTTAAAAGGTGCCTTTAAGGTGCCTAAGGTAGTCCTTATCCATATGTTAGGGAAACCTCCCATAGTGTAGTAGTTATCCGCATGCAAAGTAACCTCCCATAGTGTAGTAGTTAAAACAGTTTATTGAAAAGAATAACTCTTACATCAAGTAAACTTTAAAAAGGTGCATCCAATATATTCATCATGTAGGTCTGCAACATTACTTCCAGGTCGGGGTGCCCTACGCGTTACGTCACGTCATGTGGATGATATTTAGGAGTAGATATCTCCTTTGCTACACTGTTCTCAAGCAGGTTGGAGTAACAGGATGATGTGGGTCAATGATGAGTTCAGAAAACAGGCTGGGGTCAGCAAAGAGCAGGCAACACAGTACTAAACTGGTAGCAGAGAAGGAGTCAGGTACAGGCCGGGTACCAGAAAATTTGAGCTGATGTGTTGGCCAGTTGACCAGATGTGGAAAACGGGAACAAGCCAGGTCAGTAAAAGGAAATACCAGTCAGATTGCAGGATCAGAGGTCATGGGTATACTGCTGCAGACCTGGCAGGACTTTGCCCTATTTGGCACCTCTGTCAGCAATAAGCATGCATACACAGCCAAGTACATGTTGTTAGATCAGTGTTTCTCAACTCCGGTCCTCAGGGCACACCAACAGGCCAGGTTTGCAAGAAAACTGAAATAAATCACAGGTGATATCATTTGCTGCTCAGTGATTGCAGTATTCTAGTCTGCATCTCCCCAAGGTGATACTTAACATCTGGCCTGTTAGTGTGCCCGGAGGACTGGAGCTGAGAAACACTGTGTTAGATGCATGTACAGACACACATGCCTGTGCAGAAATGCACAGGTGCTCATGCTGGAATCATTGAATGAAGGCTTCTTGACAGATGTGCTGGGTGACGGTGCTTCTTTTTCAATGCACTGAATACCAGGTTACTACAGCACCTCCTGCCCTTACAGTAACAAGCCAACCACATTAATGCAGGTCAAAGAGTGGATCCCATGGCCCATACCAATCGTGATGAGCTTACAAGTGTGAAAAGGTCCACTAATAAGGCAGTGCAACCAGTCCTGGTGTACTGAGCCCATGCCACATCAGCTAAACAGGGGGGGCCCAAGGCACCTTTATTGTTTATTTCTGCCTAAATTAATAAATGGATTTATCACACCCCCATTCCTACTTGCTTACCAGGGCTAAAATTACATTTCTCTGGGCCCCATCACATCCACAGACGGGCCCAGGAACAGAGGAGGGACTTTTTTTTCATTTTCGGGGCATAGGCGGATAAATCAGTGCCACTGTTACGCTGCACCTCAAGGGGGTGGAGGAAGGGTTGTGGGGGCCCAGTTAGGAAGGCTATACAGGGCCCCATGATTTCTAACAGCAGCCCTGTCCTTGGCGATCTGCCTGCATGTCCTATTAGAGAGAGATTACCTAAACTGTCACACATCTGCTGTTATTTTATCCAACAGATCATGTGGTGACTCAGAGCACTTCTCACTTTATAAGTAAAAGAGGCCAGAAGGATAATTATATTAATCACTATAAATGCATCATTATAATGACTTACATAATATTTATTTGATGTTTAAAGTGCACCTATGGCCAAAATAAAACATTACATATATGATACAGTCTGTCTGTAGCATTAACACAGCAGTCTTTGTTTTTCCCACCTGTAACATAGTTTTATTACTTGGTGATCCGGCCAGTAAGTCAGATATTTTTAAATTATTTTTAACAGACCAAACTGTCCAACAAAGGTGACTGTTAAAGGGTTAAAACAAATCATTTAACACGGACATAGGTGCATTACATTGATTAGCTTTTACTTATATATGTAAAACCTTTATCCCAAAAGGAAAAGGAACTATTGCTCAATGAGTCTAACTGCTTAGAATATGTTAGCTGTAATTATGGCTATACAAGGCCCCCTGCGTGGGTGATTTTTGCATTGTAATTCTTTTGATTCCTAATAAAAATTATTGTACCAGAAAAATACTTTAGCATGAGATGGCTGTTAGTCACTAATGCAAAGTCCATTAACCACTTAAAGCGGAGTTCCAGCCTAACCGCACACTCACCTGTCCCACGGTCCAGCGATGCGCCGTCTTCTCCCTCTTTGCTCCGCGGCGCCAGCATCACTGATGTGGGCACCCGGCTGTGACAGTTTGCGGCTTCACAGCCGGGTACGCACTGCGCATGCGCGAGTTGCGCTATGCGTCGTGATTGGCCAGCAATCTTCTGGGACCTCTGACATGTCCCAGAAGATTGCAGGGAGGGGGGGGGAGAGAGGAGAACTTCCGCTCAGGGCGCTGCGGCGCTCTGAGCGGAAGTGGGAGCGGGTACATGTCAAAACTAGGTACCCGCTCCCCCCCCCCAAAAATGACATGCCAAATGTGGCATGTCAGGGGGTTAGGACTATTTACGTCGGCAGTTTAAACCTAAATACCGGTGTTATGGCAGCAGATAGCTGCCATAACCCTGGTATTTTTTTGAACTGCGGGCTGTCGGCTTTCCGAGATGGGTGGTCCCAGCGGCGGATTCGCCGTGGGATCACCCTTCCGGGGCGGCGGAAGAAGTGCCCTCTCGCCGCGTCCTGGTACTTTTCCCCCCTTACCGGACCCGCCGACAGCGGGGAAAACGATCGGGTCCCGGATCCTCACAGACAGGATGTCGAGTGAGGGCAAGCTTGCCCTCGCTCGACTCTATGGTCTTGGAGAACCGGAGCGACGGTTTAAAGGCCCCTTTTTTTTTTTTTCATTGTATTATTTTTTTTATTTTTTTCATCTTTTATTGTACTTGTGAGATCTGAGGACTTTTTGACCCCAGATCTCACAAAAAAGAGGTCCTGTCATGCCTATTTCTATTACAAGGAATGTATACATTCCTTGTAATAGGAATAAAAATGATTAAATTTTTTTTTTTTTAAACGGTGTAAAAATAAAAAATTAAATAAATAGTAAAAAAAAAAATTAAAGCGCCCTGTCCCCGTTAGCTCGCGCGCAGAAGCGAACGCATATGGAAACCCCACCCACATATGTAAACTGTGTTTAAACCACACATGTGTGGTATCGCCGCGATCGTTAGAGCGAGAGCAATGATTTGAGCCCTAGACCTCCTCTGTAACTCTAAGCTGGTAACCTGTAGAAATTTTTAAAGTGTCGCCTATGGGATTTTTAAGTACCAAAGTTTGTCGCCATTCCGTTAGCGTGCGCAATTTTGAAGCATGACATGTTGGGTATCTATTTACTCGGCGTAACATTATCTTTCACATTATGAAAAAAAAAATTGGGCTAACTTTACTGGATTTTTATCTTTTTAATTAAAAAAAGTGAATTTTTTCCAAAAAAATGCGTTTGGAAGACCGCTGCGCAAATACGGTGTGATAAAAAATATTGCAATAATCTCTATTTTATTCTCTAGGGTCTCTGAATAAAAAAATATAATGTTTGGGGGTTTTAAGTAGTTTTCTAGCAAAAAAAAACTGATTTTAACTTGTAAACACCGAGTGTGAAAAACAGGCCTGGGGCTTAAGTGGTTAAAATCTACTAGTCCATCCAACACCACTCTCTGCACTAAAATCCAAGGGTGGCTACATTGCTCCTCTATAGATGCAGTGGATGAGTGAATGTAGCCACCCTAAAGCCCCGTACACACGTACCGATGGTCGGCTTACAAATGTTCCTCTTTTCTCCCCGGGATGTCGGTGTCTGCTGAAAAGTGCAAAGACAGCACAAGGACAGCACAAGAATTTTGTCCGCCGACTGCAGAAGTGATGTCATGTAATGGTTAACTTTCCCTGTGTTTTCTATTTTCTGAGCATGCCCAGTCTTGCAAATCTGCGGTCTGTCGGCCGAATTGTGTACTGACAGGCGAACAATCGTCCGTTCTGGTGTCGGCATACAAATATTTTCATGTTTGCACGAAAGACTTTTGTCCGCGGATTGTGCGCAGACATCTGTCGGAGGCACCATACTAACACGCGTACAATCGGCAGATCCTTCGTCCACCGACGTTTGTATGCCGACGATCGGTACGTGTGTACGGGCCTTAAGACAGCAGTTGTGTTACTGTCTGATCACCAGCTGAAAATAAAAACAAATGCAGCCACCACATCCAGTGATGGGAAAGTTACAATATATTTTTGTTTTTGGGTTTATTTGCGCTTAATGTCCCTTTCACACAACCATTATGATCAGGTCTTGCCTGTCAATTTTCCAGGTGGACCTGATTGGATAGTCTATTCACGCCTATGGACCACTGGGTGTACAAAGACTTGTGTCCCTTTACACCCGTCTACCTCCAGTCCTGTCCGCCAAAGACAAACGGAAGGGGATCTCTGTTCTCTTCTGTCTAGGCGTATTGGATCAGAGGTAGTCCGGTGTAAGCAGAGAGTGGAGTCTGTTTACTCCTGACTGCCCATAGAGCTTTGCATAAACTGAGTGGACACAGACCCGTCATCCACCGTCTCTGCTTTGATCAGCACGGGACCTGTGAGCGGATCCCCTGCTGAACGGAATGCAGTCCGCTTTACGTGAAAGGGGCCCCTAATGCCAAATTGCATTAAAGCCAAATTCCAGACATTTTTCTAGTTCTGGATAGGGAGAGGAAGAGTTAACATTTCTGTCAAGCATTTATTTCAATCTGTGACCCCCATTAGAGAGATTTGCCCTCACTTTCCCAAGTGATTGCCATTCAAGAAATGGGGGTGTGCTTGTCACAGGGACAGGAAAGTACCGGCAGCAAGAAAACAAATTGCCAGAAGATCTAACTTTTCCTCACTCTAATAAAAATGTGTTTTTGTTTTTGAATGTGTCCCCACTGATGAGATTTCCCATCCATTCCTGTCCTGACAGTAAAGGATGGAAAATCACACAAATAGGGACAAAGGTGCCTATAAAAACCAGGATGAAGGCCTTAACCCTTCCCCACTCTATGCAAAACAATATTAAAAGTTTTGGGTAGAGTTTGTCTTCAAGCTGCAGCTTTGAGAAGCATCATTTTGGTTTGGTAACAATATCAGGGCATGGACTTGTCATGGTAGACAAAGTAGATTTCCTGAACAAAACACCTAGATTAAATGATTGTCTATGCAAACTCTGCTTTGAGATCACCAGGAGTCAAGCTGGCTGTACATGGATCATAATTTTTCCAGTTCAGCAGGGACCAGCTGAATTTCTATATACAGTATGTATGGCCTCTGTGGTTGAACAGAAGTCAATTTACCAATCGACTTCTTTTCAACCTCCCTGGTGGAAAACTTTTGCTTAGTCAGCACCACAGCCAATAAACTGCAGCACTGATCAGTGTATTCAGATGGCAAAGAAGTCTCCCCGCTGTCAAAATGCAAAGACACAACAAGAGGATTCCCTCATCCAACTCCAATGTGTGTATGGGGGAATTGGGTAATGTTTTGTGTCCTTCAACCCACTGGTTGAACAAAAAAACAAACTCTTATATTGCGAGCCTCAGTGCAGATGTTCTTTGTCTTTGCCTGTCCCCTCCAATGACAAAGGATCAGAGTCGTTTGTTTTCTTGTTTCTATTTAGTTATGGAATACGAAGGAGAAAAAGTGGCCCAGTACAGTCCATGACCCAGGAATTTGAGGTCCCACCCTTCTATGCCTTTCAAACTTTTCCCATGGAAAATCCAAAAAGGGTGGAACATGACAACCTTGAGCCACCTAAATCAATTTAAACATCCATGATCATTGCAGTTGGGGCATAGAGGGTGACGTTTTTTAAATTAAGTTGACTACTTCTTATTTGTAAACTAAGTAAACTAACCGAGTTTTTGGGAACTGAACCTATCAGCATAAGGGGACTGGAAAGTCCAATTCGTCTGTGATAAACCTCAACCTGCATGCTCAGCTAGTACACTAATTGGCCAAAAGTGTGTGGATACTTGACCCTTAGCCCCGGTTCACACTTATGCGAGTGCGGGGTTCGCATGTAACGTCGGAGCGCACTGCTCCTTCATTACATGCGATCGGGTGTGCGGTGCGAGTTTAGCCATACACTTTGTATGGCTAAATTCGCACCTGCACCAGCAGCAAACTCGCACAGGACCCTTTTTGGCAGCCACATCAGGATCGGATCGCACAGCGGTTCACACTTGTGCGGTCCAATCCTGTGCGAACTGCAAGATCGCACTGCGATATGCGATCAAACTGGGGGTGTCATTAAGATTACATTGACACCCCCAGCATATCGCATATGGCAGTGTGAACTGCCGGGGGTGCGTGTGCGATGCGGGAACAGGCTGCGGATTCGCAGCCTTCCCGCATCGCATAATTGTGAACCGGACCTTACACCAATATGTGCATGTTGGACATCCCTTTCCAAAACCAGGATTATTAAAATGAGTTAGTCCACCTCTGTGGCTATAACAGCTTCCATTCACCTGGAAAGACTTTCCAAAAGGTTGTGGAGTATGACTGTGGGAATTGGTGCTCATTCAGCCAAAAGAGCATTTTTGAGGTCAAGTACTGTTTGAGAAGTCCTGGCTCGCAATTTGCATCCCAAAAACATTCAATAAAGGTTGAGGTCAGGGCTTTCTGCAGGCCACTCAGGGCTGTCTTTAACGCAGGGCAAAAGGGGCAGCTGCCCAGGGCCCAGTCATTGTTGTGGGGCCCAAAGCAGCTGCCACTTGAGCCCGCACTGCCCAAAAATAGTTGACTCATGAGGGCCCAAGAAAATGTTTGCCCAGGGTCTAATCATTATTATAGACGGCCCTGAGGCCACTCAACCTCTTCCACAACTCCTCACCATGTCTCTAAGGACCTAGCTTTAGCAAAAGGGACAAAGTCAAGCTGGAAAAAAGGTACCTTCCCCAAACTGTTACCAAAGGAAGTGCACCACTGTTTAAAGTGGAACTTTCCAAAAAAAAAAAAAAGAAAATGAGAGCAGGCAGGTTTTTAATGCAGAAGAGACATGATATGGTTACCGGCCTATCTGCACTATACACTGAGGGTGCGCGGGAGTAACATCGTTTTGGCTTGGTCAATTAAAGCGGCTGAGGATCAGAACCTCGAAGAACACCAGGCAAAGATGTCAACAGCTGACGAGGGAGCTTCGACATCACATTGCTGAAATGGAGGTTAGTATAATTCAACTTTAAACTGTCTTTCTATGTTGTTGCATTAACAGTACACTTTACTGGAACGACCTAAACTCCTGAACTGGAAGGAGTCTCCTTATAGGTTTGGTCATATACTGTAGTATTATAGTATATACTGCTATTCACAAGCCATTGGTCACATACTAGTTTCAGCACAATGTGTATTTTACACAAATTTATACACTTCGTTCATTTGCTATTATATTACAGATCTGCCGTGTCATGGAACAGTTGTGTCATTATCTCTTCCTGAAGAACAAGTTTTTTTTTTTTCTCTAGAAATGCTAAACCGTTTTCATTTTCAGCTGCTGTTGTCTTCAATCAGCTTGTAACATTTCATTTCCTTGCCCTTTCCTTACACTTTGCACACCAGAAAATCCTATGAATTTGAAGATCTGCTGCAGTCGTCAGAGAACGGACGGGTAGACTGGTACGCACAGACTAAGTTGGCCCTTACACGCACTTTATCTGAGGAGAACGTCTACGAGGACATTTTAGGTAGGATATTATTATCTCTTCTTTTCAGAATGAGCTTAGCTTCTCTATATAAAAAAAAAAAAAAACAATGTTGCAGCTTAATATTAAACAACATAAGGTACCAGCCAGGGGCGTAACTACAGGGGTTGCAGGGGTTGCAATCGCTACCGGGCCCCATGCTCCAGGGGGCCCGGTAGCAAACCAGTTGGCGAACTTCCAGAATCGCAAAGGTCACACTTGCGACCGGACCCTGGCATTGCACCACTGTGGGGAGGCCCCAAGATTGCAGGAAGGGGGCCCACAAGATTGCAGGAAGGGGGCCCACTGCAGAACTTGTGAAAGAATCCTGCTGTGGGACCGTAATAAAAGGCCATGCAACAAGTGTAAAGAGCCCCAGGATTAGTGGGAAGAGCCCTGGGCTTGAAGGTAAGGGCGCCGGCCAGGGGTCTGGGGGGCCCTTCATGGTTTCTTGCATCAGGGCCCTGAAGGTTCTAGTTACGCCTCTGGTACCAGCTGTTATGTTTTCTGTGCACAGCGCTTATTAACTGCTTACTTTAATGCATTTCAGTCATTGACTGAGCTTCGCAGTGGGTTGTGTGGTACCAATAAAATTTATGGCGGACAGATCTTGGAGTGTGCCATCTACTTCCTTCAACCTGATAAAAATTAATTGAGTCTAAAGCCTAGTACACACGCAACGATTATCGGCCGACCGATCGTCCGACTTTTGTCCAGAGTTGTGTTTTGTTGGTTGGAATGTGCCTAGACTGCACACAAATTTTTTCGCCCAACAAAATTCTACTTCAGAAGTGATGTCATGTGTTGGTTTGCTTTCTTTGTGTTCTTTCTTCACTGAGCATGCACAGTGTTGCTCATTAGATTTTTCCCTGTCGAAATTTGTACTGACTTCACGAAAATCGGCCGTGTTTTGACGGCAGACAAAAATTTTATAGCCTGCACACCAGATTTTTTTCGGCCGAAAAGTCGGAGTCGGTTGTCGGAAGCATCGTACTAACAAGCCGAAAATCAGCAGATCGGTAGTCGGACGAAAATTTCCCTGCCGATTTTCGACGCGTGTGTACAGGGCTTGATTTGCGCCATGAAACCTTTGCTTACTCTCGTGGTTGCCACTTTGTGCTTTTGCAGATCTCCTTAAAAATTGCTTTGTTATGTAATCTGTGGACTATTTATGAACAGTTCAATAGCTAAACTTTACATTTCAATGGAACACAATGACTGTCCGCTGAGAAATTTAAACAGAAAGAGAAAGACAGCATCCCGTTACAAGTCTGAAACCAAAGTAAATAGAATCAAGCCTCCTCTTGGGATATTGTCTAAACAGGAATTTATTGTATCCAGCACTTGGCTGGCTCTTGTTAAACCTCCTGCCTTCAAAACAACATTTTCCCTTCCTGCTTCTCTATGGGCATGTAGATCCGGGATTTATGTGTGGGAGTTTACATTCATAGATTTACCTACATTATGGGTATGGAGGGTTGTAATGCTAAGGCAAGAAGCCCCAAAGATAAATTATATCTTGCCTGGTTTGATGTGGTTGGTTTGATCTAACTGAACTCCAGGCAGATATAAAAGACACACATTTCTGCAGCTCTGTACTCATTAAGACATTGATAAAAAGGAACAGCCCACCTTTTGCAAAAATCAAATAAATGCACCCAGAATATTGAAAAAAAAAAAAATGTGATTACATTTTTGCATTGAAGTGTGTAGAGCATTGCAACTGTGATCAGTGCTTTGCAGGTGTTCTATCAGATTTCCCTACCCCATCAGATTTCTCTACCTACGTCATTTCCGGGTGAGATCAGCTGTGGATTCGTCATGCAGCAGCTTGTAGCCGCGTCACACGTCCTATTGGGCATGCGCAGAATAGGTAGGGAATTTTGATAGCATCGTAAGCGGTCAGACAAAAGTCCTAGTGTGCATGCGCCGGCGCATGCGCACCAACGGGTTGGGCAGCGGGATCTCTTATAACAAACATCCATCCGATCTCCATGGCCCACACTGCGCTGACCCGACACTGCACCGACCCGAAAATCCGATCTCCATGCCCCACACTGCGCCGACCCGACAATGAGACAGTGGGCGTGCGCGTGTGGGTAGGGAATAGGATTGTCCCATTGTCGGCTCCGCGCAGTGTGTGCCATGGAGATCGGATGTAGGTTTGTTATAAGAGATGCCGCTGCCCGATCTGTTGGTGCGCATGCGCCCGCTCAGACGCAGTAGGACTTGTGCCTCACCCCCTTATGATGTTATCAAAATTCCCTATCTATTCCGCGCATGCGCAGGAGGACGTGTGACGCGGCTACAGCTGCTGCATGACGAACCTGAACCGGAAATGACGTAGGTAGGGAAATCTGATGGGGTAGGGTTTTCTGACAGAACACAGGTCCTGCAAACTTTTCCCTCTGCCCCAGGTCTATACAGAGACACAGACTTTCAGTTACAGTGCTGAAGGAAGTAGACACTGGTCTGCAAGTGCTGTGATGTCACTGGACTTGGGTTTCATTCAGATCTATAAGTACCTGTGCAGCAGTGGCAGATGGGACTTGTAGTCTTCCCATTCACAGATCCCTATAAATGGATCTGTGACTGGATGACACAGCTGTGTAGGCGGAAATATGCAAGCTGCGCTAAATTAAAAAATTTACAAGACACACAAGGAAGAAGCAGCCTACATTTCATGTAAGGGTGGGGAGTGGGGAATGTGACTATGTTTCATGTAACATCCTAAATATAGTTGTAACATAAAACATGATCACAAACATTGCAGAAATATTTCACAAACCCAAGTAAGAAGCAAAACATAAATGTCTATATACGCTGACCCAATAAAATCGGAGGGGGACCCATAAAGTGAAAACAGCCTGGAGCCAAGGGTATAATTATTAGAAGGAGGGCTTTGTGATAGCCATCTGATGAAACAACGCACACACATTTTATTTTTATCCACAGTTACACAGCAGAGGATAAGAATGATGAGAGGCACTGATAGCACTCAGACACTGACAGCAGATACACAATCACCCCCCAGGACTGGCAGCCTCTAAGAGGGGTCTAATGAATGCCAGGAATGCTGTGTTTTGACCTGGGTGAATATCTTTCATTCTATTACCTGTTTAGTTTACCTCATCTTTCTGAAAAAACGGAGAATGAGTATCTAGTCATGCAAACAACAAAACACGTCAACATTATTTTGGATAAAGCAAGGAAGGTTTAAAGCTGAACTCCAGGCTAACTGTATTTGGCTTGGTAGAAACCTCTTGCAGTCCCCATATAGCAGAGCTTAGACTGAGAGAGAGAGAGAGAGAAACAGCACAAGGAGCCAGTCAGTTTTTCAACTCTGCAAGAAGCATGCTGATAGGAGTAGTGAGCAGAGTGACAGAGAGAGGAGTTTATCCCCTTGCTGTTTCTCCCTCACTGCCCAATCTCAGGCTAGGGGGGGGGGGGGGTGCAAGACCTGTAAGGCTTACTGAACTGTGTAAGAGAAAAATCAGGTTCCCTGCAAGACCGGGCAGTACTATATAGCAGAGCTGTATAAATTTTAGGTCTGGATGGACAGAAATACAAAGCAGGTAAAACAGCTCCCATATATGCATTTCATATATTTATTGAACGTTTTTTCTGGAGTTCAGCTATAGGATCTCTTTCATGATTTAAGTCCTCAGTTGACAAGCGGATGCTGGATCATCAGGGGCTTAGTAAAGGTGGGTGTCTTATGTAGCAATCATTGAAATATATAATAACCTTGGGTAAGGCTGATCTTCTAAACTAAGTGGCCAAGGAAGATGTAGATGGGAAAAAAGGCAATATGCCAATTTGTTAGGTCCAAGAAATTATCAATTTTTCACTTAAAGCAGAGTTCCAGCCTGGCAGAAAAAAATGAATTCAGCAGCTACAAACACTGTAGCTGCTGACTTTTATCATGTAGCACTACTCCCATGGGAGCTGCTTAAAGCGGATTTCCCTGGGTTACCCTTAGCAACGACTTGTAAATCCTTAGTACTTTAGATTCTTGGCTCAGTCAGTAGTCGAGGCGATTTGGTTTTTGTTGTTTTTATTTTATGATGAGATGGCAGAAGAGATGAGTGGGATACTCCGACTGGAACTATGCACAATGTGAGGGACATCTATTTGTAGTGTGCGGCAAGGCCGCTGCTTCACCTTGCCACAGAAGTGAAGATAATATGACTTTTCCTGTTTGAATATTCTCTTCAGGGTTTCAGAACTCGGCACCCCCTTTTCTATCACTGCTGACACTCATCTGCTGGCTCTAGCCACTGGAGTGGTCCCCTTCCTGGGCAGACCTTTGGCAAGCTTCCCTGTACTCATGGACACTGTTTTTCCAGAGTTTCACTGCCTTCACCTCCTCGGTCAGCTTCACTGGACCTCTGGGTTCAGCCACATCACTGGTTCACTAGGCCGACTGCCTGGGACCACCTTTCCTTCCTCAAAGCCGTCACCTTCCTCCTGGGACTCTGCTTCCCGCCAAAGACCCCTGTCACATGTGCCCTCAGCTTTTATGACCAATCCCAGGATGCACTGCGGTTGTATCCTCCCACTGGGACAGCAACAAAAGCCTGTTTGTCATTGGCTGGGTTTCCTCCACTGTCCAACAAGCTCCCCCATTGGATACAGTGGGGACACTGTAATTAATCACACATGGACACATGTAAAAGGCAAAACTAGAAATCCCGCTCCCTGATAAGCAGACAGAGCAACTATGGTTTTCCTGCTGCTTTCCTTTTAAGCAGAAACGCCAAAACTATATCTACTATCTAGCACCTGACTAGGAGGGTGCTACAAACATAAGGACACTTACCGGTCCAGGGGGTCCGCGATGCGGCTTCACAGCCTGTTTCCTACTGCACATGCGTGAGTTGCGCTGCACTTTCTGAATAGTCCCGTTGTCATCTGGGACCTGTGTGTGTCTCCCAGAAAGCAGCGGGGGGAAGAAGGGGCCGCAAATGAAGTAGGTCGTCGTGGCGCCCTTACACGGAAGTGGGAGGGGGTACCTGTTTTTGACAGATATCCGCCCCCCCCCCCCCACGAAAGGTGCCAAATGTGGCAACGGAGGGGGGGAGGAAGCAGGTAAGTGGAGCTTCCACTTTTGGGTGGAACTTTTTTTTTTGTTTTTTTTTTTTATGCTTTTTACAGAAACAGGGGACATTATTTTTAACATTGGTTCCTATGGAACATGTTCACATCAATGTATTTTTGTACCTGTGTGATTTTGGAAAGGGTCAGGGACTTTTTTTAAACACAAAACGCTGCCCAACAACAAATTTGCCTAAAAAACAAAAAAACAAAACATAAAAATCGTTGTAAAATTTCACTATAAAAAAACCCCACAAAAAGCTCTGCAGAAATGCTCTAAAGCAACATGCATAAGTGTGAATGGACTCTAAGGCCCCTTTCACACTATCCGTCCGTCGGATGGATTCCGTTTTTCTCAGCGGGGATCGAGCCGCCGATCCCCCGCTGAGCAGGAGGATGACAGCTGTGTCTCCGCGCTGTGTGCGGAGACGCAGCTGTCAGGTCCCCATGCATCTCTATGGGGGAAATCGGATGGGAACGGACCGTCGGTCCGTTCTCATCCGATCCCATCCGCTGGACGGATGGAAAATAGGGTTTCCATCCGTCCAGATTTGACGGATCGGATGTCAGTGGACATGTCTCCGCTGACATCCGATCCCCCATAGAGATGCATGGGGGGACCGTTCAGATCCGCCAAAAAAACGGACAGGCGGATCTGAACGGTCTGCCTGTGTGAAAGGGGCCTTACAAAGAGCCCCAACCCTGATCCGGGCTGTCAAAGTGCTGTTTTGCTAATAACCCCCCCCCCCCTTTTTTTTTTCTCTTTTGTCCTTCACAGGTTTTTCTTTTTAGTAATTTTAGCCCTTTTGAAATCCTGCCTGTGTCCTAGTAAAGAAAATTTGGCTTTTCTTCCTGTTCCTGTTAGAAAATTGATTCACATTGTTACATGTTACTGTTGGGAAACTGTCCCTGTTCCTGTGGTAAGTGTCAGACAGAACAGGAAAACCAAATAAATCTCCAAATAAATCTCTTTGGTACTCTTCTTCCTTAATTTTAATTATGGAGATGACAGTGGGAGATTTCAGCCTTTAGCAATTATCTCTGTTCTGCAGTCCCTGGGAGAGATAAGAAGCTAGCAGAAGATGGGGCCTACAAACATATACCCCAAAGGGTCCTTTCACACGGCCGCTCCGTGTGAAAGGTCCGCTGCGGGACTTTTTTTTTTTTTTTTCCACGGAGCGGATGACATTTCTGTCATCCGCTCCGTGTGCCCGCATATCATCCCATCCGTTTGCGGATGATATGCGGACATAATGTAAGTATATGGCACTGCGGATGTCAGCGGATGACACCGCTGACATCCGATTTTCCTTCCTTTCCGTTTTTTACACGGAAGAAAAAATGGGGTTCTGTTCCATTCGAAAAAACGGAACAGAACTGAAAGGAGGAAAATCGGATGTCAGCGGATGGTATTCCGCTGACATCCGCAGTGCCATTCACTTACATTATGTCCGCAAGTCATCCGCAAACGGATGGGATGATTTGCGGACACACGGAGCGGCCGTGTGAAAGGACCCTAACAGAAATCCCAGTTTAAAGGGATAAAAACATGTTAGAAGCCTATGATGGAAGCTTTGTAAAAAATTCCCTTTAACCTGTTCTTCCTTTACTCATCAAGCAGCAGTTGCATTAATCTCCTCTTTCCTGTAACAGGAATAAGGAAGTCTTGATTTGCTGTTTTGCACAATTGTTACATTATGTAATTATGGGATGATTACCATAAAGCACCCAAATGTTTATTTATGCAAAACAAATGGCTTGTAAAACTAGTCAGACTGGGAAGTAATAGGGTGGCAGGCAGTGTTTTAGCATTTTTGATGTTCAGTACTTGAGACCTGGGTTCATTTCCCATCACTCTCTGCCTAGAATCTGTATGCTGTGTGGGTTTCCTCCCAAAAAATACAACTTGTGAGTTTTCAGCAAGTGCTTCTGTTTAAATATATGCAAGTGACTCTCTCTGGAAAAAAGACAAGACTTTAGGGTAAGTAAATTGGACTCCACTCAAGCTGGCCTTGGCGTCAGTGTTAATTTTGATGTCTAATTTCGAGTTAGTTTTAGTCCTAGTCTTTTGGCTAAAATGCCATTTAGTTTTAGTCGTATTTTAGTCATCTGAATTGTTTTTATTTTTAGTTGTATTTTACTCTACTAAAATCTCCAGTACATTTTAGTCGACTACAATTATTTTAGGCAGCTAAAATCTAATGGGTTTAGTTCAATTGTAATGCATTATTTAAGAATTTCTCTAGAATTGCCAATCTCATTATATACTCCTGGAGTAAAAATCTAAGAACATGTGAATATTGATGGTAATAAGGTTTGAACATGCTCTACAGACACAGATTTAGTCATCGTGATATATAACCAGAGTTAATTTTTACGTCAATTTTCAAGTTAGCTTTAGTTTTAGTCGTATTTTAGTCATGTTAAAAAGTGTTACTAAACCCACAACAGTAAAATCAGTATGTATATGCAGTAAAACATGCTTGTTATACTCACTGTGGAACCTAAGGGGTTAATTCTCTGCATTGTGTAAAGGGCTGCTTGATTTTGTATGCACAGATCCTCTTCTTCCACTGACTCCAAAACATGTCCAGATAAGACAGCCTTTGGAGTCAGGCTGCACGTGCTCAGTTTGGTGTGTATTGCTAGAGAGGTTTTTTTTTTTTCTTTGGAGAGTGCATGTGATCAGCACAGGGCCAATCAGCACTGTCCAGACATGTCTGGACAGAGGGTCAGGAGCCTCAGGACAGCTCAGTGCAATATGAAAACTCTGCCTACAAGCTTCACCAGGGACTGATAGAAATCACAAGGCTGCTATATACTGCTGATGAGAAAAGGTATTTAGCAGTTTATATTTACTGAAATGATTGCATTTCCATGTTCTGTGTACTGTGGGCGACCAGATATAGTAAATGCAGGCTCCTGGGTTTAGTGACACTTTAATTGTTTTAGTCTTATTTTAGTCATATTTTAATGGACTAAAATAGTATTAATTTCGTCTACCAAAATATTTTTGTTGAAGAAATGTTGGATCGTAAGCTCCTCTAGGCTCAGTGACTGATGGAGAATGCTCTGTGTACTTCACATATCTCTGTGGATTATTCCTGATTTGGACATGCAGGAATATGCTGGCATCTGTAGTTCCCCCTACTAGAGATCACAAGTTAGTAGTTACAATGAATAAGCCGATTGATTGTGATTTGTTGCAGTGCTGTCTTACATCCTGTTTTGCAGTAATTACAGCTGACTCAAATTTTCCATTATCACAGCTATAGGGCACTTGTGTGCTACAAACCTGCTGTTTACATGAAAAAAAGCATTAAAATATGTAACTTTATTCATGAATTTATCTTATTTTTAAAGCTTGCCAACATTTCAGAAGTGTGCAGTTCTGCATTAATTTGTATGGGATATGTTTCTAAAGAAAAAAGGGTGAATGCGTATTTGTAGCTGAATTAAAAAGGCTTCTTCAACCAAATGACACTCTAATGGTCCTTTCACACGGTCCGCCTCCTTAGGCGGATCCTTGCTGCTCAGCAGGGGATCGTAAACACTGATCCTCGCTGAGCAGAAAGGTGACATCTCCCTCTTCGCTCTGTGTGCAGAGAGGGAGGTGTCAGAGCCACATGCATCTCTATGGGGGAATCGGATGAGAGCAGACCGTCTGTCTGCTCTCATCCAATCCATCCGATCCGCTGGACGGATGGAAAATAGGGTTTCCATCCGTCCGGATTTCACGGACAGGATCGGATGCGGATGGCAGCGGACATGTCTCCCCTGACATCCGCTGCCCCATAGGGATGCATGGAGCATCCGATCAGATCCGCCTAAAAAACTGACAGGCAGATCTGATCAGAGCGGCCCTAAGGCCCCTTTCACACAGGCTTTTTGATCAGGTCCGCTGGTCAGTTTTTCAGGTGGATCTGATTGGACGCTCCATGCACCCCTATGAAGCAGCAGATGTCAGCAATGACACCCGCTGCTATCCGATCCTGTCCATGAAATCCAGATAGATGGTGACCCTATTTTCCATCCCTTTGGAGGATCGATCAGATGGGATTGAAAGAAAGTCGGACTGTTTTCATCTGATCTCCCACAGAGGAGAGAGGGACTCTGACAGCTCCGTCTCAGCACAGTGGGCGGAGTTGGACCTGTCATTCGCCTGCTCAGCGGGGATCGGCAGATCGATCCCCCGCTGAGCAACACAGAGTCCGCCGGGCAAAGCCCGTGTGGAAGGACCCAAAGAATCGATCCTGAATTTTGAATAAAGTTCAGACTGATTTAAATTTGAGTGGCCAAATCCGAATCTGAATTTCAGAGTCATTTTTGACAGTTTGGATTTCTGCCAGACTTCTGAAAAAAAAAAGGGACTTTAGGCTATTTTGACTCTTAAGCTCATGCACATGGCGAAGGAAAATGCAGCCTTTTTCGTGTATGAACAAGAGATTCCTGGAAGAAATGAAGATGGGCTGTATAATTATTATTATTATTATTATTATTATTATACATAAGTTATATAGTGCCAACAGTTTGCTCAGCGCTTTACAACATGAGGGCAGACAGTTACAATATAATTCAATACAGGAGGAATCAGAGGGCCCTGCTCATTAGAGCTTACAACCTAGGAGGGGGTATCAAGTGATACAAAAGGTAATAACCGTGAGAGATGAGCTGATGGAGAAAATTAAAGTACAGTTGTTAGGTGAAGGCAGGATGGGCTTCTCTGAAAGATGGGTTTTCAGTAATCCTCTAAAAGCAAACAGTGTAGGAGGTAATCAGACAGATTGGGGTAAGGAATTCCATAGGATGGAAGAGGCTCGGTAAAAAGTCCTGGAGGCGAGATTGGGAGGAGGTGACGAGGAAGCTAGAGAGCAGGAGGTCTTGAGAGGAACAAAGAGAATAATTAGGTTGGTATTTTGAGACTAGGCTCAGGATCGGCCAGCTCGGTTGGATGGGAACGTCAGTGTATTGCCATTTTCAGATCCCTTCAGAGATGTTCAATTGGGTTCAAGTCTGGGCTCTGGCTGGGCCACTCAAGGACATTCACAGAGTTGTCTTGTAGCCACCCCTTTGTTATCTTGGCTGTGTGCTTAGGGTCCTTGTCCCGTTGGAAGATGAACCTTCACCCCCCATCTGAGGTGCAGAGCACTCTGGAGCAGGTTTTCATCAACAATGTCTCTGTACATTGCTGCATTCATCTTTCCCTCTATCCTGACTAGTCTCTCTGGAAGGTCCTCCTCTCTCCACAGAGAAATGCTGGAGCTCTGTCAGAGTGACCATCGGGTTCTTGGTCACCTCCCTGACTAAGGTCTTTCTCCCCCGATCGCTTAGTTTTGCCAGGCGGACAGCTCTAGGAAGAGTCTTGGTGGTTCCAAACTTCTTCCATTTAGATTTACATTCTCATTTCAGATGATGGAGGCCACAGCGCTCATTGGTACCTTTAATGCTGCAGAAATTTTTCTGTACCCTTCCCCAGATCTGTGCCTCGATATAATCCTTTCTCAGAGGTCTACAGATAATTATTTGGACCTCATGGCTTGGTTTGTGCTCTGACATGCACTGTTAACTGTGGGACCTTATATAGATAGGTGTGTGTCTTTTCAAATCATGTCCAATCAACTGAACTTATCACAGGTGGACTCAAACCAAGTTGTAGAAACATCTCAAGGATGATCAGTGGAAACAGGATGCACCTGAGCTCAATTTTGAGTGTCAAGGTAAAGGCTGTGAATACTTATGTACATTGGATTTTTTTTCATTTATTTTTAATAAATTTGCAAAGATTTTAGACAAACTCCTTTCATGTTGTCATTAATTGGGCATTGTTTGTAGAATTTTGAGTAAAATAATGAATTTAATCCATTTTGGAATAAGGCTGTAACATAACAAAACGTGGAAAAAGCGTGACACTGTGAATACTTTCCAGATGCAATGTATGTCAAACGTGCCATTAAGCTTGTGGCTTTTTGTATGAGCTTCTAATTTTTTTCTATTTAGTTCCACTTTCCTCTTCCTTCTATTCACACCTAATTCATCCACAACCTAACCTCCAAACACTGCTGTTACACCATACACACAGGACTGATACTGAAAAAGGAACTTCAGTGTGATTTTTTTTTATGTCAGCAGCTTCAAATATTGTAAACAATGTAAAAATCAGGTACTTACCAGTGCCTGTGGTCCGACATTGTCCTTACAAAGCCAGTTCTTCTTACCACTGCTGGTCACCAGCGTGCCGCGATCTGTGACTTCCTAAGGATCAAAAGCCGGCTATCCACTGTGCATGGGAGAGCTCACACACCACATTATGAATGATTCTGCGTAAATGATGTCACATGTCCCAGGAGGCTGCGGGAAGGGAGGGGGCAGGACAAGGGTCATCCTCCTTGTCTAGGCAAGAATTCTAGAAGTGGATACTGATCAAAATCGTAACCCCCCCCCCCCCCAAAAAAAAAAAACCTTGTAGGGCCCAGTTCACATCTGGCATTTCGGGACCTCAAGCAGAATCGCTGCGATTCTGCCTGTGATCTGAAATTGCACTGTAATAGTGGATAAACATACTTCATTTTTAAAGGCATCTAAACTCTGTGCGGTTTTGCCATGATTTTCGCACAACAAAACACGCGGAAATGCCGGCAAATCGCATCGCGCAAAGATTGTTGCCCAAAATTCTGGATTTTCTTTTACTTTCAGTGATAATGGTAAACAGAACAAATAGAGGGGGTGAATCTCCCTAACAGGGGAACAGATAGCAATAAAAACTGGTGGGTGTTCTAATCCCTCTGCACTCTGTCTAAAACTAAAAAAAAAAAAAGTTTTGCCATTAGTTATACTTTAATTAAAAAATTGTTTGACATGACATGTATTCTTAGTACCATTCCTTCCCTCCCCCTACCTATGCTGTACAGCCTGTATAAAAAGATCTCAATACTTACCTTCTTTAGGGCTCTTTCACACGGACGTTCCGTATGTTCGTATATCACCCCATCCGTTTGCGGGTGATTTACGGACATAATGAATGTCTATGGGATTGCGGATGTCAGCGGATGACCATCCGCTGACATCCGATTTTCTTCCTTTCAGTTCTGTTCCATTTTTTGGAACGGAACAGAACCCTATTTTTCCTCCGTTAAAAAAACGGAAAGGAAGCAAAATCGGATGTCAGCGGTGTCATCCGCTGACATCCGCAATGCCCATAGACTTACATTATGTCCACATATCATCCGCAAACGGATGGGATGATATGCAGACATACGGAGCGGATGACACAAATGTCATCCGCTCCGTGGCAAAAAAAAAAAGGAGCGGAGCCAGAAAACTGAACGGCCGTGTGAAAGAGCCCTTACTCCTCTCCAGTCACTTGATCCAGCAGCTCCGGTGTTCCGTGAAAAAACCCTACCCGTGAAAATTCCCTACCCTCGTCACTTCCGGTGCACCTACGTCATGGAACAGCTGAGCAGCTTACCACTGCGCACGCTCATAGCTCCGGAGGGTAGGCAATAATCTCGGCCGGTTCATGTATGGGCAGGCTGAATGTACCCAAGCTGATCGATCAATCAACTTGGGCACAACCAGGCTGCCGAATTTTACTGGTGAATATTGCAAGCAGCTGTATAGCTTCTAGCACTAATTACTGTGTTCTCCTAGTAGAAGTGATTCCCATTTCAACACAGTGTGTATTGATGGGGGAATCAAGCTAATTTCTTTCCTGCAACCCATGATGGAAGAAAAAAAAAACGCTCTGTCTAAAGCTGGATACGCACTATACAATTTTCTTTAGGGCCCTTTCACACGGGCGCTCCGTATGTCCGCAAATCATCCTATTTTTTTGCGGATGATTTGCGGACATAATGTAAGTCAATGGCATTGCGGATGTCAGCGGAATACCCTCCGCTGACATCCGATTTTCCTCCTTTCAATTCTGTTCCGTTTTTTGGAACGGAACAGAACCCTATTTTTTAAAAAAACGGAAAGGAAGGAAAATCGGATGTCAGCAGTGTCATCCGCTGACATCCGCAATGCCCATAGACATACATTATGTCCGCATATCATCCGCAAACGGATGGGATGATATGCGGACATACGGAGGGGATGACACAAGTGTCATCCGCTCCGTGAAAAAAAAAAAAGTCCCGCAGCGGAGAAAAACAGCGGAACGGCCGTGTGAAAGAGGCCTTAGATTTTTTTCCTTTAGGACTTACCAAAACCATATAATATGAGGTCAGACCTAATACTTTCAATTTGTATGCAATCAGGCAGACCCTTGCACTACGTAGTTGAAGGTAAATCTAAAGCCTAGAACACACGATTATCGGCCGACCGATGGTCCGTCTTTTGTCCAGAGTGGTGTTTTGTTGGTTGGAATGTGCCTAGACTGCACACGAATTTTCTCGCCCAACAAAATTCTACTTCAGAAGTGATGTCATGTGTTGGTTTGCTTTCTTTGTGTTCTTTCTTCTCTGAGCATGCCCAGTCTTGCTCATAAGATTTTTCCCTGTCGAAATCTGTACTGACTGCACGAAAATCAGACGTGTTTTGACGGCGGACAAAAATTTTATAGCCTGCACACCAGATTTTTTTCGGCCGAAAAGTCGGAGTCGGTTGTCGGAAGCATCATACTAACAAGCCGAAAATCGGCAGATCGGTCGTCGGATGAAAATTCCCTGCCGATTTTCGACGCGTGTGTACGAGGCTTAAGGGTCCTTTCACACGAACGATCCGATCAGATCCGCCTGTCAGTTTTTCAGGTGGACCTCATCGGATGCTCCATGCATCCTTATAGGGCAGCGGATTTTAGCGGTTGTCAGCGGTGACATGTCCGCTGACACCCGCTGCTATCCGATCCAATCCTGTCCGTGAAACCTGGATGGATGGAAACCCTATTTTCTATTCGTCCAGCAGATCGGATCGGATGGATTGGATGAGAACGGACAGACGGTCCGTTCTCATCCGATCACCCCATAGACGACAGCAGGGAATCTGACAGCTCCATCTCCGCACACAGAGCGGAGACGGAGCTGTCATCCACCTGCTCAGCGGGGAACGGCGGATTGATCCCCCGCTGAGCAGAACGGACTCCATCAATGGAACAGACCGTGTGAAAGGACCCTAAAGGAAATCTACCAATAAAAGTTGTATAGTGTGTATCCAGCTTAAGGGCCCTTTCACACTGGGCAGATCTGTTGAAATCGCTGATTCTCGCTGAGCAGGTGGATGACAGGTCCATCTGCGCTCAATGTGCTGAGACAGACCTGTCAGAGTCCTGCTTTCTTCTTTGGGGAGATCTTATGAAAACGGACCACCTGTCCATTTTCATCTGATCAGATCCTCCAGACGGATGGAAAATAGGATCACCATCCTTCTGGATTTGGTGAACAGAACTGGATCGGATAGCAATGGGTGTCAGCGGACATGTCACTGCTCCATGTGGGTGAATGGAGGGTCCGATCAGGTCAGCCTGAAAAACTGACAGGAAGACCTAATATGAAAGCCCGTGTGAAAGGGTCCTTAGTCTGAGATCAAAATGGATCTCAATTTTCAGATCCAAGACATCACTCCTCAGCTCCCATTTCCCCTCCATTGTTGGCGCTCCCTCCTCTCCCCATGGTCACTGCTCTCTGGCAAAGGGGAACCAGAGCTGCTAAGTCATGTGACAGCATGGGGGCCAATTAAAAAAGCAGGTAGCATCATTTAGCTACATACTTTGTAGCATCATTTTCAGGGGTTTGTTCACACAAGCATTGGTCTCTGAAGTGCGATTTACATTTGGATCGCTCTTCAGAGAGCGTATGACAGGTGTTGAAAATTAATTCAATTGCCTCCTGAACGCCGGCTTCGACCCCATGATCCCCAAACTAGTGTGCCGCAACTGCGTGCATTGCATGCCTTTGCAGGGTTCTTGCAGGACAGCCCCACACACATGAAAGTATCCAGGGGTATATTTCCTGTTACAGCATATTCACACCCCTGACCGCTGCCTCTGCTAGTAATAGGGGTAATTGCTGGGGGTGGAAAAAGTGCAGATCAACTGTGGGGTTTTACCTCCCCTCTAACTGCTAGTGAGAACAAGTCTTTAGCCCCTGTTCACATATGAGCAATTTTTTCAGGTGATTTGACCAGTCAGTACAAGTCGTATCCTATTGCTAGCAGTGGCAGTGATCAAATTGACGTAACTCAGACTTTGCAGTGCCGCATTTGAAAAATGAATACATGCACTGCTTTTGGCCATTTCCGGTGCAACTTCAATAGACATCTGGGCATAAAGGCGCACAGATGTCCTAAAAGTCGCTGAGATGCGGCTTTGAAATTGTGCGATTTCAGGTGAAATTGAAGAATACTTGTGATTAGCCTTTTCTTCAACGTCATCAAAAACATGTATTACAAAACTTTACAACTGAAGTTCTTCAAAAGCTTTAGTTACTGTGTAATGCAACGAATAGGAAGCTGTGTTATACTTTCACATGCTGAAGGTCACGCGTTTCCAGGTTTAGTCATATTTCATGTTAACTTCCATCAGCATTACTTCATTACCTGCCTATTGCTTTCTATCCAGATCACCAAACTGAAAATTATTGCGAAAATCACTTCCGCATTCCTAAAGAAACTTCTGTGTTATTGTTGGTGGCTCATGAAATCTTAGTGTTGATGGGTAAAGTCTTACTCCAGCCAATTGTTTTGCCTGGGTTTTGGATAGATTGGGGAAGGGTGTAAAATTAGGTTTTATATTGCTTTTTCTGTCTCTGTTCCCTGTACTGCCTGTCCCCCTGTCCCCAGGATAGGCAATGAGGGGAAGTCTTCAATGAAGACCTAAAAAAAAAAAAAAAAATAATTGTGTCTGGAAGGAATAAAGCAGGTGTTAGATTTTTATTCCTACCTGTGTCCCCATTGGAGTGATTCCCTTACTTCCTCACCTGGTGACACCATCTGTGGCAATTTGAAACATGGGAAAGGAAATGAAGGGGCAAATCCTCTGAAAGAACAAGGACACGGACAGCTATACATACCCTACCCCACTATATCTAAAGTTTAAAAAAGTGTAGACTGGCAGTATAGTATAAACTTCAACCTGTCTCAGCGCTGCAGGGCAGGTTCACCAAACTTACCAGGCCATCATTCTACACTCTTCTCATTTCAGCATGTTTCCAGTGTTAAATTAACAGCACTCCGATGCACTCTGCCTATCAAAGCTGCCCCTCTGACTGTGAATTTGGCTGTGCATGGGACCACAGAATTCTAATATTATGGCAGTTTCATGTATTAGGACCCTTTCACGCTAGCAGACTGTTCAGATCCGCCTGTCAGTTTTTCAGGCGGATCTGAATGGTCACCCCATGCATCTATATGGGGCATCAGATGTCAGCTGACATCCGCTGACATCCAATCCGTCAAATCTGGACGGATGGGAACCCTATTTTCCATCTGTCTGGCGGATGGGATTGGATGGGATCGGATGAGAATGGACAGGCGGTCTGTTCTCATCCAATTCCCACGTAGAGAACAGCGGGGACCTGACAGCTCTGTCCCTGCATACTAAAGCCCCGTACATACGATCAGATTATTGAACGATCTGTCGTCCGTTTTTTTGTGGCATGCTAGTCTGATGTGGAAAGTGAAGGTTATTTTCATACGAATTTTCCCGTGCGACAGAATTCTACTTCAGAAGTGATGTCATGTGTTGGATTGCTTTGTATGTGTTCTTTCGTCTCTGAGCATGCCTAGTCTTGCTCTTAAGATTTTTTTTCCATCGAAATCTGTACTAATGAGACGAAAATCGGACGTTGTATTACGGACAACAAAAATTATATAGCCTGCACATCAGGATTTTGTCAGCCGAAAAGTCGGAGTTGGCTGTCGAAAGCACCATACTAACAATCCGAAAATCGGCAGATCGGTCGTCGGACGAATTTTCCCTTCGGATTTTCTTATTGTGTGTACGGCCCTTTAGTGTTCACGGCTGGGCGAAGGGGTAGGCAGAGAAGGCGTCTGCTTGGGGTGCATCGATGAGGAGGGATGCACCAGTCCTTCAGCTGTTTTGCTTTATCTCTAAAAAGATTCACTGCCAATATATTTCAGTAGTTTCTAAGCAGTGGAATTAATGTGGGTGAAGGAGAAAGCAGCTCTGTGCATAGGAGCCAATTGCACTATGGTGTTGGGGTAATGTGCACATTACATGCATTGGTGCAATGCGGTGCCATTTATTCTAAGGGCCCATTCACACCAGAAACTGCACATAACTGTGCTTTTTTGACTGCATGTTTATATGCATTTGATTGCTTTTTGCGCTGCATTTGCAGTGCATTTTTCTATTCATTTTTGGGCTTGTGTTTCTTGGCTTAAATGGGCACAGTGCAGTGCAGGTGTAGTGCGTTTGAAGTGCATTCCCTGCATTTGCATTGTGGGAAAATGCAGCATGCTCTTCTTTTTTTTAAGGGCTCTTTCACACGGGCGGTCCGATCAGATCCGCCTGTCAGTTTTCTAGGCGGATCTGATCAGATGCCCCATTCATCCCTATGGAGCAGCGGATGTCAGCGGTGACATGTCCGCTGACACCCGCATCTGATCCTGTCCGTGAAATCCGTACGGATGGAAACCCTATTTTCCATCCGTCCTGGGGATCGGATTGGATGGGATCGGATGAGAGCGTACAGGCGGTCCGCTCTCATCCGATTCCCCATAGAGAGCAGCGGGAGCTGTGACACCTCCCTCTCCGCACTGCAAGCTGTGAAAGAGCCCTAACTGTGCTGAACTGCACTGCAATGATGTGAACTCTGCCCATAGAATTACGTTGATTTTGGGTTGTCTATGCAGTTGGAGTGCAGATCAAAATGCATCCAACTGCATGCGGTGTGAAAGGGCCTTTAGCTACCGTACACATTGGAGTGATTTGTCATGCAATTTGACAGGTCAAATCGCATGACAAGTTGCACCCTATTGCCGGCAATGTCGGTGTTAAAGATCATGCGGTGCTGAGTCTGCGGTTCTGCATCTATTTGAAAAAGTATTCCTGTGCTACTTTTGCCGATTTCAGGTGCAACTTGAATAGACATCTGTGTATGAAGCCGCACAGATGTCTTTGAAGTCGCACTGACATTCGGCTTTGATATCTCAAGATTCCAAAGCTGCAGTCAATGTGAATGGGGGGTGAGTGGCATTACAATATACCATGACAACAGACGCGTGTGGAAGCGTGGCCGCAGGTGTGAACAGGCCCTGAACCCCCAGGCAGTCAGATCTCTTTTACACTTCATTTTTCTCAATGCAAACCACTCAGCTTTTGTAAAAATGTAATCTGGGTGTCTATTGGCTGTGAGTGAAAGGGTGGGGGGGGGGGGGTTAAGTAGACCTGGGAAGAACTGTGGAAGAAACAGATTTCCTCTCCCTGCACAATGTTTTGGCTGCGATGCTGCTGTGAGTAAAATGTTGTCAATTATTATAAGACTACATTCACACGGGTGATGGGGTGTGGATAATTTTACGCATTCAGAGGCGACTAAACACTGAACACAGCGACACTCTGCGCTATGGCTGCATACAAACTGGCAACCAAAACTCTGCAGAAACACCAACCCTGGACGCACACTGTCTGCATCCGGGGCCAGTCAAAGGCTCTGTTCACATGTAACCGTTCATGTGAGAGGTTACATGGGAACCAAAGTGACGCTGGCTATTCATTTGTACAGAAATCTGACAGCCGCTGCTGGTCACACAGTGTGCATGCAACTTACTATTGACCTGCTGCTAAGAATCTGTTGATTCTTTTTGGAAGCTGCCCCTGGCTGCTGCTGTGTGAATGTAGCCTTACCCTCCCATCCATCAAGCCCTATTGAGCTTTCATTTACTGGTAAAGATGATTTATTAATATTACTGACTTTGAACTCTATGAGTGATTTTTACCCCCTCCAAAAAAAAAAAAAAATCATGCTCCTGTCCCTTTAAGGCACAAACTATAGCATAGTGCTTTTGCCTAGTCAATTGCCCCTTTGTATCTCCTACAGTGCCAGGCCCTAACTTCCCCCTGTGAGCAGACCACGTTTATCATGGCTGCTGAGCCACGAGATCGTGGTCAGGATATGTGCTTCTGCCCTATGTGTCTGTGCAGGCGCAGTATCCCCTCCTCTCTCCCTGTCAGCTCCACAGTGTTCCATGAGAACGCGATCTCACATGGCGCCACCCCTATGACTACAAACAAGCACAAAGAAAAAAAAGGTATTAAACAAGCAAACCACACTGCAGTGCTTAACCACTTTAGGACCAGGCCTATTTCTGACACTTGTTGTTTACAAGATAAAATCAGTCGTTTTTGTTAGAAAATTACTTATAACCCCCCAAACATTATTTATATATATATATATATATATATATATATATATATATATATAGTTTTAGCAGAGACCCTGGAGAGTAAAACGACGATTTGCGCAGCGGTCTTACAAACGCATTTTTTTTGGGAAAAAATACACTTTTTTGAGATAAAACAATAAGAATAAGTCCACCCAATTTTTTTCTATAATGTGAAAGATAATGTTACTCCGAGTAAATAGATACCCAACATGTCATGATTCAAAATTGCGCACGCTCATGGAATGGTGACAAATATTGGTGCTTCCAAATCTCCATAGGCGACGTTTTACAAATTTCTACAGGTTACCAGTTTAGGGTTTATAGAGGAGGGGATCTAGGGCTAGAATTATTGCTCTCGCTGTAATGATTGCAGCCATACCTCACATGTGTTGTTTGAACACTGTTTACATATGTGGTGCAACTTGCATATGCGTTCGCTTCTGCGCGCGTGCTTGGAGGGACGGGGCGCTTTTAAAAACTTTTTTTTTTCTTATTTATTTCATGTTTTATTTTTACACTGTCCCTTTAAAACATTTTTTTTATCACTTTTATTCCTATTACAAGGAATGTAAACATCCCTTGTAATAAAAAAGGGTGGGACAGGTCCTCTTTAATGTGAGATTTGGGGTCAAAAAGACCTCAGATCTCACATCTACCCTTAAAAGGAAAAAAAAAAAAAAAATTTTAATTTTTTTTTTTCAGCAAGGCCATCGGGAGGATGTCACTCCGGTCCTCCAAGGCCATAGAGTCTAGTGGGGGCTGTCTTGCCCTCACTCGACTTCTGCACAGCACCTGAGAGGACCGGATCGTTTTCCCCGCTACCAACGTCTCCGGTAAGCTGGGAAAAAGACCGGGAAGTGGCGAGAGGGGGGCACTTCTCCCGCCGCCACCCATAAAAGTGATCCCACAGCCGATCTGTCCCCTGGGACCAATTTTATGTGAAAGAGGACCACCCACCCTATAAGAAAATACCAAGGTTATGGCAGCTATCTGCTACCATAACACCGGGATTTAACGTCAATGTAGCGACGTGTGTGAATGAACCAACATGGAGGCAAGATCAATTTTAGCCATTTGAGTTTTACAATGTAATGCTAGCTCACGGGCTGAACAAGAGAAATCTAATAGATTCCTCCATCCACACTGGTCAGTGTGGATGGAGGAATCTCCCCTGCCAGCTACTGCAGCATCCACAGCTCTCTGAATACCCAAACAGTGGCTGCAGTCACTGTTTGGTCAACTTTTTTCTTGCCTCCTTTCTCTGATTCTTCAAAGTTTGTCAAGCAGGGTGGTGCTGACAGGTCCGCCCACAGCTCAAATGTTGACAGATTCAGCAAGAATCGGGCGATATTTGAGACCTTAAAGCTGAGTTCCAGCCGTTTTGTGTTTAACCACTTCCTTACCGCTGGACGTCATATGACATCCAGGGATTTAAGTGGGGATATCTGAATGATGCCTGCAGCTGTAATAGGAATAAAAGTGATAAAAAAAAAAATGTAAAGGGAAAGTGTAAAAAAAATGTAAAGTGCCCCCTGTCCCCGCGTGCTCGCATGCAGAAGTGAACGCATGCATACATCAAGGCCACATATGTAAACGGCATTCAATCCATACATGTGAGGTATTGCCGCGAACCGTAACCTGTAAAAAATGTTTAAAGCGTTGCCTATGGAGATTTTTAGGTACTGAACTTTGGCGTCATTCCACCAGTGTGCACAATTTTAAAGCGTGACATTTTAGGTATCTGTTTACTCGGTGTAACACCATCTTTCACAATATACAGAAAAATTGCACTAACTTTAGTGTTTTTTTTTTTTAATTCATAAAACTGTTTTTTGTTTTTTTTGTTTTCCCCAAAAGAAATGCGTTTGAAAAATTTCTGCGCAAATACCGTGTGACATAGAAAGTTGCAACGACCACCATTTTATTCCCTAGGGTCTCTGCTAAAAAAATATATAATGTTTTGGGGTTTGGAGTAATTTTCTAGCAAATAAATGATGATTTTTACATGTAGGAGCAGAGTGCCAGAAATGTGGTTACTAATAGTCCGCAGCTACAAAAAGTGTAGCTGCTGACTTTAAATAAACACACTCAACTGTTCCCTGATCCATTAAAGCGGCCGACGGGAGCCTCGGTTCTCTCCCTCTTCTCCTCGCGGCGCTGGCATCACAGCTGTGACAGCTTGTGTGTTCACAGCCGGGTGTGCACTGCGCATGCGCGAGTCCTTAATGGCTGGACAATCTTGTGGGACCTGTAACGTGTCCCAGAAGATTGCAAGGAGGGAGGGGAAGAGGAGAACTTCCACTCTAGCCACCTAGTGGGAGCGGGTACCTGTCAAAACGAAGTACCTGCTCCCCCCCCCCCCCCCCAAAAAAAATGACATGCCAAATGTGGCATGTCAGGGGGGTCAGGAGCACTAAAGCGGAAGTTCCACTTTTGGGTGGAACTCCACTTTAAATTCATTTAGAGTACAAAAGATAAATACATACTGGCAACAGTTTTTTAGGCTCTAGTCTACACCTCTCACCAGGCTAAGAAGCAGATCTTTTACATCTCCAAAGTGTAACAAATAATTAGTTGTACCATGTAACAAATGATTTCACTGAAGAACTAATTGGCATCAGGAATACATAGTGACAATTCAACTGGGAAACACACAAGCAGCCAAAGTAGTTCTTCACTGTTCACTGAGAAAAAAACAACCACAAACTAAACAAACCTGAAAAAAGAATGTTTACAAAAACAATCAACGCATTTTCATAAATACAAATATGAAGCCCTGGTTCACACTGAGGCGACCTGTGAGTCGACCTGGTCGCCTCACAGGTCGCCGTAGGTCGCCTCCCATAGGGAAGCTGCAGGCCCGTTCTAATAGGAGCGACACAAGTCGCTCCGACTTAGAAAAAGGGTCCGGAGCTTCTTTGGGGCGACCAGGAGGCGACCGCCATAGACTTCAATGTTATGAAGTCCGTGGCGGCCGCTCCGAGGTCGCGGCGCGCTGCTCGCACCGCAACCTCGGAAGTAGCGTCGCCCCGATGTGAACGGGGCCGAATTCAAATCATGACTTAAACCAAAAAGATGCACAATAATAATTAAAGTATAACTAAAAGCAAACTTTTTTTTTTTTTTTTTTTTTTTTTTTTTTTATGTTTTGGATAGTGCAAAGATTAGAACACTTGTCAGTTTGTATTGCTGTCTGTGCCCCTGTTAGGGAGATTCACCTTCTCTATTTGTCCTGTTTACAGGGTCGGCGCTACCTGTAAAGCAACCTAGGCAGCCGCCTAGGGTGCAACTTAGCAGGGGGCGCCGGCATCCTGCACCCGGAATCAGGATGAGGACCTCCAGCGTTGCTGAAATCCCCATAGGAAAGCATTGAATAATGCTTTCCTATGCGGAGGTCTAATGCACATGCGTGGCCATTACGGAGCCTGACCCAGCAACGAGGTAAGTCACTGAACGGGTTTTAACCCCTTCAGCAACTTGGGATGGGGGGGGTTGCGAGGGTGAGGGGCACTACAGGGTCCTGTAATGCCAGGAAAACTAATATGTTTTCCAGGGGGCAGCAATTTTTCTTTTGCCTAGGGCGGCAAAAATCCTTGCACTGGCCCTGAAAGAAAATCCCAAATTTCTGGTTGTCCCCAGAAAAGTAATAGAGGGGAAATCTCCCAACTGGTTACCTGGGACCCCTCAACGAATTTCTTACTTTACAGGGAATTCATCTCACTTCCTGTTTTGGCTATGGGACAGGAAGTGAAGGCAAATCTCCCCATTGGGACACAGATGGCGGAAAAAAATCAAACAACAAAAGCCCTTACTGTCTTGAGCCCCCTATAAGGCTGCTTTCACACTGATACGCCAAAGTTTATCTAAACTTAAAATTGTGATTTTTTTTTTTTTTTTTTATAAAGTGCTGCTAGGATAGCAGGTAACATGTAATTATGGGGGAGGGCAGAACTTTGATCTCCTCCCATTACTGATGATGCTGGAGGACCTTGCCCCATCACTGATGATGCTGTTAGACCTCATCGCATCACAGATGATGCTGGAGGACCTCGTCCCGTCACTGATGATGCTGGAGGACCTCGTCCCATCACTGATGATGCTGGAGGACCTTGCCCCGTCACCGCGACAATTATTAGCGTTTTTATGTAGCAAATCTATAATAGCATTGCACGAAAGTTTAATTAGTTGCATGATGGTGATGTTCTGTCCATACGCATCCATCTTTCCTCTACATCCTGCTGTGCTGGTCCTTACTGCCTGCCCCTCCTCACTCGAATATTTATACCACTGTGTACATTTTAGAAACCTTTTTTTTACGTTGGCGCAAGTGCTGTTGCACACTATTGGACAATAATAATAGTGCTGATGCACACTATCGGACAATAATAACAGTGCTGATGCACACTATCGGACAATAATAACAGTGATGATACACACTATCGGACAATAATAATAGTGCTGATGCACACTATCGGACAATAATAACAGTGATGATGCACACTATCGGACAATAATAACAGTGATGATACACACTATCGGACAATAATAACAGTGCTGATGCACACTATCGGACAATAATAGTGATGATGCACACTATCGGGCAATAATAGTGCTGATGCACACTATCGGGCAATAATAGTGATGATGCACACTATCGGGCAATAATAGTGATGATGCACACTATCGGGCAATAATAGTGCTGATGCACACTATCGGGCAATAATAGTGCTGATGCACACTATCGGGCAATAATAGTGATGATGCACACTATCGGGCAATAATAGTGCTGATGCACACTATCAGACAATAATAGTGATGATGCACACTATCGGGCAATAATAGTGATGATGCACACTATCAGACAATAATAGTGATGATGCACACTATCAGGCAATAATAGTGATGATGCACACTATCGGGCAATAATAGTGATGATGCACACTATCGGGCAATAATAGTGATGATGCACACTATCGGGCAATAATAGTGCTGATGCACACTATCGGGCAATAATAGTGCTGATGCACACTATCGGGCAATAATAGTGCTGATGCACACTATCGGGCAATAATAGTGCTGATGCACACTATCAGGCAATAATAGTGATGATGCACACTATCGGGCAATAATAGTGATGATGCACACTATCGGGCAATAATAGTGATGATGCACACTATCGGACAATAACAGTGCTGATGCACACTATCGGACAATAATAGTGATGATGCACACTATCGGACAATAACAGTGCTGATGCACACTATCGGACAATAATAGTGATGATGCACACTATCGGACAATAATAGTGATGATGCACACTATCGGACAATAATAGTGATGATGCACACTATCGGACAATAATAGTGCTGATGCACACTATCGGACAATAATAGTGATGATGCACACTATCGGGCAATAATAGTGATGATGCA
This sequence comes from Pelophylax lessonae, assembly GCF_965119305.1. Lineage (NCBI taxonomy): Eukaryota > Metazoa > Chordata > Amphibia > Anura > Ranidae > Pelophylax > Pelophylax lessonae. Next base: position 518,835,472 of record NC_138771.1, read on the forward strand.
CACTATCGGACAATAATAGTGATGATGCACACTATCGGACAATAATAGTGATGATGCACACTATCAGACAATAATAGTGATGATGCACACTATCGGGCAATAATAGTGATGATGCACACTATCGGACAATAATAGTGATGATGCACACTATCGGACAATAACAGTGCTGATGCACACTATCGGACAATAATAGTGATGATGCACACTATCGGGCAATAATAGAAACTGTTGCATATGGCTTTCAGAGTGATCTAGGGCACCTGGCACAACAACGCATTGAAATTGTTTAATTGGCACATGGAAAATGCAGCAATATTTACTCAAAAAAAAACTGACCTATTTACATTTTAGTCACACACCTCCCTCCTTTATTAGCATTAGAAATCCAGTTATGTATGAAATCCCTGCAAAAGGAACATAATTTGCCTTGGCAGAGGCAGGCAAATTTCGCACTCCAATGTGGAACTACATGTCCCATAGGGAATTTCAAGACTTTTGACAGCCACAGGCAGGACTCTCAAAGGCATGATTGGATTTGTAATTTCACCAAAGCTGTGGACAGTTTATATCACTAGATAATCTATCTGAACATACTGCCTGGCTGTGCCTGACCTTAATATTCTCAGTCACAGAACAAATATGCAGCCACTGATGTCAGAGGAGAGGCAGTGCACCTAATCTGCAGAACTGTTCAATGAAAGTGACAGCCAGGCATCTAGCATTTTTTAACTTCCATACCGCTGGACGTCATATGACGTTCCGGGCTTTAAATGGAGCCAGCAGCTATAGGCATCATTCAGATAGCCATCGATTCTTTTTATCAAAACAACAATCAGCTTGATTGTTCTTACAGGCGGCGGGAGGGACGCCCCCCCCCATCCCCCCTGGAAGTACACCATAGAGAATACCGAGAGCCAGATGGTTCCTGGCAATCTCTATGACTCTCGGAGGCCTGGGCGCGACGTTATAACATCATGTCAGGCCTGGCAGTTGTAAATACTGCTGTGGTCTCAACTGGATAGCCGTGATCATGTTTTTTTTTTTTATTTATTAATTTCAGACTTTCCAGCCTGTAGGAGAGATCTGAGGTCTTATTGACTCCAGATCTCTCCATAAAGAGGACCTATCATGCACTATTCCTATTACAAGGGATGTTTACATTACTTGTAATAGGAATAAAAGTAATAAAAAAAAAATAATAATAATTAAGGGGAAAGTGTAAAAATAAAATAAACAATAAAAAAAATTTAAAGTGCCCCTCGCACGCAGAAGTGAACGCATACATGCGTCGCGCCCAGATATGTAAATGGCGTTCAATCCACACATGTGAGGTATTGCTGCAAACGTTAGAGCGAGAGCAACAATTCTTGCCCAAGCCCTCCTCTGTAACTCTAAACAGGTAACCTGTAAAAACATTTGAAGTGTTGCCTATGGAGATTTTTAAGTACCGAAGTTTGGCGCCATTCTACGAGTGTGCGCAATTTTAAAGTGTGACATTTTAGGTATCTAACATCATCTTTCACATTATACAAAAAAATTGGGCTAACTTTAGTGTTTTAGTTTTTTTTTTTTAATTCATGAAAGTTTAAAAAAAAAAAAAACACGTTTGAAAAATTGCAGCGCAAATACTGTGTGACATAAAAAGTTGCAATGACCGCCATTTTTTTCCCCTAGGGTCTCTGCTAAACAAACCCCATATATAATTGTGTGTATGTATATATATATATTTGTGGGTTCTGAGTAATTTTCTAGCACAAAAAATGGTGATTTTTACTTGTAGGAGCAGAGTGCCAGAATTGGCCCGGTATGGAAGTGGTTAAAAGGAGAGTTTAGGTATGACAGACTGCTTCTCACAGTACAGTAATTTATCGTGTGCACCGGCTCTTTAAGCAGCCACTGGGAATCCTCAGATTGCCTCACCTTGTTCAAACAGGTTGCAGGTCATAGATCAGGCCCCGCCCCTTTCCTGTGTAACTGATCATGTTAACCCTTGTCCCTCCCTACTGAAGTCTGCTTACTCGCCTACCTGTGTTTGCATTTCCTGATCATGTGACACATCAGCAAGTTTCTGCTTGACATACAATGGCGAGGAAAAAAGGTAAGCTCTAAAAACAGCTAAGTGATCCCCCTAAATTCCTTTCTCACCCCTTCCTGTCCCCTTAACCTATCTCTTGTTCCTTAACCCCTCTCCTGCGCTAAAGTCACTTCTGTCAGTGACCCTGACTTGTCACTCTCTGCGCAGCACATTGACCAGAAAATGAAAGTTCACAAAGTCATCAGCATGGCACGTTGAGTCAAAGCGAAACCACTTTTTTTTTTTTGTTTTTTATTTGACACAAAAATTGTGACTGTCTTTGGAGAAATCGCTTTTATTATCGGGGACTGAAATACAGAAGCTGGTCCGATTTTTCAAAAAGCTGCAAATCGTTTCTGAATAAATTCTTGATTGCAGCGATCTTGTCTCAAAAAGAGGATTATTGCTATGCATTTTATTCTTGTGATACGCTTTATAAGGGCTGTACACATTCACTGCTGGAATATGAGCCAGCAAAGATTTGTTAACCACTTCTGGACCGGCAGGATTTGTTCCCTTAATAACCTGGCCATTTTTTGCGATTTGGCACTGCATTAATTTATTAGAAAATTGCAGTCATGCGACACTGTACTGAAATAAAATTGATGTCCTTTTTTCCCCACAAATAGAGCTTTCTTTTGGTGGTATTTGATCACCTGTGAGATTTTTATTTTTTGCGCTATAAACAAATAAAAAGCGACAATTCTGGAAAAAAAAAACAATATTTTTCACATTCTGCTATATAACCTTCCCCAAAAAAAAAAAAAAATGTAAAAATTAAAACTTTTCATCCTTTCAGGCCAATTTATATTCTGCTACATATTTTTTGGTAAAAAAAATTACAATAAGCGTATTTTGCTTGGTTTGCGCAAAAATTATTGTGTTTACAAACTAGGGGAAAGATTTGTCTTTTTTTTTTTAACTTTATTTTTTTTTTACTAGTAATGGCGGCGATCTGCGATTTTTAGTGGGACTGCGACATGGCGGCGGACAGATCGGACTCCTAACTGACATTTTTGACACTTTTGGGGACCAGTGACATTACTACAGTAATCAGTGCTAAAAATATGCTCTGTTACTGTAATAATGACATTGGCAGGGAAGGGGTTAACACAGCTGGTGATCAAAGGGTTAAGTGTGAGCGTAGGGGAGTGCTTTCTAACTGTGGGGGGATGGGCTTGTGAAATGACCACAGAGACCTGTAATCCTATATAGAAGGATCACAGGAGCTCTGTGATCATTTCAGAGAGAAGAACTGTCGGCTGGGTTTACAACAGCTGACCGTCCTTCTCTCTTAGCGGGGAGCGATCGCAGGTGGCCGGCGGCAATCGCGGTCGCCAGTCCCATGGATCAGCATCCCCGCTGCCTAGTGGGGGCAGGAGCATGAAGCCCAGCCTATCCTATGGAGAAACAGCATTACCCCTGAGACATGACTACAGAACACCCTGTCCACCTCCTCTCCATAACATAGGGGCAGGTATTCTGGTTTCCTCATATAGCTAGGAACAATGTTATGTAACTACTGACTGAGTGAGATATATACAGTATATACACTCACTGGCCACTTTATTAGGTACACCTTGCTAGTACCGGGTTAGACCCTCTTTTACCTTCAGAATTGCCTAATTCTTTGTGGCATAGATTCAACAAAATATTGGAAAAATTCCTCAGATTATGGTTCATAGTGACATGAAAGCATCATGCAGTTGCTTCAGATTTGTCAGCTGCACATCCATGATCCGAATCTCACATTCCACCGCATCCCAATGGTGCTCTATTGAATTGAGATCTGGGGACTGTGGAGGCCATTGGAGTACAGTGACCTCATTGTCATGTTCAAGAAAACAGTGGTGGGAGGATTTGAGCTTTGTGACATGATGCATTATCCTGCTGGAAGGAGCCATCAGAAGATGGGTACACTGTAGTCATAAAGGGATGGACATGGTCAGCAACAATACTCAGGTAGGCCGTGGCATTTCAACGATGCTCAATTGGTACTAAGGGGCCCAAAGTGTGCCAAGAAAATTTCCCTCACACCATTACACCACCACCATCAACCTGAATCATTAATACAAGGCAGGATGGATCCATGCTTTTTTATGTTGTTTACGCCAAATTCTGACCCTATCATCTAAATGTCGCAGCTGAAATCGAGACTCAGACCAGGCAGCGTTTTTCTAATCTTCTATTGTCCAATTCTGGTGAGCCTGTGCAAATTGTATCCTCAGTTTCCTCTTCTTAGCTGACAGGAGTGGCACCCGGTGTGGTCTTCTGCTGCTGTAGCTCATCTTCTTCAAGGTTCGATGTGTTGTGCGTTCATAGATGGTATTCTGCATACCTTGGTTGTTTACTGTTGCCTTTCTATCATCTGGTACCAGTCTGCCCATTCTCCTCTGACATCAACAAGGCATTTTCGTTCACACAACTGCGGCTCACTGAACATTTCCTCTTTTTCGGACCATTCTCTATCAAACAAATATAACAAAACACTTTCAATTATATATTTAACCAAATAGGAGCAAAACAGATCATTTCTTTATTAGGGTTTCTATACACTTAGGTTTGCTAAAATGGCCTTGAGACCAATATTATTGTATGTCATAGCATGCTTTACATGCCATTGGAGCTTTATGAATCAGCACCTCTGAGTCACTGACCTGAATCATGTCTGTTTAAACTGCTTGCATATTCCAGAGAAACTTATCTGCATACTAGTCTCTGATCAGAGTAAATTGAAACCTTGGATCAGTATGACAGCCAGTAAATTAGCATTTTGAGGGAAGGTCTGTGATCACAGCTTAAAGTGGTTGTAAACCCACTTTAAAGTATTTTGCCTATAGGTAAGCTTATATTAAGGCTTACCTATAGGTGTTATAAATATCTACAGATATTTACAGTGCATGCAGCCGACGAGGTCGTTGGGCGCATGCGTTCTGATGGATGGCCACCCGTGCCGTTCCTTCAGAGCCTTATGCCGTGAATGACTGCGCGGGAGTGATGTAATCATGCCTCCAGCCAATCAGATGGCAGGAGGACATGAACAAGGAAGCAGGACGGCCGGACATGTTGGCCGTCCTGTCGCAGAGCGGGCAGCACTGCGAGGGCTTTGTTTTAAGGTAAGTATTTCATAATGAACTAGTATGCAAAGCATTCTAGCTCATTATGCCTTTGTCTTTACAGGTTTTTTTTTTTCTCATATTTTTTTTATGAGGGTTTACTTCCTCTTTAAGGGTTAAGGGTTAATTTAAAACAGATTTTCTCATATCAGTAATCGGGGCTAGATTTATTGTCTGCAATGAAATTATTTATCACTCAATAAATGCAAATTGAATTTTGAGACCTAAAGCTCACCACACAAGTTCCAATCTGATTGTACAATGTCTTTCAATATGTAGTGCAAGGTCCTCGTTAATTGGTTGCAAATTGGTTGGATAGTTTAGCCAGGTCTATATATTAAAAAGCTTGCGTAAATCTAAAGTTGACTGCACAGAGATTGTATGGTCAGATTGTATTGTGTGTGGTGAACCTAAGATGTTAAGGGCCTGACAGAGGCAGAAGAAGCATCTTCCATGGGCACAATACTGGGGGTGCTTTTCCTGCTTCTGCATCACTTGCACTGTGCAAAATGAGCTATCAAACCGACAGCTCAGTCCTGCAGATTAACCACTTTACAACCGGAGGATTTTGCTGTCTTCCGTCCAGGCCACTTTTTGCGATTCGGCGCTGTGCGACTTCAACTGACAATTGCGCGGTCGTGCGACGCCGTACCCAAACGAAATTTACGTCCTTTTTCTCCCACAAACAGAGCTTTCTTTTGGTGGTATTTGATCACCTGTGCGATTTTTACTTTTTGCGCTATAAACAAAAAAAGAGCGTTTATTTTGAAAAAATAACAATATTTTTCACATTTTTTTATATGAAATTCCCCCCAAAAAAGATGTAAAAACCAATTTTTTTAAAAGTTTTTTGCCAATTTGTTTTATGCTACATATGTTTGGTAAAAAAAATCGCAATAAGCGTATTTTGATTGGTTTGCGCAAAAGTTATTGCGTTTACTAACAAAGGGAAAGATTTCTGTCATTTTTGGTGTTTTTTTTTTAACGCGTAATGGCGGCGATCTGCGATTTTTTTTTTTGCGGGACTGCGACATTGCGGCGGACAGACCGGACCCCTGACTGACATTTTTGACACTTTTGGGGGTACCAGTGACATTACTGCAGTAATCAGTGCTATATATATGCACTGTTACTGTAAAAATGACACTGGCAGGGAAGGGGTTAATTTTATTGGAGAGGGAGGGGTTAATGTATGCCTGGTGCTTACTGACGTGTAGGGGGGGAGGTGACTATGTGATTCATGGACAGATCGGATGTCCAGCTATGCTGAACAGTCCGATCTGTCACTCCCTGTCACTATGGAGATCCGCCCGCTGTGTTTACACACAGCGGGCGGATCTCCAGACTCGATCCCCGACGATCGGGTAAGAGCAGCGGCGATCGCCGCTGCTCCTCCCCTGGCCCGACTCCCGCTGTGAATGAAAACAGCGGGAGCGAGCCTCCGGCGGCGCGCAAGCGCCGCCCAGAAGGGGAGGAGTCCAGTCACGTTAATACTACGTGACTGGACGGGAACGAGCCACTCTGCCGCAGTAGTATTCCCGTAAGCGGTAGTAAAGTGGTTAAAAGAGCAGTATGGTCAAAGGTCTTTTTAGTGTGTACATAGTTCTGCACTCCTGCGACCCAGATTCAGCTGACAGCAGATCAAAGCCTGCTGTCTGCTGATGTCACATAGCCGGGTTAGGCTTTGCAGGGATCCCGACAATGAGGGGATCCACTCAGATGCTTAAACTGCAGCTGGCTCAGCCATTCAGTGCATTGCTAAGAACCTGAGGCAGCTACGACCACCCCTCCACAGCCCAGCACTCCAGTGAGCATTGGAGGAGCAGAGCAGAGAGCCGGTAACTGACAGTGACTGCTCTCTGCTCAGTGAAGACGGAGAATTCCACGATCAGCGCCCATGTGATTGCTCAGTTCTTGGTCTCAGAGCCCATTCAGACTAGCGCGACTTGTCAGTCGACTTGTCAGCCTGACAAGTCGCGGTAGGTCGCGGTCCATTGAGTAGTACAGGACCCGTTCTAATAGAAGCGACACAAGTTGCTCCGACTTAGAAAAAGGGTCCTGTACTACTTTGGGGCGACCTGGGAGCGACTTGCATAGACTTCCATTATGTGAAGTCTCTGCAAGTCGCGCCGAAGTCGCGGTGCACGCGACTTCACAAGTCGCCCCCCAAAGTCGGATCGCCTCAGTGTGAACCGGCTCTTATAGTCGGTTGGGGACAGCCAGATAGGTGTGTGTATATATATATATGTTTGTTTTTGTAGATGACTTGTGTTTTGTTTTTGTTTTTTTTGTTTTTTTATGGATTCCTCCATCCAACATGAGAGGTGGATGGGAGGAATCCACCCTGCTGGGACATTGTATTCTGACAACAGAGACTGTATGCTCTAAGAAAAAATCTGATCAGCAGCTGATTGGCTGCAGCTGGCTGATCAAGAAAAAAAATTCTAACAAGTCTGTTTAACTGAAGTCGATCTGTGATTTGAAATTCAGTTGGTCCCTGCTAACCTGGCTAAATTATAATCCATCTATGGCCAGGTTTGATGTAGAGATTGGGGCTCTCCCTATGTAACCAGTGGTACTCTGCTCCCCTATCAGTGACAAATGCCCGCTCTGTATCAAGAACTTTGTTCTCCTGGTAAACAGAGCACAGAGCCCTGATGATTATACAAGGAGGGCCATTCTCCATGTGTAATCTGCAGGGCTGAGCTATCAGTTTGACAGCTTGGGTTCTGCACTGCATTTTGTGAATGAAAGCTAATGTAATTTTTCATTTATGAATTATGTTATTAAACATTTTAGCCCAATATTAAAGTGGTTGTAAATGCTAAAGGTTTTTTTTTACCTTAATGCATTCCATGCATTAAGGTAAAAAAAAAAACCTCCTATGGCAGAGGATCCCACCTCCTTATACTTACCTTAGCCCGATCTTGATCCAGCGATGTGTACTAGCACAGCGGCCCTCTCCCTTCTCACTGGACAGATTGATAGCAGGAGCCATTGACTCGCTTGGTTCTCGGTCTTTACGGCAGGGGGGGACAGATGCAGCATTGGGCCTCATCTAGGAGAGAATAAGTGAGTGTGTGTGTGTGTGTGTGTGTATGTATATATTACTCATACTCGCCTAGATGAGGTCCAATGCTAAATACACTGCCTGGCCAAAGAAAGTCGCCACCTGGTATTAACTAAGCAACTAACTAAACTAAGCATGCAGTAACTATCCTATCGGATAGTTACTGCATGTGCCAACAGAATGAGGTCAGCTGACTACCTGAATATACGGAATGAGCAGGTAATTCCATCAATGGATTTTTTCTTTCTTGATGGCACGGGCATATTCCAAGATGACAATGCCAGGTTTCATCGGGCTCAAATTGTGAAAGAGTGGTTCAGGGAGCATGAGACATAATTTTCACACATGGATTGGCCACCAGAGTCCAGAACTTAACTCCATTGAGAATCTTTGGGATGTGCTGGAGAAGGCTTTGCGCAGTGGTCTGACGCTGCCATCATGTATACAAGATCTTGGTGAAAAAGTATTGCAACACTGGACGGAAATAAATCTTGTGACATTGCAGAAGCTTATCGAAACAATGCCACAGCAAATGTGTGCCGTAATCAAAGCCAACTAAATTTTAGAGTGTGTGATCTTTTTTTCCTAAGTGGCGACTTTTTTTCTGGCCAGGCAGTTGTATATTTATATGCTTGTACTACCCTAGATGAAGTCCAAGGCTGCATATAAACACTGCTCAAAAAATTAAAGGAACACTTTTTAATCAGAGTATAACATCAAGTAAATTAAACTTCTGGGATATTGATCTAGCAGAGAGGTTTGTAAATCATTTTCTGCTGCTTTGGTGTTAATGAAATTAATAACAGGGGCACTAGATGGGTAAGAATGAGACAACCTCCAAAACAGGAATGGTTTTACAGGTGGAGGCCACTGACATTTTTTTTCCCTTACTCCTCTTTTCTGACTGTTTTGCATTTGGCTAGGGTCAGTGTCACTACTGGTAGCATGAGGCGATACCTGGACCCTACAGAGGTTGCACAGGCAGTCCAAATCCTACAGGATGGCACCTCAATACGTGCCAATGCCAGAAGGTTTGCTTTGTCTCCCAGCACAGTCTCAAGAGCATGGAGGAGATTCCAGGAGACAGGCAGTTACTGCAAGAGAGCTGGACAGGGCTGTAGAAGGTCCTTAACTCATCAGCAGAAACGGTATCTGCTACTTTGTGCAAGGAGGAACAGGGTGAGCACTGCCAGAGCCCTACAAAATGACCTCCAGCAGGCCACTGGTGTAAACGTCTCTGACGGCACAAAAAGACTTAATGAGGGTGGCCCGGCACCGTGGAGCTCAAGGGGCATTTGCCATTGAACACCATAATTGGCAGGTCGGCCACTGGCACCCTGTGCTTTTCACAGATGAGAGCAGGTTCACCCTGAGCATGTGACAGACATGAAAAGGTCTGGAGAAGCCGTGGAGAATGTTATGCTGCCTGTAACATCGTTCAGCATGACCAGTTTGGAGGTGGGTCAGTGATGGTCTGGGGAGGCATATCCATGGAGGGACGGATAGACCTCTACAGGCTAATGGCACCCTGACTGTCATTAAGTATCGGGATGAAATTCTTGCACCTATTGTCAGACAGTATGCTGGTGCAGTGGGTCCCAAATTCCTCCTGGTGCACGACAATGCCTGGCCTCATGTGGCGAGAGTATGCAGCCAGTTTCTGGAGTATGAAGGAATTGGTACCATTGAATGGACCCCACGGTCACCTGACCTAAAACCAAAAGAACACTTCTGGGACATTAGGTTTCGGTCCATCTGTCACCGCCAGGTTGCACCTCCGGTCTGTTCAGGAGCTCAGTGATGTCCTGGTCGAGATCTTGGAGGAAATACCCCAGGACACCATCCATCGTCTCATTAGGAGCATTCCTCAATGTTGTCAGGTATGCATACAAGCATGTGGGGACCATACAAACTACCAAGTACCATTTTGAGTTGCTGCAATGAAATTTCAGCACAATTGACTGACCTGCTGCATCATTTTTTCACTTTGATTTTTGGGGTGTCTTTGAATTCAGCCCTCTGTAGGTTGATCATTTTCATCAAACAATGTGGCATCCTTTTGTTCCTAACACATTACCCAGTCCATATCGGTATAGATATCCAGCATGATATTTTTTGAGCAGTGTGTATATGTATATGTATGTATATATATATATATATATATATATATATATATATATATATATATATATATATATATATATATATATATATTATTTAAAAAAATAATTTCCCACAATTCTCTTTTAATACATTAGCACAGAACCTGTAATAAGGAAGGGTACAGCAATCAAAGAGCTTTAACTGGTTCTAGAAGGTACTTTGTGTGCTTGGTGTCACAAAATACCCTCCGGACAGGAAGAAGAGGGAGAATTAGCTTATAGTAAGTAACCTCATAACCAAGCATCATTATAATACCCAAAAATAAGTAAATTTTTGAAGAGGACAAACGGCAATAAAAAGCTATGTAAGCAAAGAAAATTAGTATGTACTACTGTCCGCCTGACTGGTTATTTTTAAAAAATCTCAAGTTTTAGATAGGTTTGGACTTTCTTTTTAAAATGTAATTATATTTTACATGTTTCTGTCATTGTAGATCCCCCATCAAAGGAAAATCCATATGAAGACATTGAGACAGACAGCCGGTGTCTAGGAAAGAAGTGTGTTCCGGGACCTGTGGCCCCTGTTCCTGGAACACTAAGCAAGGTAAACACCGTGGCTGTAGCGCTAGCCTTTCTCAGACTGGTGACATAATGTTGCGGTTGTTTTTATGTAATAGGAGTCTCACCCAAAACTTTTTAATAATACTCAAACATTTTACCCGGAGTTCTTTTTTATTTTCCCATGCAGTGGTGCTATGCCCACACTGGAAAAGCTATCTCCCCCATGTCCAGTGGTGGACTGTTCCTGCTGTCCCAATGTCTAGAGCTGGTCTATGGGCGTGATGATGTCAGGAACAGTCCATTCACAAGATTGCTAGCATGCAGGGGGGCAGAAGAATCTCTGCTCTGCAACCCCCTAAACAAAAATGAGCAGTTGGTGCATGCAGTGCGGGCACAGCCCCACTGCATGGGAAAGAGAGAATTTGCACAGAGTTCTTTAGGACTAAAGCAAAAACCCTAGACCAGGGGTCTCCAAACTTTGCAAACAAAGGGCCAGTTTACTGTCCTTCAGACTTTAGAGGGGCCTGAATGTGATCAGTGAAAGTAGAAAATGTCCTGGCGTGGGAGGAATAGTGTCCCATCATTGGTGTCAATGAGAGGAATACTGCCCCATCATTAGTATCAGTCAGAGGAATAAAGACGCATCAGTGGTGTCAGTGGGAGGAATAGGCCCTCATTATTCTCGTCAGTGGAAAGAATAGTGTCCCCACCATTCGTGTTAGTGGAAGGAATAGTGTCTCCTCAGTGATGTCCGTGAGAGGAGTAGTGCCTCTTCGTTGATGTCAGTGGGAGGAATTATGTCTTATTGATAATGTTAGTGGAAGGAATAGTGCCCCAAGGGCCAGATGAAAGCAAGCATTGGACCACGGTTTGGAGACCACTGCCCTTAAACTTGAACTTCAGGCAAACCACTAAATACACAGATGAAATCCATATATGGGAGCTGTTTACCTGCCACAAATGTTGTAATTCTGTGCATTTAGTCCTGAGAGTTACAAAGCTCTGATGCACAGCCCTGTCTGGCAGGGCAGGAGACCTGATTTTTGTTTCTGCTGCAGTTAGGAAACACCTTAAAGTTTTCTCCCAACCCCAGTCTATAATTGAATAGTGAAAGGTAAAGCAGCAAACTCAAGCTAGCTTTGGGTATGAAATAGCTGTTAATGACATTTCTCTGTGTTGTCATCAGGCACAGCAGAAGACTTTCTTAAGGCAAAACTCAGAGCGGCGCAGCTTCAAACTGTTGGACATAAGGAAGCTGGGGAGGGATGGCGGGGCTTCTCCCAGCAAGCTTAGCCCTCCATCATCTCCGAGCAGCCCGGATGACAATTTCTTCAGCACTGGAGATCAACAGAACGGGAGACGGAGGAGGAAAATCCCGAAGGTAATCCTTGGAATCAGAATTCTCCTGCACAGAATTGTATTATTTTTCATTTGGTGTTTTCCAACTAAACTTTCCACTGTTTCCTTTTTTGTGTGTGTGTGTGTAACTCTGCTACTTTTATATAGCTGGTGATGCGAATTAATTCCATTTACGAGGTACGGCGGGGGAAAAAAAAGGTGAAGCGGTTGCTGCAGTCTACAGATAACTCTGGGAGAGGTAATTCAATCACTGTTTTATTTTTGGGTTTTGGATGAAGGGGGAAAGGATCAGAAATAATGTTAATGATCTAACATTGAAAGGATAATAAATGGTGGTAAAATTGCCAACATGTTTCAGAATTCAAAGTTGCCTCCTTCATAAGGGCTGTAATTGATACAAAATGTATTAAGATAAAAATATACACTTCCAAAATATTTTTTTGGACTGCAATACTTCAGTGGAGCACTCCACTCATTATATTATTAACCATATTTCAAATCGTATCTATGCCCCCACCAGGGTCATTTTACCCAATGGGCACGATGGGCAGTTGCCCGGGGCCACCTGCCCAGTGACCCAGCCCAAGCCAAGCATTAGTCACGATTCCTGTGTGCATCCCACCGCTGAACTTAGCAGGTGGCAAGCGCCTGTTGGCCCTGCGCTGCTGTCAGGCCACTTGGGCCGTGGAGGGGGAGCGCACAACTGCAGGAATGCTTGTCCGCCTCCACAGGAACAGGCACACACAGGACAGTAGCGTCTGACTCCCGCCCATGTGTGTGTTCACTGGACCCAGCCGCCAAACTTGGAAGCTATCATTAGCCTGGCACTGCTGTACCAATAAATATAGCCTTATTGATAATTTGCATATTTTTTTTCTCGTGGCTGATTGTGTAGGCAGGGCCCCGGTGCACTGCATTACCCGGGGCCCTTTAATGCTCTTAAGATGGCACTGGCCCCCACTGAGATTTCTCTACGCCACTCCTACTCTGTAAGAGGGTACAGTATATTTAAAAACACTGTATATGTAACAGCCAGCAAACTGTAGGTGAAACTCAGAGATGCTTGTTTTAAATAACAGTGATTCACCACCATAGAATGTTTGGTGAAAGTAGCATTCACTGCTTTGCTGTCTGCAATCTAGGACTACTATTCTTTTTGCAAACTATCAATTGGACAGTAAGTGAAGGAAAATATCCACAGGAAAAACACTGAATTCTTCTAATTTTACTTGAAAAATTGTACTAGAAAAATGATTTATTGATGTCAGTGCTCTTATTGCTTAGGTTTCCCACCCTTTCCTATTCTGGCTGACACCTATGACACAGACAGAAAGAACCTACATTTCTAATCTTTCCCACAATATCCAAAACTAAAAATAAAATTTGGCTCGGGTTGGAACCTGTCAGTTCAGGTTGGATAATAGAAATAGGTCAATTCTGCTGTGCTCCAGTTATTGTCAGTGGGAATAATACATTTTCCTCTCTTTCTAGTGACAGATGACAACAGTGAATCGGACAGTGACACAGAGGAGAAATTGAAAGGTAAAACTTTAACTGGGTATCTTTATCTCCCAGCATGTCATTATTCACTATAATGGGTCTTATTTCGACCCAGAGGAAGGCCAAACCCCAGGCTGCTCTGGCCAATTCTTCCTGACCCAGAGAAAAAGATTCCTTCCTGACCTCCAAAAAGCAAATGTTTCTATATTGTGAATGCAGATATAACAAGAACATTTTATAGTCATTATCACTGTGGATAGCATTAGTTGTGGGTGAGGCATCCAGTCTCTGTTGCTTTTATAGTTTTACATCTGTATGCTTAGACCCCGTTCACACTGGGGCAACCTGTCAGGCGACCTGGTCGCCTGACAGGTCGCCGTAGGTCGTCTGCCATAGAGAAGCTGTGGACCCGTTCTAATAGGAGCGACACAAGTCACTCCGACTTAGAAAAAGGGTCCGGAGCTTCTTTGGGGCGACCTGGAGCGACCTGCATTGACTTCAATGATATGAAGTCCGTGCCGGCCACTCCGAGGTCGCGGTGCGAGCTGCGCACCGCGACCTGTGAGGTCGCCCCGGCAAGTAGCGTCGCCCCAGTGTGAACGGGGTCTTATTCTGTTAAAAGCTTGTTTAGGATTTTTTTTTTTTGTTTTTTTTTAAACTGTTTTTGCTGTAATATTTACTACAATCCTAAGATTTCCACAGTAGTACTTTTTTTTTTTTTTCTTTTCTGCTGCTATGCATTCTCTGGTAACATCATTCAATCCCACTTCCTTTAAACCCAGGTCATCTCAGACCTGCCCCAGCATGGTACTGGACAGTGAAAGAAAAAGTAGCACAGTATTGAGTTTATCTCTTTTTACACTGTGCTTCTTGTCAGCACATGAACTGATTTGCTCCTTATACCTATGTACAGGGACTGCAAGGGGTTGATACCAGGTTAAATTTAGATATGTACACTGCTTGCATTCAGAAAATAAATTAAATGATGTATTAAAGTAGCTAATGTATATACCCAAAAAATTGAGTAGCCTCGAGTGATACAAGGATTAAACAAACTACTAAATAAGTCGTACCTGTTTATCTGCAGCAATCTCTCCTGTACAGTCATTCAAAGTACACAGATCAAAGACTATTTTCTCCACTCCAGAAAGCAGGGTGCATGGATCTGATGTCAAACCCTGCACAGCATAGAGCAGGGAGCTGAGTGTAATCTTAGACCTGAGTGAAGGGAATGTACACATACCCCTCCACACAGTTTCATAGGGAAACATGCACAGCTGAATCGCCAAATGTGTGCTGAAGGGAGGCAGGTCAGTCTCCCAGATTCTGTGGTGCATAGTCTGTCAGAAGTGACTCATGCAGAGGGAAGACAGAGCAGACAGAAGTCATACTAGGTGTTTTGGACTGAGTCAAGTACACACTATAGAGGGTTGTGCTTTGTTCATTCTTCATTTCAGAAGTTTACAACCACTTTAATGATTACAGAGTTTCATTAATTTGTGTCTTTTATATCTGCCTAGAATTTACCTTTAAATCTATTTTTGTGACTTATTCTATTTCTCTTGCTATTCTATCCAACCAGTGGCGTAGCGTGGGGGGTGCAGGGGGGGGCCACTGGCACCGGGCGCAACATTTAGGGGGGCGCATCCCACGCCCGCAATCGGCGGGATCAAAGTGTCCCTTAATTCTGAAGTTGCCCGCCCGCCCGCACTCCACCTCTTGGCTCAGTAACCGCCGCTTTGTGCAAGACGAGCGGCGAACCGCAGAAGGTGTCATGCGGCCAGGGGGCGGGGCTGGTCGTGGATGAAGATGCCAGTCTGTGGCTCGGTGCATGTGCAGCACCACTTCCGGAGTCCCCCCCTGCTGTCCGGGCCGGCCACCGACATGCTGTCTCTCCCCTCCTCGAGTTGCCAGTGTATTGGCACAGAACAAGGTAAGTGGGGTCTTGCCTGCCCCCAGGGAAGTGGGGGGGGGGTGTCAGTGTAGGGGTCAGTGTATGGGGGGATCAGTGTAGGGGGGGTCAGTGTATGTGGAAATGTAGGGGGGTCAGTATAGGTGTCAGTGTATGTGGCGGTCAGTGTAAGGGGGTCAGTATAGGTGTCAGTGTATGGGGGAGGTCAGTGTAGGGGGGTCAGTATAGGTGGGTCAGTATAGGTGTCAGTGTATGGGGAAGGTCAGTGTAGGGGGTCAGTATAGGTGGGTCAGTATAGGTGTCAGTGTATGGGGGGGTCAGTATAGCTATTAGTGTAGGGGTCAGTGTAGTGGGGGTCAGTGTATGTGGAAATGTAGGGGGGAGTCAGTGTAGGGGTCAGTGTATGGGGGAGTCAGTGTATGTGGGAATGTAAGGGGGTCAGTATAGGTGTCAGTGTAGCTGTCAGTGTACGGGGGGGTCAGTGTAGGTGTCAGTGTTTGGGGGGGTCAGTGTAGAGGAGGGTGTGTCAGTGTAGGGGGGTCAGCATAGGTGTCAGTGTATGGGGGGGATCAGTGTAGGGGGGGGTCAGTGTATGTGGAAATGTATGGGGGTCAGTATAGGTGTCAGTGTATGGGGGAGGTCAGTGTAGGGGGGTCAGTATAGCTATTAGTGTAGGGGTCAGTGTATGTGGAAATGTAGGGGGGAGTCAGTGTAGGGGTCAGTGTATGGGGGGGGGGGGTCAGTATAGGTGTCAGTGTAGCTGTCAGTGTACGGGGGGTCAGTGTAGGTGTCAGTGTATGGGGGGGGTCAGCGTAGAGGAGGGTGTGTCAGTGTAGGGGTCAGTGTAGGTGTCAGTGTATGGGGGGGGTCAGTGTGGGGGGGGGTCATTGTATGTGGAAATGTAGGGGGGTCAGTATAGGTGTCAGTGTATGTGGCGGTCAGTGTAGGGGGGTCAGTATAGGTGTCAGTGTATGGGGGAGGTCAGTGTAGGGGGGTCAGTATAGGTGGGTCAGTATAGGTGTCAGTGTATGAGGGGGTCAGTATAGCTATTAGTGTAGGGGTCAGTGTAGTGGGGGTCAGTGTATGTGGAAATGTAGGGGGGAGTCAGTGTAGGGGTCAGTGTATGGGGGAATGTAAGGGGGTCAGTATAGGTGTCAGTGTAGGTGTCAGTGTATGGGGGGGTCAGTGTAGAGGAGGGTGTGTCAGTGTAGGGGGTCAGCATATGTGTCAGTGTAGGTGTCAGTGTATGGGGGGGGGGATCAGTGTGGGGGGGGGTCAGTGTATGTGGAAATGTAGGGGGGTCAGTATAGGTGTCAGTGTATGTGGCGGTCAGTGTAGGGGGGTCAGTATAGGTGTCAGCGTATGGGGGAGGTCAGTGTAGGGGGGTCAGTATAGCTATTAGTGTAGGGGTCAGTGTAGGGGGTCAGTGTATGTGGAAATGTAGGGGGGAGTCAGTGTAGGGGTCAGTGTATGGGGGGTCAGTATAGGTGTCAGTGTATGGGGGGGGGTCAGCGTAGAGGAGGGTGTATCAGTGTAGGGGTCAGTGTATGGGGGGGATCAGTGTAGGGGGGGGTCAGTGTATGTGGAAATGTAGGGGGGTCAGTATAGGTGTCAGTGTATGTGGCGGTCAGTGTAGGGGGGTCAGTATAGGTGTCAGTGTATGGGGGAGGTCAGTGTAGGGGGGTCAGTATAGGTGGGTCAGTATAGGTGTCAGTGTATGGGGGGGTCAGTGTAGCTATTAGTGTAAAGGTCAGTGAAGTGGGGGTCAGTGTATGTGGAAAGGTAGGGGGGAGTCAGTGTAGGGGTCAGTGTATGGGGGGGTCAGTGTATGTGGGAATGTAAGGGGGTCAGTATAGGTGTCAGTGTAGCTGTCAGTGTACGGGGGAGTCAGTGTAGGTGTCAGTGTATGGGGGGGTCAGTGTAGAGGAGGGTGTGTCAGTGTAGGGGGGGTCAGCATAGGTGTCAGTGTAGGTGTCAGTGTATGGGGGGGATCAGTGTAGGGGGGGTCAGTGTATGTGGAAATGTAGGGGGGTCAGTATAGGTGTCAGTGTATGTGGCGGTCAGTGTAGGGGGGTCAGTATAGGTGTCAGCGTATGGGGGAGGTCAGTGTAGGGGGGTCAGTGTAGCTATTAGTGTAGGGGTCAGTGTAGGGGGTCAGTGTATGTGGAAATGTAGGGGGGAGTCAGTGTATGGGGGATCAGTGTATTTGGGAATGTAAGGGGGTCAGTATAGGTGTCAGTGTAGCTGTCAGTGTATGGGGGGGGGGGGGGGGTCAGTGTAGGGGGTGTCAGCATAGGTGTTAGTGTAGGGGTCAGTGTATGGGGGGTCAGTGTAGGGGGGTCAGTATAGGTGTCAGTGTAGGGGGTGTTAGTGTATGGGGGGGTCAGTGTATAGAAATGTAAGGGGGAGTCAGTGTAGGGGTCAGTGTATGGGGGGTCAGTGTATGTGTCAGTGTAGTGGGGGTAAGTGAAGGGGGGTCAGTGTAGGTGTCAGTGTATGGGGGGGGGGGTAGGTCTGTGTAGTGGTCTAGTAGGTTTGTGTAGGGGGCGCAAATTACTTGCCTTGCCCCGGGTGATGACAACCCACGCTACGCCACTGTATCCAACATTACCTGTACATTAAAGTGTTACTAAACCCAGGACCCTACCTTTACCTTCATTCATCCCTCCTTTCCCAAATGGCTGGAAGTATTGTTTTCTGTTGGCTGACCTTAAACAAAAAAACCCTGACAGTTGAGAAAGAAGCGATTGTGTCATTTGTATGTAAACTGTAAAAAATTGACCCATAGTCCCAGTCTGAGTTTTCACACCTGCTATCTAGGGATCACTAGAGGACTATGGTATGAAGCAATCAAACTCCCAGCCTGTGAAACCCTGATGAGATCTGAACAAACAATCACTGTTCCCTTGACTACAGAAGGAGGCAAAAATTTAATTTGCTTGGCATCCTACACTAGTAGGGTGCTACAACCGTTTTTATTTTGCCATATGTGTCCCAATGGGGAGATTTTCCTTTCACAGCATGTCAGGGAAACATGAGATGAAGTGAAAGGAAATCTCCAAAGTCAGTTATCAGTAGAACAGATTTCCCTTTTTTTTTTTTTTTTTTGTTCTGCTGACAATTGTAAACTTTTGGATTTGGTCACCAAGGCAAATAGAGGGTAAATCTTTCCTGTAGGGACACAGCAATAAAAACCCGAGAGAGGTTCTTGCCTTTCCCTACTATTTTTGGCTATGGATACATTTTAGGGTGAATTTTTACCCACATCCTAATACTCATGCCCTTAACAAGGGGTATTAAAGTGTATCTATGGTAAATATTTTAAATCATATGTTAATATCCACATTACATTTCAATTATTTCAGGCCTACCCTGAACAACCTTGAAGTTTGAAAATGTAATTTTTGAACAGCCCCACACACTGTTCTGTCAAACATTTTACAGAGCCTGCTTTCTGAACTAATAAGGTGATGAGAAGAGGCTTTTCAGGAGGTGGAGTCAGTACAGTAATCATTGTTTGCAGGCAGCAAGGTACCTTGGGATTTGTAGTTCTTAGAAATGGAAAGTAAACAGCAGAAGTGAAGCTGCAGGTGTTGAAAGAGATGGTCAGTAGACAGGCAGCACTCACAACATGAAAGCAGAATTTTTAAAGCAGGGTTAGACAAATCCCAGGTGCCAGGTCACCATTGCAACTAGAAATTGCATCTTGGCACCTGGGCTTTTGTCAGCCCATTAACTGTTGCAGGGATGCACAATTTGTATTGCTCGACACCTAGGACATGCAGTTCCGGGCAAGCCGCAGGGCTCATTTGTCAGGTGGAAGCATTTAGTGAGCTCCGCTGCTGGCCAACTACTTCCACACACGTGGGTAAAATGCATGCCCCTGTTATGTATCCCAGGCTCCACTTACCCATCTGCGGGACTGGGACCGGGACCGGCATAGCAGGTGCCGCAGGGCACATCCACTCTCCTCCCCATCTTGTTCCTAACCCGGAAATGACAACCCTTCTAGGTCCCCGTTGACAGTTTCCCCAGCCAGCATGGGCGGGAAAGAATGTAATGCAGTGCGATCTGCATTACATTCAGTGGAACAGAGGGGAAAACCCGGCATGTCTCATTAACCACTTTACCTCCAGCCACTGTGCTGCTACTGCGGCACAGTGGCTCGTTCCCGTCCAGTGACGTAGACCTACGTCGCTGGACTCCTCCCCAGCTGTGACTGTACGCTCCCGCTGTTTTCAGTCACAGCGGGAGTCGGGCCAGGGGAGGAGCAGCGGCGATCGCCGTTGCTCTTCCCCGATCGTCAGGGAATCGAGTGAGGAGATCCGCCCGCCTGTGTAAACAGAGCGGGTGGATCTCCTAAGTGACAGGGACTGACAGATCGGAGTGTTCAGCATACCCTTTGTTAGTAAACGCAATAACTTTTGCGAAAACCAATCAAAATACGCTTATCGTGATTTTTTTTACCAAACATAGGTAGCAGAAAACAAATTGGCCTAAAATTTTAAAAAAAATTTGATTTTTACATTTTTTTGGGGGGGAATTTCATATAAAAAAATTTTAAAAATATTGTTATTTTTTCAAAATAAACGCTCTTTTTTTGTTTATAGTGCAAAAAGTAAAAAGCGCACAGGTGATCAAATACCACCAAAAGAAAGCTCTGTTTGTGGGAAAAAAAGGACGTAAATTTTGTTTGGGTACGGCGTCGCACGACCGCGCAATTGTCAGTTAAATTCGCACAGCGCCGAATCGCAAAAAGTGGCCTGGACGTAAGACAGCAAAATCCTCCGGTGGTAAAGTGGTTAAAGAGAACCTGTCACCAAAAAATCATCACATGGGGAACTTTTTGTCCCCTATGTTATGGAGGAAAACAAAGTTGTACATTTTTTTTTTCTAGCTGTAAAATAATTAGTTACACCTAAGCACACTTCACCCCAAAAAATGTTAAGCCCCCCCCCCCCCCCCCACATATAAACACATACAAACATTATTGCATGCGTCTGGGCACCTAGGCATGAAAACATTGATTGCGATACACATTTTACATATCACTGTGTACACATACAAACTAGCTCCTAACTTTTTTAGCTAGCTTCTAGAATCAAAGCAAATTTGTCAAACCCTGTTTTAAAGTAAGCTTATAATGGTTTGTCAAACTATCATGCTATTACAATGCTGATGTTTTAAAATGGAAAGTGTTTGCTGTGACTATAGACCTCCTTTAATGTCCATTAATAATGGTACTCTAGTAATAGATACATAACCATAAAGTAAGCACTCTGCCTTTATTCAGTCTTTTAAGGGGGAAACTCTATGGTCTATAATCCCACAGGTAGATGACACAAGCTAACACTTTGTAGAAAACATTCTCCTGAAACCTGTATCTAATGTGTTTATTGTATTGCTCTTGCAGCACACAGCCAGCGACTTGTGCATGTCAAGTCCAGAATGAGCCTCACCCCGCGGTACCAACCTTTGGAGCGAGATCTCATAGAGTATCAGGAGCGGCAGTTGTTTGAGTACTTTGTTGTGGTTTCACTGCAGAAGAAGCCATCTGGTACTGTGTATGTTCCGGAGATCACCCAGCAATTCCCGCTTAAGGTAAGAGTGTCAGAAAATTCTAAGTTCTCAAGAGGATGAGTGTCACTCCATTCTATTTGTCAACCTGTTTGAGATCGGACATCAAAATATATTGGTCTTTATTTCTTTTTTATTATTATTTACTTTTTTTACATGCTAGTCTCATATTGAAAATGAAGCGTTTACTGAAGTTGCAAAAATTCTTGTACGACAGAATTAAAGTTTGTAAGTGATGTAATATATTGTAATGTATTTGTAGTGTATTTGTATTGTATTTTCGAATGGCAACTGGACTGATTAAATGAAAATGAAAAATGTTCGTGCTTGTCCCATCGGATAATTTTGCATGAATTTTTGGGTCTCGGTTTACGATTTTCTGATCGTGTGTACAGGCCATTCGTTTTCACTTTGCTACTGGGGTCTGACTTCCACTGGCTTCATGAATTGGTTCCATCACATGCCATCACACTATCCAATGAGACTTTCTCATCTGACTTGGGGTCGCAGTTGGAAGGCCTTGGCCTTCAAGTCAAGGTAAATCAAGCCTTGGTAACAAAGTGAAACTAAATCAGAGAGGGTTTTAGAAGATGCTTCTCTTGCAATTAATTAATTATTTTCCTAAACCAAAATAAATAAATAAATAAATACAGTACAGGTTTACTTTTAATTGATTCGATTATTATTGTGTGAACGCTGATAATGTATTTTTAATATAATATTTTTAGTACGTGTTTTCTTTATCTGTAAATCAGTTTTTCCACTCCTCTTAATTTCACTACAAGCTAAAAAAAAATTATCTTGAAATGGGTACAATTACTTTCTAGCAGACAGTGTAGCTGATGAGACCACTTTCTTCACCTTCTTGGTTCTATTTAGCTGCCTCTCAGTGCCAAAAAGTAAGAAGGCTACTTCTACCAGTTGCAGCATAGAGATGCTTCTAAAACAGCCTCTATTTGTTTGACAACTTACACCCAGCTGGTTGCAGAAAGCTTTCTGTTAACACCTGCTTGTACAATCTACAACAGCAGCATATGTGTAATTTGTATCTCTGCTCGCAAAATGAACAGACGTGTTATTTGTCACCAAGCCAGCATAACTGCGGTTTGTTAAGTGTTAATTACAGGGCAACAAGGTGGGGTGTTTTTGTAGAGACAGGCGACTCCCACACTGCGGGATATAACATTTGATGTTCATATTTCAGCTGGAGCGATCATTCAAGTTCATGCGGGAAGCTGGCGATCAGTTCAAAGCCATTCCACAGTTCTGTTTCCCAGATGCTAAGGACTGGACACCGGTGACTCAGTTTGACAGGTAAAGTGCACTTTTACTATGAGACATTAAATGTTGCTTATCTGCTGACACAGTGCATTGAATAAAGGTATTCTCACACAGACAGGCAACCTGTTAGTTTAGGCCCCTGGTGCCCAATCTGCAGCCCTTTTGGTGTTTGTTGTGCAGCCTTTTGGCCCCAAGTATTGGTTTGTAAAAGGATTGTAATGTCCATGATCTCCAGAAGTCCCAAGTAGCATGTTCCCAGTTTTGTATGCATCCTGTCTTCTACCACTCCTGTAATATATACATCTCGTGCTGCTACTCCTAAATTACCCTTAGGCTCGGTTCACACTTGTGCGATGCGGGAATGCTGCGAATATGCAGCTTGTTCCCGCATCGCATCTGCACCTCTGGCAGTTCACACTGCCATATGCGATACGCAGGGGGTGTCAATTAAAAGTTAACGACACCCCCAGTTTGATTGCATATCGCAGTGCGATCTGCAAGTACGCACAGAATCGGATCGCACAAGTGTGAACCACTGTGCGATCCGATTTTGATGCGGCTCAAAAAATGCCTCCTGTGCGTCTTTGGTGCGGATACAGTGCGAATTCAGCCATACAAAGTGTGTGGCTGAAATTCGCACCGCACATGAGATCGCATGTAATGAAGGAGCAGTGCACTCCGAATTACATGCAATCTCCGCAGCCGCACAAGTGTGAACCGGCACTTAATAATAAACAGAATGAGAGAGCCTCATATGGGATAGCCCCAGTACTCAGGCATTCAAATGTCAAAGAGAAAAAAAATCTGGCACCACAAAGTCTTAAAAATAAAACCTATATGATTTTATTAGATCCGTCCATTAAAAGTAATCCATGCCTGTAATTATTGATGCGTTTCAGCCTCTTTCATGATGAAGGCCTACGTAAGAAGCCAAAAGGCGTCAATTACAGGCATTGATTCCTTTTAATGGATGGATCTAATAAAATCAAATATGTTTTATTTTTGAGACCTCATGGTGCCAGATTTTTTTCTCTTTGTATGGACTCTTACAGTATGTCCACAGTCTTTAACGTCCCCTATTGGCAGTCTCTGACCACCCCCTGTGTCCCCATTAGGAAGATTCACTCTTTCCAATTGTCCTGATCACCAGAGTCATGGAGAATCAAAATCAGGGTAAATCCAAACCTTGTTTTCCTCCAGAACAAGAATAGAGGCAAAATCTTCCAATGGAGATGCTTGTTCCCATGACAAACGTCTAAGAGGAAATTTCCTCTCATTTTGCAAAGATATCCTCTCACTTCCTGTTGAGTGTACTGAACAGGAAATGAAGGGGAATCTCCCTAATGATGGTGAAAAAACTGTAAGTTTACCCTTTTATCTATCCAAAAAAAAAAAAAAAAGGAGCTGGTTTAGGCTAACAAATTGTACATTTTATCTAATAACCCCTTAATCCATGTATAGGATACAAGCACTTGATTGTAAAGTCTCATCTTTTTTTTTTTTTTAAATAACAAACATGTTATACTTACCTTCTCTATGCAGTTGGTTTTGCATAGGGCAGCCCTGATCCTCCTCTTCCTGGGTCCCTCTTCAGCTCTCCTGGCCCCTCCCTCCTGTTGAGTGCCCGCACAGCAAGCATCTTGCTATGGGGGCACCCGAGCTGAGCTGCAGCTTCGTGTGTAAATTCAGACATGGAGCTGATGTTTGGTCCCGCCTCCTCTCCCTCCTGATCGGCTAACTGACTTTGACAGCAGCGGGAGCCAATGGCACCACTGCTGTGTCTCAGCCAATCAGGAGGGAGAGTCCTGGGCAGCCGAGAGACTTGTGGACATCGCTGGATAGAGATGGGGCTCAGGTGAGTATTAGGGGGTGCTGGGATGGCTGCTATGCACAGAAGGCTTTTTATCTTAATGCATAGAATGCATTAAGGCAAAAAAAAAAAACTTTCTACCTTTACAACTCCTTTAAAGTGTATGTCTGGGGAAAACAAATACATCCTCTGCAGCACATGCACATTTGCCTGCGGTTTGTCTGTTGTACGGAAAAATACCTGATGATCTGCCAGAAATCCAGTGAGCTCCTAAATGTCTTTTTTAGCAGACAGCAGTGTGTCTGCTTCACTGAAATGCTAAGTTGTCTTGTAAGCCCTGCCTGAGTTCTCACTGCCGGGCTTCAGCACACCTCCCTTTTCTGTTATGTTGACGAGGATAGGGTAAATGTTCCATAGTAGAGAACACATCTGGAATCTGGGGCTGACTGGTTAGTTAATCATAAATAATAATCCCCCAAAGTACTTCAGCAAGGACTAAGTGCCGGTTCACATTAGTGCGATCACAGAAATCGCATGTAATTCGGAGCGCACTGCTCCTAAATTACATGCGATCTCTGTGCGGTGCAAATTTCAGCAATACACTTTGTATGGCTGAATTCGCACCGCATTCGCACTAAACACGCGCATGGTGGTTCACACTAGTGCGATCCGATTCTATGCGAACTTGCAGATCGCACTACGATATGCGATCTCAACTGGGGGTGTAGTTAACTTTTAATTGACACCCCCTGCATATCGCATATGGCAGTGTGAACTGCCAGGGGTGCGGATGCAATGCGGGAACACGCTGCATATTTGCAGTGTTCCCGCATCGCAGAAGTGTGAACCGGCACTAAAAGATCAATGCCTTGTCACTGGTCACATACATCTACTGCTCTATCCCAGTTGTCTTCTCAAATAAAAATTAAAGCTGCTTATTTTTGCACTTCCTGGTACCTCCTTTCCCCCATAAATGACATACTAATGACTTTTTTTTTTTTTTAAATAGAAGCTTTCCGTTTTCATAATATACCTTATTTTAGATCCACTGACCTCGTCACTGGTTCTCTGTGCTTTTATATACAATGCAGGCAGATCATAGCTGGCGGAAGGGGCTGGCAGGGTGCTGTATATATGCAGTAACTTCCTTGTGTTATCACAGCGACCTCAGCCCTAATGCAAGCAGCTCTTATGCATATTGTGCGTAGCTCACAGTGTGCAGTGAAATTAGAGTAAGCTATTTCAGTACAGGAGATTAGCCTGTACAACTGTACAAGACTAGAGGGAAGGCGGGAGTTCAGCTTTTACATATTTATCATTTATTTCATTAACTTTTAATTACTGCATGTTGGATTATTTACCTGTTCTTCCATTTTTGAATAGAAGTTCACTTTACGCAAGCATATGTACAAAGTTCATGCTACCCAGACCTGAACCTTACCAGTAGTTGACAACCCTGTTGATGGCACTTCTTTCCTTAGACAACAATTTTTATATGTATTCAGCTCCAGAATGTCAAGCTTTGCCTTTGGAAAGGGATGATCACATGATCATGTACATCAATCACTGGCTGCCCAGATTCACCATACGCTGTTCCATTCTGGTTGTGTGAATTACCGTAGTAGATGGTATGAGTGAAAACATTTTAGGCCTGCAGCTACAGAAAAAAAAAAAAACACAGGAATGTATGAAGAATTCCTCACAGAACTACAACACTTCTTTTTATTCTTTCTTTTAGTGAGACTTTCTCGTTTGTGCTGACCGGGGAAGATGGTAGTCGGAGATTTGGTTACTGTAGACGACTTTTGGTAAATAAAATTTAACTCTATGAATTAAAACTCTACGTATATACTTCAGCAAGTGTAAATGTTCCTAAGCTAAAAATTGTCCCCTGTGGTACAGCACCCTTATGATAATACCCCCCCCCCATACCTGAACCTTGAAGTCCAGTTTCAATGGCAGACCTTTTATTTGTGAATAAAGGAGGGAGTTGCTAACTTCTGTTAGGTTTTTATTGCTGTTTGTGAATCCACTGGGATACTTCTGTCCCTGTGACACAGCACACGAAATAAGGGAAACGGGTCATCTGGACATCTACCCAATGGGCATTTAAAAAGCAATACCTGACAAAGGTTCTAACCCATCCCTGAACTATTAATACCAGCAAAGGTTTTGGCTGGATATGGGTTTTAACATGTAACAAAGCCCCAAAAATATCCACACTTCTCATTTAAGCCCGAAAGCTCAACTTCAGGATAAGCTTGTAATTTCACAGTATACTACTTTTATCAACATAAAATCCAATTGCTAGTAAATTACTTGCATACTCTCAGCAAGAGGGAATCCATCAACAAAGTCAAGTCAGACTCCTAGCTTTGCAATCAGAAAAACTCATTTGATTTGAGTATATGCAACTCGTCCATGTTAAAATGAATTTTCCCCCAGTGGTTATAAAGGCAGAAGGTGTTTTTTACCTTAATGCACACTTAATACCTTATGAATCAAGGTAAAAACCACCTTCATGCTTTTCCCACCCCCACCTTCTACTTACCTGAGCCCAATCTCAATCCAGCGATGTACACGAAAGCAGAGGCTCTCTCCCTCATCCTTGGCTTAGAGGCAGCAGCGTGAGATATTGTCTCCTGCTGCTGTCAATCACAGCCAGTGATGAGGTAGCAGGGGGGGAGCAGAGTCCCGCTTTCTGTGTCCGATGCAGACAGCAAGGCTCAGGTGTGAGCCCACATTAGTGCCCTCATAGCAAGTGGGTTGCTGGGGGAAGGGGGGGGGGTAACCAGGAGCGCCGGTGAGGGACCCAAGAAGAGGAGGATCGGGAATCGGGGGCTGCTCTGTGCAAAACCATTGGACAGAGCAGGTAAGTATGACGTGTTTTTTTTTTTTTTTTAAAGAAATAACATTTATGCTTAGAATCAAGTTAAACCTCTAAACTGGACCATCAACAGTTAACCTAAGCCCCAAGATGAGCTTTTAAACCTTGTACCCCAACAGTTAAAAGTATGCTTATGTAATCATCACAAAAAGACACTTGGCCATATACTGTTTTAAATTTTTGTCCGGTTTGAAAGTAAAATTGGTAAGGAAAGTCACTCAGTGGATGACCCCCCCCCCCCCCCCCCACCTGATATCCCTCAATTAAAATATTGAAGGAGCCAGGCAAAAAAAACTGTTGGCCAAACAGCGCTTACATCCAATTAGGTGCAGGAACTTTTTAGGTATTTTGACTGCTGGCCCTGCAGCAGGGGATTCATCCATCCATGCTGTGTAGCAGATGGAAGAATCTGTTAAATAATTTTCCTGTTTAGCCTGCAGACTGAATCTAAAAATCAATGTGTGTGTGTGTATAGCCAGCTTATCTTTATATATATATCTTGTGATCTTTATATATATATATATATATATATATATATATATATATTTTATATTTAGATCTTTATATATATTTATATACCAAGTACAATCAGCTTACACGCTGAGCAAGAGTTCAATACAGCATGCTTGCTGGGGACAGACTTTTCTACTTAGGAAAACTACCACAAGAGGACACAGTTTTAAATTAGAGGGGCAAAGGTTTAAAAGTAATATGAGGAAGTATTACTTTACTGAGAGAGTAGTGGATGCATGGAATAACCTTCCTGCAGAGGTGGTAGCTGCAAATACAGTGAAGGAGTTTAAGCATGCATGGGATAGGCATAAGGCTATCCTTCATATAAGATAGGGCCAGGGACTATTCATAGGATTCAGATATATTGGGCAGACTAGATGGGCCAAATGGTTCTTATCTGCCGACACATTCTATGTTTCTATGTTTCTATAAATGGTGCCCGTTAAACTGCACTGTCATGTTTTATACATCCTGCAACACTGCTATTACAAGAAAAAGGAAGTAGGATCATCAACTGTCAACTCAAACCTTACAGGTTCTTTGGCTAAATCAAATTGCACTCAGGGCACTGTAATAACAACAAAGTTCAGGATACATTGCTTTGTAACTAACAGCGTGTTACACGGAAGGCCCCTTGTTTATCCTGGGGAAGCAGTAGTGTCTCTGCAGAGGTCCAATTCTGCCAATTCAGACATGGGTCTGCAGTTAGCAAAACGTGTGCTCTTTGTTGATTGGGGCTTTGGCGGATCTTTGCAGAGTGACCACTACTTACACGCTGAGCAAGAGTTCAATACAGCATGCTTGCAGGGGACAGACTTTTCTACTTAGGATGTGTCTGCTTTCTAAAAAAAAGGAACTGTAAAACTTTACACACCTTTTTGCTTTGATGCACCTGGGATGTATTTAGCTGATTTAAACTGAATGCTCAGTTGGGCTTTAAATAATACTTTGGCAGCAGTATGTTCTGTCACGCTGGCGTTCTGTTTTGTTCTTTTGCCCTTTGAATCCTACTGCCAAAACTCTGTTTGGTATAGGCAATATTTTTTTTGTAGGAATGTTTGAGAGGAGAGGCAGGAGAAGTCACGGTCACTGAGCTATGACGGAAACAGTTTGGAAAATCTTTGAACCCTCATTAAACCTTAATGTTCCTGCAGCGACAACAATGTACAGATTACATCATGTGCTTCACTAATATACAAAAAAGAATAAAAAAAAGTAATATTGAAAAAAAGACACCTGCACCCGCATTAATGTATAGATGCAGCTGCAGAGAAAATTTCCAGTATGCTTTGCCTCTAAATCTTCCATTTTTTTGTTCCTACAGCCCAGCGGAAAGGGAAAGAGACTTCCTGAAGTTTACTGTATTGTCAGCCGGTTGGGCTGCTTCAACCTTTTCTCAAAGGTACAGAATGGTGCAGAGACGTTGTAGTGGTGGGTAGTAAGGGAGATTGTTTGTTTGTTTTACATTTGATAGAAGCACAATAAAAGGTGAAAATGAAGGGGAAAAGTAGTAGTTTGTGGGTCACACCATAGCAATGCTTGCTTCCCATCTACAGCATGAGGGTATTGATTGGTCTGGTTCAAATGCCACTTTATACATGACATACCTCCTTAAACTCAGTCTGTCCAGACAGTATATTCACCTTCTGACTTGGCACCATCCATAAGCAGCTTAACGCTTCAATAAGACACAGAAGTTGAATCAAACACAATTCTATTTCAGCTAATTGCAGTACAGATGATGTTTTTCCAGTGCTTTGAGGTGTAATAAGACTATCAGGTTGATTTACTAAAACGAGAGCGTGCAACATCTGGTGCGGCTCTGTATAGAAACCAATCGGCTTTCAAGTTTTTTTGTGCAAGCTTAATTGAACAAGCTGAAGTTAGAAACTGATTGGCTACCATGCACAGTTGTACCTGACTTTGCACTGTCCAGTTTTAGTAAATCAACCCGAAGTATAAAAGTAATGATCCCCACGCGCTAAAAAACCCTCAAATGTAGTCAAAAGACAATAGTGAGATAATTGTTCCTACTTAAAATATGAAAATGACAAAATAGATAAAAAACAAGCATATGAAACTGCGCATATAAGTGCATAACCAGTAGCGCAATAAAATTACCAAATGATAATAATAGTGTTCCAGACAAAAAAAAAAAAAAAAAGATCAGACAAAAAATAATTGATACATAAAATATATATAAATATATATAGTATATATATGATAGTCTCCTAAACTGTCCTCCTTTAGTGACGAAAACAAATCCAAAGAATGTGAATCCAGTGAAGTCCAGTTAAAGTTAAATCGCCACAAATTGCCACCACCTGTGTGTCATCACCTGCCACTCCCATCAGATGGTAACTCACCAAATATTGCACCCAATTCTCATGGTTAGACAAATGAGCTTTAGACAAAACGGTTGTTTGGAAAGTCCTTTAGTAAGCCAGTTCACTTCTCCACCCATCTTGTAGAAAATAACAATCCTGTGTGACATGGAGAACATTTCATGCTGCCCCTATGGTGGCCGTGTGTTCAGGATGGAGATGGAGATTAGCCTTTTACTTATTTTTTTAGTGGAATATTGATTTTTTTGTCTTTATTGTGTGTGCCACCCATAAGCCGGCCATAGACGGAGTGATTTTATTTCCTGCAAGCACAGTATGCGGGAAAGAAAATTGCTTGGTTCCCCCCATCAACCCAATCAGTGGAGCTATTGTGTTCTCGCGGCAGGGGGTTGGGGAAAGCTGTCTCCACTAGGAGAACACAGCCGCTTTACCAGCCGTTGGCAATAATCGCATGGAAAATCTAGCAGGCTGGTTGTACTGAAGTTGATAGATTTGATCAACTTGGGTACATTCAGCCCATACATGGTTCGAATCTCGGCCAGTTCCTGCTGAGCCAGCAGAGATTCGAACCCCCCTATGGCCAGCTTTAGACGGCTGTCGTCTGAACAGTTGTCCTTTTTGTAAGATTCTCTGTGTGGTTCTGTTCTGGTGACAGCTTTAACATTTTGAATTGCCCACACCACTATCCATTGCAGTGGTTCAAAGGGCAAATAGGGTCTATTTATAAATGGTTAGCACAATTTTCATCAAAGAATCACATTTTCTAATTTTAATCAACTAGAAAATGTGTTAATCATGGGTGAAAGTTCTGTGATTCTTGACCCCATTTTTTTGGTGCATCTCCCCAACAGGGACACAAATGGCAAAAAAAACCTGACCGGGTTTTATCCTTTTCACACTCCATTCAAAACTCACAAAAAGTCTTCGCTTTAGATAAACCTTAAGCTTATTTTTATTTTTTTTACACTACTTCTACTATATAAAAACCCACGTATACAATTCTTGCAGATCCTGGATGAGGTGGAGAAAAGGAGAGGCATATCTCCAGCTCTGGTGCAGCCATTCATGAGAGCCATCATAGATGCCCCATTTCCAGCTCTAGGAAAGAAGATTTCAGTGAAGAACTTCCTGCCTGGATCAGGAAATGAGGTATGGGAAGTCGTCAAAAAGAAGTGTGATTGGTGCAACAAAGTTTTTAACAAGGTTTTCAACTTGTGACCTGCAAATCTTATTTCCAGGAGAATCTCCTTTACTTGTGATTGGCACCTGTTATTGGTGGAGGATTCTCTAAGCCTCTATAAAGTGACAGAATTTCCTCAAGCTGTGATTGGCAGGAGAATTCCCCCAAACTGTAACTGGCAGAAAAATTCTCTTAAATTATAACTCGCAGGAGAATTCTTCTGAGCTGAGATTGAGGGGAGATTTCTCCCAGGTTGTGAATGAGAGGAGATTTCTCCCAGGTTGTGAATGAGAGGAGATTTCTCCCAGGTTGTGAATGAGAGGAGATTTCTCCCAGGTTGTGAATGTGCGGAGATTTCTCCCAGGTTGTAAATGAGAGGTGATTTCTCCCAGGTTGTAAATGAGAGGAGATTTCTCCCAGGTTGTGAATGAGAGGAGATTTCTCCCAGGTTGTGAATGAGAGGAGATTTCTCCCAGGTTGTAAATGAGAGGAGATTTCGCCCAGGTTGTGAATGAGGGGAGATTTCGCCCAGGTTGTGAATGAGGGGAGATTTCGCCCAGGTTGTAAATGAGAGGAGATTTCGCCCAGGTTGTGAATGAGGGGAGATTTCTCCCAGGTTGTAAATGAGAGGAGATTTCTCCCAGGTTGTAAATGAGAGGAGATTTCTCCCAGGTTGTAAATGAGAGGAGATTTCGCCCAGGTTGTGAATGAGGGGAGATTTCGCCCAGGTTGTGAATGAGGGGAGATTTCTCCCAGGTTGTAAATGAGAGGAGATTTCGCCCAGGTTGTGAATGAGGGGAGATTTTTCCCAGGTTGTGAATGAGGGGAGATTTCTCCCAGGTTTTGTATGAGAGGAGATTTCTTCCAGGTTGTGAATGAGAGGAGATTTTTCCCAGGTTGTGAATGAGGGGAGATTTCTCCCAGGTTTTGAATGAGAGGAGATTTCTTCCAGGTTGTGAATGAGAGGATATTTTTCCCAGGTTGTGAATGAGAGGAGATTTCTCCCAGGTTGTGAATGAGAGGAGATTTCTCCCAGGTTGTGAATGAGAGGAGATTTCTCCCAGGTTGTGAATGAGAGGAGATTTCTCCCAGGTTGTGAATGAGAGGAGATTTTTCCCAGGTTGTGAATGAGAGGAGATTTCTTCCAGGTTGTGAATGAGGGGAGATTTCTCCCAGGTTGTGAATGAGAGGAGATTTCTCCCAGGTTGTGAATGAGAGGAGATTTCTCCCAGGTTGTGAATGAGAGGAGATTTCTCCCAGGTTGTGAATGAGAGGAGATTTCTCCCAGGTTGTGAATGAGAGGAGATTTCTCCCAGGTTGTGAATGAGAGGAGATTTCTCCCAGGTTGTGAATGAGAGGAGATTTTTCCCAGGTTGTGAATGAGGGGAGATTTTTCCCAGGTTGTGAATGAGAGGAGATTTCTCCCAGGTTGTGAATGAGAGGAGATTTCTCCCAGGTTGTGAATGAGAGGAGATTTCTCCCAGGTTGTGAATGAGAGGAGATTTCTCCCAGGTTGTGAATGAGAGGAGATTTTTCCCAGGTTGTGAATGAGGGGAGATTTTTCCCAGGTTGTGAATGAGAGGAGATTTCTTCCAGGTTGTGAATGAGAGGAGATTTCTCCCAGGTTGTGAATGAGAGGAGATTTCTCCCAGGTTGTGAATGAGAGGAGATTTCTTCCAGGTTGTGAATGAGAGAAGATTTCTCCCCGGTTGTGATTGAGAAAAGATTTCAACCCCCGCAACTCCATCCCCCGCTCAAGTTGTGGTTGGCAGGAGAACTTTCCCAAGTTATGATTGACTGGAGAATTCCCACAGCCTATAACTGGAGGGTTAATTCCCCCAGCTCTTGTGATTTGGCAGGAGAATTCATTTCATTGGTGGAAGAGTTTCTGAGCTTGAATTGACAAATGCATTCACTCACTGGCTGGAGCATTTTCCCATCTGTAATTGCTAGGAGTGTGGCTCACCTCTGCTCTCTTCTTAGGTGATTGAACTTTGCCGACCTCTGGATTCCAGACTTGAACATGTGGATTTTGATGCGCTATTCTCCACGCTCAGTGTACGGCACCTCATACAAGTCTTCGCCTCTCTTCTTCTGGAAAGGAGAGTCATTTTTATGGCAGAAACCCTCAGGTAGATATGAAACCTTATTATGTCTCCTATGCCGTAAACCATGCATTTCAAGTAGAACTTTGTTGTTCACATCTTTGTGCTGCAATTTCATTAATTTTTTTTTTTTAAATAGGACATGCTGCAGTTTTGTGCGTTTATCCATGTTTAACGAACCTATTGAAATGAATGGTACATAAATATTGGTATCATGCAGTTGTGTGTCTTTTAACAAATCAACAGCATGAAAAATCACTGTTGTGAACTTTTCTGCTCCATATTGCATTACAAACAAAGAATCGTACGTTTGAAAAACGCTGATTTACTAAATATACCTGCTTTTTGAAGAGCCCTACCTAGAGGCTTGTTTGATGCTAATGTGGTGATCTGTATTGGTCAATGCTGGCTCAATGCAAGGACACTGCAAATACTATTGCTGTCTGTGCCCAGTTCATACCAAAGCATTGTGCTGGTGTGCAGTGTGTAAAAAATTTAAATATGCTGCACACACACACACACCACCACTCTGCAGAGCATAGAGTTACATAGAAGTTTAAAAAAAAAAGCACTGTAGCGCGTGCATGTTCTTTGCACAATAACGTGTACTGTGTTGTGTGAATGAGTCATAATGTGTTGTGAGTGAGTCATTATGGAAGGAAAAGGAGAGGTAAGGAGGAGAAGGAAGTGATGAAAGTAGGAGAGGAAGAAGCTGGGAAAGGGAAAGGAGGGAAGAAGGAAAGGAAGAGAGGGAGGGAGTGGGAAATGAGAAGGAATGGAAAGAAGAAAGCAAAAGGAAAAGGAATAAATGGAGAGAAGGGGAAAGGAGGAATTGGAAGAAATTTGGGGAATTAGACATAGAGAAGTAAGGGTAAGGAAGATGGGGAGGAGTGGAAAGAAGAAGGGGAAGAAGTGGAGAGAAGGGGAAAGGAGGAGGTGGAAGAAATAAAGGGAAGAAACAGAGAAAGAAGGGAAAAGAAGATTGTGGGGGGGGGGGAGGGGGGGTTAGAGAGAATGGAAAGGGAAAGCAGGGAAGTCATGGAGAGAAGGGGAAAGGAGGAGGTGGAAGAAACAGGGAAGGAAGGGAAAAGAAGATTGTGGGGGGGGGGAGGGGGTTAGATAGAAGGGAAAGGGAAAACGGGGAAGTAATGGAGAGAAGAGGAAAGGAGGAGGTGGAAGAGATGGAGAGAAGGAAGGGAAAAGAAGATTGGGGGGGTTAGAGAGAAGGGAAAGGGAAAGCGGGGAAGTAATGGAGAGAAGAGGAAAGGAGGAGGTCGAAGAGATGGAGAGAAGGAAGGGAAAAGAAGATTAGGGGGGGGGGGAAGAGAGAAGGGAAAGGGAAAGCGGGGAAGTAATGGAGAGAAGAGGAAAGGAGGAGGTGGAAGAGATGGAGAGAAGGAAGGAGCGAATGGCAGGGTAAAATGCAGAGAGATGGAAGAGAAAGAAAGATGGAGGAGGAATGGAAAGAAACGGGAAGAAAAAAAGGGAACAGAAGAAGGGGAAAGGAATGTAGAGAAGATGCGGAAAGGTGGAAGATTTTTGAATGGAGCGAAGGAAGGGAAGAATGTGAGGGGAAGAGACTGAGAAAAGGAAGAGAAAGATGGGAAAAGAAGAAATGGAGATAAGGAAGGAATGGAGGGAGGAAAGGATATGGAGAGTCAACTTTATCCCTATGTAGTGTTTATGAATGAATTTTCTCTTTTGGCCTCATAGCTCTGTTAATTTATGGGAAACCCTGAGGTTATAAAACCATTTACAATGCCAAACTCATTC
Source organism: Pelophylax lessonae (assembly GCF_965119305.1). Classification (NCBI taxonomy): domain Eukaryota; kingdom Metazoa; phylum Chordata; class Amphibia; order Anura; family Ranidae; genus Pelophylax; species Pelophylax lessonae. The sequence continues at coordinate 518,870,637 of NC_138771.1, forward strand.
TAACACCTGTCCTGTTGCTATATACTCTCAGTAGTATCTCTGAAAGACCTTAAACAAAAAAAGTTAATTGTGCTTCTAACCCAGTGAACCTGGCCTGTATTTAACATAACACTTCCTCTTAGATAAAGTCTATTTTCACATGTGAACTCGTTTTGCCCTCCACCAATTTCCTGGCTGCTGTAGGGTTAACCCCGTACATATTTTCCCCCTCTCTTCCTGTTGTGTTGCCATGGAGATGGAAGTAAACATTATAGCGTTCAACTCTGATGTCACCCGGCGTATAATTATAAAGTGTTGTGCACGCAGAGTGGGATTCTGGGCATTTTTCCAGAAGTGTCCGTGTTCCAAGCGACTAGTGATACTGTCAAGCACATATGTAGAGCGCAGCTTTTGCCTGTTTATTTAATCTCCTGAAAAGTAGAGACAAACTGCCCAGATTTAATAAACTTTTCTTAGGGCTTAGGAGCAGAACCCTGTAAATGAGACAGATCGTTTTTGCAAAAGACGTCAAATTTTCCATTGCCTAACGAGGATTCCATGTTATAGTACTTGTAATCGGAATTTCTGTTTTTTTCAAATCCTTTTCACTACCAGCCTTGGGTTAATTTCCTAGTCATGGGGATATACTCTAATGGAACAACTCAAATGAGTGTTACATGGTTACTGTCATGTTGAATCATGTCCTGTTTTCTTAAACTGGCCACATGCTTTAAATCTGATGGTACAATCACTTTTTAAATTTTCCAAGAACTATATAATACAAGACTCTGCTTAAAGTGGACCTAGCATCAGATATATTTTCTCATATTAAAGTGATTTGTAAATCTTAATTATTTTTTTTTCAAATATAACTTTATTGCGACCCGGGAAGGGTCAAAAGATAACATTAGTTACATATGCATTAGAAAAGTAAAGAGAGAGAGAGAGAGGCAAACCATATGATACAAGCAATGTTGCACAACATGTTTAACTGCGGTATGATTAGAAGACACTTAAACCATTAATGAATACATCCCACCATTGGATCTCTGCAGAATTTTAGAGAAAGTTGGAACAATTAATATTGAGCTGCTTGCATTCCACTTCTCCTCTCCAAACATTTCTCTCCCTTCTCTCCCTCCCCACACTGTACCTTCCAATTTCTTACGTTTAGGATGGGGAGGGGATAGGGGCAAGAGAGAGAGGGAAAAATAAGAGAAAATGGGGGAGGGGGGAGTGAGAAAAAGGAGGGTTAGGGCAAATCTTAATTTTTTAATAAAAAAAAAAATAATAATAATAAACATATTATACTTCCCTGCTCTGCACAAGAGTTTTGCACAGAGCAGCCCCAATCCTCTTCTTCTTGGGTCCCCTGCCAGCACTCCTGGCCCCTCTTCAGCAAATACCCCCATAGGAAGGGGCTTCCTATGAAGGCACTCATGCGGGCTTGATCCCTAGCCTTGCTGCCTGTGTCTATAGGCACAGACCTGGTAGCATGGCCCATCCCCTGCTCCCTTGTAACAGGATTTGATTGACAGCAGCAGTAGCTAATGGCAATCAATCTACCCTGTGAGGAGGGATAGAGCAGAGAGAGCCACTGCTCTCATGCAATGCACTGACTTGTGATGGAGCAGAGATAAGTATAAGAGGGGGGGGGGGGATTACAGGCACAAAAGGTGTTTTACCTTAATACATAGAATGCATTAAGGTAAAAAAAACTTGACACTTTAGAACCATTTTAAGTACATGCATGCTAAATAATGATTTTGAGGTTTCCCAGGTGTTTATTATTTATTATCACATTACTCCCTCCCCCTGTAAATCTTAGCCCCTGTGCAGTTCTTGGCTGTGCCCCTGCTGCAGGCTCTAATCTTTTGAGTAGTGATGAGCCGAACACCCCCTGTTCGGTTCGCACCAGAACATCTCGAACAGGGGAAATGTTCTAGCGAACATGTGAACTCCATTGAAGTCTATGGGACACGAACATGAAAAATCAAAAGTCCTAATTTTAAAGGCTTAAATGCATGTTATTGGCCCAAAAAAGTGTATGGGTACCCGAGTACTGCCCTGAATCAATGCAAAAAACATTTATAAAACGATCATTTTTACAGGAGCAGTAATTTTAATAATGCTTAACCACTTCCCCCTAGGTGGATGTCATATGACGTCCAAACTTTGCAGGGGTATACCGGGATGATGCCTCTAGCTAGAGGCATCATCCCGGTACCGTTGTTTGAAGCCGACGGTCGGCTTTCCGTCGGTACCGATCGATGCGGCTCGGGAGCCGCTCGATCGTTACCCGGGGGGGCGGGAGGGGACACCCCCCCTCCCGCCGCCTTCCGTGGCTTTTCCCGGGGCTCCCGTCCCACCGGGAGCCCCGAGCACCCAGCCGGCGCATCCGCCGGCTGGATGGAGACCCGATGAATGCCGGAAATGGCATCGATCGGGTCTCCGATGACGTAACCCGGAGGCGGCGTCCATGACGTCACTTCCGGGTTAGTGTGCTGCAAAACGGCGCCAAATTTGAAAAACGGCTGTATGCAAAAACACAGCTTTCGTCGTTTTGCATACAGGGAAGTGTAGTGGAGGGGTCTAGGGTCTTTTAGACCCTCGATCCCTCCATAAAGTGTACCTGTCACTGCATATTGCTGTCACAAGGGATGTTTACATTGCTTGTGACAGCAATAAAAGTGATCAGATTTTTTTTTTTTTTTAAAAACTGTAATAAAGTTAAAAAAATAAATAAAATAAATGGGAAAAAAAATAAAAAATTTAGCCGCCCCGATCACCGTTAGCTCGCGCACAAAAAAAAACGTATACGGAAGTCGAGCCGCGAATGAAATCGCTGTTCAAACCACACATGTGAGGTATCCCTGCGATTGCCAGAGCGTGAGCAATAATTTAAAAAAAAGAGCTACACTCTAACTCTAAACTGGTAACCGTTAAATAAATTTAAAATGTCGCCTATTGAGATCTCTATTCACTGTAGTTTGTCGCCATCCCACGGGGGGGCGCAATTTTAAACCGTAACATGTTGGGTATCTATTTACTCGGCATGACATCATCTTTCACAATATACAAAAAAAATGGGCTAACTTTACTGTTTAGTATTTTTTAAATGCAGTGAAATGTAATTTTTCCCAAAAAAAATGGCGTTTTAAAGACCGCTGCGCAAATACCGCGTGACAAAAAATATTGCAATGGCCGCCATTTTATTCTCCAGAGTCTTTGCTAAAAAAATATATATAATGTTTGGGGGTTCTAAGCAGTTTTCTAGGAAAAAATACTGGTTTTAACTTGTAAACACAAAGTGTCCGAAATAGGCCTGGTATGGAAGTGGTTAAAGTGAAACAATAAAAATGAAAAATTCCTTTACATATCGTGCCTGGGGGGCCCCCTTAATGTGCAATGCGCCATGTATGTATGCCTGCTGCAGCAATACTGACATTTCTAAAGGGAAAAATGTAATTTAAACTTGCTCGCGGCTGTAATTAATTGTCGGCTCCCGGCAATACAGATAAAAAACAGGAAAAAACAGCATGGGGTCCCCCCTGTCCATACCAGGCCCTCAGGTCTGGTATGGATTTTAAGGGGAACCTCACGCCAAAATTTAAAAACAAAATGGCGTGGGGTTTCCGCTAAAATCCATACCAGACCCTTATCTGAGCACATAGCCTGGCTGGACAGGATGGGGGTGGGTACAAGCGAGCACCCCCCTCCGAACCATACCAGGCCACATGCCCTCAACATGGGGGTGGGTGGGTGCTTTGGGGTAGGGGGCAACCCCAAAGCACCTTGCCCCATGCTGATGGGGACAGGGGTCTCTTCCCGACAACCGTGGCCTATGGTTGTAGGTGTGTGCAGGGGGAGGCTTATCGAAATCTGGAAGCCCCCTTTAAAAAGGGGGCCCCCAGATCCTGGCCCCCCCCCCCCTATGTAAATGGATATCGGGTACATCGTACCCCTACCCATTCTCCAAAAAAGTGTACAAAAAAAAATAATAAAAAAGTCTTTTATTAAAAAATAAAAAAATAGTGTCCCCTGATGTAAATCCATCGTCAATCACATGGCCCGTTGCACCGAAAAATAGAAAAAAAAATGCTCCCGCCGCTTCACACGCCTCTTGGAGAATGAGCTGCTAGAGCTGTGACAGCTCTTTTATAAGAAAGGGGCGGGGATACAGTGGCACCGCCCCCTTCTGACGTGACGTCAGTAATTTTTTTAACTGCACCAGCGCAGTGCATTAGAGTGCAGTAAATATATTAACTGATGTCCCATCAGAAGGGGCGGGTGTCCCTGCCCTTTTTTTATAAAAGAACTGTCACAGCTCTTGCTGCTCATTACGCTCAATGCGTGTGAAGCGGCGGGAGCTCTTCTTTTTTTTTTGGGTGCGGCGTCTACCTTTCCGCCGAATGCTCTATTTGTGTGTTCGACTCGAACATCAAGCCCATCCTTACTTTTGACGTGCTAAAAAGTTAAAATGATGCAGTCTAAACCAGTGGGGGGAAGGGGACTGAGGAAATGCTTCCTCCTGCCTGAAGGAAACTGACAACATCAGCTCAACCGAGCCACTAGACTTGGAGATCAATGATGGCTTTTTAATGATAAAAGGTTGGGTTTTTTTTTTTTTCTGGTTTTTAAACTTTACTGTTGCTGTATTTTGTGAGATTTCAGATTTATTCTTGCAGACTAGTAAAGTGAATGAAAGGTCCAATTTAACACTTGCCATAAGCTCTTGGCCTGAGTCTCCCGAGGTAGCGTTCCTCAACCTTGATCCCAGGATCAATTAATTCTATGAAAAATAGTATATTTCGATTTTTGCTGATTGCAGGTAGAGCTCCAATTCCAAGATAACGAAAATCCCCAACAATACCAACCATACGGAAATGGGTAATGGAGATGAATCATATAATTGCGATAGAAGAGCTAGTTTACAAAGAAAACAAAAAATACTTTAAGTTAAGGGTGGAGTTTCTGGAATCTTCTATTTTTTTTATTTTAAGATAGCTAGAACTCTGTCGGATGCTTTTCGGTTTTTTTTTTTTGTTTTTTTTTTTTATGCTTACTTTGTTTTACTTTCAATTGTTATAAAAGTTGGCATTGATAGCAAATGTACTTTAGCAGTACATTTGCGCAATGTCTAATCTCCTAAATGCTAGGACAGGAGGGTATGCTGTTATATATATTATGGGTGGCTACTAAGTATTTAGGGCATGGCTAATAAGTAATATTGTTTCTTTTTTCTCTTTGTACAATGCCATATTTCTCAATAAAAATAAATTGATACAAACCCAATATATTTCTAACAAATTTTGACACATTGTGACTTTTGTTTTTCCTTAGCACGTTATCCAAATGCTGCCATGCCATGGTTGCATTAATCTACCCCTTTGCCTGGCAACACACATACATTCCTGTGCTTCCTCCATCAATGATTGACATCGTCTGTTCACCTACTCCATTCCTTATTGGTCTGCTGTCCAATTCTCTGCCTCGTCTGAAGGACCTGCCTGTGGAAGAGGTGAGCTTTAGGCTGTCAATCACGATTACCCTTGAGGGCGAACAAAAATAAACTGTTAGTACGTTTGGTTGCATGTTGAGGATACACAATCAGCATTTTCATCAAACTGTCTCCATTTCTATAAAATAACAGCCATGTTTTGAAGATGATATGCAAATGTCCGGGCAGAAACTTTTACACGTTCTGCATCTCAGCCTAAATTTTGTTCCCTTAACAGTTGCAACTATTGCGGTCACAGTTGTGAAGCTCTCTAGCCTAAAAGATAGATTTTGCCCTCTATTACTTGTCTCTGAAGGTTCTCATTTATCCAGGTAATGAAATAGCTAGTAGTAGTTGGTTACATTCTTTAATATTGAAGATGGTTCATAGCTTTTCAAATGTTCCTATCTACTTATCAGTGTTCTTGACACAGAGTGTCAGAAACCTACTCATGCATTTATATCCAACACAAGTAGCACAGACACCCTAATCCAACCATATGGGAGTGAGACTTCCTTTTCATAATAGTAATCCTGAAAGGTAGTTCTTCCTACTGTGATAATCAATGCTGCCACTCACTAGATGTAATAACCTCAAACACTCAAGTAGAAGTTTACAAAATATATATATATATATATATATATATATATATATATATATATATATATATATTATATAGTATCTCACAAAAGTTTTTTTAAATATTTTATTAGATCTTTTCATGTGACAACATTGAAGAAATGACACTTTGTTACAATGTAAAGTAGTGAGTGTACAACTTGTATAACAGTGTAAATTTGCTGTCCCCTCAAAATAACTCAAAACACACACATTAATGTCTAAACCGCTGGCAACAAAAGTGAGTATACCCCTAAATTAAAATGTTCAAATTAGCCATTATCCCTCCCCAGTGTCATGTGACTCATTAGTGTTACAAGGTCTCAGGTGTGAATGGGGAGCAGGTGTGTTAAATGTGGTGTTATCGCTTTCACTCCCTCGTACTGGTCACTGGAATTGTTGCTCTACACAGAATTGCTCACACAGAATTGTTGCTCTACATAAAGACTGCCTAGGCTATAAGAAACTTGCCAAGACCCTGAAACTGAGCTGCAGTATGGTGGCCAAGACCATACAGCGGTTTAACAGGACAGGTTTCACTCAGAACAGGCCTCGCCATGGTTGACCAAAGAAGTTGAGTGCACGTGCTCAGCGTCATATCCAGAGCTTATCTTTGGAAAATAGACATAGGAGTGCTGCCAGCATTGTTGCAAAGGTTGAAGGGGTGGGGGGTCAACCTGTCAGTGCTCAGACCATATGCAGCACATTGCATTTAATTGGTCTGCATGGCTGTCGCCCCAGAAGGAAGCCTCTTCTAAAGAGGATGCACAAGAAAGCCGCAAACAGTTTGCTGAAGACAAGCAGACTATGGACATGGATTACTGGAACAATATCCTGTGGTCGGATGAGACCAAGATAAACTTATCTGGTTCAGATGGTGTCAAGCGTGTTTGGCGGCAACCAGATGAGGAGTACAAAGACAAGTGTGTCCTGCCTACAGTCAAGCATAGTGGTGGGAGTGTCATACTTTGGGGCTGCATGAGTGCTGCAGGCACTGGGGAGCTACAGTTCATTGAGGGAACCATGAATGCCAACATGTACTGTGACATACTAAAGCAGAGCATGATCCCCCCCCCCCCCCCCTCTTCGGAGACTGGGCCCCCAGGACAGTATTCCAACATAATGACCCCAAACACCCCTCCAAGATGACCACTGCCTTGTTAAAGAAGCTGAGGGTAAAGGTGATGGACTGGCCAAGCATGTCTCCAGACCTAAACCCTATTGAGCATCTGTGGGGCATCCTCAAATGGAAGGTGGAGGAGCGCAAGGTCTTTAACATTCACCAGCTCCGTGATGTCATCATGGAGAAGAGGACTCCAGTGGCAACCTGTGAAGCTCTGGTGAACTCCATGCCCAAGAGGGTTAAGGTAGTGCTGGACAATAATTGTGGCTACACAAAATATTGACACTTTGGGCTCAATTTGGACATTTTGACTTGGGGGTGTACTCACTTTTCTTGCCAGCGGTTTAGACATTAATGGCTGTGTTTTGAATTATTTTGAGGGGACAGCAAATTTGTACTGTTATACAAGTTGTACACTCACTACTTTACATTGTAGCAAAGTGTAATTTCTTCAGTGTTGTCACATGAAAATATCTAATAAAATATATACAAAAATGTGAGGGGTGTACTCACTTTTGTGAGATTCTGTGTATATATAGTATATTCTTACACTAGTGACAAATGACCACCTTCACTGGATAATAAAGATGCTTCTTCGTTAATCCAACACCTTATTGCATTTGTTGAGGTCTCATCAATTTTCGCAAGCAAAAAGTGAGCTTTAATCCATTCAGCATGTAATGCATCGGGGCAGATGTTTCACACCTCCCATCCACTTGCCTTGACACATTTCATGGTGATTAGATGTGATTTATACCTGAAGAAGTGGCTTGGAGAAGCTACAAAACCTCTTCACATTACAGAACATGTCAAGATGAATGAGACTAAAGCCAGCCATAGGTGGATCGAATCTCGGCTGGTTCAGCAAGGAGAACTCGAGGTTTGATCAATCTATTGCCAGGTTGGTTATACTGAAGTAGTTCCATCGATTGACTTCAGTACAAGCACCCTGTTAGATTTTTTTCATGCGAATACTGCCAGCAGCTATAGCAACCTGCATGGATCACAGTGTTCTGCCAGCAGAGAAGGCTCCCTGCCGGCAGAATACAAAACTGGAAGCAAAGATGAAATCAGCTCTCCTTAGTTCTCTACTGTAAAATAAAAAACACCTTACACTATTTTATGGGGATGAGAACAGGGCGAGATGTTCAGAGAAGAGGGAAAGATGTCTTCTTGCTTCTGTCTTAAGGTGAAAATGTGTCTTCTTCAAAAAAACAGTACAGTGAGGTCTCTTTCACACGGGCGGTCCGATCAGATCCGCCGGTCAGTTTTTTAGGCGGATCTGATCGGATGCCCCATTCAGCCCTATGGAGCAGCGGATGTCAGCGGTGACATGTCCACTGACACCCGCTGCCATCCGCATCCGATCCTGTCCGTGAAATCCGGACTGATGGAAACCCTATTTTCCATCCGTCCTGGGGATCGGATTGGATGAGAGCGGACAGGCGGTCCGCTCTCATCCGATTCCCCATAGAGAGCAGAGGGGGCTGTGACACCTCCCTCTCTGCACTGCAAGCGGAGACGTAGCTGTCATCCACCGGCTCAGCGGGGATCGCGGATCGATCCCCGCTGAGCAGCACGGATCCGCCTACGGAGGCGGACCGTGTGAAAGAGCCCTGAGTGTGGTTTTCACCCTAGGACAAGGTTTTTTTTTTTTTTTTTTTGGCTGAGTCACCAGCTGAAGATAAAGAAGAAAAGTCTGGAGAAAAAAAATCTTGTGCAGCCACCACATCTAAGGCTAGATTTACGCCTACATGTGTTGGGCAGCCTGTTTATTTCAGTAGGCTGCCCTACACAAAAGAAATACCGAAAAGAAGTCCCTGACCCTTTTCCATAAACATTCCATACCAACTGCATGGTGCTCCAGCACCATGCGTTTGACATGTGTAAAGATATGGATGTTAGATACATGGAGGCCATTAACACTTACTGGCACCGCCACGCATCTGCTAAAGGGCAGCGTGTTTCTCTGTGTGTCAGGAAAGCATGAACCTAGCCTTTTGGATTGGTAAGCTGTAGGATATTAGATTTGTTTGTGAGTTTAGCTACACATTAGAGTTGAAATTTAAAGTGCTTATATTTTGTCTTCCCGGTTTCCTTCCTTTCCACCTCATCAACATGCTAATGAAACTATTATCCCGCACCTGCACCCTTCTCAATTGCCCCAATGACTCCCGCTGCTGTGTCTAAGCCAGTAAGAGGGAAAGCCAAGAGCCTGTGCTCTTGTGCATATCACTGGATTTAGATCGGGCTCAGGCAGGGGCATACCTACAGGGGTCGCATTTGCGATAACCCCCCCCCCCCCCCCGTATGCCTGGATAGGAGGAGCGGCGGGGGCGACTGCATATGATGGAACCAATCTCTCCATTTTCCTCTGCTGAATGTGTGTAGGTTGCAGCAGGAAAATGGAGATTGGTTTCTCTATATGCAGACACACCTACCGCTCCTTGTATCTAGCTTATTTTTCTGCTGCCCCTATGTGCTCTCTCCTGCCCCCCCCCCCTCCTTAATCTGTCAGGAGGAAGAACGGGGAGGGCGCCGGTAAATGTGTAATTTACCAGCCCCTTTCTGAATGGAGAGTCTGTGATCCACACCAATCACTATGTCCATTCATAACCGAGGGAAAGTAAACTGTGTTTTCTAAACTTCAGTTTATGAATGGTCAGGAAGCTCTCTACAGAGCTAAAATTGTAAAAGAAAAATGTAAAAATCATTTTATTTTTTTACAATTAAAAATAAATAATCTCGTAGGGAAGGTCCCCATCCATAGGTCAGGAGGGCCCTTCATGGTTTCTTGCACTGGGGCCCTGAAGGTTCTTGTTACATCACTGGAGTCGGGTAAGTATTTAGGGGAGACTGGGGTTTTATTTTTACCTTAATGTATTAAAAAAAAAAAAAATTCTGACTTTATAAACACTTTATGTATCCTTGGAATTTACAGCAAGCACCTGGAGGATCACTTAAGTTCTGTGTAAGGATAAAGTAATAGAAAGCTGAGCATGCATTCAGCCTTTTCATAGCAGTGGGGACAGTACAGACTGGTTCTTTCTACTCAAATATCACTTCTGACATAAACCATTCTGTTTTGCTTGATAAAAATTGATAAAGCTCCAATTTAGTGAGATCACTGATGTGGGAAAGTACAGACTACAAAGGGGTCTTTAATACACATTTGCACAATGAAGCTAATTCATTACAATAAATAGGTTTTATTGATTAATACAGTGCCTTATTGTCGCCTGGAACAAAGTGCCAGAAACCTTGTATCTAAGCCAAATAAAAAGCTGAACTCTAGGCAGAAATAAGACACAATTGATTGCAGCTCTGTATTCTTTAATACATCAATAAGTGTATTTTTTTAAAATACAAACAGTGTAAGCTCCTGATTGTGATCTGGTATTGACCTCTTACAGTCGCTGTTCAGCAAAGCTGGAACGTGAGAGGTAGAGCACTACAAGGAGCCAATTGATTTGTGCGCTGACAAGAAGCATGCTGATAGGAGGAGAGGAAAGATTGATGTGCTGTTCACTGTGCTGCATTATTTCTCACTGTCCAATCACAGGATGGGGTCAGGTCTAGAATGGCCTGGGCTCAAGAAATGGGTTAAGTGATGCTGGCCATCAGAAGGACATCTAGTGGCAGAAATAAAGTACTGTCGGGGAAATCTCTTTTAGCTAGATATGTATGAAACTGAATTAAAAGTTTACTGTCACTTAATGCTACTGACAGACTGCATCACAAACCGTATGGCATTTTTAATTGACCTGTAGTTCCACTTTAAGTAGTAGTAACTTCTTTTTTTTTTTACTGATGGGGTTTTATTTTACCAGGGTAGGTTTAACAAGGTACATGCCATGTCGCATTTGTAGATATAAATAACACTTCTCTAAAACGCTGTTGATCACAATTTGAATTAAACAAAGTGAGATATTTTGTATCTGGACGCTCATCCATGGACATTGCTGACAGATGAGCACATTGTATCATGCTGATTTTGGCAGTCAGTCAGTGGCCCAGTTTTCACAAGAGAGAAATAATTACCGTAATTAACTAATGGCTTCCGGAGGCAGAGAAGGGCCCTCGCATGCCAAAAACAACACCCTTCTGTGTATGGCTGTAAATGATAAGCTGTCGGCCCCTGGACAGGTCCAAAGGGAGGGGAAGAGTCACTAGGAACACATATTTTATGTTTTAATGTGTATGTTCAGCCAAAATGTTTTGATTTGATAAAGAAGGGTTAGCACTCTTGTCAGTTTTTTCCTGCTGTCCATGGCTCATTAGAGAGAGATTTCCTCTAACTTCCTATCTTGCAGAGAACCTTTTACCAGAAACAAGGTGATGGGGAACTCTTAAACAGCAATACAGGCAGAATAAGATTGCTTTGCTTTATGTGAATAGTGAAGGGCTAGAACCGCTGTCAGATTGTTATTTTTGTCTGTATTCCATTTGCTGACTTTTTCTTCACTTCATGTCTATTGAAACTGTTGTCAACAGAATTTTTTCCTCACTCTATCCAAAGCTAGGTTTTGTCTTGACATACACTTTAAAGAGACCCTGTCACCAGACCTTTCATTTGAACAACATTTATCTAATAAGATTATATGTGCATTTCACATATTTTTTGCCTGGTATTTGCCTGTAAAAGCCTCCTTTGTGCAGACCTCCAAAAGCTCTAAGTGCTGCTGGGTGCAACTCGCTTGGACATAATGTCAGCAGCCACAGCAGACTCAGAACTGTCACCCAAGTGTATTCCCCGTCACTCCTCAGCTGCATATATAGGTTATGTATGGTAAGAGGAGGGGCAGAGGAGCTGAGCCAGCACAGACAGTAATTGGACACTCCCAGAAGAGAAGATGATTAAATATGAACAATAATCTTTACTCCAAAAAAACAGAAGAGGGCTATTTGGTGCAAGGAGCGAGAGGGCTGTGCTGGGGAACTGTCTCTCCTTGGAGTCTTTCTTCTCTAGCAAGTTCAGAAGCATTTTTGCAAAATTGTTTATGGTAATAAAAAAGATGCTGCATGTAAGCTTTTAAAATACTTAATTCTTCTGTTACTGCAAAGTTTTAATGTTTGGTGACAGGGTCTTTTTAAAGCTTCTAAAAACATACGCTAAAATCTCATAGATCTGCTTTAAAGAGCTTCTCTTTCTCTAATGGGAGATATCCTTTAATCAGTGCAGTTTCAGTTTCCTGATGTCCCTGTTCAGCATTTGTTCAGTGTGAGTCTAAAGCAGCGGCTGGGCAGTGATTGGACCGGCTCCAGGACGTTGAAAGGATTTGTCATTTCTGGTCAGTGGTAGGGAAACCTCAAACCACAGCTGAGGATGTGTACAATGTAGAAATGGCTCAGACCCAGCTGCTGTGGACACTACACTAGGCAGGAAGGATGGCAAATGCAGAAGAGGGTACTGGAAAGCCCCCCCAGAAACAGGAAATGAAAGACCTTTGTTTTGTTTATATACAGGTTCTCCTGGTGGACCTCGGGAATGATCGCTTCCTCAGCCAGGTGAGTGCTACTGTCAATACTAAAACAGCTTGCCATCTGCTTTACCTTGATAACCGAAAGAAGAACACTTATGTCTTGTAGAACTTACAGGAAGCACCTAGTTTTATAAATGCCCCCCCCCCCCCAAAAAAAAAAATTCTGCCCTATATATTTGTTAGCAGTATTTTAGCTCTAGATCTCTATGCATAACCCCTTCCCCTGGGACATAGAATGATCGGCTTTGTATTTAGCAGTTTTCCTATAGTTCTCTTCGCATTGTGCATTGTGGCAACTAATGATCTGCTCCCTCCTCTTCTCTATCATTCCCAAGATTTGGGAGAGTCTGTTGATGTTTGCATCACCCTTCCTCTAACAATGAAAATCTCTGCAGTCCGATTATCATTAGAACCACAATCACAAATCTTTTCCTCTGTATTCTAGATGGATGACGAAGATTCCATCCTCCCCCGGAAATTGCAAGCTGCTCTGGAACAGATCTTGGAGCAGAGGAATGAGTTGGCTAGTGAAATAGACACTTCTGCTAATGGCCAACAAGGTAAATGGCAGAGTTTCTATCTTTTTTTTAAGATTAGAACTATTTGTCCCTTTAATAACCTCCATCTGTAGCTTCGTTTTTTTAGCTTGGTCAATGAAAGTGCAAACCTAGAGCTTGATTTCATCATCTGGCTCAGGAAACCTTTTTACGTCCTACAGATCCTATTAGAACTGGGATATCTGGTCCATTTATATGATGTGGCACCAAACTGGGTCTTTGGAATTCACCCACTATGTAGTTTACCCAAGATTTTAAAGTTCATCCAGAAACGTATGCCCTGTACACACGTTCAGATAATCAGACGACTTATCATTCGGATTTTGTTGAATGATACTAACATCGAATTCAACAATGCGTACAAACCATATGATTTTTGTCGTACGATTTGGGAAAAGCTTCCTGGTTGCTTGGCTACGCATCAGATGGTGCAAAACAAAAACAATGGCAGCCAGGCTTTTTCCGTGCTATTTTAGGGTTTCTGATCATGCGCGGTCTTTGTCGATCAATTTTTAGCGGACGCATAGTGTACTGATGAAACGATTGTTGTTAGCGGGGCTATCGTACGACAGAAGTTTTCCTGTTTGTCCCTTCGGATTTTGTTTTACCAACTGTTGTGATCGGCTGTCGAAAGCTGTGTACTAACGATCAGATTATCGTCCGATCAGGTCGAAATCGAGTTTTATCGTACGATTATCTGAACGTGTGTACGGGGCATAACTCTAAATCTACTGGCAGCCACATTCTAAAACAAGTCTCTCGCTCTGTAAAGCAAAAATTGCTATACGTGCCTTTTCTGCAGCCGCTCTGCTCAGGTCCCACACTGAGCTGTCAGCAGTGGCTTCTCTGTGTGGGAGTGTGCAGAAGAGGCAGCCGAAAACAGAATCCCCATAGTAAGTCTATGGGTGACGTCACTTCCCAGGCATTTCCTAGCCGTTGTCGGCTGTCTTCTGCACACAGCATCTGCCGCTTTAGACTGGACTGGATTGGCTTCAAAACAGGTATGTGTAGTGAATTTTGCAAAATCCTCTTTGAAAAACCTTGTGCAGGATTGGATTGGGGGGTCTTGGGCTCGCCAGAGGAATTCACCGTTCGAGTTTTGGTGAAGACTTAGTAATACACTTTTTGGCTAGTTAGAAGTCAGTTATAGGGCACTATTCTGCATAAAATCTCTTCTGTATTCTAATTATAAGAAAGAGAATGCGCTCACTATGCATCAGAAATATTAATATAACTTTATTGGGGTGGCAAACCCTAATTTCCCATAAATAATATAAATTTGTTCTCCTCCAGATTCCAGCGCTCTCAATGACGTGGTATCTGAGGCCTTTGTCCGCTTCTTTGTGGAGATAGTTGGTCATTACTCTTTGTTCATGGTTCCTGGGGAGCAGGAGGAGAGGACGCTCCTCCGCGATGCCTTTCGCAAATCCATCTCTTCCAAGAGTGTCCGCCGATTCCTGGAGGTCTTCATGGAGACTCAAACATTTGGAGGCTTTAGCCAAGAGAGAGAGATGAGGAAACAGGGAACCAAAGGTCAGTGAGCCCAATTTCGGGTTTTTTGCAGCGAGTCTGCTTTTCAGCTTTTCTCCCTTAGTGCAAGTCTGTCAGTCTGCTCTGACTTATTGAAGACAAAGCAATTGTTGTGGCCTATTTAATGGTTTTATTTAATCTATACAGTGATTTAGAAAGGAAGCGGATTAAAGTATATGTAAACGATCACCTTGTAAAACAACCCATTCAGTTTAAAATAGAAATAAAATATAAAACATTTTGTGTATATAAAAAAATACAGTTTTTTTTTTTTTATTTACCTGTTTTTTTTGTTTTGGTTTTTTACCTGTTTTTGAAGTGATCACATAACGTCTGTTCTCAGCTGCATATGGGGCCCAGAGATAAGGAAGGATAAACAGTAGCACACTTGTTCAAACAGTGAATGGCTGTGTGTGGGGGAGGTAATTTGCACAAGTCTGATCATTGGAGGAGAGCAGGTTGAGTTCCTTGCACAGCTAGAAAGCTGACCACACTGTGCTCTCATGTCTAGTGTGGTCCATTTTTAGTAGGGGACTGGCAGGAACACCAGGTATTTCACACAAAGGAAGCCATACAAAGAGAACAGGACACTTTTTCATAAAAGTACATGGTACAGCAGGCATATATCAGGATTATGAAATGTTGGGTTTACATACTCTTTAAAGTGTATCTAAATCCAAAAGAAAAAATATAATCTATTGCAGTTTACTGATCCTTAGATATGGTGGCTCCATTCGTTTTTTTTCTGTCCTTCTTCTTTTTTTTTTTTTTTTTTTTCAATTTTTCACTTGATGATCTTACCAGTAATATGCTTCCTGTTGTAAGGTGACATCACACATTCACTGTACCGTATCTATGGAGAAACAACATTGTCATCCTGGGATAGGACTACAGATTTACAGACTACTTCCTTGCATTGTTGCATAGGGGGAAGGTATTCTGTAGTTTGCAGAAGTTAGCTGGGATAGCAGATAACATTATTTGAGATAACCAGATTCATGCACAGGAACTTGTAAGGATACTGAATTTCTGACAGGACCAACGGGTATATTTCTGTATTTGTACAAAGCTTTTTTGATCTGGCGCCAAATAAATTGTTGATTGCTTATATAGATTTTTTGTATATATTTGCACATATTTTTTTTATATAACATTCTAGATAATATTTTTGCACTATGCAGATGCTATGATTATTTGACGAAATATTTCTAGCATATTTCACTTTTGCATTCACACTAGTTTGAGTGATACATATTTTTTAGAACACTATATACAGAGAGTATTTTTGCGCTGATTTTTTTCTTTTTGCCATATATCTGTACTTGCAAAAAAATGTTTTTTACTTGAAAAAAGATTATTGGATATGTAATATTTTCTAGCCCACACAGCACTTTCAACACTATAACATCCCATAAAAAAAACCTTTTTGTCAATTGGAGGAAAATTAGTTTTTGGGGGGGGGGGGGGTTTCTCCTTCTGTGTAACAATCTGCTCAAACTACTAAAATGGCAGAATCAATTATTAAACAGAAGCATTGTCAGTGTTTTGCACCCTTCCTCCTTTCCTGTTGTCTTTTGTTGTTCTTCTGACATGAAATCCCAACCCCTGAGAGCTTACTGTGCAGCCCCCGCAGATGCCGACACAGCTGTGAGCACAAAGGATTCTGGGTGTGTACGGAAGATGCTGATCTCACCCGCTATTTGTTTGTATTTACAGGTCTGTTTGAGGTCAGGGCCCAGGAATATCTGGAGACGCTGCCGGGAGGGGAGCAGAGCGGAGTCAACAAGTTTTTTAATAGAATAGGTAAGCTGGAAAACACAAAGAGATAATGTCTGCCTGCTCAATGTCTGCGTATACTCTTTTCTTAGCAAATCAGTTAAGTCTACCACCTATATGATTGCCTAGCATACTGTATCTTGGTGTTTTTGTCATAAATATATTATAGCATAATGTATTTTTGGTAGGTGTACATTGAAAAAAATCATACATTTCTTAGTATCTGGATCTCCACACTTAACTTGGTATACTAGGTTAGCCTTTGCTTCTCAGGGATATGTGTGTGTTCTGTTATTTAGTTGTATTCTCCCCCTGTCTGAGTAGAAATGTCATCACAAACAAAAGATTTCCCAGCACACCTGCCAGCCTGCAAAACAACCAAATTGACCCTTTCTGGCAGTTTATATTAAAAACAGAGGGTTTTGTTTGCACACATTTGCAAATATAAGCGTAAGCGGCAGTGCCCACGTCAAGGGTCCTCTGTATATACTGTGGTGCTAACTCTAAATTTCCAGAGCCTCCATAGTAACATTTTAACATAGTTAACATTTAATTGACACCCCCTGCGTATCGCATATGGCAGTGTGAACTGCCTCTTGTGCGGATGCGATGCGGGAACAGGCTGCGAATTCGCAGCCTTCCCGCATCGCACAAGTGTGAACCGGCACTTACACTCTGTTTGTTCATTATTATTTTAAATAAATGAAAAAAAAAGGCATATTGAGTGTTTTTATAATTTTATCCGATTAATCGAAAAAATAATCAGCAACTAATCGATTATTAAAATAATCGTTAGTTGCAGCTCTACTCCCACCACAATGCTTGACTGTAGGCAAGAAACACTTGTCTTTGTACTCCTCACCTGGTTGCCACCACACACGCTTGACACCATCTAAACCAAATAAGTTTATCTTGGTCTCATCAGACCACAGGACATGGTTCCAGTAATCCATGTTCTTAGTCTGCTTGACTTCGGCAAACTGTTTGCGGGCTTTCTTGTGCATCATCTTTAGAAGAGGCTTACTTCTGGGACGACAGAAATGCAGACCAATTTGATGCAGTGTGCGGCGTATGGTCTGAGCACTGACAGGCTGATCCCCACCCCTTCAACCTCTGCAATAATGCTGGAAGCACTCATACGTCTATTTCCCAAAGGCAACCTCTGTATATGACGCTTAGCACGTGCAGTCAACTTCTTTGATCGACCATGACGAGGCCTGTTCTGAGTGGAACCTGTCCTGTTAAACCGCCGTATGGTCTTGGCCACCATGCTGCAGCTCAGTTTCAGGGTCTTGGCAATGTTCTTACAGCCCAGGCCATCTTTATATAGAACAATTTCTTTTTTTTTTTTCAGATCCTCAGAGAGCTCTTTGCCATGAGGTGCCATGTTGAACTTTCAGTGACTAATATGAGAGAGTGAGGAGCTATCACACCAAATTTAACACACATGCTCCCCATTCACACCTGAGACCTTGTTACACTAATGAGTCACATGACACCGGGGAGGGAAAATGGCTTATTCACTTAGGAGTGTACTTTTTTGCCAGTGGTTTAGGCATTAATGGCTGTGTGCTGAGTTATTTTGAGGGGACAGCAAAATTACACTGTTATACAAGCTGTACACTCACTACTTTACATTGTAGTAAGTGTCATTTCTTCAGTGTTGTCACATGAAAAGGTATAATAAAATATTTACAAAAATGTGAAGGATGTACTCACTTTTGTGAGATACTGTGTGTGTGTGTTACACACACACTCTCCACACTCTTATGGCAGAAATCAGTGGGAGATCTTTCCAATCTCCGTGCTGGCACACAGAGTGCTAATGTGCACGGAGGGCGTGCATTAGGGTGTGCCCAGGCAATCCATTACACACCCCCTGCACACACCTATGGCTGTATAGTATTTCTCAGGGTGACAATGTCTGCATATTATGTGTTGAAACAGCCACTTGTAGTCCCCCTGAGAAGCCTAATAAGGCTTCATGGCAGGATCACCAGATATTATTTTTATTGTGAGCTACAGATATAAAAATATTGGAAAAAACTTTTGAAATTACATTTAACATGTTAAAACTTTTATAAGATTTTAGTGATTGGGCTCACATCAAGAGATTGAGCTAAGCAGACACTATTTTAACTATTTTAAAGGTGGAAATTTAGACTACAAATGCCTATTGGTGACCAGTTTTCTTTACCCTTTTTTGAAACAAAGTGAGATGTTGAATTGAGGCTGTTGGGAGTTAAGGTTAGGTTTTAGGGACCCGGGTTATGCTGGTCATTCACAAAGACAGTTATTTAGCAACTTGAACCTTTTTTTGACTAGCTTTAAATCACAAAATTGATTCAACAAATTTTAAATGAACCCATGCTTCAACCTTCTATGGCCAAGAAACAGGTTATCCTAGGACAGTGGTCTTTTAACTGTGGCCATGGGGCCAGATGCAGCCCTTTGCTTGCCTTTATCCGGCCCTTGAGGCAATATTCCTGCCACTGACCCCAGCAATGGGGCATAATTCCTGCCACTGACATCAACAATAGGGCACTATTCCTTCCACAGACACAGACAATGGGGCACAATTCCTTCCACAGACACTGACAATGGGGCACAATTCCTGCCACAGACACTGACAATGGGGCACTATTCCTTCCACAGACACCAATGATGGGGCATAATTCCTTCAACTGACAACAAAAATGGGTCACTATTACTCCCACTGGCACCAACTATTTCTCCTAACTAATACCAAAGTTTGGCCATTGTTTATCCTCACCGGGCACAGACCAGCCCCCCTAAAGTCTGAAGGACAGTAAACTGGTATTTTCATTAGAAATTTTGGAGACCCTTGTCTTAAGATATCAGTCTAATTGCTTTTTGTTTCTTGTTTGGTTAAAATATTTTCCTCCTTATTTCCATAGGAAGTAAAATGTGGTTTCGTAACAAGAAATAAGAAACCGAGGATAGAAGACAGAGGACTTTAAGTTATTAACACGTCTCCACTTAACCGGATTTCTTACTGTTGGGAGGCTCCAAGAAAAAGGAGGCAAGAAGACAAAGGAAGCAAGGGGCCAGTCTCCTTCCCTTGAAAGTGGTCCTTCTCCTCGACCCTCCTCACAGAACCTGTTTGGGCTCCCTCTGCTGTTTCATGCACTGGACAGACCTGATAAGCTCACCATTCATACCGCATCAGTAGCCACTATCTTTGTTCTTTTAGGGATTTTTTTTCAAAACTTTATTTATATTAGAATTAAAAACAATCTTTGCAAGAAGACAGACTGATTTTTATGACCTCTGATTGGGGATATTTAACTTTCCATTAAATCAGTATACTGGGGTGCAACATTTCTGGAGGAGATATTTGGATACAACGAGAGAATAACGTATTCCTAAAGTTTTTTAAGCTGAAGACTATATTGGGAATTGGTCATTGGAGTAATGAGCTTCACTACTACTTAAAACGTAGTAGTGCCACGTTTTAGCAGAATGTTGATGCCTGTTGACACAGGCAAGAGTGCTCTGAAGATCATTTTAAGGTGTCTTTCACAAGATAGAACAAATATTCGTTACCATGCTGGAATTGGTTCACTGATGCCCATCTATAGCTAGAGGGTAACTCTCAGCAGCTGGAAGATGTAGAGAAGAATGGCACGGGTTACGTTATATTTCAGCTTCCACTGTTGTGTAATGTCACAATTTCCACTTTTATTGAGCCATATGAACTGAGCAGTTGATGGGGGAAGTGTAGAAAGGTAAGGAATACTTGCAGTGTTTCATCATGAGACCCATCAGCTGCCACGTGTAGTCAATCCATCATGTGCCTGGGAGCTGTCCATGTGTACGTGTAATAGATCATGTGACCACTCAAAGTTCTCTTGTGATCTCTCCATTGACAGTAAGTCATATAAATGTGAAATACGCCTGAAAGCATCCACTCCTTCTTTGGACTATCCCTGTGTGCTAACAATTAGATGCGTCTTCTTTGGACGTACTCTGCTGACCCAGTATATTGATAACAAATCAAATGCTTTTTTTGCGTTCCGTGGCGTGTAAATGTCTGTGGTACTGATTATGTCACAAGGCAGCACACAGAATCATTGTGTGACCTGCTGAGAAGATTTGTCTGTTGTGATTTTTGTTGTATCTGAAAGGTAGCATTAACTTGATTCTGATTTGTCATTTGTAACATTTTTATCATGTTGGGAATTGCTGACATGCCACCTGATAATGCATGTACACCCATCTGAAACAATTGCTTTGTGCTCTCCATCATTTCAGGCTTAGAAGAGGCTGATGGATTAGCTGAAACTTTTTACGGCCATTCACAAGTGAACGCGGTGGCCAAAGGGCATGTTCCGTGTGCATTCCCAGCATGTGAACACTCTGCACTTGCGAGATGCATGCGGGTGCTAATTAATTGTTAATGGCACCTCAAACGCATCTCGCAAATGCAGGCCACCAAACCACATAGTACTGCATTACCATGCGATTTGGGGTCGAGCAGTTAACAAAAGTAGTGCTGGCACTACTTTTTGCATGTTCTAGTGCTTGTTGCAGACTACTCAGTTGAATGGGCTGGTAAAACTGAAATGCGTGGGACTGCACGGGAATATGCACTTTCCAATGTGAACCAGACCTTAATGCATAACTTTGTATAAGTCACTTTGAGGCTTATTTATCCTATGCCATGGGTGTAGGCAGAAAACCATGTGATGAAGGGGGTGTGGCCTAGTAAAACTAGGGGCTCTACTGTCTGTGTTCGGCTATATACAGCACAATTTACAATGCCCGGTGTGAATTCTGCCTACTGCCAGCTTCCTTTCACCTTCATATAGTAACTTTGCTAAAGAAGCAATCCATCACAAATACATTTTATGAATCTGCCTATATTCAGATGTTCCCTGATTTGTCAGCACTTCCTTGGGCTTTGCACAGTAACCATTTTGGACTTTTTTAACAGAAGTAAGTGCCAAGGGCATTGTTCTCCAGTTTCCTGTATCAACCAATCAGAAATCCGCTTTCATTAGTGCCCTTGCTACCTTAACACTAGGCAAATCTAAAAAAAAAAATCTTGCTATATTTTTTGGTAAAGCAGAGACATTTTTAGCAATTAGGCCTCATGCACACTTTAGCTCAAAAACACTGCTTTTACAGGTGTTTGAGCTTTTTTTTTTTTTCTTCTTTGCCTCTAAACTCCCAAGTCCATGCACACTTTAGGCACTTTAGACAGAAAAAAATATCACTTGCGCATTAAACAGGAGCGTTTTGGCAGAAGAATGCCTGACATGCCTAAACGCGTCAAAATGCACATTAACGCTAGGCATTTTTAGCGCTTGAGCATTTCTTCATTTCAATGG
Source organism: Pelophylax lessonae (assembly GCF_965119305.1). NCBI lineage: Eukaryota > Metazoa > Chordata > Amphibia > Anura > Ranidae > Pelophylax > Pelophylax lessonae. The sequence goes on from NC_138771.1 coordinate 518,892,557, forward strand.
CCAGAACAAATTATTATTCTGGCCAAAAAAAAAGGAATATATGCCCAAGAGCTTGACGTGTCTAAACACGCTTGGAAAAAAACGCAGGTTAGTAGTGTTTTTGTAGCTTCTTTTCTCCTGCCAAGAGAAGGCGATTAGAAGAGCCTGAGTGTTCATGAGGCCTTAGTGTAAGTACCTCCACACTGTCTTCATACTGGCTTTGTGTAATACTCTACACAGCAGGGTTCATATGGGCCAGTAGTGAAACATTAGATTGTCAGCCTACATGCAGCAATAAAGCTTGACTGGCCTGTTGTATATAAAAAGGTTATTGAATCAAAATTCAAGAAGGTTCTGTCCATTGAATTGTTGTTCCAGAAGAGGTCTGAAGTTCATGTTTGTGCTATGTTAGGTGTCCTCATCACAGTGCCCCATATCGGGTGTCCCCATCAGAGTGCCCGCTTACATAATTTGGCCTCTACAGAATCCCCTTATAAGAGATATCTCTATCATCATACCCCCTTATGTGTGTTCTCCATCAGTGTCCCTGTATATCAGGTGCCCCCCATCATAGTGCCACCGTTCTATCAGAATGACACTACCCATCAGATTGTGCAACGGAAGTGACGTTCGGACCAAAAAACTTACTGTGCATGCGCGATGATGGGTAGCAGTAATCTGATAGAACACACATGCGGACATCTTACTACTCCCGCTATGTCTTTCATTTCAGAGTAATTTTAGCAATAAAGTGAGCGTGTATAAATGAATATAGTACGTTGACATCTGTGATGCTGTTTGGATGTTTCATTTTGGTAAGGATAAAGGTTTAGCGAGGAGCAGTACTAGGTGTACCAACATGGCCTCCGCCACCTTCCTACTGCTGGCGTCCAGCTTCTTGTAACATCAAAATAAGATCACAGGTGTCAATATGTTTTATTTATATAGGCTCAATTTATTGCCCATGGGCAGTAAGTGTTTTTTGGTCCGAATGTCACTTCCGTTGCACAATCCGATGGGTAGCGGCATTCTGATAGAACTCCACCTTACATCAGGTGTCCCCATCGCAGTTGAATGATGCTGGCCATCATTTAATCTGGAAGGCTGAGGACATCAAGTGGCAGAAAAAAAGTACTGCAGGAGACAGCTGCTGGTTATAGGTACTTTTGCAGCAAAAGCTGCTTTTCTTATTTGATGGACTATTATTTTGTTTAAGTTTGACTTTAATTATGCTTTATGCCTATGAAAGCTGACCACTGGTTGCTACAGTCTACTACTAAACACTGATTGTATTGTAAAACATGTGTTTTGTTTCCATGGCAAACAGCAGTTTTGGAGATACAACGAGCGAGCTTTATTTCCTGTAGGGATCAAAAGCTGCTGGCCATGCTGTTGGTTATTGTAACCATATGAGTCCCAAAATGCAGATTTTGTCTGATAAACAAACCATGCTGTAACGTGTCCTGTACATGATGGGGAGGGATAGTTCATGTGTCGGTCCCAGCCTACTGCAAGCCGTTCATCTCCGCCTGTTCTCTTCATCTGTTTGTAATGTGTACGTATGCTTATAGGAAATACCAAAGATGGAAGAGGTCTGTTTTCAAGATTTGAAGTGGGGGAAAAAAGGGTTCACCTGACTTTAAGTAAACTTCATGAGAAGCACTTGGTACCCATTCATACTGCCCTTCTCCTGCCTTATTGTAACACATTATTTGGTTGGCGCATTGTGGTGACAGTCATTCTGATTGGCACCCCAACACATCTTGCAATGGAAGTGCATTGCAGAGAAATATGCAGTAACACACTGCCATGGGTTGCAGTTCGGCCATTAAATGGAAGCATGCACCACTTTTGGCAGTGCACTGCAGCGAATGGTGGCTCCGTATAGCACCAACGCAATGTGTTTTTGGGTAGATGTTGGTGGATTGTGCATTACCTGCTGGGAATTTTAGTCCAGGGCTTAGGTTGAAGAATTTTTGCTCCTGGCTTTCCGGTTCCACCCAGCCTTTGAGGCCATTTTGAGAAATTTTCCCCCCTGGGTTTTTTTTTTTTGTCTTGCTGATTTTGTATATGGAGAATGGAGTAGTAGAATTTAGAATCCTTTCCCTTGTGCAGCAGGAAAGTGAGACTAATTAAGGAATTGAAATCTCACCATTTGATCCCTTGAGAGATGTCAGTCAGTTCATCAGGTGCCATGTAGAACTGAAATGTAATTTTTGTATTTTTGGGGGTGGGAATGACCCTTTCTACACACAGTACCAATGCACCCCTTTATAAGGAATATTGGTAGTTGATGCATGTATATGGCAGAATACTGAAACCACTAATGGGGAATCCTGTGATCAGTTACTCTAGGGTTGGGTCACCAGAAACTCTCCAGCTCGCAAGAAACGGGCCCCAACACATTCTCGCAGGGAGTGCTGGGACTTGTATTTCACCAGCAGCTGAATGTGAATCTGCTGGCTGCCTAGGCCCACGCTAGACAGCGTCCTTTGTGGGACATGCTGTGCACATGTGTTTAAAGTATAATATAATTCTATATATAAATACCAATAAAATTGAGCCTGTGGTTTATATAAAGATTGTTTGTATGGTTCTTTTGAGATTTTACCTATTGTAGAAATAAATTTTATGTTAATTATTTGACTTATTGAGCGTTGTTTTTGATAATGTCATTTTAAAGTGTGTGTAAACCCTAACAATGAACCTCTATTGTTTTCTAACTTTTGGTCTGTTAAATATACAATTGAAAATGTTTTGTTATATCTTTTTTGATAAGTGCAAAAATACCTGTTGATCCTGCCAGAATTCCTGTGTGCTTTGTATGTGTTATAGTCCTAGTTGGCTTTTGATTCCCAGCTATCACTGAAGACTATAGAACCCCTTCCATCTATGTTATAGAGAAAAGGAGATGGGGAAGGTTTGTAGTCTTGTCTTAGAGTGATGATGCTTCTCCTCCATAGATGTAGTACATTGAGTGACTGTTGTCACCTCCTGGAACAGGGAATGTGTTACTGGCAGGATTACCAGGTGATCATAAAATATATCTATGGATTGGTAAACTGCAATAAATTACATTTTCTTCATTGGTTTAGATACACTTTAGAAGCAGTTGAATTTTTACCAGCCAAAACTTTATATTTATTTTAGATACAGCGGAGAGGAGTTAAGAGATCTATTTTTCATTGTCATTTCTATTCCTATTGTTGATATTTTCAGTCATTTCCTGTCAGGACAGTAAATAAAACAGAGGCACAGACAAAGCATATATTAAGTAGAGCGAGGAAGTGCTAGGATTTCTGTCAATGTTTTAATTGATTTGACAACTACACACCCCATTGCTTGTAGGCTAAGATTTCCATCTCATAATTGGGTTTTTGGTGTATGGTGGGGTGAGAAAAAAGTTGGTACAAATCACTTCTGCCTTTTTATAATTTTATGCTGAACCTAAAGTGTTTATTACCCCAGCATTTCCTGATATGTGCCCGCTGTACCATGTACTTGTATGACAAAGTATTCTGTTCTATTTGTATTGCTTCCTTTGTGTGAAATCCCTGATGTTCCTGCCAGTCCTTCTGCTTTCCTGTTAAAAACTGACCACACTAGGCAGGAGAGCTCACTGTGGTCGGTTCTCTAGCTGCTATGCAACTTAGAACAGAGGGAATGTGATCACCTATATAAAAAAAGGGAACAAATTGTATTTGTTTATATATATATATATATATATATATATATATATATATATATATATATACACACACACACACACACACAAATGTTTGCCTTTCATTTCAATTTTAAGCTGAATGGCTGTTTTACAAGGTGATCGTTTACAATCACTTAAATCATAGAAGAGAGAGTTTTGGGTACAGGACACCCAAAAAGAGCACAGAATAGATATTCTGATAGTAGTTGGCCTATTAATAACAGCCTCTTGGTAATAGTTGGCAATGTTAGAGCAGTCGGACAGATCTATGACCCTGTAGAAACAGTCACAGCTGTTAGGTTGCAATGGTTCTCTCTATAATCAATCTGGTACTCAGCCCTTTTAAAGCAGTTACAGGTATGTTATAGGAAGTGAATCCTTGTTGCAATGTTTAGTAATAGCTTCTACCTAGTATTTCTGGGACACTCTTCAACATAAAATATTCCTTACATATATCCCATCCAGGCAGCCACCGTCTAGCCAAGCTCCCTCTGGATAATACTCTCCATCAGGACAGCCAAATTCCTTGGGCCTCCAGCATAGGCCCCCAGCTTAGAGCAAGGCCCAGAAAAGAAAGAACCATCTATAGTGACATTCTCGTCAGGCAGAAGCCCAGGAAGGAAAGAATACTCTACTCCAAACTTTTCATTGACCAAACCCACACCACAGAACATTTCTCAACAATAATAGATAGACGCGATCAACAACTGCACTTAGGAAAACCTGCAAAGCCATGAAAATGTAAAAGATACTCACGCCGGTTACAACCTAGTTGCAAAAACACCAAAGGCAGAGGTTAAGGGACACCTAAGGCAGAGTCCCTACACAAAAAGACTGTTGTTGACGAATTTTGCCTTCAACTCAACATTTACACTACTCCACTGAAATCATAGGAATCTGCTGACCTGCTCTTGACATATATTTCAAATGCAGGAATGCAAGACGTATCTACATCAGCCTTTACCTTCCCTGACACCCAACATTAACCATCCCTGTAACCGAATCCTAGCCCTAATCTTCCCCCTCTGTAACTTTATCCCCAACACTGCCACTCACCCTCACATTAAGCATCCATATAACCATATTGTTGTGGGGTCATTAGCAGAATTGTTACAAAAATTCTCCCAGAAACTTCTATTCCAGAGATGCAAAGAAAGTGCTACACGCCTGATGAGTCCTAAATGTGGCACAGAGCATTTATAGGCTGCCATAGGAGGAGGAGTAATGGAGCAAAGTAGACAGGGTGAGGGCAAGCTGCCACCATTGGTGGAAGCATAAACGTTGCTGCCACCCCCAGGTGTTCAGCCGGTAGGAGCGTGAGCACAGGAAGTTGAAAATACCAGCAAAGCCACCAGAGAGGTAAGTGTTTGATTGGGTATGTCTGTTGTATGTATGTATGTATGTATATATATATATATATATATATAAAATATGCAGTGTGTGTATATACTGTATGTTGCATGTATGTGTATTCAGTGTGTACACATGTTGAATGCATGTATGTTGTATGCAGTGTGTATATTTTATGCATAGGTGGTACTGCTGTGCAATAAAAAAAAAAAAAAAAAAAATAGAATATCATCAAAAAGTTAGTTTCAGTAATTTAGTTCAAAAGTTAAATGCATACATTGTACAGATTCATTACTCACAGAGTGATATATTTCAAGCATTTCTTTCATTAAATTTTGATTATTATGGCTTACAGCTAGTGAAAACCCCAAATTCAGTATCTCAGAAAATTAGAATATTGTGAAAGTTCAATATTGTAGACTCATGGTGTCACACTTGAATCAGCTAATTAACCCAAAACACCTGTACAGGATTCCTGAGCCTTTAAATGGTCTCTCAGTCTGGTTCAGCAGGTTACACAATCATGGGGAAGACTGCTGACTTGACAGTTGTCCAGAAGACAGTCATTGGCAACCTCCACAGGGAGGGTAAGTCACAAAAGGTCATTGCTAAAGAAGCTGGCTGTTCACAGAGTGATGTATCCAAACATACCAATGGAATGTTTAGTGGAAGGAAAAGGTGTGGTAGAAAAAGGTGCACAAGCAACAGGGATAGCCACAGCCTTGACAGGATTGTGAAGCAAAGGCCATTCAAGAATTTGGGGGAGATTTACAAGGAGTGGACTACAGCTGGCATCAGTGCTTCAAGAGCCACCACACACAGATATATCTAGGACATGGGCTACAACTGTCGCATTCCTTGGGTCAAGCAACTCCTGAACCAGAGACAACGCCAGAAGCGTCTTACCTGAGATAAGGACAAAAAGGACTGGACTGGTGCTCAGTGGTTCTCTTTTTGGATGAAAATACATTTTGCATTTCATTTGAAAATCAAGGTCCCAGAGTTTGGAGGAAGAGTGGAGAGGCACAGAATCCTAGTTGCATGAGGTCCAGTGTGAAGTTTCTACAGTCAGTGATGATTTGGGAAGCCATGTCACCTGCTGGTGTTTGTCCACTGTGTTTTATTAGGTCCAAAGTCAACGCAACCCTCTACCAGGAAATTCTAGATCACTTCAAGCTTCCCTCTGCTGACAAACTTTATGGAGATGCTGATTTTATGTTCCAGCAGGACTTGGCTCCTGCCCACACTGCCAAAAGTACCAATTCCTGGTTTAATGATCATGGTATCACTGTGCTTGATTGGCCAGCAAACTTGCATGACCTAAACCCCATAAAGAATCTGTGAGGTATTGTCAAGAGGAAGATGAGAGACACCAGACCCAATAATGCAAACAAGCTGATGGCCGCTATCAAAGCAACCTGGGCTTCCATAACACCTCAGCAGTGCCACAGGCTGATCGCCTCTATGCCATGCTGCATTGATGCAGTAATTCATGCAAAAGGAGCCCTGACATCCTTTTAGTAGGCCAACATTTCTGTATTAAAAACCATATTTATTGGTCTACTGTAATATTCAAATTTTCTAAGATACTGAATTTTGGGTTTTCACTAGCTGTAAGCCGTAATCATCAAAATTAAAAAAAATGCTTCAAATATATCACACTGTGTGTAATGATCCTATATAATATGTTTCACTTTTTTAATTGAATTACTGAAATAAATTAAACTTTTTGATGATAGTCTAATTTTTTGAGATGCACCTGTATATGAGGGTGCCATTGAAAAGAATCAAAGGTGGTGCTGTGAGCTGGACTTTAAATACTTCTGGCTAACAAATTATATACATTAAATACACCTGCCTGCTGCACTCTGTGCATTACCCACTCCTGACCCCTGCATTATGTACGTTACATACTTAAGACTCCTGCACTCCATATATAAGCCCTGTCCACCACTCCATCCTCATTTACAGGAATTCTGATTTTCAAAAGTTCCCAGGTATGCATATGACCCCCCAATTCTAACACTATCCCTCAAACTTGGCCCCCCTGAGACCAAACGATAACCATCCCTGTAACCCAATACTAACACAATTCCATAAATGTACTACTTCCCTAACTCCTTCCATAACACTAACCCTACCTGTACCCCAAGAACTAACCCTCCCTACAGTCCCATCCTAACCCTAACACTATCACTAACGATAAAGGTCCATATAACCGACAACCCTTACACTAGCCATCCCTGTAACCCAATCCTAACACAATTCCATAAATGTACTACTTCCCTAACTCCTTCCCTAACACTAACCCTACCTGTACCCCAAGAACTAACCCTCCCTACAGTCCCATCCTAACCCTAACACTATCCCTCACAATAAAGGTCCATATAACCACCAACCTTTACACTAACCATCCCTGTAACCCAATACTAACACAATTCCATAAATGTACCCTCCCCGTAACTCCTTCCTCAACACTAACCCTACCTGTACCCCAAGAACTAACCCTCCCTACAGTTTCATCCTAACACTATCCCTCACAATAAAGGTCCATATAACCACCAACCTTTACACTAACCATCCCTGTAACCCAATACTAACACAATTCCATAAATGTACCCTCCCCGTAACTCCTTCCTCAACACTAACCCTACCTGTACCCCAAGAACTAACCCTCCCTATAGTCCCATCCTAACCCTAACACTATCCCTCACACTAACAGTTCATATAACCGCCAACCCTTACACTAGCCCTCCTTTTGATTGCATAATCATCTCTCTTTTGCCAAAACCCTCTGCGCCGAAAGACCTCTTGCTTTGAAAGATATCAGCCCAGGGTTCCCAGCAAGGGAATCTCATGTATCGGCAGCTTTCTGAAAGTATTGAAGCAAAAGGATCACAAAGACAGCCAGGTAACTAACATCTTTTAAGAAGCAGAGGCACTCTCCGGCCCTATTCACAAATGCATCCTACAATGCACATTAAAATGCGGCAACACAATGCATGGAAACTCACCTGCTCTATGTGTGGTGTCATTCAATGTAAATGGCACCCCAAAGCATCGTACAGTAGAGCCATACACACAATACACCATAGTGCTGTACAATGCAGATACTGTAGGCTGGATTTACTAAATGCAAACAGACTGTGCACTTTGCAAAGTGCAGTTGCACACTGTAAGAGCAGTTGCTCCAGAGCTTTGTAAATGAGCAGAAGCTCTGCTGACCTCCATCATCCAATCATGTGCTAGCAAAAATGCTTTTTTTTAATTTTCTTTGCACTTAATTGGGTACTCTTTGGAAAGTGAAGCATTACCTTACTTCAGTGCCTTCTTTAATATTGATTGGACCCTGACCAACATTTTCTTGGGTCCTCCTGAATCCACTTATCAGCTATTTGCAAGCAGTGTGGGCTCAATGGGCAGCTGCTTTGGGCCCCACAACAACGACTGGGCCCGGGGCAGCTGCCCCTTTTGCCCTGCGTTAAAGACAGCCCTGCCTTACTTCTAGAGTGCAATTGCATTTTGCAAAGTGCACAGTCTATTTCTCTTTAGTAAATCCATCCCTGTGTGTTGTGTGCTCTGCATTTTTTCATCCTTGTAGGGAATAAGCATAACGAATGGGCTGCTTTAACGCAACACATGTGCCACACACAGCATTAAGGCACTACGACAGAATGGTTTAGTGTGAGTGGGCCCTTAATGTTCTCTACTAGTTTGCCTATGTCAGAATCAGGCCTGAGAATTCCTCTCAGCAGCCTAAGCTCCTCCATTTTGTTTTGACTTCCGGGGCTGTTGTGACACGCAGGCCTGCATCGATAACAAGCAGCCCTCAGGGGACGGGGAAATCAGGGACAGAAACACAACACTGTAGCCAAGGTGCCCGGATTGCATGTGTGAAAATCATTTGTCCTTTCCTGTCAGAGGGTGTAATTAGGTCCATCAAACACATCAAATGTTCCCTTTTTTTTTTTTCCATTTCCTTTCTGGCTTGTCATATTTTCTCACACGCTTCCTATTATGTAACTGCTAGGAAAGGATTCCTGAGCTATTACCAAATATTATCACAACGTATATATATAATGTATATTTCAAAATGTAAAAAATACAATAGATATAAATATATTTCTATTTTACAACAAAAAAATACTGTTCATTTAATGCAAATGTATTTGTATATAAAGTGCAAACAAAACAAATATTTACAACATAATTATTGATTTAAAAATTGATTTTTTAAAAATTGGGCTGCAATAAAAAAAAAAAAAAAAAATATCCAGCTAGATTCCAATTATTCTAGCGGGGTAAAAAAAAGAAAAAGAAAGGAAGGATCTGATTGGCTTTTATGAACAACACAGATACTTTCCTTTCAGACACTTTGGTGTCCATTTTACTAAAGGCAAATAGACTGTGCACTCTGCAAGTGCAATAGCTCCAGAGCTTAGTAAATGAGGGGGAGCTCTACTGACTTCTATCATCCAATCATTTGCAAGCAAAAATGCTGTTTTTTCTTTTTTTTTGTTTTTTTTCCTTACATGAGATCGGCTATTCTTTTAAAAAACTATTAGATGGGCACCCTAAAGACCACAACATACGGGGGTATACAATGTACGGTTAACAGCAAACACACACACACATCATAGGCTGAACTGAATGGACTGATGTCTTTTTTCAACCTCACTAACTATGTAACTATGAAGCTTTATGTAATTTACTGAGATCTGGAGCAACTGCACTTTGCAAAGTGCACAGTCAATTTGCCTTTAGTAAATAAAGCCCAAAATATGTAAGGTCTTGGAGGACATACAAGCACAATGTAAAAAATAAATTCAATACATTGTATATCCAGACCAATCTGGAGTTTGGACCTCTGTGTGTATTTTAGCTGGTCCAGCACTGAAATGACAGCCCTAGGCAATGTACTATCTTATCTGGCTGGGGAGAAGGGGGGTAAAAATGTAACCACAGTGGCGAAGCAAAACAGAAATTATACTGCCTGTTGACTTCAGTGAGCATTACTGTCACCAAACACCACCCATTAAATTGAACGGAGCCACACCGCAGCCAAATGCAATGCACAATGTTGTGGTACAATGGTGCGGCCTTTTGAGGGCTGAAATAGCCAGTGAGGAAGCAACATAATGCCTCCCAAGCACATTATCAGATACCATCTGAAAAGCAACCCACTGCAGATTGGTCTTCCGAGGGCAGTGGCAGTAATGAGCCCTTATTGTAATCCGAGATCAGTTCTCCCATCCCAGTGTAATCAGTGAGCCTCTACTGTCCATGTGAAAGCTGTCCTCCTACATTCTGCTTGTGAGGAGCTCCTGTTAAAATGCAGGGACATCCATCACAAAGCCCTGATAATAACACTGAGATTGCTGATCTGCAAACAGGCAGCAGGGCTGATCTGTATTTTCAGTGCAGGAGACAGCCAGGGAATGAGGACAAGAGAGGCTCTCACCTATGGACTCAGGGTCAGCTTAGCACTGCTTTGGGGAGTTTTCCCCTCACTGCCTGTTATGTCTCTAGGATCAGGGATGGCGCCAGCATAAGGCAGCTGCCTTAGGGTGCCAGAATGGGGGTATTTGGATTCTTAACCACTTCCCGCCTGACCGTATATATACATTGGTTGGGCTGGAAGAGGTTAGGAATCCAAATCCTAGAGGACATCCATGGTTGTCCTCTGGCTGGCGTACAACGGTGCAATCTGATCACCACCACCGGACACAGCGGATCACAGTGCTTGGTACCGAGCTGCTGTGATTGACCCTGTACCATGTGATCTCTGTGACTAATCACAGCGATCAAGAAACAAGTAAACACAACGCTCATGAATAGCTTTTATTCATGATAGCTTGCTTACTACTGTGATCAGTCACATTGATCACATGGTACAGGGCCAATCACAGTGGCCCTGTACAATGTAATTGTTGTTGCCAATCACAGCGGTCACAATAATAAACAATGAGTCATGAATGAAATCCATTTATGGCAGGTAAAATGATTGCTGTTACAGTGATCATCACTGTACAAGCAATCATATTGTAAAAAAATCCAGATTCCCTTCCCAGAGTAGTACAGTATCACTGTGGTTACATTGCACTACTCTGGTGACAGCATGATAAAAAAATAAAATAAAAAGCACCTTCGCCTTTGTAGGCAAAACTTCTTACAGCGGTCCTGTCTAGGATAGGAAGTGAAGGAAAATCCTCCCAATAGGACACAGCAGGAAAAAATACCTGACCGAGATTTCAAACATTTCTTATTCTATCCAAAACTAAAACAATATTCTTTATATACATATAGTTTAATTTTACACAAATGCTAATTGCACATCATACATATAACCAAAAAATACTCATAACTCAAAACTAACGTTTCAAGGTAACCATATTAGCAAGAGCAGTTCTTTTTAGATCCTAACATTTCCCAGAAGCCTTTATTCTTCCACTTATCTTGGGTCCACCTCATCTTCCTGATCTCCTCCCAGACTTTGGTAGAAGTTACCTACAAATGAAGAAAAAGAGAATATGAAAGTCACACTCCTCTGTATCTGCTTCCCTCGTTCACACCTATGCGCTTTTTTTGTGCGTTTTCCGTTTTTCAGAAATGTACTACAGTCCATTTAAAATCGTTTTTATGGAGTCGCACCAGAAACGCAAGTGTTGCATTTTTGATGCGTTTTTAATGCGTTTTGCATTTCCTACCCCCCAGATCCATACCAGGCCCTTCAGGTCTGGTATGGATCTGGAGAGGGACTCCACAGCTAAATCAAAAAAAAATGGAGGGGTCCTTCCCAAAATCCATACCAGACCCTTATCCGAGCATGTAGCCTGGCAGGTCAGTAAAGGGAGGGTAAGAGCGAGCATCACAGGGGCGGTGCCACCAGGTGACTTCAGCGGTCTGCTCTGCCCAATAGCTATTTAACACTTGTCACATGGTGGGGCAGGCAGTCTGCGGAAGCGTTCGTGGTGAGTGAAGCTTTTTTTTTTTTTTTTTTGGGGTCTGGCGGCAGCAGCGTGATTGATGATGGATCTATATCGGGGGGACATTGTTTTTTTATTTTTTAATGAATGAACTCTCAAAAACTGGCTCCTGTCTTTATTAACTTTTACACTTTTTTGGTGAATGGGTAGGGGTACCCATACTCATTCACATAAGGGGGGGTAGGATCTGGGGAGCCCCCTGCCTGCAGACCCCCACCAACCACAGCTCAGGGTTGTGGGGAAGAGGCCCTTGTCCCCATCAACATGGCGATAAGGTGCTTTGGCCCTTCCCTTTCCTGACCTGCCAGGCTGCATGCTCAGATAAGGGTCTGGTATAGATTTTGGGGGGGGGGGGGGGCCAGGCTATTTTTTTTTATTTTGGCGTGGGCCTCCATTTTAAATCCATACCAGACCCAAAATGCCTGGTATGGATATGGGGGGGGGGGACCCCACGCTGTTTTTTTTCACAAATTTTGTAGCCGGCAATTCTTTTGGGAACCTAGGTGACAGCTGATGACTCATTGGTTGTTAAGGACACAGCGGCCTGCTTCCCAGCCCACTCCTTAGCAACCAGCTGTAAACAGTGCTTTTAAAGGGAAGAAAAAAACACAAAATGCATGCAAAAACGCATAAAAAAAGAAAGGGGTTAAAACAAACTGGAAAACAAGCTGGAAAAATGCATAAAGCGCAGCCCGCATAGATGTGAACCTAGACTAACTGGTGATAATGGTCAACAAGTACTGAAATCCATAAGATCCAAAAAATCATTGATGAAATGATTCTGTCACCAACCTGTATTGCTGGAAACACCCTTGAAGTAGCACGTTCCTTGGGACAAGTTACATGTGAATAAACCCAGGCATCCTTCACAGTCTGAAGGGCCCCGACATGATCGCCATAAAATTCCATCACATAGTGCCTGAAAAACACGATGATAGAAATGATGGGAATTACACAAGGGTGAGGAATACAGCCATATAACCATACACAATACTGGAACTGACATTGGCTTTAGGCTAAATCTTAAAGCTTCAACTATAGACAGATACAAAAAACAATTGATGCAGCTCCATAATTTATTAATACACTATTAAATGAGAGCAGAGAGAGAGAGAGAAGCAGCTCAAAAAGCCAGTCAGTTGTACTGTAGTGCAAGGAGCATGCTGATAGGAGGAGGGAGCAGAGTGGCAGGGAGAGGAGCTCATCAGTCTGCTGCTTCTCCTCTTACTTTCCTGTAAAAGGTTGAGGAAGGGACAAGACTTGATGTGTTGCTGAACTACAAAAGATTAAAAGTAGGTCACCTCATTTAAAAAGAGATAAAAATATCCCAAAGGTTGCAACAATGATGTCGATGATGACATTTGAGTTCTCTGTGAGCGTCAAAAGCTCATGTAAGTGAATGTAATGTCATAGCAATCACAAACCTGTGACAAAAGTTACTGTAGTGCTAATTTGTGAGCTTGTCAACTCAACTTAATCTTTACTGTTACCTAACAAGTTACATCAACCGGTATATTTCCCACAATGTAGTGACAAATGGGAAATAAAGCTCTCCTAAAATAAAGGCATTATTCACTGTGAGATTTACCATCCCTCTACATTACTGCAGTATATCCTACCAATGTGATATCAATTTATCCAGCAGACTTTTGTTAATTAAATTTTGTGGTAAAAATATGGGGGTGGGGGCACAGATTATGCAAATGTTACATTAAGAAAAAATACCAGATGATGCATTTTTTCTACTTTTTTTTTACTATTTATTCCCAATAAAAACCACGGTAACAAAATTATATGTATCCGAAATTTTCTACCATATAAAGCCCTATCGATTCCCCCCTAAAAACCACGCATAATACATTAGGCTACTATAATGAAACTTAAAAGATATCATATGTGGAACCAAGACATCACCGAAATGAAAGATAAAATGTTCTTGGATGAGGGAGATTAAAGTGTTTTATAAACCCAAAACTGTAAAATTTGTCTGTAGATGCAGAATAGTATTCTTGTTATACTCACTGTGTAATTCCTCGTACACGCGATCAGATAATCGTACAAAAAAAATCGCTTTCAAATTGATTGCACGATAATCTGATTGTTAGTGCACAGCTTTCGACAACTGATCACGACATTTCGTCTAACAAAACCCGAAGCGACAAACGCGAAAACTTTTGTCGTACGATAGCCTAGCGAACGGCAATCGTTTAATCAGTATAGTATGCGATCGCTAAAAATCGATAGACAAAGACCACGCATTATCAGAAACACGAAAATAACTCGGAAAAAGCCTGGCTGCCATTTTTTTTTGTTTTGCACTATCCGATACGTAGCTACGCAAACAAGGAAGCTTTTCCAGAATCGTACGAAAAAAATCATACGTTTACTATGCATTGCTGAATTTGATACTAGCATCATGCAACAAAATGCGAACAATAAATTGTCCGATTATCTGATGGTGTGTATGAGGCATAACTTAAATGATTAATCCTCTTCACTGTGTAAAAAGGCTGTGTGATCGTGTATCCACAGATCCTCCTGCACGTTCACTCTTGACAAGTCCAGGTAAGACACAATAAGTGTAGTTCAGCTGCACATGCTCAGTTTGGTCTCTATTGCTGGAGAGAAAGCTTCCTGGTTTTAGCTTAGCTATTCAGGTCACATGGTATTACCATCACACATGTGGGCGTGTATACAGATCCTAAATGACAGCCCAGTCCCTCCCTCCTCCCTGCCCAGTCACTAAAAAAGAACACAGTGGGTGGGATGTCACATCTTGATTGATGGATGCTCCGCCTCCTATAAAAGCATGAGGACACAGGCTATAGAGGATTTCAAGAGGCAGTGATTCCATAAAGGAGATAACACCACTGTACTTTACATGTTTTTGCAGTGTTCTTTTTTGACTTCTCAACATCAGTTACAGTCTGCAGACGTGCATATTGAGGTCATAGATATTTCTAAACTTTTAAAAATACATTTATTTCCCAATTTCTCAATTCATAAATAATACAGATCATGCCAAAAATGTGTTATGTTTTCTTGTTTATACTTAAGATCCTTTTTTTTTTATTTCTGTGCCTTTCCTCTTTTTTTTTCTCTCTCTCCCCGTCATCCTCATCCCACCTGGCAACTAACACCCCACCCCCTGTCATCCTCATCACACCTGGCAACTCACTGATACCTCACTAACACCCCCTCCTTCTCATCTTTATCACACTTGGCAACCCACTAAAACCTTGCTAACACCTCACCCCCTGTCATCTTCATCCTGATCACACCTGGCACCCATCTGCAACCTTGCTAACACCCCACCTCTTGTCGTCCTCGTGATTATCACATCTGGCACCCCACTGCAACCTTACTAACACGCCGCCCCCTGTCATCCTCATCTTCATCACACCTGGCAATCCACTGATACTTCACTAAATACTAATACCCCTCCCCATGACATCCTCCTCTTCATCTTCATCACACCTGACAATCCACTGAAACCTTGCTAACACCCCACCCCCTGTCAGCCTCACCACACCTGGCAACAGAATGCAACCTTGTTAAAACCCCACCCCCTGTCATCCTCATCACCCCTGGCACCCCACTGCAACCTTGCAAACACCCCACCCCCTGTCATCTTCATTACACCTGGCAACCCACTGCAACCTTGCTAACACCCCACCCCCTGTCATCCTCATCACACCTGGCAACCCACTGATACCTTACTAACACCCAACCCCTTTCATCCTCGTCCTCATCTTCATCACACTTGACAACCCACTGATACCTTCCTAATACACTACCCCCATCATCCTCACCCCCCCCCCCTCTAACCCACTACCAGCTTACAAACACCCGCATCGAGAAGGCAGCTTATTTCAGTGTTGAGAGGACAAGGGTCTCTTCCCCACAAATGTGTGGTGGTGGGTAACATAGTCTGTAGACAGGGGCATATTGAAATATAGAACATTATATTAACAATAAAGATGCTATCCCAGGTGAATGATTAAGTGTTACTAAACCCACAACAGTAAAATCAGTCTGTATATGCAGTAAAGCATGCTCGTTATACTCCTTAGTGTGGATCCTAAGGGGTTAATCCTCTGCATTGTGTAAAAACGCTGTTCGATCATGTCTTCTCTGATCCTCTTCCACAGACTTCAAAAAATCACCTAATATTTACAGAATCTATAGAGTCAGGTTGCACAGTTTGGTGTGTATAGCTAGAGAGTTTTTTTTTTCTTGGGAGGGTACATGTGATCAGCACAGAGCCAATCAGCACTGTCCATACATGTTCAGACAAAGAATCAAAGGTCTTGAAGCTTCATAGGACAATCGTGGGAGAAATTAAAACTCCTCCATAATCTATCAGCACTCACAGTGCTGTATTTTGGCATAGTGAGTGGCGCGTGCTCGCCCCTGGAGTAGTAGGCGGTCGGCAAGTGGTTAATCAATACATAATAATAAACACTAATAAACTGTGATATTTTCAAAATGACGAGGCTGATTTTTACTAAAATAATTGTGTAGTGGAACCTCAACCCACACTGTACTTGTGGACTTCTATCAGTATACGGCTTCATCCCAGTCGTGAACATAGATATCAGATTTTCCCAGTCGCCCCCATACAAAGCTAGCCGACAACTTAGCTTGTATAAGTTTTGGAACCTTCCAGAATCAGAACTGTTTATTCAAACACAGTCACAAAGAGATATACACTGTGGGACCACCCCCCCCCCTCTCTTAGCAGCCAATCCACATACACATATACATCCCATAATAGGTTGATCTTAAGGCAGACAGAAACAATAGAACAATTGGATACAGGTACTTACCAATAACAAACCCCACCCCATCTCACTATCTAGCAGGGTCTATGAGAGACTCCAACAATATTCAAGCAATCTGAAAAGTCAAATTGTTTATCTTTAAATATTTCTTGAGGGACATTGTCCAGAAATATTATTGTCCCAAGTGAAAGAGGCCCTTCACTCTTTCAACACAAACCATACATATAGAACCCAGGATAAGCGGGTTAACATGAAATGCGGTGTGGTTGTACACCGAGTCTCATTAGTGCAGACCCGACTGGGGTTCTTGGTCACCCTGTGCCCCTAAAAAACACAGGGTGACTTACACATAAGAGGGGCCGGGGAAGCTGGACAAGGAGTTTCCCGACCTCTCTAAAGTAATCTGGGTTTCACGAGCCCCCCAACCAAAGTGACTCCTGTCACAAATTGCATTTCCATGTTCTGTGTACTGTGGAAAACCAGACATAGTGAATGCAGGGTCCTGGGTTTAGTAACACTTTAAGGGAGAAAAAGGCCCAGAGACTGAACAGGACGTTTTTGACAACTTATTTGTCACATGCAAAATGCTGGCGCTGTTTATAGTACTGTTTCTGTTAGCGTAATATTGATTGCATTTCAATGTTTTTTTGTTTAAATTTAGTGCAACACTATGTAAGCATTTGTCATGAGTTACTCACAGAGTATTGAGAGAGATATGAAAATTGGAGGAAGAGGAGAGGAAATGTGATGACCGATGTGGGATATATACGTGGGCTGTCAGACCTCCTATCACATTAGAGGTCACATTGCATCTGGTGATTGTTCTCGGTGGTGAAGGAGGAACACGCGTGGTTCATGGTAGAAGTTATTCAACTCACTCTTTTCTGGGAGCACTTAGTGAAAGAAATTATTCTATTATTTTGTGGTCTTTATTTTATCGGAATATTTATTTTTAACCAGTTTATATTGTTTGCGTTAAATATGTTTTTCTCTGTATAGTATAGTAATGGTTTTGCAGAGATATTTTTTTTAGTACATTTGTTCCACATAGGGGTCTATTTATTTTAAAGAAAATTCTGTGTAAATGTCTCAAGCTTTCACTCAGCTGTTATGAATAATGCCATATTTTGTCTAACACGTTTGTTTCCTATGATTTGTCAGCTCTATCTAGAGGCCATAATACAGTATTTTCCTGATTGAGGTATTTCAGGAAAATACCACATTGTGGCCAATAGATGGCGCTGAGGATGAGGAGAAAATGATGTATAAGGCAAAATGATTATTTGTGAGATAAGCTAAAATTTTAGGTAAATTGTGACGGTTTCACTAACCAATGAAATGAGCACATGCCAAGCTAAAAGGCTGAAAATCACCCATACACTAATTATATTTTTTTCCATTGGAATTTGTTATCCAAGCACCAGCTATGTAATCAATGTCAGCCAGTTCTTCACCGCGTACAATGCCCCTACAGTTCACTAATGTTTTTTAATAATTACTTTTTTTTTAACCTTCTTTTCTAGCTATTGTCATGCACACTTGCTTCGGTTTTATTCTCATAGTATGTGTGCATTTAAATATGCTAACAGCACCAAGTTACACCAAGAAAGATTAGAGAAAATCACATTTTTATTTTTTGCAGGCCATATCTTAGTTTGAACACTGGAATTGCAAACAACCCTTGTTAATAAATTCTGTGCATATTCAAACATATCATAAATAAATGCTAAATTCAAATATTGGTCATCCGTGATCATGCACACATACATCGCCTTACCGTGTCCTGGTTGAAGGCTCCATGATCACTTAGGTGGTTAAATAATGGAAGGTTCTGATCCCTGACAGGTCTCTGTAAATATTGACGTCTCTCTCTGCGTAATAAATTCACCTTAAACGCATGTCCGAGTCCTCTGTCCCTCAAAGCTGGCCTCTTAACTAGCGAGTTCTCAACGGATCCCACATCACCAGTTTCTGATTGGCTTGGTGTCCTCTTGCTTTTCCACAACAACCCACTGGCATTTCCATAGATCATCAGCTCTGTGACTAAAACGGCCACCCACATGAATGTGAAGGAGGCCATCGTCTGCTTTGGTGTCTCAAAATTTTTGCTACTTGAGGGTCTACTGTCTTTATCATCTCGCTTCACCCTTAAATATGCTTCAACTTTTTACCAGGCTTTTGTTTACCCTTTGATGCACCTGTGGACGTGCCCTTTAGGTGGAAACTTTTCTCCCATGACATCACCTTTCCAAAAGCACAATATATACAGTACATCCCCAAACATGCCTATTTTTCCGACATTCCATCAAGGAGGAAGTGAGGTCTAATCCTCCCTTGCGGACACCAATTTGTGTTAGTCACCTTCTGTGGGATAAAGAAGATGGAGGGGATTCTTGGAGTCATTTGATAACAATGCATCAAAAATGTGTGCAAATAAAGCATGGATGACAGCATGGTGGCAATTATCTACCATTAGAAAAAAAAGATCTTATTTGTTCTGGATACTGTTGCTGGTATATTTTCATACCTGACATTCTTTTGTGCCTACACTAAGGCAGAGGCTCAGCTGTCAATATGATCCAGGATATCCAGGGTCAGCAGATTTGTTGTGGGGTCAATATGTTCTGCATACAATTAAAGGGTCACTTCACCTAAATACTTGTTTTGGTTTTCAATTGATGCTGGCAATCTAAGTCACCCAATGGCTTTTTAACCACTTAAGCCCCGTAAGATTTTACCCCCTTCCTGACCAGGGGGTATTTTGCGAATCAGCACTGAGAGATTTTAACGGACAATTGCGCGGTCGTGCGACGCTGTACCTAAACGAATTTGATGTCCTTTTTTTCCCACAAACAGAGCTTTCTTTTGGTGGTATTTGATCACCTGTGTGACTTATTGATCATGCGCTATAAACAAAAAAAAGAGCGTCAATTTTGCAAAAATAACAATATTTTTTCACATTTTTTTTTATATGAAATTCCCCCCAAAAAATGTAAAAATCTAAATTTTTTAACGTTTTCGGCCAATTTGTTTTATGCTACATATGTTTGGTAATAAAAAAATCGCAAAAAGCGTATTTTGATTGGTTTGCGCAAAAGTTATCGCGTTTACTAACAAAGGGAAAGATTTTTGTCATTTTTGTTGTTTTTTTTTAACGCGTAATGGCGGCGATCTGCAATTTTTTTTGCGGGACTGCGACATTGGGGCGGACAGATCGGACCCTTGACTGACATTTTTTACACTTTTGGGGTTACCAGTGACATTACTACAGTAATCAGTGCTATACATATGCACTGTTACTGTAAAATGACACTGGTAGTGAAGGGGTTAACTTTTTTTGAGAGGGAGGGGCTGTGTGTGTCCCTAGGGGCGTGATTCTAACTGTGATTGGCTGTGGCTTGAGGTGTAGGAACAATGATCAACGGTCCTACATAGTAGAACCGTATAATCACTGTTTCTACACAGGGGAGAATGACAGGCGGCTTGTTTACACTAGACGCCTGCCTTTCTCCCGCTGTCACGGACGATCGTGAGTGAGCGGCGGACATCGTGTCCGCCACTCACATGCCTGGGGGATGTCCGTGACCGTGCGGGAGCGCGCTTCCGGCGGCGCGCGCTCGCTCCCCAGAGCCTCACAGGCTAGTGACATACCGGTACGTCACTTTGCCTGTGAGGGGCCGACCGCCGCAGTATATGTACTTGCGGTGGTCGGCAAGTGGTTAAACTGAACTTAAAAATAAGCAAATACAAGAGGCATGTATATTCTTACTTGAATCTTGGTTGTGTGTGAGCAGGAGCTTTGGTAATAAAGACCGGTCACTGCTGCTCTCTCTCCTTGTGTAGGGTGACTGGTCTTGTCTCCGCCCCCTCCTATAGTTTGTGGAGCTGCTAAACAGGGTGGGTGGGCTATGAACAGCACAGTGTTGATGTCACCACTACTTTTATAATATGATAACTGGGTTTTAAAAAGCATTTAGGGCGCACAAAGTGTTTTTATATACTTTCTGGACATTGAAGAATAAATTACATTTTTTTTTTTTTTTGCGCCTAGAAATCAGCATTAAAATGATTCATACATTGAAGACTAGCACTACAGATATTAGTCCCATACAGTTACCGTGATACAATCCCCCATAGTGGACCTTAAGTATAGGTAATGCAGTGTACTTTATTCAGTTGCTGCTGAAGGCGTGTTTTGCTGCTTTTTGCCACCTTTTGTATATTTTATTCACCCGATCATCGCACTTCCTGCTAATGACATTTTTTTAAACCTTTTACAATTTTCAAGTAACAAAAAGGGCTGAATCGACCAAAATAAACACGAAGAAATCATGTGCGATTAAAACTTTTTTTTAATTAATACTTTGAAATGATGACAGCATTCACATTATTTGAGGAAAAAATATGCTTTATACACTATATTCCCAAAAGTATTGGGACGCCTGCCTTTACACGCACATGAACTTTAATGGCATCCCAGTCTTAGTCCATAGGGTTCCCACAATGTCATGCTCCCACAAAGTTGGGAGCATGACATTGCCCAAAATGTCTTGGCATTCTGTCGCCTTAAGAGTTCCCTTCACTGGAACTAAGGGGCAAAGCCCAACCCCTGAAAAACAACCCTACACCCCAATATCCCCTTCACTAAATGATTTGGGGGGGGGGGTGGCTCAATACTTTTCTCAATATAGTGTGGATGAGCAAGTTTGGGGTGGAGAACCTGACTGGCCTGCACAATGTCCTGACCTTATCCCGATAGAACACTTTTGGGATTAATTAGAGAGGAGACTACGAGCCAGGCCAACATCAGTGCCTTACCTCACAAATAGGCTTCTGGAAGAATGGCCAAACATTCCCAGTCTTAGTCCGTAGGGTTCAATATTGAGTTGGCCCACCCTTTGCAGCTATAACAGCTTCAACTCTTCTGGGAAGGATGTCTACAAGGGTTAGAAGTGTGTCTAATTCATCCCAAAGGTGTTCTATCAGTTTGAGGTCAGGACTCGGTGCAGGCCAGTCAAGTTCCTCCACCCCAAACTCGCTCATTCATGTCTTTATGGACCTTGCTTTGGGCACTGGTGAGCAGTCATATTGAAACAGGAAGGGGCTATCCCCAAACTGTTCCCACAAAGTTGGGAGCATGACATTGCCCAAAATGTCTTGGCATGCTGACGCCTTAAGAGTTCCCTTCACTAGAACTAAGGGGCAAAGCCCAACCCCTGAAAAACAACCCTACACCCCAATATCCCCTTAACCAAATGATTTGGGGGGGGGGTGGCTCAATACTTTTGGCAATATAGTGTGGATGAGCAAGTTTGGGGTGGAGAACCTGACTGGCCTGCACAATGTCCTGACCTTATCCCGATAGAACACTTTTGGGATTAATTAGAGAGGAGACCAACATCAGTGCCTTACCTCACAAATAAGCTTCTGGAAGAATGGTCAAACATTCCCATTGACTAACCTTTTGGACAGCCTTCCCAGAAGAGATGAAGCTGTTATAGCTGCGAATTGTGGACCAACTAAATGTTGAACCCTACGGACTGGGATGCCATTAAAGTTCATGTGCTTGTAAAGGTAGGCGTCCCAATACTTTTGGCAATATAGTGTATGTACAATGTAATTTTTTAAAATCAGTAATGGTTTCTTCATAAAAACACTGCAATTTTTAAACAATTTAGTTTTTTTTAGTTTAAGAACCAGAATCTTCATCATTTGAAATGTTCTGATTAATTTGAGTATCGCAGCGCCACCTGGTGGAAGATGCAAGAGCAGCGGGAACTATTATTCTGTCAAACATCGGAAGACTGTTGCTGCATTTAAACATTTTGTAAGCTGAATTCCTTTTTTTTCTCTTTAACCAGAAATACATTTTTTTTCAAGCTTAATGTATATCTAAAGCCATTTAGATATAAAGCCTAAAGAGTAGAGGATGGTCAGGAGGACAAATTGAGAGGGTGAATGTCCCCACTGGGGACATAGGCAGCAATAACAACCTGACATTAGGAAAAAAAAGTTTTGGCTAAAGTTATATTTTAAAATGTAACCACTTCAGCCTCGGAAGGATTTGCCCCCTAAATGACCAGGCCCTATTTTGTGATTCGGCACTGCGTTACTTTACCGGACAATTGCGCGGTCGTGCAACACTGTACCATAACAAAATTGACGTCCTTTTTTTTCCACAAATAGAGATTTCTTTTGGTGGTATTTGATCACCTGTGCAATTTTTCTTTTTAGCGCTATAAACAAAAAAAGAGCGACAATTTTGAAAAAAATATTTTTCACATTCTTTTATATAACATTCTCAAAAAAAAAAAAAATTTAAAAATCAAAATTTTTTAACATTTTAGGCCAATTTGTTTTCTGCTACATATTTTTGGTAAAAAAAAAAACTGCAATAAGCGTATTTTGATTGGTTTGGGCAAAAGTTATTGCGTTTACTAACTACGATTTATGTCCTTTTTATTGTTTTTTTTTTTACTAGTAATGGCAGCGACCTACGATTTTTTGCAGGACTGCAACATTTCGGCGGACAGATCGGACCCCTAACTGGCATTTTTGACACTTTTGGGGGTACCATTGACATTACTACAGTAATCAGTGCTAAAAATATGCACTGTTACTGTAATAATGCCTTTGGCAGGGAAGGGGTTATTACTGTTGGTGATCAAGGGGTTAAATGTGACCCTAGGAGAGTGATTCTAACTGTGGGGGGGCGTGGCTTGTGAGATGATCACAGAGACATGCGATCCTATATAGCAGGATCGCATAGCCTCTGTGATCATCCGAGGGAGAAGGGCGAAAGGCTGTGTTTACATCAGCCATCCGTCCTTCTCTGTCATCGGGGAGAGATCGCCGGTGTCAGGTGGCAATCGGAGCCACCTGACACACGCACTGGCTTTCCTGCTGACGAGCGGGGGGCAGGAGCGTGCCGTTGGCGGCACGACCTCGCCCCCTAGCTCCTCCCAGACGAGCGCTATACATGTACGGGACTTTGCCTGTACGAGCCAGACTGCTGCAGTACATCTGCTGCGGCTGGTCGTAAAGTGGTTAACCTTAGGCACTTATAAAAGGCACACAATTAATACAGATCTGTAGTCAGTAAAGTGCAACCAAAGTAAAAAAAAAAGTAAGGTAGGTGGGTGACACCTCCTCCATGTTCCCCTCACTGGGCGCCAAGTGTGGGTCACATGAAAGGCCTACCCCAGAATGGGCTCTTCTGAACTACGCTGAGCTCCTTGAACAGGGTCACTCTACTACACAAGGGGTATCTTTACTTTTTTGCAGTTTTCATCATGCCCTGAGACAAGGCTGCGGCCGCCGTAGGGGAATACTCAACCTTAATGTACACTTGCACCATAACTGTTCTCCGGTTAATTCCTCAGGTCCCTGTGACAATGTACACTGTCGTTGAAGACTTGGGAGGGACAGGATGAGCCTTGTCCATATACACCTTCCCAGCATTCTCCACTACCGTTCCCAGCAGCAGAATGAGGATCCGCCGTGCACCTAGCGCAGGCTCTATACATGAACTTGACTTAACTCTTGACCTTCCGTACCTCTGTACAGGATGGGAACCCCTTTGGGGTGAGTCCGCTCCCGTTGCTATAGGAGACTGACTGCGGCAGAGGGAGTGCCAACAACTCCCTTGCAGCAAGAAGCCGTTCCACCTATAACAGGTACATGCTACTGACAGGCTGCTTTAGCTGACTTGTAGAATTCTGTTACCTCTGGTAACCATTTGCTGTGCTGCACTAGGAGGACTCCTAAGTGCTGTCTCTTCATACCTTAATATGCTAGTGACCCAAGGCTGTAGAAATGTGTTGGTCTTTACAAAACTTCAGACCAGGCAGAAGGCAAAGTCTCAACACTTTACTTAAGAAAAACTCTGAACATCCCTAATAAAATAAACAATTCTTGTACCTACATTCCCTAATCCTAACTCAGGCTGTGTGCTGCTCCAGCATACCTGCAATGATAGAGTCCATGTGCTAAAAGGTCCATCAGTGGCATTCCCCAGTGGCTGATGTCTTCGGGGGCGAACCCTAGGTCCAGATGACCTCCTATATCACAGCAGTTTTGCAAAAGTTAGCGATAGGCTCCCACTCCACAACCCTATGGGTCCAGGCTCACAGCTTCCCCATCTCTGGACTCTTGTCCCTCTTTTAAACATTGTACCAGTGGGTCTGACCCAAAGAAACCCACCAAGCAAAAGAACTGGGAAAAACATTAACCCTCACCAACCCACTTGGGGAAGCACCTAACTAGCTTAATTGCAACCC
Organism: Pelophylax lessonae; assembly: GCF_965119305.1. Taxonomy (NCBI): domain Eukaryota; kingdom Metazoa; phylum Chordata; class Amphibia; order Anura; family Ranidae; genus Pelophylax; species Pelophylax lessonae. The sequence continues at coordinate 518,917,641 of NC_138771.1, forward strand.
GCTTACATGTAAAATGCTTTTCTTGGAGTACATCAGAGGACACAGGGTTTATTCATGTTCATAACTACTTGGGTTATGCTACCACCTACAGTAGAATGAACATTGGCCAAGAAAAAAAGGCAGGCTTCCCTGCCTCCGTTTTATAGCAAACAATGAGGAACCACATAAAAAGCAGAGGGATTCAACTGTCCTATTACAGTGCCTTGAAAAAGTATTCATACCCCTTGAAATTTTCCACATTTTGTCATGTTACAACCAAACATAGCGTCTTGCTTTTAAGTAAAAAAAGTTAAATTTTGGTCTCATCTGACCAGAGCACTTTCTCCCACATGTTTGCTGTGTCCCCCACATGGCTTTTCCCAAACTTCAAATGGGACTTCTTACGGCTTTCTTCTTGCCACTATTCTATAAAGGCAAGATTTGTGGAGTGTACGACTAATAGTTGTCCTGTGGACAGATTCTCCCACCTGAGCTGTGGATCTCTGCAGCTTCTCCAGAGTTACCATGGGCCTCTTGGCTGATTCACTTACTTATTGCTCTCCTTGCCCGGCCTGTCAGTTTAGGTGGATGGCCATCTCTTGGTAGGTCTGCAGTTGTGCAAAACTCTTTCCATTTTCCGGATGATGGATTGAACTGAGTTCTATGAGATGTTCAAAGCTTGGGATGTTTTTTTTATACCTAACCCTGCTTTAAACTTCTCCACAACTTTATCCTTGAACTGTTTGGTGTGTTCCTTTGCCTTCATGATGCTGTTTGTTCACAAAGGTTCTCTATCAAACCTCGGAGGGCTTCGCAGAACAGCTGTATTTATACTGAGATTAAATTACACACAGGTGGACTATTTACTAATTAGGTGACTTCTGAAGGCAATGGGATCCACTAGATTTTAGTTAGGGCTATCAGAGTAAAGGGGGCTGAATACAAATGCACGCCACACTTTTCAGATATTTATTTGTAAAAAAAATTTAAAACCATTAATCATTTTTCTGTCATTTCACAATTATGTGCCACTTTCTGTTGCTCTATCACATAAAATCCCAATAAAATACATTTACGTTTTTGGTTGTAACATGAGAAAATGTGGAAATTTCAAGAGGTATGTATACTTTTTCAAAGCACTGCGTGTACGCCAGAGGCGTAACTAGAACCTTCAGGGCCCTGATGCAAGAAACCATGAAGGGCCCCCCAGACCCCTGGCCGGGGCCCTTACCTTCAAGCCCAGGGCTCTTCCCTATATCCTGGGGCTCTTTACACTCGTTGCATGGCCTTTTATTACGGTCCCGCAGCAGGATTCTTTCACAAGTTCTGCAGTGGGCCCCCTTCCTGCAATCTTGGGGCCTCCCCACAGTGGTGCAATGCCAGGGTCCGGTTGCAAGTGTGACCTTTGCAATCCTGGAAGTTCACCCACTGGTTTGCTACCGGGCCCCCTGGAGCATGGGGCCCGGTAGCGATTGCAACCCCTGCAACCCCTGTAGTTACGCCCCTGGTGTACGCCAAGAAACGTTTGCAGGTAAACCAAAATTCCTAGCTTTTTTTTATCATATATTACATGACACAAGGTTGTACTTGTAATGTCCCAAAGCACTGAACATGAGGGGTGGGCAACACAGCACAATGGTAGCAATCCCCAAAACTCAAAAACAGAACGGTAGATGCCCCTAAAGAGGACCTTACACCCAAAACTAGTGTCTGCAGACTGCAGAGGCGGAAACATCTGAGCCCATTGCTCTCGAAGAAGCAGGTTATTCAGGTCAGGGGCCTTTTCTGAAAGCAGTGGGCCTGTGTGCAAGATCATAAGTTGGGCCCACCTGCCAGAGAAAAAGAAAGTGCAGTGCACACAGCAAACATTGAGTATGGTTTTCATTGCTCTGAATATTGACCATGGCTTATCCTCCCTGGCGGTATTCCCGAGTGTGGGTGAAATTTCAGTGCCATTAATGGTAACCTCAAGCCACACTCAGGGTACCGTCAGGGAAAAATCGCTGGATCCTGGAAGAGGTTACTTACCTTGTCCCCGGGATCCCGCAATGTATTCCTGCAGTGTACAGTGGCCGGATCTTCAGTCTGATGCTCTGTGCCCCGGCTTCCGTTCCCTGCGAGGGTCGCGTTGCAGGGGGGTGGAACCGGTGGCAAATTCAAAAAGTAAAACACACAAACACACTGATATAGTGTAATCCTATTGGATTACATTACTAAATAAAATAATAAAATAAATTGACCTTAGTTTGCCCCCCAGTGCCCTTGCCTGCAGTTTTACTGTACTTTATATATGTGTATATATATATATATATATATATATATATATATATATATACACACACACATATATATATATATATATATATATATATATATATATATATACTTTAACTTATTTATAGTTATTTATTATATTATAATTTATGATTTTGTGTTTCAAACTTTATCATACCCGAGATGTTATAAAGAAGAGTGCACAGTGAAAAAAAAAATCATATGTAAATAGTTGGTTTGGGCTGTTCATTCTTAAGAATTGCATGCAAAATAATGGTACCGCTTTCAGCACCTAAAATCTGAAATAATCATACCACCAGGGAGGTTAAAAGGATGCAGGGTTAAGTAGTAAATAATGCAAAGGTTCAGAAGTAAGTGACGCAGAGTTCAGAGAGAGGCGCAGAGGTTAGGAGTAAATAATGCAGAGTTCAGAGATCAGGAGTAAGTGACGCAGAGTTCAGTAGAAAGTGACACAGAGTTCAGTAGTAAGTGACACAGAGTTCAGTAGTAAGTGATGCAGAGTTCAGTAGTAAGTGACGCAGAGTTCAGTAGTAAGTGACACAGAGTTCATGAGTACATTACACAGAGTTCAGGGGTCAGAAGTAGGTTCAGGGGTCAGGAGTAAATTACACAGAGTTCAGGGGTCAGAAGTAGGTTCAGGGGTCAGAAGTAAATTAAACAGAGTTAAGGGGTCAGAAGTAGGTTCAGGGGTCTGGAGTAAATTACACACAGTTCAGGGGTCAGAAGTAGGTGGCGCAGAGTTCAGGGGTCAGAAGTAGGTTCAGGGATCTGGAGTAAATTACACACAGTTCAGGGGTCAGAAGTAGGTGGCGCAGAGTTCAGGGGTCAGAAGTAGGTGGCGCAGAGTTCAGGGGTCAGGAGTAAGGGATGTAGAGTTTAGGGGTCAGTAATAAGGAGTAAATGATAAAGAGTCTAGAGGTCAGTAGTAAGTGATGCAGAAATCAGAAGTCAACTTACCACCTGGACCTATGGTGTTCTTTCTGTCCTCAGCATGGGTTATCATCCTCCATTCCCAGGGTCAGGAAGGAGTAGGACTGTGGTTGGACTTAGCAGTGGCCAATTGCAATCCTCCTCCAGTGAAGAGGGTACCCCTTCACTGGGTAGAGGACTTGGGTCTGGTCTTGTCCAATTACAGGTGAGTCCAGGATGACCCAGGCTCCGAAGCAGTGGGCATGAATGATGCTGGCAATCTGATGGAGGACTTCCAGCAGAAGAAAGAAGCATTGTGGGGGAAATCTCTGGATTGAAGTTGAATTATAAAGAAAAAGCTAGTTTGGTTATTTTAAGCTATTACTTTTCATTTAGTTTTTATTTTTTTGGCTGGATCTGTGCTTTAAATACAATAATAAAAAATGCCAAATTTTGATTTCACTTGTCTATAATTGGGCCAAATGATTAAATCTGAGGTAAATGTCAAAGAGATTGTGACTTCACAAAATAAATTTCAACCGAGTGATACATAACATTCTCATTCTTTTGTTTGAAGCTTTCCCAGAGGTTACCACTATCAGTTTGTGACTGCTGAGCTGACATATTGCTAGAAGAAGAACTTAGAGAAAATCTACACAAACATAGAAGTGTCCCTGTTTGGATGGGTTCTAATACTGTAAGGCAAAAAGGTAATGAAATGTGTTGAGTCCAATGACTGGCTCTACCATCTGTTAATGGCTGGTCCTGAGGAAGGACTTCCCATTGGTTGGAGGGATGGTCCAGATTCTAGGTTCAGGCCATGTCTCCTCTGCTACCTGTCGTACACTGACGCTGGTGGGAGAGATGAGCTGAGAGATGGGCCCACGGGAACGGAGAGACAAGCGGGCTGCCAGGAGTCCCATTCGGACACAGGTGTCAGTGTCTAGTTTCGCCAGGACCCCAGACAGGAGACCGGCCATAAGACTGTAGGGATAGAAGGACAAAAATGATCAGGTATTATCACAGCACACACTGAACTGGCTGAATCAGACACACTAAACTGTACAGATCTACAAAGAAAAAGGTTGGTTTTGTTTCCTGAATTATAAAGAGTCTCTTGACTTCTCTCAACATTCCCTGCACCCTTTCCCCTACAGTTCTTTTGCTGAACTGAAGTAAAATTCGCAGTTTAAAAGTTTTTAGGTAGCTGCTCCCCTTCTTGACTCTGCAGTCCTATGTGCTGCCCTGTGCATCAAAATAATACATTAAATACAGTCCTTGCATTGCTATTTATCTATTTCTGCAAATTAAACATTTGCATTATTTTAAAAAGTAATATTAGTAAAAAGTACAACAGACCTGTCTCCAGCTCCTGAAACATTAACAATTTCTTCAGTAGAGATTGGGGCTGCGGGATAATGTATGGCACACAGGTCTCCCCATGATGTCTGATGGAGAGGAAAAACAAAATGTAAATAATATAATTATGCAAATGTAATAATTTATGTAAATTTATGTCTCAGGGTTTGACCATTCTCACTGGTCATCCTCCTGCATTCTTAAAGCTGAACTCCAGACAAACAAAAAACTCTCATTCAAACATATTCCTCTATAGCTACGAAGAAAAAAATTCCACTTTGTGTGCAATAAAACAAAAAAGAGCAAATAATAGAAGTTTACATACATTAAGTTTGTGTTTTTTACATAACGTAGGTATGTAAACTTCCCTTTTATTGTGGAGAAAAAAAAAACAATCCCCTCTTTGAATATGACAATGTGTAGAACAAGTCTGAATGGGAGTGACTTTTTTCTTATAAGCTTTCCTTATCAGCTGATGCACTTACTGTGTTCTAATAAGGAATGCTGCAGTGTCTACATCACTTTAAATTAGTAATTAAAGTGATATTAAAGCTTTTTTTTTTAACAATATTAACATTTTATACCTTACCTGCTCTGTGCAGTGGTTTTGCCCACAGCTGCCTTGATCCTCTTCTTTTCGGGTCCCCCGCTGGCGCTCCTCCCTCTCAAGCATTGCCCCCAGAGAAAGCGGCTTGCACTGGGGGGCACCGCTGCATGCTTACTCCTGAGCTGCTGCTCTATGTGTTCATGAGACATATAGAGCCATGGCTCGCCCCTGCCCCCTGCTCTCTTCTCATTGGCTCACTGGCTGTGACTGATGGGCACAGCCAGGGAGCCAATGGGCTCCCTCTGCTGTCTCAGCTACTAAGAAGGGAAATTCCCCATACAGCCGAGGCTATCGTGAACATCTCTGGATCGAAGGGGGGTCTCAGGTAAGGAATTAGGGGGGCTGGGGGCGCAGCATACAAAAAGTTTTTTACCTTCATGCAAAGAAGGCATGAAGTTAAAAAAACTCCAGCCTTTACAACAACTTTTACTCTTTGGGAATATCTCACCAAAAATAATTATTTTATTACAGAGGATGCCTAAAATCTTGCAAAAAAAACTTGCAAAAAATCAGTGAGCCAATTACAAAAACTATTAATTACATATAATTACATTTCTGGGGAAGTCTTGTACACCAACTTTGTACAGAAGGCCTCCAGGCTGCCATGTTGCCTTGAAAAGGAAAGGTCATTTTTAATAACATTAAATTAGAATATGTGTAGCAATTGTATGTTATACATTTTTGTGCTCTATTTCTTTTCCCCACAAAAGTGTGGTTACCCTTTAAGGCCCCTTTCACACTATCCGTCCGTTGGATGGATTCCGTTTTTCTCAGCGGGGGATCGAGCCGACGGTCCGTTCCCATCCGATTTCCCCCATAGAGATGCATGGGGAACTGACAGCAGCAGGGTTTCCATCCGTCCAGATTTGACGGATCGGATCGGGTGTCAGCGGACATGTCTCCGATGCCCCATAGGAATGCATGGGGGGACTGTTCAGATCCGCCAAAAAAACAGGCAGGCAGATCTGAACGGTCCGCCTGTCTGAAAGGGGCCTAAGAGTTCAAACAACATGCACTGGAATAATCAGTTGACTTGTCTTGGATTTAGACCCACCTTGTTATTTGGATGTAAAGAGAATACCCCACTGCAGCTATGACCACACAGGAGGACCCCACGAGCTCCCAGGGTTACAATGACGCAGTGCAGGTTCTCCAGAAGTGGCAATGACAGGGTGATTGCCATGTCTATGACATCATCCAATTCACACAGAACATCTGAGACAAGGGAACAACAACAGAGATATTCAATGCCGACCTGCAATGGAAATCAGCTCTAAACAGATGAATAATGAAAATTTCTCGTCTCTAAGAAATGATTCGAACATTAAGGACTGTCTGTCATTACATCAGTTATTTTATTCATTAAGAATCCTTTTATGAATACTAAAGTGTTGAAAGACATTGAGAATAGAGGTATCTGACAATCATTTAAAAGGTCAGTATGATGACATTTAGATACTCATGGAGGAAAGAGACGCCATGCACCTTTTCCCTTAAAACAATTACCATCATGATAATCATTTCATAATTGGAAGTTTCATATGTTAAAGAGAAACTGTTGCTAGTCCATTCATTTCTACAAAAATCTTCCCATAAAACTATACTGTATGTGCTTTTGATATATTTTATATTATTATTTAAATAGTTATTTAATTTTAAAACCTCCCTTTTTTTGGACATCCAAAAGCCCTGAGGCTTGATGCTTGATGTCACCATATTGCAGCCCCAGCAAAGTCAGAGCTGTCACTCAAGTGAAAGTCTATAGCAGGGGTGCTCAACCTGTGGCCCTCCAGCTGTTGCAGAATTACAAGTCCTGTGACGCAATGCAAGGCTTACAGTTACAAGAATGACTCCCAAGGACAGGACTGAACTGTATTCAGTTTACTGAGAGATCAGTTCTGCTTGAATTTGGGAAGAATTAGGCTCAGGTGTGTCACCATTATCTGTGAATTTACCGAAGTTCACCGAATAACCTAACGTCCTGTTAATAGAGATGAGCTCCTTAAGGTTCGGTGAGATGTAGGTTAAGGCCGTCCAGCTGTCAGATGTGAAGGGTTTAGATGCCTTGTCTATATCTGTAGGCTCATAGCAAACTGCCAAAGAAAGAAGAAGAACAAATAAATGGTGCTTAATTCACATTTAAATATTTAAAGCTGAACTCCAGACAAACAGCTACTGTATATATATGCACAGATGAAATACATATATGGGGGCTGTTTTTCTGTCCATCCAGTCTTGAGGTTTAGACAGCTCTGGTCCACACCACAACCCTTTCTAGTAGGGAAGAGGACATGAACTCAGCAATCTACTCACATCATCATGCTCCTTGCACTGCAAGGGACTAATACCAAGTCAAATTCAGGTTCTTACAGCACTTGCAGAGGAGCACTAAGGATTACAGAGCTACATTTATTTAGGCTTCTATTATCTTCCTTACTATATACCTGCTAGAAGAATTAGTATTTAGTGAGTGCACGTTTGGTGTTATTATTGAAATGTTTGATCTGACCTCATTTTGATGTTACTTTCACATTTATACTCGCCTATGACTTTATACAGGAAGGCATATAGGAAGGAAGGTATAAGGTTATAGAAAAATATGATCAAATGATGATGTGTGAAAACATGTATACACATTTGTAGGTATTCCCCCTAGCAGCTGTCAGACCCGCAGTGTAGATCCCACACTGTAACACGGTGCAGGATTTGCCCTTTCAGCTGGAATTGATGGGAGATTAGGTGACTATTTTGTTTCTTCAGTTGGACATAAAAGGCTGATTCATAAAAGAATGAAGGCAGGAATAGACCAAATGGTCCATCAAGTCTGCCTCTTTTTTATGTTTTTAACCTTTTTGTTCAAGTATAGACCTCTATGCAAAGTGTATCTAAATCCATCTTTTTATCTAAATCATGCCAAACACAGCTCAAATTTCACCCAATTTCTGATGAACTGGCCAGAATTTAAGCCATGGGCGGCTGACCCTATTGGCACCACCTGGCTAGACAAACTTTGATTGAAAAATCGAAGGAGACAGGTGGAAAATATTTGGCTATAAAACAGTGACTGCATCCAATCATACGCCATCAAAGTTTGGGTATTCAGACAGCTGCAGGTGCTGTGGCTATCTAAGTACAACAGCTAGCAGTGAAGGTTTCTCAGTCCATGTTGCTTAGCATGAATCGAGGAGTCTCTCAGATCTCTCTTGTTAATCCTACATATGGCCAGCCTTAGTGTAGACCTACCTGTAAACTGTATCTAAAGCTGGCCATACACTGTTAGGCTTCTTTTAGTGTGCGGCTGGGAGGCAGCAAATATGTGCGGTTGAGCTGCACTTTTGCTGTCCGCCAATCGCCAATCGCCCCCCCCCCTCCAAAAGAGGAGCTCCAGTCTGGGCAAAAAAAAAAATAAATACTGTAGCTGCTGACCTTTAATATAAGGACACTTACCTTGTCCAGGGATCCAGTGATGTTGGCACTCTAAGCTGATTCTTCAATCGGCTTCAGGTGCAGGTGACGGCATTGTGAGTAAGGGAAACCAGCAGTAAAGCCTTCAGGCTTCACTGAATTCTAAATGGTCCCGCTCTGTTCTGGGACCTGTGTTTGTCCCAGAAGGCAGCAGAGGGAAGGAGGAGGGGCTGGAAATATCGTAGATCGCCAGTCTCACCCGGAAGTGGGAGTGGGTACCTGTCAAATCCAGGAACCCGCTCCCCCCTCTCCCCAAAAATGTGCCAAATGTGGCAGTGGAGGGGGGGAAGGGGGCGAACAAGTGGAGTTTCCCATTTTGGGTGGAGCTTCGCTTTAAGCTACAATAGGCAGTGGACAGGGATGTTTACATTGTGCAAAAAGGTAAATCAGCGCAATTAAATATAAAGTGGTATAGTGTTAAGACCCAATAATTTGGGACACATAAAGAAAATACAGCAGCTATATAGAACCTCCTTCACTAACGGGAGAAATGAACTATAGACAAATATTTATATAGCGCTATATAAAATCAAATAAAGTGACAATGTGCATCATATAAATCAATAAACTCACTTACAGTGCAATATATATTCCTCTTAGGTGCAATATATAATGTCAATAAAGTGCATTCAAAGTAAAGTGCATAAAAGTCCACTAAAATATAAATATAACCGTGGTTTAAAATTCAATAAAGTGCTTGATAGATGTTTCCATATAAAAGTGCAAGTGACACCACCACCGTTTAGCCACCAGATGGCCTCTCACCTCACTGAAGCATTAAACCAGCATTGAATCCTCAAAAAATGCCACTTCCTGGATCGATCTCACTGAAGCATTAAACCAGCGTTGAATCCTCAAAAAATGCCACTTCCTGGTCATGATGCGAAAGCATAAGACGCCCGTCAGCTATTGTTTTTGGCGTGTACGGTCCGCACAAGCCCATTGTGCTGATTCATGTGAGTGCAATTCTACTTTGAATGTGAATCAATTAAAGGATAATAGCAGTGTACACTTAGATGCCTCATTATCTTTATTCACATATCATGTCCATGGAATGGTGAGAGATCGATCCAGGAAGTGGCCTTTTTTGAGGATTCAATGCTGGTTTAATGCTTCAGTGAGGTGAGAGGCCATCTGGTGGCTAAACGGTGGTGGTGTCACTTGCACTTTTATATGGAAACATCTATCAAGCACTTTATTGAATTTTAAACCACGGTTATATTTATATTTTAGTGGATTTTTATGCACTTTACTTTGAATGCACTTTATTGACATTATATATTGCACCTAAGAGGAATATATATCGCACTATAAGTGAGTTTATTGATTTATATGATGCACATTGTCACTTTATTTGATTTTATATAGCGCTGTATAAATATTTGTCTATAGGGATGTTTACATGCCGCTGTTGCAATGCTTTGCTTTGTGCCCATGGCAAAGTTTACCCGACATGTAGCAATCAGCCCACCAAACGCTACACACTCAAGCAAATGGAGAGGGGCCACAAATGTGGGTTTGTCCAAAAAAATGGGGTTAAAACAGGCAGTTAGGAGGACTCACATCGCTTTCTAACAGACTGTCAGTAGCCTCAGAATCATGGATGGAGGAAGATTTTCACTAACAGAAGAGTAATCATCAGAAGGGACAAATCCTACTGACTGTAAGTTATGTCCTTTGCATTGATTTTTTTCTGTTTGTGATTTTGGCTGCTCTTTAAAAGTAAATGTGCAAAACTACATAATTTTTCTATTTGCAAATAGCTTTGTCATGATTTATACTAAAACATGGGTGTCAAACTCAATTCCATGTCAGCAGTATGGTTGCCCTTAAAGGGCTGGCTGTATCCAGGGTGTGCTCTGTACAGAGTTCAGGAGGGCATTACGTACAGAGTGCAGAGTTCAGGATTTTGCTATGTACTGAATGCAAAATTTAGAAGTGCATGACGTACAGAGTGTAGGGCACAGGAGTGTGCTATGTACAAAGTGCAGTTCTAAGGGTGCCCTATGCACAGAGTACAAAGTTCAGGGGTGCACTATGTACAGAGTGCAGGGTTTGGGAAGAGCTACATACAGAGTGCAGGGTTCAGGAATGCTTTACATACAGAGTGCAGAGTTCAGGAGTATGCTATATACAAAGTGCAGACTTTAGGGGTGTGCTGTGTACAGAGTGCAGGGTTTAGGGGTGCACTATGCACAGTGTGCAACCCCAACCTCCCCAAAGCTCCCTTGCATCTCTACTCTCTCCTACCAGGGTCCAGTACCTCCCTGTGTAGGCGTCTCTTCCCTGCCTTGCAGGGAGATTGTTCTCTCTCTCATATTCTGGAGATCTGTCCCCACTATACTCCACCTTAAGTGTGAGCAGGGATCTGTTAGTTCCAGGAGCCACTGATAGCAAAGCTGTCCCTTGTAAACACAGAAGGCTTCTATGTTTACAGTTGACATCAGGAAGCAGCAGTAGAGGGCGAGACCTGGAAGTTGCAGAATGGTGTTCCGCTACATTCCAGCTGCAAAACGGGGTGTGAGGGCCACATCACAAGATTCAGCCTGCGGGCCTTGTGTTTAACACATGTGTCCTAAAACATAATTTAAGTTTAATTATAAACAAGTCAAATTATAGAATAAAATATATACCTTTTATTTACAGGAAAACTACTTTTTTTTTTAACAGTGATCCAAAAAAGGCAATAATATATATTTTTTAATTTTGTCAATTGATTCCACAGAAAATAAAATACTTTTTGCAAAGCTATATTGTCCAAAGTAAGCTTAACTTTTCTTTAAAAAAAAAAAAAGATTCATTTTTATTACAACATCTACTGTTGTTACCTATTGAACAGTTATCACTAAAAAAAGGCCTATAGTGGCAATGTAAAAACTTCTCTGGTCCTTAAGAGGTAAAGAGGTACAAGAGCTAAAGTGGTTAAGAATAGAATAACGTGGCGCAAAGCATCAATGATGAATCCATAGAGCTGATATGTACAAAGTTTACTGTGGCTGGCAGCATTAGGCTGAAGCTAAAACACTTTGTTGGCGCACTGACCTGGCACTCTGTTCTGCCGTGCAATTTCACACACATACTGGATAGTGGATACAGGTACATTCCCGTCTAGGCACACCAGGCAGGACTGGCGTAAACTGTCTGCAAACTGAGATACCTGGGAAAAGAGAGAAGGATTTATGGTTTAAATTGTAATTCCAGACAAGGAAAACAAGTGAACTGCTAGAGGCAAGCTCCAGCTAAAACCTTTAATTCTGTTTTGGATAATGCAAGGAAGGGATAGAGAATATTTCAGGTATTTATCGCTGTCTGTGTCCTTATTGGAGAATTTCTTTTCACTTGCACTGAAGACAGGAAGTGACGGGAAATCTCTCCAATGGGGACACAGACAAAAACAGACACACACTGTTAGTAGAGTGAGGAGAGTTGGAACTTTCTAAATTTAGCTCTTCAAAACTCTATTCAAAACATATATATACCTAATAATGACCCAGGTACACCTAACCTCTTATTTACGACCCCCAATGCCAACCAAATAGCTGGAGAGATAGTTACTGTTTTTGTTACCTTTTTTGCTAAGGTTTAATTTTTTACATGTGTTACAAATCCACAATGTCGCAGCCCAGCAGAAGAGCTATAATTAACCTTAAATATAAGTAACCTTAAATTAGAGTTTTCAAACAGGCTTTTCACCACAAACACCATAGCCTATAGAGAAACCTCACAATACTACAACAATGCCCTCTTGCATGTTTCACCTGCCGGCTTAATCGTAGAGGTCTGTGATTAACCTCTATGATTAGGCCTTTGATGGGTGAAACGCATTAGGGGGTGCTGTTCAGGAGGGGACTGAGCTGAAGCCTTTCTGTCATACTTGAAATTGAGCGGATTTTGGCGTGCGCTTCTATCTCTCCTTTTAAAGTTTATTTTATTTTTTTATTTCAGGTACTAATATAGGGCCATCAATTCACGCAGGTCTTTATATTTATTATACATTCACATCAGTCCCTGACCTCATGGAGCTTACAGTCTAAAGTCTCTAAATCACATTCAGGCTGGGTTCACACTTATGCGAATTGGATGCGGGTTTTCCATATCCAATTTGCATTACAGGAGATTGTGACCGGCTCTCAATAGAGCCGATTCAAACATCCATGGGACGGCTGCAGAGCGCATTGCACAGGAGTCCTGTGTGTCTTTGGCTCTGTTTTAGGTCTGAATTCAGGCCCGATTCGTCCCTGAAACGGAGAACATGGACACGCTGGACCCTTGCTGTGAGCCGCATCTGAATTAGGTGTGAACCTGGCCTCATACACATACTAGGGCCTTTGAAGTGTGGGAGGAAACTGGAGTATCCACCCAGAAGAAACTCACACAGGGAGAACATGCAAATTCCAGGCAGGTAGTGCCATGGTTGAGATTCAAACCGCTGACCCTAGTGCTGCTAGGTAGAAGTGCTAACTTAGCCACTGTAAGGATGGCCATACATGGTGCAAAATTTTTTCTTGCGACTACGGGTTGCAGGAAAGAAATTTGCATGATTCCCCCATCAACACAGACAGTGCTACAGGGAAATCAGCAATTGTCTTCTCCCGGCTAGAAGGCAGGGGCAGCCGCCCCCGCCAGGAGAAGACAGTGATTATCGCTAGTGGTTATAGCAGCCTCTCGTGATAATCGCAAGACAATCCGACAGGCAGGTTGAACCCAAGTTGATCGATCAATGAACTTGGTACATTGAGCCTGCCCATAAACGGTTTGAATTTTAGCCGGTTCCTGCTGAACCGGCCAAGATTTAAACCATGTATGGCCGGCCTACGTTTCTGACAATCAGGCAAGGCAAGCCCTGTTGGAGCTACACCCAAGAGAGGGGTTGAATCACCAGGTGACTGAATGAGTGGAGCCTGGAGCAGCACTACATGTTCAGCTGGGGCACATTAGTATCCAATTAAAATATCAAAAACATTTGAAAGTGTACAATGCACTTGAGATTGAACTTAAACAAACAGCAAAACACACAGATGAAATACAAATCTGGGAGCTGTTTGTATTTCTGTCTATCCAGTTTTGTCAGGTAAGGTAGGATATCTGATTTTTATCTCATGCTTTTTTTTTTAAATCAGATTTTATTTAAAACAAAATGTTTTTTCATTTACATAGTAACATAGAGACAAGCTCTCACGCAGGACAGATTATGTATTTAGGTAACTTTCAGGTCTTGTCCCTGCTCCAGCCTGTGACTGAATAGTAAAAGGAGAAAAAAGCAGACTGATGAGCTCATCTCTCTTAGGGCTTTTTCACACAGGCGGACCGTTCAGATCCGCAAAAAAAATGAAAGGCGGATCTGAACGGTCACCCCATGCATCTCTATGGGGCATCGGATGTCAGCGGAGAAATGTTCGCTGACATCCGAACTGATCCGATCCGATCCATCAAATCTGGACGGATGGAAACCCTATATTCCATCAGATCGGATGAGAACGGACAGACGGTCTGTTCCCATCCGATTCCCCCATAGAGATGCATGGGGAACTGACAGCTGTGTCTCCGCGGAGAACAGCTGTCATCCTCCTGCTCAGCGGGGGATCGGCGGATCGATCCCCCGCTGAGAAAAACGGAGTCCGCCGACGGACTCCATGTGTGAAAGAGCCCTTACACTCTGCTTTCGCCTCCTATCCATATGCTCCTTGTATTGCAGCACAACTGACTGGCTTCTTGTGCTGCTTCTCGATCTCCAAGTCTGAGTTCTGCTTCACAGTGATTGTAAGGGACTGATACCACGTCAAATTGATGTACATCAACTTCTTGAATTTTAAAAAAATGAATTTAATACATCTAATCATGTATGAATAAATGCAGAGCAGCATTTACAAAGTTGCATAGTTAATTAGGTTGAAAAAAGACATATTGGGGTTTATTTACTGAAGCTAGAGAGGGCACAATTAGTCACAATTCTACAGAGAAACCAATCAGCTTCAAGGTTTTATTGCTAAAGCTTAACCGGTTGCCGACCGCCGCACGACTATATACTGCGGCGGTCAGCCCCGGCCAGGCAAAGTGACGTAGGGGTACATCACTTGCCTGTCACTTCCTTGTGAGCCAATATCGGGCGAGCGCGTGCCCACGGAGGCGCACGCCCGCCACGGCTCGTTCACAGGGAAGTCAGTGCGTGTGACCGATCACTCGCCGATCGTCGGTGCAGAGGGAGAAAGTCAGGCGGCTGATGTAAACAAGCCGCCTGTCATTCTCCCCTGTGTAGAAACAGTGATCTACGGTTCTACTATGTAGGACCGTTGATCACTGTTCCTACACTAGTAGCCACAGCAAATCACAGTAAAAAGCATGCCCCTAGGGACACACTTAACCCTCCTTCCCCAATAAAGTTAACCCCTTCCTTGCCAGCACTGATTACTGCAGTAATGTCACTGGTAACCCCAAAAGTGTCAAAAATGTCAGTCAAGGGTCCAATATGTCCGCCGCAATGGCACAGTACCGCAAAAAAAAAAAAAATCGCAGATCGCCGCCATTACGCGTTAAAAAAAAAAACACCAAAAATAACAGAAATCTTTCCCTTAGTTAGTAAACGCAAACGCAATAACTTTTGCGCAAACCAATCAAAATACGCTTTTTGCGATTTTTTTTACCAAACATATGTAGCAGAAAACAAATTGGCCAAAAATGTTAAAAAATTTTGATTTTTACATTTTTTTTGGGGGGAATTTCATACAAAAAATTTGTGAAAAATATTGTTATTTTTGCAAAATTTACGCTCTTTTTTTGTTTATGGCGCAAAAAGTAAAAGTCGCACAGGTGATCAAATACCACCAAAAGAAAGCTCTGTTTGTGGGGAAAAAAAGGACGTCAAATTCGTTTAGGTACAGCGTCGCATGACCGCGCAATTGTCCGTTAAAGTCACGCAGTAAAAAAATCGCAAAAAAAACGCTGGTCAGGAAGGGGGTAAAATCTTCCGGGGCTTAAGTGGTTAATTAAACAAGCTGAAGGTGATTGGTTTCTCTGCAGAATTGTGATTCATTTTTCCCTCTCTCACTTTAGTAAATAAACCCCATTGAGTCTAATCTATGTGTATGTGAGCAGGTCTTTTATATCTGAATACAGATTTCAAAGTAGATTGCATTTTTGGACAAGTGAATAGCTGGCAACAATATCAGGCAGTTTCCAGCGGTTGCACATTTCAGTGTCTGGGCTAAGGTAAACACTCCAGGAAGCACACAATAGCATCTGTCTCTGAGTGGCAGAGGAACATCAGCCTGCTCCACAAAATATCTTAAGCCACCAGGATTCATCTTCTCTGATCTTCTGACCTGCCGTGATCTCTCACCTCACTCTTTCCATGTTCCATGTCTCACTTAAAATCCCCCTCTGATCTCCCTGTCATCAACAGGCTCAGTGGAGTCTTAGCAACATGTGTTATGTGGGGGGTGAAGCTGTCTGCATTCTCTGGAACCCGCAAACGGCGTAATCTTTCCAAATCTAATAAAATGCTCTTCTAATCTCCCTCTGACAATATCTGACAGCTGTACAATAAGCTGACTCCATGCATCATATATTGCCCTTCTGATTTATCTGTAGATTTAAAAACATAAGATGTTTGTTTTATTTTGCTCAGTTTAATACTTTTACTCTTATTTAAAGCGTACGTCAAAATGTATTAAATATATTAAATAACTTGTTCACCTCTGTGTATTACAAAGGAGCATAGGGAAGCTGAAGTCCTTAAAGGAGCATGGTATTGCAAAGCCTCAAATGATCCACAATGGCTCAAACTTTACATGGTCCAGAAACATTTAGGCCAAATAAAGGCAAATAAAGCTCCTGGACCAGATGGCTTACACCCAAGGGTTATTAAAGAGCTGAGCTCTGATATATCTAAGCCATTTTTTCTCATTTTTAGAGACTCTTAACCGCTTCCATACAGAGCAGTTAGACCCCCTTCCTGCCCAGACCAATTTTCAGCTTTCAGCACTCTCACACTTTGAATGACAATTGCTCAGTCATGCTACACTGTAACCAAACAAAATTTTTATCATTTTTTTCACACAAATAGAGCTTTCTTTTGGTGGTATTTGATCACAACTGGGGTTTTTTTTTCCCGTGATATAAGCAAAAAAAGAGCAAAAAATTTGCAAAAAAAACACTTTTTTTTAGTTTCTATTATAAAATTTTGCAAAAAATTAATTTTTCTTCATACATTTGGGCCAAAATTTATACTGCTACATATCTCTGGTAAAATTAACCCAAATTAGTGTATATTATTTAGTCTGTGTGAAAGTTATTGAGTCTAGAAGCTATGGTACCAATTACTGAAAATTGATCACACCAGATGTACTGATGGCCTATCTCCTTTCTTGAGGCCCTGAAATGTCAGGACAGTACAAATACCCCCCAAATGACCCTTTTTTGTAAAGTAGACAGTCCAAGGTATTTAGTAAGAGGCATGGTGAGTTTTTTGAAGTTATAATTTTTTCCCACAATTCTTGGGAAAATGAAGAAAACATTTTTTTTTCTTTTTTTTTTCCCAAAACGTTGTCAATTTATAAGCTATTTCTAACACATAGCATGTACACAGCAAAAATGACACCCCAAAATTCATTCTGCTACTCCTTCTGAGTATGGTGATACCACATGTGTGAGACTTTTACACAGCCTGGCCACAAAAAGAGACTCCACGTCCAAGTAGCACCATAAGGCGTTTTAGGAGCATAAATACACATAAAACTTTCTTACTACCTATCACACTTTTCAAGGCCCTAGAGCACCAATACAATGGAAAAGTCCACAAAATGACCCCATTTTGGAAAGCAAACACTCCAACGTATATTCTATGAGGCATTATGGGTCCTTTGAACATGTCATTTTTTCCCACAAGTTTTTGGAAAATGTGGGAAAAAAATAAAAACTTTTTTTTTTACACAAAGTTGTAAATTTATAGAATATTCCTAACACATAGCATGTACATAGCAAAAATGACACCCCAAAATACATTCTGCCACTCCTCCTGAGTATGGCAATACCACATGTGTGAGACTTTTTCACAGCCTAGCCATATAGAGGGGCCTAAACATCCAAGGAGCATCATCATGCATCCTAGCCACTTGCCTAGGCCTATTTTTGACATTTGGTGTTTACAAGCTAAAATCAGTTGTTTTTGCTAGAAAACTACTTAGAACCCCAAAACATTATATATTTTTTTTTAGCAGAGACCCTAGAGAATAAAATGGAGATTATTGCAATATTTTTTATCACACCGTATTTGCGCAGCGGTCTTCCAAACGCAATTTTTTGGGAAAAAAATCACTTTTTTTAATTAAAAAATAAGAAAACAGTAAAGTTAGCCCAATTGTTTTCCATAATGTGAAAGATAATGTTACGCCGAGTAAATAGATACCCAACATGTCATGCTTCAAAATTGCGCACGCTCACAGAATGGTGACAAACTTTGGTACTTAAAAATCCCCATAGGCGACATTTTAAAAATTTCTACAGGTTGCCATCTTTGAGTTACAGAGGAGGTCTAGGGCTCAAATTATTGCTCTTGCTCTAACGATCGCGACGATACCTCACATGTGTAGTTTGAACACTGTTTACATATGTGGGCGGGGTTTCCGTATGCGTTCGCTTCTGCGCGCGAGCTCGCGGGGACAGGGCGCTTTAATTTTTTTTTTTTTTTTTTTTTACTATTTATTTTATTTATTATTTTTTATTTTTACACTGTTTTTAAAAAAAAAAAAAAATTGATCATTTTTATTTCTATTACAAGAAATGTAAACATTACTTGTAATAGAAAAAGGCACGACAGGACCTCTTTTTTGTGAGATCTGGGGTCAAAAAGTCCTCAGATCTCACAAGTACACTAAAAGATAGAAAAAATAAAAAAAAAAAATTAAAAAAAAATTAAATAAAATGAAAAAAAAAAAAGGGACCTTTAAACTGGTTGCTAGGCAATGACATTTGCCGTAGCTCCGGTCCTCCAAGACCATAGAGTCAAGTGAGGGCAAGCTTGCCCTCACTCGACATCCTGTCTGTGAGGATCTGGGACCGGATCGTTTTCCCCGCTGCCGGCGGGTCCGGTAAACGGGGAAAAGGACCAGAATGCAGCGGGAGGGGGGGGGGCACCTCTTCCGCCACCCCGGAAGGGTGATATCGCGGCGAATCCGCCGCTGGGACCACCCTTATCGGAAAGCCAACCGTCCACCGTTTAAAAAAATACCAGGGTTATGGCAGCTATCTGCTGCCATAACACCGGTATTTAGGTTTAAACGGACGACGTATATAAACCTTTTTGGACTTGGACATGGTGGCTGTATGAAGGGTGACAGGTACTCGGGTACTTTGCTGGGCAGGTGACAGGTACTCTGGTACTGATGAGCAAGTGGCAGGTACTCGAGTACTCCGATAGGCAGGTGACAGGTACTCGGGTACTCTTATGGGCAGGTGACAGGCAGGTGATATGTACTGATGAGTAGTACTGATACTGATAGGTGATACTGATACTGTACTGATGATGGGTACGGATGATCAGTACTGATACTAATAGGTGATAGGTACTGATGGGTACTGATGAGTACTGATGAGTAGTGATGGGTAATGATGAGCAGGTGGCAAGTACTCGGGTACTTCAGGTGTCAGGTACTCTGATGAGCAGGTGGAAGGTACTCGGGTACTCTGTTGGGTAGGTGACAGGTACTTGGGTACCCTGATGGGTAGGTGACAGGTACTCGGGTACTCCGATGACGGGTACTCAAAGTACCAGAGTACCTGTCATCAGAGTACCCGAGTACCTGTCGTCAGAGTACCCGAGTACCTGTCATCAGAGTACCCGAGTACCCGTCATCAGAGTATCCGAGTACCCGTCATCAGCGTACCCGAGTACCTGTCATCAGAGTACCCGAGTACCTGTCATCAGAGTACCCGAGTACCTGTCATCAGAGTACCCGAGTACCCATCATCAGAGTACCCGAGTACCTGTCATCAGAGTACCCGAGTACCTGTCATCAGAGTACCCGAGTACCCATCATCAGAGTACCCGAGTACCTGTCACCAGCCCATCAGAGTACCTGTCATCAGAGTACCCGAGTACCTGTCACCAGCCCATCAGAGTACCTGTCATCAGAGTACCCGAGTACCTGTCATCAGAGTACCCGAGTACCTGTCATCAGCCCATCAGAGTACCCGAGTACCTGTCATCAGAGTACCTGATGGGCTGGTGACAGGTACTCGGGTACTTTGATGGGCTAGTGACAGGTGCTCTTTATTGGGGGGGGGGGGGCAATCAGTGTGTTTGGGGTGCACTGTACTTGGTAACTAGCTGTTACCACAATCTCCTCCTCACACAGGATCAGTGTGAGGAGGAGAACACGGTGACAGCTAGTTACTGTGTTCTCTGATGACATTTGTGACCGGCTGTGATTGGACACAGCCGGTCACGTGGTAAAGAGCCAATTTCATTGGCTCTTTACCTAGATCGGGGATCGACTCTGTCCGAGGGACGAGCCTCGTCCCCGATCGCCGCGCTGCGCGCCCCCGGGAGCGCGCATTAAGGAAGTAACGAGCGGCTCGCGCTGGAGCCGCTCATGTGATCGGCTGTGATTGACACAGCCGATCACGTGGTAAACAGCCAATTTCATTGGCTGTTTACCTTGATCGGGGTTGGGCTCAGTCCGAGGGACGAGCCTCACCCCCGATCGCCGCGCTGCGCGCCCCCGGGGGCGCGCAGTAGCGGGGAGATCCGGGCGCCGTCATATGACGTCCGCCCGGATCGAGAAAGGATTTGTGCCGACGTCATTTGACATGACGCGGTACGGAAGGGGTTAAAGACTCTTACTTGTGAAAAGTAGACTCCTTTATTTGTCTTAACAATGTAGGAGGTGACTGTATGTTTTGATGCTGACTGACCCTGCCTTAAGCCATGCCGGAATCAAGCACAGATTTCAGCTTTCCTGAAAAGAAAGGTAACTGCCAAGCAGACCATTAGAGTTAGATCAACATCCAGGGGGGTGGTTCTCCAGCCTAACCAAAGAAAAAGTGACTTCCTGGTTAAAGTGGAAGGAGAAAGACACATTCTATAAATATATAAATATAAAAGTATGTGGATAAAAGTGGTCTGAGAAAATTGCATTAGACTTGTCAGTAAAAGCAAAAAAAGGAAGAGACCACTGTGGTACTCAGCAGAAGTGGCCCAAATGATTAAAAATAAAAAGCTAGCATTTTGTAATTATAAAAAAAACCCAGAGCAATGAAGATAAGGAAATCTACAAGATTAGGCAGAAAGAGGCCAAGCAAGTTATAAGAACTTCTAAAGCGCAGGCAGAAGAAAAACTAGCTCAGTCTATGAAAAAGGGGGATAAGACATTCTTCAGATATATAAATGAAAAAAGGAAATTAAAACAAGGAATAACTAAATTAAAAACAAAGGACGGAAGGTATGTAGAAGAGAATAAAGGGCTAGCCGACTGCCTTAATGAATACTTCTGTTCAGTTTTTACAGAAGAAAAAGAAGGAGAAGGACCTCCACTTGAAAGGATGACTAATGAATCGTTTGATGCATGTGTCTTTACAGAGGAAGACGTTCTAAGATTGCTGTCTAAAGTGAAGACAAATAAGTCACAGGGTCCTGATGAGATACACCCAAAATTATTAAAAGAGCTTAGTGGTGAGCTGGCAAAACCATTAACAGATTTATTTAACCAATCATTAGTAACAGGAGTCGTCCCGGAAGATTGGAAATTGGCAAATGTCGTGCCCATTCACAAGAAAGGTAGTAAAGAGGAATCAAGCAACTATAGACCAGTGAGTCTGACATCAATAGTAGGTAAATTAATGGAAACCCTATTAAAGGATAGGATTGCGGAACATCTTAAATCCCATGGATTGCAAGATGAAAAAGAACATGGGTTTACTTCAGGGAGATTGTAATGGTGCTGGTGGCTGAGCCTGACGTGCAGAGGTAGCCTCGTGGGATCTGGTACAACAGGAACACGGACGGGTCACACTGGTGGTAGACACGGGCTAGTCTGAGGTGCGGAGTCTAAGTGCTAGCTGGTTTTCACTAGAGCCCCTGATGGTGGGGATAGACTGCGCTGCAAGCTAACACCAGGTCGCGGTCCCCAGGGTTGCCCCACCAGGAGGTGAACACGTCCAGAATCGGAAGCAGATAAGCCGACAAGGATAAGGCAGGAGAGTGGTCACAGGAACGAGCCAAGGTCAGGGCGGGCAGCAAGCAGACGAAGTAGTGGACAAGCCGGGAGGTCGATCAGGAAGTCAACAGGAAACAGCAGGTTCAGAATCAGGAAGTACAGGTAAATCTGCAGACAAGACAGCAATGGCTCACTGCTGCTGTGGTGTTTAAATAGGCCAGCCTTTTGCCAATTAGTGCAATTACTTTGCACTAAGTTAACTCTTAACTGGCAGATTCATGATAGCACTTCAGTGTACACAGGGAGTGTTCCTAACATTGCCCCCCCCTTAAGGGCAACCTCCGGGTGCCCAATAGGTTTTTCTTTTGTGGGTGACTGCGAAAGAAAGCATAGATCAGTTCTTTAGCATGGATATTCCGTTCTGGTTCCCAGGAATTTTCTTCCAGGCCGTAACCTTTCCACTTTATGAGAAATTGTAATTGACCTCTCCTCCTCCTGCAATCCAAAATAGCCTCCACCTCATATTCTTCCTCCTCATCGACAATCACAGGTTCGGGTGGTTCCGAGCTTCTGCCCGGGAAGGAGTTAGGGACTGTAGGTTTTAACAAGGAGACATGAAACACCGGATGAATTCTAAGAGAATCAGGTAAGTGTAATTCATATGAGACCTC
The DNA here is from genome assembly GCF_965119305.1 of Pelophylax lessonae. NCBI lineage: Eukaryota > Metazoa > Chordata > Amphibia > Anura > Ranidae > Pelophylax > Pelophylax lessonae. Next base: position 518,940,077 of record NC_138771.1, read on the forward strand.
GTTGAGTTTCCTCTTGACCGGGAAGGGTCCAATAAACTTGGGTGCCAATTTCTTTGAGGGACAGGCTAGGCGGAGGTTGCATGTAGATAGCCATACTTGGTCACCTGGTTGAAGGATTAGTTCCCCTCTCCTCTTCCTGTCAAAAAATTTTTTAGAGGCTGCTTGTGCCCTTATTATAGCATCCTGCAGCAGTTTACAATTGCGGTTGAGGAAACTAATGATATCCTGTACTGCTGGAACTGTGGGTTCAGCGGGAACGTCCGGTAAGAAGGACGGATGGAAACCGTAGTTTGCGAAGAACGGAGCTTGCCCTGTAGCAGAATGTTTAGCATTGTTGTATGCAAACTCTGCCAATGGTAGTAGGGCCACCCAGTCATCCTGGACAAATGTGGTGAAACAACGGATATACTGTTCCAACGTCTGGTTTGTCCTTTCGGTTTGTCCATTAGTCTGAGGATGGTAGGCGGAAGACAAGGACAGCTCAATCTTCAACGCGTCGCACAAGGCTTTCCAGAAGCGGGAGGTAAACTGGACCCCTCTATCTGAAACAATATTTGCAGGAACCCCATGAAGCCTAACGATCTCTTTAATAAAAACTTCTGCGGTCTCCTTGGCTGTGGGCGTATTCCTGAGTGGCAAGAAATGGGCCATCTTAGATAGACGATCAACGACCACAAAAATGGCGGAACAGCCCTCTGAGGGGGGAAGCTCCACTATGAAGTCCATGGCGACCATCTTCCAAGGCCTGTCAGGGACTGGTAGTGGCCTGAGCAGACCCCACGCCTTGTTTCTTACAGACTTGCTACGGGTACAGACGGTACAAGACTTCACGTACTCCCTGCAACTCTGTTCCAGATCTGGCCACCAAAATGTTCGTTTTAATAGATCCAGGGTCTTATGAGTACCAAAATGGCCCGCCAGAGGGTGGTCATGGCATAACCCTAAAACCGTCACTCGGACCTCTTCAGGGACAAAGATCTTGTCTTCAAGCCATAATAACCCATCTCTGGGTACCAGGGACACCTCAGGGAGACAGAGATTCTTTGCAGAAGCTTGCTTTATTTGGGCCATCAGGTTGGTCTGTAATAACAAAAAATTACCTGCGGACAGGATGGTGTCGGGTACTGGCACTTCCTTTGGATCATCAAACATGCGGGAGAGCGCATCTGGCTTGACATTTTTAGATCCCGGCCGGTAGGTAATATGGAAGGAAAATCTTGAGAAAAACAATGCCCAACGTGCCTGACGTGGCCTCAGCCGTTTAGCAGCTCTTAAATACTCAAGATTCTTGTGATCTGTGAAGATGAGGATAGGATGCGTTGCCCCTTCCAACAAGTACCTCCACTCCTCAAGGGCAGCCTTAATGGCCAGAAGTTCCCGATCGCCAACGTCATAGTTCCTTTCTGCTGGGGAAAGTTTACGAGAGAAGAAGGCTATAGGATGTATGAGATCTTTAGTACCCTGCCTTTGCGAAATAACTGCCCCCACGGCCACTTCTGATGCATCTACTTCGAGAAGGTAAGGAAGGGCAGGATTCGAGTGACTCAGGATGGGAGCAGTTGTAAAGAGCCTTTTCAAGGTTAGAAAGGCAGTCTGGGCTTCAGGAGGCCAATTGAACCGGGTATTCTGCTTCGTGAGCTGTGTAATGGGGGAAATGATGTCAGAGAATCCCTTAATAAATCTCCTGTAAAAGTTGGCAAAACCTACGAAGCGCTGGACCCCCTTCTTGTCTGACGGGGGTGGCCAGTCTAAGATGGCTGAGACCTTTTGGGGATCCATCTTAATTCCTTCAGTGGAAATTATGAGACCTAGGAACTGAATACTCTGGCGTTCAAATTCGCACTTCTCAGGCTTGGCATATAATCCGTGTTGGCGGAGTCTGCCGAGGACATTTTTGACATGTCCCCGATGTTGATCCAGGGATGCAGAGAAAATCAAGATATCATCCAGGTAGACAATAACAAAGATATCTAACCAGTCTCTGAAAATATCATTTACAAAATGTTGAAAGGTTGCTGGGGCGTTGCACAGGCCAAAGGGCATCACCAGATATTCAAAATGCCCAAACCTGGTGCGAAACGCTGTTTTCCACTCATCCCCCTCACGAATACGGACCAAATTATAGGCCCCACGTAAGTCTAACTTAGTGAAAATGGAGGCTGACCTCAGTCTTTGGAAAAGTTCTGGTACCAGGGGAAGAGGGTAACGGTTCTTGACCGTGATCTTATTTAGTTCCCGGTAGTCCACACAGGGGCGGAGAGAGTGGTCCTTTTTTTCCACGAAGAAGATTCCTGCCCCTGCTGGGGATGTCGATGGACGAATGAACCCCTTCTTTAGATTTTCATCCACGTATTCTTTCAGAGCCTCCAATTCCCGTTCTGACAAAGGGAAGATACGACCGAATGGAATCCCGGCCCCAGGAAGTAACTCGATCGGGCAGTCGTATGTGCGATGAGGAGGAAGGGTCTCGGCCCCCTGTTTACTAAAAACGTCAAGGTAGCCATGATAAGGCTTAGGCACGGCAGAAAGCAGATCTGTGTCAGAGTCCAAACAGAGCAGGGTACTGGCAGGGCTGAGAGAGACCGGTAAACAGGAGTTTATGCAGTAATCAGACTGAAATTTGATCGTTCTTGTCATCCAATCGATCTGCGGGTTGTGGGCCTGCAGCCATGGCAATCCCAGGATAACCGGAAATAAAGGGGAAGCAATAGCATCCAGGCTTAGTAGCTCTTTGTGACCTGAAGAAGTGACCATAGGAAGAGGAGGGGTCTCCTGAGTCACAGGTCCAGACTTAATATGAGACCCATCTGCAAGAAAAATGGAAAGTCCTTGAGTCTTGGTTTGAAGAGGGATGTGTTGTTGGATGGCGAACGTGAGATCGATGAAACAGCTGCATGCTCCAGAATCAATAATTGCGGTGACTGGTATTGTACCTCCCGGGAGTTGAAACGAAACAGGGAGCGCTAAGTGAGTAGCACTGGCAACGGATGCTGGATAACTTGAAGGAGAGATGGAGAGAAACTTACGTAACTTTGCTGGGCAAGAACGTATGTAATGGCCGGCTTCACCACAGTATAGGCAGAGGTTATTCTTTTGCCGGCGGTGTCGTTCTTCAGCGGTTAGGGTAGACCGCATAATGCCAAGCTGCATGGGTTCTGGGGCATCTGGTATGAAGTTAGCAGGAGCCAGGTTGGCCGGAATGGGCCTGGTGGAGGTGACACGAGCCGGAGTTGCGAACCGCGGCATCATCCAGAATGGGCGTGGGTGCTGGGCAGACCTTTCCGCACGGCGCTCACGAAGCCGGCGATCTATCTGGATAGCCAATGAAATCAATGCCTCTAGGGAGTCTGGAACGCCAACTCGGGCTAGCTCGTCCTTCAGACCCTCAGATAGGCCTGAGCGGAACTGGTGACGTAGTGCTGCGTCGTTCCGCTCGGTATCAGTACTCCACCGTCTAAAATCCGTGACGTACTCCTCTACTGCTCTGCGGCCTTGCTGGAGTGCATGAAGAGCAGCTTCCGCTGTGGAAGTGCGCTGTGGATCATCGTATAATTGAGCCATGGCACTAAAAAAAGAAGACAAGGAGTCTATGTGTGGGCTGCGCTTTTCAAGAAGTCGGTGTGCCCAGGACTGGGGTTCATCCAAGAGTAGGGAGATGACAAATCCAACCTTGGTGGCTTCCAAGGAGAAAGTCCGGGGCTGCAGTGAGAAATAAAGTTCGCATGCGATACGGAACGTCCTAAATTTGCCCTGATCGCCTGAAAATCGCTCCGGTGTAGGAACCCTGGGTTCAGGTGGTAGCATCACCACTGTGGGTCCTGAGACCGAACCTGTTGGTGTCGTGGAAGTTGGGGGTACCAAAGAAACAGGAGGGTTCCCTGGGTTAGTCACAGAGTGCAACCGTTCCTCCAAGTGCACATAGCTGTCCTGGAGCGACTTGACTGTTTGCGACAATGCTGCCAAGTGTTGGCAGATCTCGTCCAGAGGAGAAGCCCCTCTTGCAGGCTCCGACATGGCTGTCTTGTACTGTAATGGTGCTGGTGGCTGAGCCTGACGTGCAGAGGTAGCCTCGTGGAATCTGGTACAACAGGAACACGGACGGGTCACACTGGTGCTAGACACGGGCTAGTCTGAGGTGCGGAGTCTAAGTGCTAGCTGGTTTTCACTAGAGCCCCTGATGGTGGGGATATACTGCGCTGCAAGATAACACCAGGTCGCGGTCCCCAGGGTTGCCCCACCAGGAGGTGAACACGTCCAGAATCGGAAGCAGATAAGCCGACAAGGATAAGGCAGGAGAGTGGTCACAGGAACGAGCCAAGGTCAGGGCGGGCAGCAAGCAGACGAAGTAGTGGACAAGCCGGGAGGTCGATCAGGAAGTCAACAGGAAACAGCAGGTTCAGAATCAGGAAGTACAGGTAAAGCTGCAGACAAGACAGCAATGGCTCAGTGCTGCTGTGGTGTTTAAATAGGCCAGCCTTTTGCCAATTAGTGCAATTACTTTGCACTAAGTTAACTCTTAACTGGCAGATTCATGATAGCACTTCAGTGTACACAGGGAATGTTCCTAACAGAGATCATGTCAAACAAATCTTATAGATTTTTTTGACTGGGTGACTAAAATAATAGACGGTGGAGGTGCAGTAGACATTGCATATCTAGATTTTAGTAAGGCTTTTGACACTGTACCACATAGAAGACTTATCAATAAACTGCAGTCATTGAGCATGGACTCCCATATTGTTGAGTGGATTAGGCAGTGGCTGAGTGACAGACAACAGAGGGTTGTAGTCAATGGAGAACATTCAGAACAAAGTCATGTTACCAGTGGTACCTCAGGGATCTGTACTGGGACCAATTTTGTTTAATATCTTCATAAGGCCCCTTTCACACATACGGTCCGTTCAGTTCATCAGTTCAGTCACGTCAAAATGTATCAGTTTTTCATCCGTTTTTCATCAGTTGTCATCCGTTTTTCATCAGTTTTTCATCAGTTTTTCATCAGTTGTTATCCGTTTTTCATCCGTTTTTCGTCAGTTATCTGTTTTTCATCCGTTGTCATCCGTTGTCATCCGTTTTTCATCCGTTGTCATCCGTTTTTCGTCCGATCCGTTTTTTTGACGGATGAAAAATAGGACATTCATACGTTCAAAAAAACGGACATTGACGGAAGCGGATGAAAACGGATCTTAACTGATGATCATCCATTGTCATCCGTTTTTACATAGAGATACATTGATGTCCGTTTTTCATCCGTCAATGGATGGATGAAAAACGGACAAACGGACAGCATGTGTGAAAGGGGCCTAAGTCATATTGCAAAAGGCCTCGATGGTAAGGTTTGTCTTTTTGCTGATGACACAAAGATATGTAACAGGGTTGATGTTCCTGGAGGGAAACGCCAAATGGAAAAGGATTTAGGAAAACTAGAAGAATGGTCAGAACTCTGGCAACTGAAATTTAATGTGGGTAAGTGCAAGATAATGCACCTGGGGCGTAAAAACCCAAGGGCAGAATATAGAATATTTGACACAGTGCTGACCTCAGTATCTGAGGAAAGGGATTTAGGAGTAATTATTTCAGAAGAATTAAAGGTGGGAAGACAATGTAATAGAGCAGCAAGAAATGCCAGCAGAATGCTTGGATGTATAGGGAGAGGTATAAGCAGTAGAAAGAGAGAAGTGCTTATGCCGCTGTACAGAACACTGGTGAGACCTCACTTGGAGTATTGTGCGCAGTACTGGAGGCCATATCTCCAGAAGGATATAGATACTCTAGAGAGAGTTCAGAGAAGAGCTACTAAACTAGTACATGGATTGCAGGAAAAAACTTACCAGGAAAGGTTAAAGGACCTTAACATGTATAGCTTGGAAGAAAGAAGAGACAGAGGGGATATGATAGAAACTTTTAAATACATAAAGGGAATCAACTCGGTAAAGGAGGAGAGCATATTTAAAAGAAGAAAAACTACCACAAGAGGACACAGTTTTAAATTAGAGGGGCAAAGGTTTAAAAGTAATATGAGGAAGTATTACTTTACTGAGAGAGTAGTGGATGCATGGAATAACCTTCCTGCAGAAGTGGTAGCTGCAAATACAGTGAAGGAGTTTAAGCATGCATGGGATAGGCATAAGGCTATCCTTCATATAAGATAGGGCCAGGGACTATTCATAGGATTCAGATATATTGGGCAGACTAGATGGGCCAAATGGTTCTTATCTGCCGACACATTCTATGTTTCTATGGTGGGGGTTCATTCAGTTAATGCGCCTTTGTGTATAAAATGCTTTTGTGAATATCTGTACAGTGAATATCTATTTTTCTACGTAATTTATTACTATGTACATTTGTTATTTCCTTTTTCCCCCTTTCCAGGTTTGTGGGATACTGCGGAAGGAAAATTTTGTAGGATATTTTTGTAGGGGACGGCTGCCCCAGAGCCAGTGAGGACATGGCTCGTTTGGTGGGGGGTGGATGTAGCACCCTCCTAGATCAGTGCTGGGGAGTGAGTGTGGTTTTTGGCTCTGTCTGCCTGTCAAAGGAGCAGCAGGTAAATTCTATTTTGCACTCTGCTTGACAGGAAGCAGGATCTGTGGGTTAGGTCTGCTCAGTGTGCCCAGTGTGTGATTCATATGGTCTGGGGGAGTGTCCCCAATGTGCCCAATGGGGATGCACATTGGACAGCGGAGGAAACCTGGCCAATGACACACAGGCTTTGTTTCAGCCCCAGTGATTGGCACAGACAGTTGTCTTTGTGGGGTGGAGTATATAAAGCCAGGGGCATGTGTGGTAGAGGTCTTTGGCAGGAAGCAGAGTCCCAGAAGGAGGGTTGCGGCTGCCTCCTCTTCTGAAGTGGATGGTGATGGTCACAGGCAGTCAGCTGAACCCAGAGGTCCATGAGAGCTGACTGGAGGAGTTTGGGCACTGCGAGAATCTGGAAAGCAGTATCATGAGTACAGAGGATCTTGCCCAGGGGTCTGCCCAGGAAGGGGACCACTCCGGGGAGTATAGTCAGTGGACGGGTGTCGGCTGGTAAAGAGAAAGGGGGTGCTAGGTGAGTGCCCTGAAGAGAAATACAAACAGGAACATTTTACCTCAGATTCATCTAGTGGCAAGATGAAACAGCGGCCTTGCCGCATTCTCAAGTTAGAGTCCTCAGAATTGTGAATCGTTCACACGTTGGGGTATCCCACTCATCCCTTCTCCTATCCCAATATAAAATAAAAACAACAAAAACATCAACCCCTAGATTGATCATTGACTGAGCCAAGAACGTAAAGTGCTAAGATTTCTGCTTGCAGTTGCTACAGGTAACCCAGGGGAATCCAAAAGTGTGTAAACCCACAAGGGGGCAGTGCTACATCCGCTTCGGATGAGTTTCAGCAGTTTCTTCTGCTTGGTCACACTATCCTTGTGTGTTGGGTTGTTCCACACACTGCTTCACTGCTAACTTGCTGCTGCAGGATGCAAACAAGCTGTTTTCCTGGGTCAGAGGCCAGGGCTTACTGGGAGGTCTGCCAATGGGACAGCAAATGCATCAAAAATTCTGCTTCCACTTCCACTAGGCAAGAAGAGAGAAGGAAAAAAGTCCATAGCGCAGGTATCACACATGACATTCGAGACTCCAACAAGAACTAGTTCTGGCCAGCTCAGTAGATTGCTTTAAAAAAGGCCTGGATGCATTCCTAGATGCACATAATATAAACGGATATTAATATTTAGAGATAATAATGACAGGGGTAGTTGATGTAGGGAATATCTGATTGTCTTATGGGGGATCAGGAAGGATTTTTTCCCCCCACTGGAGTGAATTGGATCATGCTTTATTCGTTTTATTGTTTTGTCTTCCCTGGATAAACTGTGGGTATAGAATAGTACAGTATATATGGAGGTTTTCTATTTGTGTGTGTGTTTTTTTATTGGTTGAACTAAATGGACTAGTGTCTTTTTTCAACCTAACTATGTAACTATGTCAAAGAAAAATACAAAACATATTCAGCGCACCTCTAAAATACATGCACATTTCCTAATGTTTTAGACCTTTACAAGTACAGAATAGTGCATGTGGGTCTGCCAGAAATTCAGTGTGCTCCTTTTTACCTGTTTGAGCTGACAACACACTGGGGGAGATTTAGTGTAGCACCCTCCTAGGTAGGTGCTAGTGAGAGTGTGCTCCGTGTGTGATTCATTGGGTCTAGATAGTGTTTCACACTGGTCCAATTAGGAGGCATGTAGGACAGTGGGAGGAAACCTGACCAATTAATGCACAGGCTTTGATACAGTCCCGGTGATTGGAAGAGACTGGATGTTTCGGTGCTTTGTTGGATACTGTATAAAAGCCAGTAGCAACTACCAGTGTGCGGATCATTTTTCTACATAAAAGCCAGGAGCACATGTGCTGCAGGGTCTTTGGCTGGTGAGCAGAGTCCCGGAGGGAGGGTGGCAGCTGCCTACTATTCTGTAGTGGTGGCATGTGGTCGCAGGCGGTCGGCCTGGGGATCAAAGGAACGGAACTGACCCCAGAGGTCAAGGAGAGCTTACTAGAGGGGGAGAGACACTCGAGACCCTCGAAAAACAGTATCATGAGTAAAGGGGGTCGTGTCAAGGGGCCTGACCTGAGGGAGGCCACCCCGGAGAAGGATAGTCAGAGGACGGGTGTCAGTGTGGCAAGTGAAAGGGGGTACTAGGAGAGTATCCTGAAGAGAATTAGTTCATCAAGTCTTCTGGGTAGAGACTTAATCTACATTCGCCTAGTGGCAGGGTGAATCTTGTGAATAATTAATCTGGAGAATCCCTCTATTCCCTTCTCCCATCCCTATTTAAAATAAAACACCAAAAAAACAACTACAAACCCCTGAACTGATCATTGACTGGCCAAGAAGTAAAGTGTTAAATTGTGAATGCCAGTGTTGCTAACGGTAACCCAGGGGGACCGGAGAGTGTGTTATCCAGCAGTCCTCAAGGGGGCAGTGCTACATTTAGTAAAACTGGTGCAGCTATGTATGGTAGCCAATCAGCTTCTAACTTCAGTTTGTTCAATTACGCTTTGACAAGAAAACCTGGAAGCTGATTGATTTCTATGCAGTGTTGCACCAGATTTTGCACTCTCCAGTTTTGGTAAATAATCCCCACTGACTTTTCTGCTCTGAAACCCCGAATAGTGTTGTCAGCCTGCTGGACTAAAAAAAAATATTTCCTCCTATTCTCCGCCCCTCTCTGTCCCTCTCCACATGCATACATGTTTTTTTCTTCCCAGCAAAACATTGCTACTGTCTTGACTCCCGAGTGTCTGCAGTGCTCACACACTCTTGTTAGAGAAAAGACTCTTAGGAGATGTAGTGTTGGGGGTGTGCCCATGTTATTAGGAAGGAAACCTCCAGCATCTGCCCTTTCAGGACTCTTACAATCCTGGTAATGATATTAAACGGAGTAATAATAGTTTTCTACAGGAAAAAAGTACAAGAAAAAGAAATAAATCTAGTCATGGATTCCATGGAAGGAGGTTTGGTTGTAAATGCCCAAAAAATTCTGAAATCTCTTGTAGACCACATAACACATATATGCAGCTGCAAGAAAGGGGAGTTTTAATGTCCAATTGCCATATTGCTAATTATTGCCAATTGCACAATGCGTTTATGGCAGCAGGAGATTCTTACAGCCAGCTCTCAGTCCAGGTTTCTGATAGGGATTCAGCAAGATGGGTCCCAGTGGGACCGCTGTGAAAGCCAGTCAGATCATACAGAAGCCACACTAACTCCAAAGCATTAGATAACTTAAAAGACTGCTGGGCATAAGGACTTAACATAATTAATGTATGTGTTGATCTGTTCTGTGAATGACAATTAAAGGTAATGTCTAATGGTTCTATAAATATTTCCTTTTATTCACACAAATATGACATTTTGCATTTTAATATTATGCAGTCTTCTATTTAGCCAGCAGGTGGTGCTCTAGTGTCCTTTCCATTGTAGCACTCCTGTATGTTCTGAGAGAATCCACTGCTCACAGAACTGAATAAGGCCGGGATCACATATGTATCGTGCCTGGGGTCCGGTGCGTGTTTGTTCACCGATTCAGGTGCGAATTAGGTCTGAATTTTTGCCTGAACTGGACCCAAACATGCACAGGATCCTGCGTGAACCGGCTCCATTGAGAGTTGGTCACAATCGCATGTCATGCGAATTGGATGCGGAGAAATCCACATCCAATTCGCACATATGTGAACCCAGCCTAACTCTTTAAAGCAGTGATTCCTTCCTTATGAGATGACTCAGTGGGGGATTTCAATCAGACAAAGAGAGCCTGACAGCAAGCTTCATCTGCTGTGTTCTCTCTTTTGATTATTCATATGGGTTTTGGGATTGTTTTTTCATGTATGTTCAAGTTGAACTCCAGCTTTACCTTTAGTCTTGGGCAGTTGTACTGTACTGAAATTGCTTACTTTGATTTCACTGCACACTGTGAGTTTCAGTTCTTTCATTCGTAGAGGCTCAGCATCACATGTGAGCCTTACCTAGTGCTGTAAATACAGCAAATACAGCCTGCCAAGGAATGCCCATTCCTTCATACATACATACCTCACAACTTTGTGAAATTGGAACATGGGATACCTAGTAGCAAAAGTATGCAGGCATAGGACACACCCCCTGCCACCACGCCTCCTTAAGGCTGGGTTCACATATGTGCGAATTGGATGCGTTTTTTTACCGCATCCAATTTGCATGACATGCAAGTGTTCCCATCTCTCAATGTCAGCATCTACAATTTTTTTTTCCCAGGCTGAAACTCCGCTTTAAAGTCTTGCTTTTCTTTTGTTTAATAATAACAAACATGGTATACTTACCTGCTCTGTATAGTTGGTTTTGTACAGAGCAGCCTGGATCTTCCTCTTCTTGGGTCCCTCGCGGGCACTCCTGGTCCGTCTCTCCCGCTGAGTGCCCCCAGAGAAAACAGCTTGCTACGGGTGCACCCAAGGCAAGCTGCTGATCTGTGTGTTCATTCAGACACAGAGTGGAGGCTCAGCCCCGCCCCGCCCCATCTCTCTCCTCATTGGCTAATTGATTTTGATTGACAGCAGCGGGCGTCAATGGTGCTGCACACAGAAAACTGCTGCACACAGAAGGCTTTTTATTTGAATGCATAGAACTGTAGAAAATGTTGCATTTTATTTGAAAATCAAGGTCTCAGAGTCTGGAGGAACAGTGGAGAGGCACAGAACCCAAGTTGCATGAGGTCCAGAGTGTGAAGTTTCCACAGTCAGTGATGATTTGAGGAGCCATGTCATCTGTTGGTCCACTGTGTTTTATCAAGTCCAAAGTCAGCACAGCCCTCTACAAGGAAATTCTAGAGCACGTCATGCTTCTGCTGACCAGCTTTATGGAGATGCTCATTTCATTTTCTAGCAGGGCTGGGCACCTGCCCACACTGCCCAAAGTAGCAATACCTGGTTTACGGATCATGGTATCACTGTGCTTGACTTGCCAGCAAACTCCCCTGACCTAAACCCCATAGAGAATCTGTTGGGCATTGTCAAGAGGAGGATGAAGGCCGCTATCAAAGCAACCTGGGCTTTCCATAACACCTCAGCAGTGCCACAGGCTGATCGCCTCCATGCCACGCTTTATTGATGCAGTAATTCATGCAAAAGGAGCCCTGACCAAGTAATGAGTGCATACTATACTGTACATGGACATACTTTTCAGTAAGCCAACATTTCTGTATTAAAACCTTTTTTTTTTTTTTTTTTTTTTTATTGGTCCTATGTAATATTCAAATTTTTTGAGATACCGAATTTTGGGTTTTTACTAGCTGTAAGCCATAGTCATCAAAATTAACAAATAGATGCTTGAAATATATCACTCTGTGTGTAACGCATCGATATAAAATATGAGTTTCACTTTTTAAATTGAATTACTGAAAAAAAAATCCTTTTTGATGATATTCTAATTTTATGAGATGCACATATATAGTATAGTATAGTATAGTATAGTATACTGTGTGTATGTGTATATATATATATATATATATATATATATATATATATATATCAATAGCAGATGTAAAATGTACGATGAATGTACAAATTCTTACATGTTTCTCAGTAATCTGCTGATGGATTTCCATGTCCCCTACTCCAAGGCTCAGCTCCCCACTGCCAGTAATCACCGCACAGTAGGTGGCTGTACTGTGACCCTTCAGGCGTGCCACACCTCGCATGTCCTGCAAAAGAAGGAGAGGAGTTGTAGTTCCTTTAAATGAACAGTAATACCAAGTCTAAGAAGCATTCATATCTCTGTCCTCTATGTCATCTTGCTATCCAACCAAAACATTTATAGCATTTTAATCAATAAATAAATAAATAAAAAACACTGCCCGTTGGTAAGCTTCATAAAAAATATTGGCACAAATGTTAGGAAAGCGTTTTTCAGTTGAATATTTATTCCTGACTGATTGGAAAGAATCTGTATGCCTCACTTCTCTGCTGGAACTATTGAAATGCCCAATGCTTCCAGGTATGGGGAAGCATGTGACCTCCTCCCAGCATGAAAAGTTGTGGCCTTAGCAGCCAATGTGGGAAGTCAGCAATGAAGGTCAAATTATTGAATGCCCAGATCAGAAAAGCCAAGATAAGTTCATTATTATAATCTGTAAATTAAAGCGGAGTTCCAGTCTTTCTTGTCTTTATTAAAAGTCAGCAGCTACAGAAAGTGTAGCTGCTGACATTTATTAAACACACAGTCACCTGTCCCAGGATCCAGCAATGTGGACGCCCGAACCCTCGGTTCTTTCCCTCTCCTCTCCCCGGTGCCGGCATTACAACTGTGGGCACCAGGCTGTGAAAGGTTGCAGCTTCACAGCCGGGTGCGCACTGCCCGTTGCGCATCCTTAATGATCAGGCAATCTTCTGGGACCTTTGACGTGTCCTGGAAGATTGCAGGGAGGGAGGGGGGGGGGAGAAAGTGGGAGCGGGTACTTGTCAAAACTAGGTACCTGCTCCCCTCCAAAAAAAAAATACATGCCAAATGTGGCATAGGAGGGGGGGGGGGGGATGCTTAAAGCAAAACTTCCCCTTTTGGGTGTAGCTCTGCTTTAAGAAAATGTACAAGCAGTATGTGTGTTCAGAGCAGTCCTTATTTATGTGAACCAATGGCAGGTAACAATCGCAGTGCACAGTATACACTCACCATGTGGGAGCAATATTGTAGAACGGAGCAAGACAGCTCATCTTGTCCTAGAGCGGAGATGAACAGAGGTCTCACTCCCAGCCGACTCAGGCACTCTGGAGAGGGAAGAGAATCTGTTATGTAGTTATTGGATTCTTATAAGATTTTACTAAAGTTGCCAAATGTGTAAAAATAAACCCAACGATTTTACAGGGTTTTGTGAACAGGGCAAAATGTGTCCCGAAGCAAAACAAAACAAAAAAAAAAAAATGCAGTACATCTTTGCAGTATGTACACATTTCCCATGTTTTATCCCTTTACAGACCTAGCAAGTACATTAACATACCTGTTATTCTGCCAAAAACGCACTCAGATTATAATTTCCTTTTGTAAGCTCTAAAACACACAGCAATTTTGTGGAGTCAGCCCTGCCCAGTTGTCCATTGCTAACGCCTTCCGCTGTACAGATACTGGGAGCTGTCTGTGACAGCTCAGTTACTGTGCCGGAAGCACACAGTGAGCATGCTCCAAGCACAGAAACCTCTGCTGCCATGGAGACATACGTGCAGCGTGTGGGTGTTAAGGCCCACCCCTCCCTGCCACTGCATGTTATGTGTGTCAGACAGCAGAGCTGCAAGGGAAAGAGCTCTGACAATGGCTAGCAAAGCCTGAAACGCTGGATGTCACCCATAGGCTTCAATGGCCCGCCCATCCATTGCCAGTGCTCCCTCCTCTCCACTGCAGCCGCACTGGCTGAAACAGGGGAGCCAGATCATGTGACTGGACCTGGGTGACATGGTATCAACAAGCCCTAAAACTATAAGGGGCGTGGCCAGGAACGGCATGTGAGAAGACGTGTCTCACGGAGCTCCCCGCTATTACCCGGCATTGATCCTCCTCCGGTAACCCGACGGATACCATACTGCCCTTACTGCACTCAGCTTCTCCTGCTCTTCCCTCCGGTACTTTTCTTGCCCACCCTGGTTCTATGGGCTCCCGCCGAAACAGGCCGGATAACGCCATGCAGCTCAGCCAAAATGGCGCAGAGGAGGCCCTCCCGCAGCGGGAACATCGGGGCGGCACAGTAAGTAAGGACCCTGCCAGCAAACTCACAAAGCCCTCTAAAAAGAACTCTAAGGACCAGTGGCGTAGCGTGGGTTGTCAGCGCCCGGGGCAAGGTAAGTAATTTGCGCCCCTACACAAACCGACTAGACCATTACACTATACTGACACCTACATTAACACCTACACTGACCTAGCTGACCACTACAGAGACCTACCTTATTCCTACACTGACCCCCCCCTACATTTCCACATACACTGACCCCCCCTACACTGACACCTATACTGACCCTCCTACATTGACCCACCTCCCCCCCTCCCATATAAACTTCCCTGGGCCCCCGGGGGCAGGCAGCACATCACTTACCATGTTCTGTGTCCAAACACTGGCGGGGAGACAGCGTGTCGGCGGCCGGCCCAGACAGCAGGTGGAGACTCCGGAAGCGGTGCTGCACATGCACCGAGCCACAGAGTATCTTCACCTATGACCAGCCCCGCCCCCTGGCTGCACGTGACCCCTTCAGCGGTCCGCCGCTCGTCCTGCACAAAGTTAGTCACGGATCAAAGAGGAGGAGTGCGGAAGTGCGGGCCGCTGGACACTTTGATCCCACGGATGGCGGGCGTAGAATGCGCCCCCCTAAATGTTGCGCCCGGTGCCAGTGGCCCCCCCCAGCACCCCCCACGCTACGCCACTGCTAAGGACAGCAACCCCAGGGATATTCCTATGCCCAGAAAGCCCTAAAACTATATTTTTCCTTTATATAATTAGCTTCAAAATATGCATAAATTTTCCTCCTCCTATTGCTCACCGGCCAGGTTCCTGCCCACACCACCAAATGACTGGTGAACTTGCCCAGGATTGGTCTGTCCTCCAAACTGCAAAAAAAATAAATTCCAATTATATTGAGTGCCACTACATTGAACTACACCAGAGCAAACCATATGGTGCAAAGGTGAACACAGATGTAGGTAGGCACAATGAACATCCAATGATATTACAATGTTTTTATGTATGACAAAATGACTGACAAATAAACGCATATTAATGCATGTAAGTGCATGATGGTAAATGTGGCCATACATATGAATTTCAGACAATTCCTGCTAAATCAGCCAAAATCGTCATAGGTGGTCCTGTCCATACTGCCCAACTCAACAAAAGTCTTTAAAAGTCAATTTCAAAGGAGTTGGATGAAAAATTGTTGGTCAAACAGCAATTGCATACAATCAGATGCGGTCAATGTTCAGGCATTCAGAAAGCTGTGGTTGTTGGTTTTTACTAGCAGTAAAGCAAGTTTCACACTAGCCTGCATAGTAAAACGTAGCATTTTAGTGTGCAGGTTAGTGTCAGTGTCGGCTCTGGCAGAGAGCGTTGCGATGTGCGGTTCAGCAAGACAGCACAGTGTGGTGTAAACGAGGCACACAAAAAACAATTGTTTTCTATATGTAGCACTACCCCCGCAGAAGCTGCTAGTATTTGATCTGGATATTCTCTAGTTCCAACTTCTGCAGTCAGGCATACAGTATTTTCTTTGACAGCCAGGTGCATTCTTACTTCCGCTCATTACACCAATAAACAGTCTAGGGCTTTTTGTCTGTTTTTGGAGAACTTGGATAGGGAAGGAATGGAGTGGGATACCCCGAGATTCAACTAGATACGAGGACTGCTTCTTAACCACTTGCCTACTGGGCACATATACCCCCTTCCTGCCCAGGCCAAGTTTAAGCTTTCAGAGGTGTCACTCTTTGAATGACAATTGCAGAGTCACGCTACACTGTACCCATATGGAATTTTCATAATTGTTTCCACACAAATAGAGCTTTCTTTTTGTGGTATTTATTCACCACTAGTTTTTTTTTTTTTTTGCTAAACAAACCAAAAAAATTTTGAAAAAATAAAAAAAACAGTTTTTATAGTTTGTTAAAAAGGTTTGCAAACCGTTAATTTTCTTCTTCATTGATGTGCGCTGATGAGGCTGCACTGATGGGCACTGACAGGCTGCACTGATGGATACCAATAGGCTGCACTGATAGGCACTGATAAGGCAGCATTGATGGGCATGGATAGGTGAAGCTGATGGGCACTAATAAGGGGGCACATGTGGGTACTGATAAGGAGACACTGATGAGGCTACACTGATAAGTGGCACTGATGGGCACTGATAGGTGGCACTGATGGGCGGCACTGGTAGGCAGCACTGAAGGGCACTGAGAAGTGGCACTGATAGGCAGCACTGATAGGTGGCACTGATTATGAGGCATTGATTGGCAACACTGATGGGCACTTATAGGTGGCACTGGTAGGTGTCACTGGTGTCACTGTGTGGGACCGATGTCCCTTTTACAGAAGCTGGTAATCTGCTTTTTTTTCTCTCGTCACGCTGTCAGCGTGAGGGGGGAAAAAAGCTGCTTACCGGCTTCTGTTTACGTCATGTGATCAGCTGTCATTGGCTGACAGCTGATCATGTGGTAAAGGGCTGGGATTGGCTCCTTACTTTGATCTGTGATCAGCCAAGTCTCAAAAACTCGATCACAAAGCAGGGTGCGCGGGCAGCGTGA
Source organism: Pelophylax lessonae (assembly GCF_965119305.1). Taxonomy (NCBI): domain Eukaryota; kingdom Metazoa; phylum Chordata; class Amphibia; order Anura; family Ranidae; genus Pelophylax; species Pelophylax lessonae. The sequence goes on from NC_138771.1 coordinate 518,956,858, forward strand.
GAACGGGAGGACGTCTATGTACGCCCTCCCAGCAATTTAAGCCTTTGCTGTAGCCATCTTTTAGGCTATAGCACGGGCATCAAGTGGTCAACTGAACTGTGGACAGTACTGTGGGTATAGGATTGTGTGGTTGTGTTTTTTTTTTTTTAATTGGTTGAGCTAGATGGACTTGTGTCTGTTTTCAACCTGACTAACTATGTAACTATGGAATAACTGTATGATACACTGTACACACTTGAGCAAGTCTCTTGTAGGAATAATGGATGGTTGCTCTTTTGGATAATAGCCAGTATCCCCTTTCCGCTGAACCCTGTAGCTGACTCTCCTAGCACAGAGAGGGGTAACCAAAGAACCAGACCCCCACGATCCTCTAAAGTCTGTACTCACAAGGCCTCTGGACCGAATGGCAGCCTCCTTCCATTTTTTTATTAGCACCCTCTAGTGATCCCAGACAGATCTCCAAGGCATGGCTCTCCCTCAGTCAGCTCTTCAGAACACTCTGGTCAGTATTTTAGCCTCTAAGCCTCCCACCTGAGGCTGCATGGCAACAGGTGCTGAGGAGGGCAGAGTGCCCCCCCCCCTCCTCAGGTTGACTCTCCTCTCCAGGAAAAGACTGTGTGCTTTCTGAATATAAATACCATTCCCAGCATGCATAGGGGCTCCTATGCCTGTAATTGGCTGGGATGGCATCCATATTCATGCTGCTAATATGCATGGGTCACTCCTGTTCATCCAGATCCTTCCAAGGTTGCCTGGATACAGAGAAGCCAATACAAAAGCAGCAACACTGTAAAACATAAAACGATTTCATTGCTAAAAAATGTAACTTTACTGTTAGGCAGGAAAGCTGATATGTTTTACCTAACAGTCTCCTGTTAAGCAGGAGATCACACTACACTAAACTATGTACATCCGAGCAACCTACTTAGGAGGGTGCTACATTCATATCCCAGTGACCTGCAGTTATCCAGTGTGGAAAAATGCAGATCAAGGCACAGATCGTGAACAAGCCCTAAGAGAAAGTTTAGAGAAAGTGAAACAGGGAGATGAGAGAGAAATATGGGCACGAGCAAGAGTCAGATCAGAGAAAAAGAAAGTGATTACAAAGAAATTAGAGAATGAGAGAGAGATCAGAGAGGGGACAGATGAGGACATAAAAGAGAGATTTATTTTTCCTTCAAAGCAGCTTTGGGAAATCTTTGCATGCCCCAGAATGACACACAGGGGTCACATTAGAATCACAAAGTATCCGGGGGGGGGGGGGGATTTGGCAACTGGTTAAATACAGTTTCCCTAGTATCCTCCTTCGTGTTTCTCATTATTTTTAATGTGTCCTATTTTTACATTAAAAAGTATGGGAATTCAATTTTTTTGTATATTTTTGGGGGATGTTTTCTTGAGAATTTCTGAACATGAAAGTAATCTTATAACAAATGCCAGCTTACATTTTTGGTGTTCAGTTGCTGGCAGAAATTCCGCTGTGCCCATTACTAACTACTGGCAGATAAAGACTCCTTCAATTCAGTTGACCCCAAATGACTATTAGGTGCAACCCAGTCTCTGTTAGGACTCTTGGCTGTGCCCATCACCCTACTGTCTCACTCTCCTTGCTGAATATTTTGTAATGTAAAAAAAGTCAGAGAAAAAGAACCGTAATAGGAACTGCAGGCAGGTGGAGTTGCAAAGAAAAATATTTCAATGTTAAAGTCCCTGACCAAATTAAGTTTAAATTGATACCTAACCCACGCTGTTTAATTTATATTGTCCCTGCTTTTTCTGTATAGGGGTGGTGGCATTGTAATTATTTTAATAAAAAAAAAAAAAAAAAAAAAGGTACCTTTTTCCTAATAAATATACAGCTGTCAAGTAACCCAGCTCTTTCCCAGCCTGTCCGCAGGGAAACATAAGTAGGAGGAGCTTCTAGTCCTCTGCTTCTGATCACATGTTTAAAATAAAATAGAAAACTACCTTTGGACTACAGAGTAAAAAGAAATAATTAAAACCAATAAACTGTTTTAAATTGTCATACAAATATATATTTGAAATCAAATATTTATTATTTTTTGGTAACAACATAGTGTGGGCGGATTTATGCCAGTCACAGGCTGTGTCACGCCCCTCCAGCCTGTGTCTTAGAATAAGAAGGAGGTGAATAAAGAAAATAAAGGGCTGCTGATGACGTACTGATTACAAAACGCGTACAGCGTGTCACGCCATTTCCGGTTTTCACCATTTGAGATCGAGCCTTGAACCGCATCGCGCTCCTTCCAGTTATACGCTTGTTTGATTCGGCTCATTCGTGAGTACCTCTCTTTATTTGTATATAATAAAATACTATACGAAATTACGCTATGTCCCTTGTTTATGATTATTCCCTGGTATACACTTTGGAGTGACACCAGTGGACACCCTGGACCTATCCGCCACTTGGAGCCTGTTAGGACCCAGTACACCATAGGGGATACCTTACACTAGGACCAGCTAGGCTTCCCACAGGATGTCCCTATCCAGGAACAATCGGATTCTCTGATTCGAGGGATCGCTGGATATATTCCTACACCCTCTTTATACCCCTGTGTGGGGTGGGTGTTTCTGGTAAGTGCGTTTTTTTACCAGAAGGATCACCCAACACCTCACCGCCCACCACGGGGTCACTCCTCATATATCATCAGTAGATTGTTGTCACCTATATGGATCTTGAATCCTCTACACTTGCCTTTGGTTATTGCATGTGATATAGAGACTGTTTATTCCCACTGGACTGTCCTTTGTGTGCATATTGATTGCTATCTGCTATTGGCACTCTATATTACCCCCATACCACAGTATATGGTAGGGTGGGGTTTTTTATTCACTTAGCACTTTTTTGTTAAGCACTTTATATATTGCACATCAATATTTTTGCTGGTTATTGTTATTGTCAATCTTGCTTGATATTCAACATATTCATCACATGATATATATTTTTTTGTGCAAGCACCAGCCACTTTACCACTTGTGCAGCCAGCACCTTTTATATTGCACTTTGTTATTTATTAGGCACTGCTAGCAAGTTTTTATAATTGATTGCATTTGGATTGATATATATCGCCTGATATCACTGTATTATACCATTACATGCACTAGTCACCTTATCACCCAGTTTTTTTGTTGCACTTCATATTATACATATTATATTTTTATATTTTTTAGGCAGCGCCACTATCCCTCTTTCTTTATTCATTCATGGTGATAGTCCTCGGACTATTATTTAGGGAGGCTGCAGCCTAATCTTACATTACGTTTATATTTCTTGCACACATAGTTGCACATATATCATCTTCTCCAATTAGACCTCTTGCGCTGAAGTTTTACATCTTTCAAGAAGGAGGTGAAGCCTCAATTAACCTACATGCAATATCCCACCTCATTGTGTTTAACTGGGTAATGGGCTTGAAGGAGGAGGAGGGAGGAGGCTTTTACCACTGTGTATACGCCCACATGTGTGAGTCTATAGTGACATGGGTTGCTCAGATGTGATGGGGAGGAAATGCTCAGCATAGAAACTCACTGAAAACTGAGCATGTGCAGAGTTGCCTCCACAGCCGCTGAATTGGGGACATGGACAGAAGGTGACGATAGAGAGCAGCAGGATCAACCAGGTTTTTTGCAGAACACAGAAAAGGAATCTCATAGTGACTACGTATAAACAGCATGTAATACACTATTTATTGATAGTTTTTTTTAAGATGTGGGTTTAGTGACACTTTAAAGTGGACCTTCATCATACAAAATATTTCTGACTCCCCACTACCTTCAACATAACTGCTGGAGAAAAAAAAAATGTTGGTAAGCTTAAACTTGTTGATTCCAGAAACCTTGCCTAAATGAGCATAACTTATCTGCAACCCCCCCCCCCCCCCTCCCTAGTGGGCCTGTGCAAACTACTGCAGTTCTCTACCAGTCTTTAGAACCTCACAGCGGCCCGCAGTATTTCTGCACAGGCGTGGTAGAGATCTTGCTTCAAAAAGGTGGCGCAAAAGTAGAGCTACACAGGGAGGACTTCAACTGGCAAAACTGGACTCTATAAACTAGTAAGTATGCTTTTTTCATTTTCATACAGGGAGAGTTAGCTGGGACTAAGTAGACAAGATGATGATCTTCTTTAACCCATTTAGGGTAAAATTATAGGTCAACTTGATAGTCCACACTGCAAATAACATACACAGTATTTCCAGATATCAACTTTTTATTCTTCCTTCTACAATGCAGCTATGGATAACTGAACAGCTAATAGCTAGGTACTTGCACTGTCACACTGGGGAGAAAGGCAGATTCGCCCCCATGTCTAAATTCCAATTTGGCTAAGTCAGAGCTTACACAGAGCTATGAACCTTCCACCAACTCAAACATGACAGTCTCCAGGCCTAGTAATTGGCTCTTTTCTTAGAAATATGTTTGGGAAATAGGGTGGCGGAAATAAGCAAGGAATGCTGCATCAGCAGTAGGGAGGTGGGGGAATATTAAGTGAACAATTACTTTTCACTGAATGGAAACAGCAAAGGTTCACTACAGAAGTTGGTGGCGATTCTATCTTGGCGCTGCCTAAGCATTGTGTTTCGGCAACTTTGTTTATCCTGCCTGATTTCTCATTATGCTATGTGAGTACCCCTATTTATTTATCAATAAACCTTTTATCACGGATTTGCACTATATGGTCCCTCCCTGTTTGCATTTACTTGGGGAGAATACTATGTCCTGAGGACCCTAGGTGCATGCGATCTACCCCCGACTATAGGATATCCTATCCAGGTATTGGGGTGTCCCACCCATAGGAGGACCCAAGATGGATCTTTATTAAGGCGAGATACCCCTGCAGGGGTCATTTGTTCTGGTGAGTGCATATTATAGCAAGAAGGAGCATTGGCACTTCTTTATCTCGCCATCCCACCCAGCGCTGCCTGGGATCAACACCTAGATGGACTTTCCACTTGATTGCACGGCTGTATTTAAGCACGGACTTTTTAGTGCATCTTTTTACCTGATTGTTTTATATATTGCCACTTATTTCAGCACTTTTTTGAGATATATGATATATCACTGCCAATTTATCTCCTTTTCATTTATCCGACCATCACTTTGCACAGAATCACTTTATCATTGTCACTTTATGAGTGATTTTCCACGCATTTACCTATTACTTTTGTGGTGCAAATTATTGTTCTTTATATATCACTGCCATTTTATTCAACCTTCATTTATTTGCACTTCACTTTGCAGAGTCACTTTATTATTGTCACTTCATGAGTAATTTTTCACATATTTATTAATTTATGATGTAAGGATTTCATTATCTGCTATTTGTATGGTCACAGCCATATATTTTATACACTTCATATTTATTCCATCACCATTGGAATTTATTTATTAATTTATAGTTTTGGCATTTTAATACACCGGGTTAGTTGTCACCTTCTCCTTAGGCAGCGCCAATATCCCCCCCCCCTTTTTTTCTGTTTATGTGCATTACCTTTGGTTGTATTTGAGGGAGGCCGCAGCCATCATTCATCCTTAGCGTGGAATCTTTTCTCCTTTTACACATTCTATCTACTTGCAACTATCCATAAAATAATAACCAGCCTTTGGCAGACTGACTCTTAAATAATGGACCACTTATAAGTCTACTTATTATTTTTCATCTTTTTAGGATGTAAACATTTTTGAGTACAATAATTACTCCTGTGGTTAGCACTTTCTCCTAGCAGCAAAAGGGTCGCTGGTTCGAATCCCAACCATAACATTACCTGCCTGGAGTTTGCATGTTCTCCCTGTGCCCGAATGGGTTTCCTCTGGGTATTCCGGTTTCCTCCAAAGACATGCTGGTAGGTTAATTGAATCCTGTCTAAATTAGCCCTACTATGTGTATGTATGAATGTGAGTTATGGACCTTAGTTGGTAAGCTCCTTGAGGATAGGGACTGATGTGAATGTACAATGTATATGTAAAGTGCTGCGTAAATTGACAGCGCTATACAAGTACCTGAAATAAATAAATAAATATTCATACCTCCATTTTATCCTTGGCTGCTTTTGCAATAAAGTCCACATTGATGCCACCAATTACCACCTGGAAAGGTATGAGACAATATTAGTATATCAACTTTGCAAAATAGTTCCCATTCTTTATCATTTACTTTTGGTTTGAGTTATTTTTACTGTTGTATTTTACTGTGAACACACCTCACAAAGTTAGAGGCAGATTCTCTTTTAAATCATAGGCCCTTACTATTTAGCTCAGCTGTTGAACCATTCTCTAGATAGATAAATAATACCCCTAATCTTTAACCACTTAAGCCCCGGAAGATTTTACCCCCTTCCTGACCAGGGGGTATTTTGCGATTCGGCACTGCGTGACTTTAACGGACAATTGCGCGGTCGTGCGACGCTGTACCTAAACAAATTTGGCGTCCTTTTTTTCCCACAAACAGAGCTTTCTTTTGGCGGTATTTGATCACCTGTGCGATTTTTTGATCACGCGCTATAAACAAAAAAAGAGCGTAAATTTTGCAAAAATAGCAATATTTTTCCCTTTTTTTTTATATGAAATTCCTCCAAAAAAAATGTAAAAATCAAAATTTTTTAACATTTTCGGCCAATTTGTTTTATGCTACCTATGTTTGGTAAAAAAAAATTGCAAAAAGCGTATTTTGATTAGTTTGCGCAAAAGTTATTGCGTTTACTAACTAAGGGAAAGATTTTTGTCATTTTTGTTGTTTTTTTTTTTAACGCGTAATGGCGGCGATCTGCGATTTTTTTTGCGGTACTGCGACATTGCGGCGGACAGATCGGACCCTTGACTGACATTTTTGACACTTTTGGGGTTACCAGTGACATTTCTACAGTAATCAGTGCTATATAAATGCACTGTTACTGTAAAAATACACTGGTAGTGAAGGGGTTAACTTTATTTGAGAGGGAGGGGCTGTGTGTGTCCCTAGGGGCGTGATTCTAACTGTGATTGGCTGTGGCTTCAGCTGTATGCAGAGTGATCAACGGATCTACATAGTAGATCCATATGATCATCTCTCATACAGAGGGGAGAATGACAGGCAGCTTGTTTAAACAAGCTGCCTGACTTTCTCCCTCTCCCCCGCCGATCGCAGAGTGGCCGGAGGACATCGGGTCCGCCGGTCACACGCGCGGGGGGGTTCGTGACCACGCGGGAGCGGGAGCGCGCCTCCGGCGGCGCGCGCTCGCTCCCTAGACCCTCACGAGCTAGTGACGTAGCCCTACGTCACTTTGCCTGAGAGGGGCTGACCGCCGCCGTAGATAGTCGTGCGGCGGTCGGCAAGTGGTTAAGGCATTAAAAAAGGCAACACAAGAATGCATGCAGCTCTTTTTACAGGGGATATTTTAATCTTTACATCAAGTCCAGCCTCTGGTATGTTAGTCATTAAGGACATTTTTTAATAATTTCAAGACATTATCCGAATATAATTATATTTTTATATAGACTATATAGAATATATTTTTCTAAAAGTGAAATATTGCCTCTAAATTTGGAAAATCCACGTTGGATGTTGTGAAAAATTGGATATCTACTTCTTTTTACATTTTAACTAGCCAGTCTATTACTTACCTGGGCATAAAATAGGTAAAGAACCTGCATCATTCTATTACTTAAATTAACCCACTCTCTTTGCCAAGATTCATAAAGAATTGGAAACGTAGATGAATTTGCCCATTTCCCTGTTTGTGAGATGTCCTATATTTAAAATGATATCCTTTGGGAAACGACTTTATCCTTTACATACAATTCAATTTTTGGTTAAACATTCAGACATCAATGCTCTTAACAGAGCTTTAAACTCTTATTTATAGAAATAAAATAATAATAATAATAATTGCAACAACAAACAAATCTATATCTCCCAAAGAGCTAAGGAGGAGCAGGTATACCAAATATAAGATCATATAATTTAACGTGTCTGCTTAGATTAGGCATTGACTGGCTGCTAGGAAGATCTGCTTATACTAATAATGATTTAGAGTCAGAATATGTACCCCCTTATAATCTACCAATGATTCTACACAGTAAATTTAATGACCTCCAAATCTACAACATACGTAGTTTGTTAAATTCATTGCTTGGCGCTTAGTAAGAAAACTTGGAGTTCCACCTACTATTTCTAACCAATTAAAGTATAACTAAAGGCAAAATATTTTTTTTTGTTTGGATAGAGTGGAGAGGGATTAAAACGATTGTTGGTTTTTTTTGCTGTCTGTGCTGTGCCCCTGTTAAGGAGATTCACCCTCTATTTGTCCTGTTTATCATTATAATTACCATTATCATTGAAAGCAAAATTAAAAAAATCCCAAATTTTGGGTTGTCCCCAGAAAAGTAATAGAGGGGAAATCTTCCAATGGGGACAATAGTTCTGGTAACCTGGGGGTCCCCAAGGAATTCCCCTAATTTGCTGGGATTTTCTCTCACTTTTAGGTACAATCCTTCATTACTCTATCCAAAATGAAAAAAAAAAAAAATTTTGCCTAACGTTCTACTTCAAAGTTGGAAAACAATCTCAAGTTTTTCACAAATATGAGCGGTGAGGATTGCGAACTTTGGAATTCAAAAGGACTTATAAAGATAGTAACCTAACTCACCTCACCTAAAAAATGCTTTAATCCATAGAAAAACCCCTTTCAGCTCTCCTTTATCGATAAGGCTATAGAGCATAGAGCCTACTCAATATCCGATTTGTATAAACCTTTGCAAATTCGCACATCAAAATCTCAGAGAACTGCTCTCTTAAAAAACTGGCACAAGGATGTTCCAGGGGGAATCTACAAGAAAAAATCTTGGTAGGATATCTCAGGACTTGTCATCTTATTATAAGTGAAAATTTGATGGAAGTTGGAAAGAGTTTAAGCTTATACACAAAGCCTTTATACCTTTTCCATTTATTAAGTCAGATCCCTCTATCTCTTTATGCTCCTGTTGTGGATTTTATCAACCCTGGCTCTATTACCGCTTCTGGGAATGTCCAAAGATATTAATATTTTGGGACCAAGTCTTAAATTATATATATGGGATCACTTCAATATGCATAGATAAAAATACGCTGCTATGCTTTTTTGGTGATACACCTGAGAGTCTTAACAAAGCAGATTAATCTCTCATTTTTTCAATGGTCATGGATAAGTCTAATCTTAGCAGGAAAGGTGATCCTGAAATGGCGGACAGTTTCCGCTCCGCCAAAAATATCTATAGTGAAAAAAGATCAGAACCTTGAAGCATTAATGTATATTGAGAAACTAGACACTTTGACTGAATCCTTTGGTCCAACTGCATGCTTTTTTAAACAATGGCAACTCTTCATAGAAAGAACTCTCTCTAACTCTGAGATTTCACAACTTATGTCAATAGTTCGTTATACCGAATGGTCAACAAATTAATCCTTACAAACTCATTGGGCAGACTAAAAAAACAATAATAAAAAAAAAAAAAAAACCTGGATAAATATATGCCCCCTGGATTATACTATTTTATGGCCTTCTCTGGAGCTGATTTGGTAACTTTTCAATACCTTGCACATTAAGTCTTATCCATATTTATAAATGTGGACAACAGTTTTCCTCTTTGCTTTACTTTGACTTTAATATTATTCTTTTATGATCTCTCCCCCTTCAGATAGAAATATACTTAATAGTGAGATTAAGCTCAGTTAGATATTTATTTTCCTAGGTTAAGGGCATAAAATTCATTCACGCTTTTTATCTAGCAACCTAGCTATTTAGGTATTTAAAATTCCATGCTGGCATAATTTTTCTCCCTTATTGATTACTTACTAACACCCCAATATTGCATTTCCTATGTCTTGCGATGTTAAAAATAAAAAAAAATCTTGTGATCTAGATTTTCTTTTAAGTTTTCTTTTCTTTTTTTTTTCTCTCTCCCTCTCTCTCTCATATTTATTATTTATTTCTTCTTTACTTTATTTTTCCATATACTATTACATTATATGCTTTAGATATATTCTCTCTTTATATTTTTGGTCTTGATATTTTCTGAATTTTTTGATTTTGGTATGGTTAATTGAAATTAATAAAAATGTATTTAAAATAAAAAATCATTGGCTACTGCAGGCTACTTTAAAAAAGGTACATTCATAATGCAGAGATGACTCACCGGCCTAGAATCCTGATTTGCATCATCCTTCTGTCTCTCCCACTGTCGGGATTCTTTCTTTGTGCCTCCTTTCGGTTTCCGGATCTTGCAGAGGGCTGCAGCAATACGACTTCCCACCTTGGCATTATTCTTTACAAGTGCAATATCTTTGCAAGGGATAAGAAAATATTTCTGCCAATAATCTATCCCTCTCTCTTCAATCTATGTGCCAGCTTTCATCAGAGCCTTTTACACAGGTGTTTTGATTCATGACCGAGTCGCTAAGTGATTGTAAAGTCTAGTGTTTTCTTTTTTTTAAAATAACAAACATGTTATACATACCTCCTCTGTGCAGTGGTTTTGCACAGGGCAGCCCAGATCCTCCTCTTCTGGGGTCCCTCTCGGTGCTCCTGGCTCCTTCCTCCTGTTAAATGTCCCCACAGCAAGCAGCTTGCTATGGGGCACATAAGCCGAGCTGCAGCTGTGTGTGTCCATTCAGACACGGAGCGGCTGTTTGGCCCCGCCCTTCTCTCTCCTGATTGGCTAACTAACTTTGGCTGACTGCAGCGGGAGCCAATGGCGCCACTGATGTGTCTCAGCCAATCAGGAGGGAAAGTCCTGGATGGTTGATGGACTCATGGACATCACTGGAAAGAGATGGGGCTCAGATATGTATTAGGGGGTGCTCGGGTGGCTGCTACACAAAGAAGGCTTTTTATCTTAATGCATAGGACCATTTGGACCAAATTATGTTTGATGCACCTGGAATGTATTAGCTGATTTAAACTAAGAGTTTAATTAAACTTCAAATTAAAAAAAGGTTTGTGTGAGGTTTAGGGTTATGAGGAGGGGTTTTACATAAGGAGATTACACTCAGAGTCGAGAGCTCTGCGCTGAAAGCTAAAGGTGTGCTCTTCTTCTAACTCAAGGCATATGTCTACTGTGGGACCAACAGTGACTCACTGAAAGTGGAAGTGCCATACAGCCAACCCTTTCTGGCTCAGGCTCTGCTCCATCTGCAACACAATACAATCTCCAGGTGTCCTATCCCATAAGTGAGTTTTTAATACCAGAAGTTTGCAATACCTAGCTATTAGAGAGAGCACCTATAAATCAGGCAGAGAAGCCACACTCATAAGAAGAGGACATGGTATTAGTCTGAAATCATAATAAAATTATTATTGGGCAAATGTAAACCATATAAGCCAAGAAAGGATACTAGATTCCAGTGATCTTCCTCCAGTTAACTCATCCACTCTCTGTAGAACAAAAGGTGTCACATCTTTTCCTCTGATACCCTGTAGCCTAAATATTGTAAAAAAATATATAAAAAGGAGGAAAAACAAAACAATTCAAAATGCCTTTTAAAGTAGAAGTAAAGCCAAAGTTTTTTTTGGCTATGCTTCTTCTATGGATCAAAGAAGTGCAGTCAGTTCTGCACTCCTGTGACCCTTTTTCAGCCAACAGCGGGCAGAATCTTGTTGTCGGCTGATGTCACAGAGCCAGTCCGGCCTCTGGAAAGTTCCTGACCTTATGGGCGGGATTCACCCAGAAGCTCAGATTGGCACCTGACTCAATGATCCATCGAGTGCCTGAGCCAGCCCTTCTCCAACAACTGGAGGAACAGAGCAGAGAACCGCAGGCTGACAGTTACGGCTGTCTGCTCAGAGTGAAGGGGAGACCTGAGCGATCAGTGGTGTTTGATTGCTCAGTTCTCAGTGCAGTGGCCGGTGGGGGACAGATGCAGCATTGGACTGATGCTGCATCCACCTAGAGAGTATAAGCGTTTTTTTTTTTTTTTTTCAGAAAGCCATACTTCTCTTTAAAAGTGGTTGTAAAGACACAAGGTTTTTTTTTACCTTCATGCATTCTGTGCATGAAAGTAAAAAACCTTCTGTGTGCTGCTCCCCCCACAGTTTCCCCAATACTCACCTGAGCCCTCTCTTGATTCAGCTATGATTTTCTCTGTCTTGAAGACACAATAGGGAGTGAGAGGGAATCCCCTCCTAGACAGCAGTTCCCTGTGGAAGAGATTCCCTCACTTCCTTTTCCTATGAGGATCATAAATTTGGATTTCCCATCACGTTCTGTGACAAAGGTCACCAACACAAATAGGAAAGGCAAATATACCCAGCAAGGACACAGACTGCAATAAAAACCTGACATGGGTTCTAAACCTTACTCACTCTAGCCAAAATTTTACATCTTGGACTTGAGATACACTTTAACAAAGCAAGTCCACCCCAAACTAATAAAACAATTCAGAAAAGATGACAATGGACTGAAACTGCCTCCTATAGCAGGGACAACAGCTTTGAGATATCTCAAGCTTCCAGCTCTTCCTATCTGTGTGGTCATTATGGGAGTTCTCTCCTCCTTTATTCAACCTATCGTACAGTACATACTATCCAGCAGGATGAGTGAGACTGAGGAAGGCTGCGAGGAGATCTGGAGTCACTCCAGCAACTATTGAAAGCATCAGTATCAGTCTGTGACCAAATTCTCATTTTACATGTAGTGGCATATTAAAAATCAAAAAGGAGACACAGGATGATACGGACCTGGTTTCTTTCAGTGCTTGCTGAATGGCTTCTTCTATTATCTCTCCAGAGGCAGCATGCTCAGGAGGGATGGGAACGGCGATGAGGACCCCGCTGCCCAGTCTGAGCTCTAGGGAATGAGCTGTAGGTAGAAGGTATGAAGTAAATATTCAGGTAAATGGCATCAAATGGCATAATCAAGCAGGTGACAAAAGAAAGATGTTTTTATTTTCTGACAAAGGACATACAGCAAATAGCTGGGGTATTCATTCTCACACCACTGCCAATCAGCTTCTTTTTAAAGCGGAGTTCCGGGCACAGATGTAATTTTTTAATACACATACCCCCGGGACAGTCAGGGCTAGTACATTCCACAATGGCTAGCCTCTGATCTGTCCCGGTTCGCACTTACCTTTTAGAAGAAATACTTACTTATAAAATTTCTTCCACAGCGTTTCCATCTCTCTTGTGGGAAGCTGAAGCCGGCGCGGTCCTCTTCTGTGTCTTCTTCCGCGTCTTCTTGTCCCAGAATGCGCCGCACCGGCCCCTCTCGTCACTTCCGGCGTCGGCCGGAAATGACGAGCGGGGCCGGTTCCATCGCATTGATTCCTGGGAGCTGTGACGTCCAGCTCCCAGGAATCATAGCGAGGCAGGAAGTGACGGGGTGAGCCGCGGCTCCGAGGGAGGAAGTACTCTGAGGTGAGTATCTTCGATCTTCAATTGCAAGGTAAGTAAACAAAAAAAAAAAAATAATAACTATCCAATTCCTTTTCAGGTGAGGCATACCTAGCGGAGGGGCACAAAAAAAAAATATAGTTTTTGTGCCCGGAACTCCGCTTTAAAGAGGAGATCTAGGCACCTTCAGAAAAAAATTTAATTCAGCCGCTACAAATCCTGTAGCTGCGGACTTTTAACATTAGGAAACTTACCTGTCCAGGGATCCCGCGGTGTCTTCACCCCAGCCGATTTTTCATCAGCTCTCAGATGCTGCCACCGCCATTGCTTATAAGTGAAACCAGCAGTGAAGCTTTGCGGTTTCACAGCCGCTTCCCTACTGTGCATGCAAGAAGCGCACTGCGCTCTGTAAATGGAGCGGCAGCAGGGGAAGGAGGGTGCCAAGTTTACCAGCTGTTTTGATCCAGAATTGACTGGATATCAAAATGTGAAAATTTGGCATGTTATAGCACCCAGAAAGATTTACTTTTTATATGGAATCCTGGAAAACAGCAGTGCACTTCCAGTGGCTAGGCACTTCTAGAGCCTCTTAGCTATATTTCTGCAGAGTGAGATCTACAGCACTGCTGCCTCTGACTGCTAGATTTGGAGATGTCACTACTGTGCTGCTCACAGTTCTCCTTGCTGTAGAGGAAGCTGCAACTGAAAACCTGCAGTGCAAGGATCTCCCTGCTTCTGCTTTATCCATTCTGTGCACCCATGCTCCCTTCAGCTCTCCTGCTGCTTCTTGATTGTTCCTTCACTAATCATTGGATTAACAGTCAACAGAGGAGCATCTCTGACATAAGAAAGCAAATCCCTGCCTTTACAAAGATGACACCTCCACACAGAATCACAGTACAGAACAAGGCATCCACAAGGTAGATCAGCAATGGGGAAATAACCTGCTGCAGGCAGGCTTCCCGCAATACTGGTAGCTAGTCTTTTGCTCTCTTCCTGTCTTTTTTGGGTACCACTTCCTTAAAGTGGTTGTACACCCTTACACAATACCCAGTGAAATGACTGGCCTCAGGTAACAAACAGGGATAAAACAAATTCTCCTACACAGGTTGTACCTGTTTATCTGCAGTCTTTTTTTCTCTACATCCATTCCAAGTCCAGAATTTATAAAGCTTGTCTGAGCTTTCACAAAGCAAGGGACAGAGAGCTGAAATTACACACTGCAGAGGTCAGTGAGGAGAGCTCAGAGGGCTGATTGGAGGGAAGGGACCTATCCCAGATCCTTTTTTAAGTTGCGCCATACCGAGCCACATGGTGCTGTGGCACCATGTGGTTTGGCACTTGTAAAAAATGCACTGTGTTTGCCAATGTGCAGAGGTACAATTAAGAATCAAACAGGATCCGGACTTCCACTAGAAGAACATTTTACTGACTGGACCTCCATTAATTTTCATTCAATACCCCTGCTATAGAGGGATATGCTTTGTTCATATTTCATGTCTGAGGTTTGCAACCACTTTAAAGGAGAGGGAAAAAATTTGGGGGAGCATACCCATGTATTTCCAAAGCTGCTGCAGCTATGAACCAAAAGACATGTATATTAAAAAAGAATAGCGCGCAAATGCAAAAGAAATTACTACCAAATCTGAAGAGAGTCCATAAATAAAAATGGGGGTTTGGTCCCACCATATGGCCATATCGTGCTCAAGCCCACTACTGCGTCAAAGTACCCATTATCAGTGGATCCTACACTATCCATGAAAAAGAGATGAATCCAGCCTTTCTAACCCTTGGAGATAATACTCCTTGCTGGGAAAAATGTGCAAATGCACTACAGGGGACTCCTCCTATATCCACTTGATGGTGGACACTGATTGAGTACAGGTGCGTGTGGGGGGTGGGGAGGGCTGCTCAACCTCGATAGTCTGGTCAGACCGAATACATAATAAACAGGCAAAAAATTTGGGGGAGCATACCCATGTATTTCCAAAGCTGCTGCAGCTATGAACCAAAAGACATGTATATTAAAAAAGAATAGCGCGCAAATGCAAAAGAAATTACTACCAAATCTGAAGAGAGTCCATAAATAAAAATGGGGGTTTGGTCCCACCATATGGCCATATCGTGGTCAAGCCCACTACTGCGTCAAAGTACCCCATTATCTCCTATATCCACTTGATGGTGGACATCATACATGGGTATGCTCCCCCAAATTTTTTGCCTGTTTATTATGTATTCGGTCTGACCAGACTATCGAGGTTGAGCAGCCCTCCCCACCCCCCACACGCACCTGTACTCAATCAGTGTCCACCATCAAGTGGATATAGGAGGAGTCCCCTGTAGTGCATTTGCACATTTTTCCCAGCAAGGAGTATTATCTCCAAGGGTTAAAAAGGCTGGATTCATCTCTTTTTCATGGATAGTGTAGGACCCACTGATAATGGGGTACTTTGACGCAGTAGTGGGCTTGAGCACGATATGGCCATATGGTGGGACCAAACCCCCATTTTTATTTATGGATTCTCTTCAGATTTGGTAGTAATTTCTTTTGCATTTGCGCGCTATTCTTTTTTAATATACATGTCTTTTGGTTCATAGCTGCAGCAGCTTTGGAAATACATAGGTATGCTCCCCCAAATTTTTTGCCTGTTTATTATGTATTCGGTCTGACCAGACTATCGAGGTTGAGCAGCCCTCCCCACCCCCCACACGCACCTGTACTCAATCAGTGTCCACCATCAAGTGGATATAGGAGGAGTCCCCTGTAGTGCATTTGCACATTTTTCCCAGCAAGGAGTATTATCTCCAAGGGTTAGAAAGGCTGGATTCATCTCTTTTTCATGGATAGTGTAGGACCCACTGATAATGGGGTACTTTGACGCAGTAGTGGGCTTGAGCACGATATGGCCATATGGTGGGACCAAACCCCCATTTTTATTTATGGACTCTCTTCAGATTTGGTAGTAATTTCTTTTGCATTTGCGCGCTATTCTTTTTTAATATACACTTTAAAGGAGAACAAAAATAAAATTTCCTGACCTCGGCAAGGTGGTTGGTATAGTTCTCTGAAAACATTTTCATGCTGTCATTTTGTAACTGTCCTTACTATTAGCTTTGGAAAAAGCATCCAGTATTTTTTAAATCTTGTTAAAGGATTTCCTGTTGCTGTGGTGAGATAATGATGTGTGGACAGCAGGATAAAGAGAATAATCCATCCCTGTTAGTCTCATCACTATCTCCTCATGACCAATGACCTGATGGCAGCAGAGGTATCTTTTCATACAACAGAAAGAATGTGAACTTTTTGAGTGTAAAGAAATGTTTGGACTTACCAATAAGTCTTGCAGCCTCTTCCTCATTGCAAACATTATACGGAGCCTGGCAGCCGCTGCGTGGGGTGAAAAAAGCCGGAAAGTCTCTGGATTCCCCAAAAGTGGAAACACAAACCCCTTCTGTTTCCTATCAATAAATTCAAAGGAGCAAAACTGATATTCTGCACTTTATTTGGATCAAAAAGCAGAAGAAAACATAAGTTTTGTTTTTTTTTCTTATACTTTGCTACAGAGGGGGTCCTGACTCCACTTCTTTTTTTTTTTTTCTTGTGCACTACAGCTCTATGGCTCTATGCCCTTCATGCTGCATGCAGCGTCATTAAGCCTCAGTAGCCGCTTACTATCATAACCAGCTATCATTTTGAAGCACCTCCCCCTGTAGTTATCAGAATTACAGGGGTGACATAATGATGAAGCCAAAGCAGCCAATGGGCTTTGATATTGGTCCAAAAACCACAGTGGCCTCACCCACAGCTTGTACTACACAAACTTCTGGGACATCAGCAAGGTGTCCCAAGCACTAAACCCTATTTAGATTCGCACTGTCCCTGTAATAGGGCCCACCCAGTGCAGCCTTCACAGTTAGTATATGGAGGTACTGAAATAGGCAGGCAACAGAAAGGATAGCGCTATCTGGGGGAACAATGACCACTATGCCTGCATGCTGCATGCCGTCACACCAGGGCAGTTTTGTACCACCTTGCTACAACTGCTCAAGTGGCCATCAACCCTCGTACATCTGGACCCACCGGCCTGGTACTGTATTGGCTTTTAATGACTAAAGGTTTTAACGCCATTGTTTGCCAATAAACTGTATTGGGACTTTCCATTGGTCTTCACCATTCATAAGGATATAGTGGTGGTCATATCCTTCATGTCATATCATATCCTTCCCCCCAGATAGCGCTGTCCTTTCTGATGTCTGCAAACGTCTGGGACATGTAGTCCCTGCGTTGTTGTTGCTCCCTGTCCACCACCATACCACAGGAAGGAGAAGAATGGGACTGGAACTGTCATGTGATCACTATATCACTATTCTAAAAAATAATATTTAGCTATAAAGTTAAGATAAATAAATCCGGATAATAAATAAATTGACAGGGGTAGGGAGCTAAAGGAAACAATTACACTGAGGCCTAGAGTTCTGCTTTAGGACCTTCTTGTACTAGGAGTTCCTCTCCTCTTTGATGCAAATTTACAAAAAGTGGAGCGAAGGTCGGTGCCTAGATTGTTTGAACATTCACAGTTGTGCTCCTTTAAAGGATTATCTAAATCTAAGCACAGTAGGAGATGTTGGGGTTAAATTTACTAAAACTGGAGAGTGGAAAATCTGGTACAGCTGTGCATGGTAGCCAATTCAGCTCGTTCAATTAAGCTTTGACCAAAGAAAACTGGAAGCTGATTGGTTTCTACGCACAGCTATGCCAGATTTTGAACTCTCCAATTTTAGTAAATCAACCCCATTGATCGATTCAGTTGTAAAACATTAAATATGCTTAAAGTCTATCTAAGCCCAAGGACAGAAACATAATATATTGCAGTTTTCCAATCCTTACATGCGGTGGCTGCATTGGTTTTCCTTTCACAGAATTTTTTCCCTTTATTTTTACCTGGTGATCCTGTCAGTAATACTTCCTGTCCTAGGATGACAGAATTCACTTGCTGCATTATATCTATGGTACAATAGTGTTATCCCCCCAGACTGTTCACCTGATTTGCACTACAAACACTTTCCCTCTTTTCTCATCTCCATCATATAAAGAGGTGTCCTGGCAATTTGTCGAAGATAACTAAGAAGGCCGATAAAATTATTTAATATTTCAGGTCAGTGCACAGGAAGTTATAAGGCACAACATTTTAGTTACAATTAACAGGTACACTTTTGTACTTGCAAAGAGCCTGAAAAAAACAAATGAAGCCACAATATCTAAGGAACGAAATGCTGCAATATACTTTAGGGTTGGCCATAGACAGAGCAAATTTCATTCCTGCAACCACGGGTCCCCGTCGTGAGAACACAGTGATTATTGCTAGCGTCTATAACAGATGGTAGCAATAATTGCATGTAAAATCTGGCAGGCTGGTTGTATCCAAGTTGATCGATCCATCAACTTGGGTACATTCAGCCTGCTCATATATGGCTCGAATCTAGGCTGATTCCCACTAAACCGGCCGAGCTTCAAACAGTTTATGGCCGGCTTTACATTCTTGTTCTTGGCTTAGATACACTTAAACAAGAACAGTGAAATAGATTATCTATAAGGAGCTACATTGGTTCAGATTCTTTCATAAATTCCTCTTTCGTCTGCTAAAAAGTAGCCCTGCAACAGATAAAAACCTGCCCAAGACCACTTTTTAACTGTGCATCTGTATGAATTGAAGATTTGTCTCATCTTCTGTGCTAAAAACCAGATCTAGGCACATCTGTCTCAGTTTGTTTCCCCGGATTCCAGATTTAGAAGACACAAATACACACTAAAACTGTTGCCATAGGGGGCAGTGAAAATGGCTACCTAGGACAGCAAGTACCCCCAGCATGGCCCTGGTCTCATGAAATCCATTACCATGGCAATCTTCCACCATTTCCCCAATCTATTTTCTTTAAATACAGATCTGCAAATTTAGTTTAACTTTCAAAGCTTCACTTACCAGATATTCCAGGGTGCGGCCAATGTCCAGAATGGATTTCACTCCAGCAGATATCACGGCTACTGGTGTCCTCCCAAGCTCAGTCAAGTCTGCGCTGACATCCATGGCTAAAACAATATGAGATTACAGTTATGCAGAACTATGAGGAAAAAAAATATCTTGCACTACTTTCAAACAATATACTGTATTTTTAAATATAGCTACTATAAATGCATGTATCTGTCTTCATTTTAGCTTCCTATAAATGCTGGCTGCCAGTCTTTAACATGGTAATAACAACCTCTCTAAAGATGTGCGAAATAAAAAATTTTAATTTTGTTTCCCTTTTTCCTTAACTCCCATTGCTAGACTGAATTTTTTCCAGCTTATAAAAGCTAACATTGAAAACTAGTGATGTTACTGTGAGCTGAACAAGAAAGAGAAAATTAGACAACAAAAACAGTAATATGTGGCAAAAGTGAAAAGAAAAAGAACCATATCCAGTTCATGACATAAAGTGAAGCAAACACTTTTCTAGGTGGTCATGTGTACTGGGCCATTCAGCTCAAAAAAACTTTTGGCACCTAGTATCTGTGGAATGCTGGACAGGTATATTAGGTATGTGTCATTTGCAGAGACGTTCAAATGCCATGTTGCCTTGGCGCCATACTAAAATGCCACATTTTGCCCATTTTTCTGTGAAATGCCATATCTTGCCGATTTTCGGGAAAATGCCACATTTTGTGCCATATTTTGCCTTATTTGGGCCAAGTTTCAAGAAAAAAATAGAAATATTCTAATATTCTTAAAGTGGGACAGTAATATTTGTCAGCAATGTCTTCATATAGAAATATGAAAATGTAAAACCACCTTACACTGTGTATTCCATGTGCTTGTCTGTGAGAGAGACTCACAGACTGTCATTGGCAGACTTCCGTATTGTTTGTGTATTGGGAGGGAATGTGAATTGTGCCTGTCTCATTGTTAAATGTTAATGCCTTAAAATAAACTTATTATGGGATGTATATGTGGATTGGCTGCTAAGGGGGAGGGGAGATTGTCCCACAGTGTATATCTTTGTGTACACTGTATGTAAAAATCCATTAGCAGGGGGGAGGACCATAGGGAAATGTGTATATATATATATCAGCTCCCTTTCCCACGTCCTTCATACCAAGCTGAAGTGTATTACTGAAGTCATTGCTCGTGTTTTACATTTTCGTGTTTTCCTAATTCAATATGCCTAAAGTTGCTATTTCAAACGTAACCCTTTTCAAAAAGTGGATTAATGGTGACAGCAATTTCGCTGTGGAAGGTGGGAAGATATTCTGCAAGTTGTGCACGAAAATTAAAAATGCTAAATCGAAGTACATCCTCAGCGACCGTCGTCTCAATTTCTCTATGGAGAGCATATGCGCTCACGTAAAATTATACTATAATTAAAAAACTAAAATTGTTGTAAATACCTGTAAATAGTAATAAAGTAGTTAATATGATTCAAGTTGCACGATTTAATATCCCTTTTACGATAGGAAGGGGGGTGGAAAGTTGAAAAATAAATGCCATATTTGGCCAAAATAAGTGTCATATTGCCACACTTTTTAGTGCCACATTTCGTAAAAATAAATGCTACATTTTGAAGGTCTCTGGTCATTAGATACAATTTGGTATACAGTACATAACATGAATATGAACAAAGTATTTACTGTTCTCTCCATCACGGTGTACTCCCCCTATCCCGCCGGTCACAAACACAGAGATCCCTGCCTGATGGGCTGCTATCATCGTCCCAGACACAGTGCTCCCACCAGAGAGGCCCTGGTAAAAGAAAAAATGGAAATTATGTTTTTAGAATATATATTTTTAAACTTTATTAATAAAAAAACAAATTTACAAAAACTGTTTACTTATGCATTTGTTCAAAGGTCATGATAACACATTTTAAATTTCAGCTAAAATAATATTTCTATCTGAAATCTATCTTTTTAATGAATTGCCATATGACAGCTGAAATAAAAAATCAGACTTTGAGTTGAAGTGCCTGCTTTCTAAGATAACAACTGTGGAGGAGGAGGCAGGACACTAAGGCCTCTTTCACGCGGCCGCTCCAGTTTTTTTGTCCGCTGCGGCACTTTCTTTTTTTTAAGGACACGGGTGACACTTGTGTCATCCGCTCCGTATGTCCGCATATCATCCCATCCGTTTGCGGATGATATACGGACATAATGTTAGTCTATGGGGATTACAGATGTCAGCGGATGACACCGCTGACATCCGATTTTGCATCAGTTCTTTTAACGGAGTAAAAATAGGGTTCCTTTCCAAAAAACAGAACAGAACTGAAAGGACGCAAATCGGATGTCAGCGGATGCTCATCCGCTGACATCCGCAATCCCATTGACAAGCATTATGTCCGTATATCACCCGCAAACGGATGGGGTGATATACGGACATACAGAACGTCCGTGTGAAAGAGCCCTGAGGGTTTAGGCAGATTATCAGAGTATGTGAATTACTTTACAATTCTTCTCAAAAGTAAAACTGCTTTTGTATTTCTGTTGTAGTTAATGTATATACAGTATTTTGCAAACTGTCTAGATCTAACATCTTCAATTGATCTCCAGTCCAGCTTTTTTAACTAAAATGACTGCTACTCCACAGCAGTTGTGATTTTAAAGTTTTCTTGTGCACTGCCCATAGGTGAAACCTGGTACTGCAACAAAACTATGCTAGGCCGGATCACAGTCAGGTATATGAGGAGGTGATGTCATGGCTCCCTCTTATACCAGTTGACATTGGGTTAATTGGTGGCAGAGCGAGTGCTGGAGAAAACAGTACAAAGTGTTTGTGGGATGGTTTTGCACAGATGCTGACACTTTGGGGTTTATTTACTAAAGCTAGAGAGGGCAAAATTAGCCACAATTCTGCAGAGAAACCAATCAGCTTCTAATGTCTAAAACCCAAAAGCTAATTGGTTTCTCTGCAGAATTGTAACTAGTTTTGCCCTCTCTAGCTTTAATAAATAAACCCCTTTGTCTTAAATGGCAACAAAGATAAAATACACTCGAAACTGAGAAATGCCTGCAACACCATATTATATACAAAAAATGACAAGCTTTACTAGGGCTCAAGCACATGGGCACATTTGCCTGTATAGCACAAACACTCTGCATAATTCGGTGCCTGGGATGTCCTGGTGCTTCATACAGCCCCCCATAGACATAAATAGGTGAATGCAGCTGTATGCAGCTATGCACTGCTGCTTGTGCAAACTCACACTGCCTATGTTCAGGACATTATGTCAGTATGCAAGAGCCACTTTACGCAAGTAGCGGTGTGTAGCTGTGTGCAGTTGCGTTCACACATCCATGTTAAAACCACTTCTGGACCGGAAGGATTTAGCCCCTTAATGACCAGGCCATTTTTTGCAATACAGCACTACAATACTTTAACTGACAATTGCTCGGTCGTGTGACGCTGTGCCCTAATAAAATTGATGTCCTTTTTTCCCCACAAATAGAGCTTTTTTTTTGGTGGTATTTGATCACCCGTGCAATTTTTATTTTTTGCGCTGTAAACAAAAAATGAGCGACAATTCTGAAAAAAAAACAATATTTTTTACTTTCTGCTATATAACATTCCCAATAAAAAAAAAAAATTAAAAATAAACATTTTTCATCATTTTAGGCCAATTTGTATTCTGCTACATATTTTTGGTAAAAAAAATCCCAATAAGTGTATATTGATTGGTTTGCGCAAAAGTTATCGCGTCTACAAACTATGGGAAAGATTTACATAATTTTTATTTATTTATTTATTTACTAGTAATTGCAGCGATCAGCGATTTTTAATGGGACTGCAACATTGTGGTGGACAGATCGGACACCTAACTGACATTTTTGACACTTTTGGGGGGACCAGTGACATTACTACAGTAATCAGTATTATAAATATGCACTGTTACTGTACTAATGACACTGGCAGGGAAGGGGATATCACCAAGGGTGATCAAAGGGTTAAATGTGTCCCTAGGGGGTGCTTTCCAACTGTGTGTAGGATGGGCTTGTTGCATGAACACACAGACCTGTGTTCCTTAATAAGAGGAACACAGGATCCCTGTGTTCATAACTGATAGAA
The DNA here is from genome assembly GCF_965119305.1 of Pelophylax lessonae. Classification (NCBI taxonomy): domain Eukaryota; kingdom Metazoa; phylum Chordata; class Amphibia; order Anura; family Ranidae; genus Pelophylax; species Pelophylax lessonae. Next base: position 518,980,316 of record NC_138771.1, read on the forward strand.
CAGCGGTCTGCCATGTTTACAACAGCAGACCGCCGTTCTGTCTCCCTGGGGAGCGATCGCAGGTGCCCAGCGGTAATAGATGGGTGTACACAGCACCAGGACATCCTGGGCACCAAAGTAGGCAGAAGGTTTATGCCGTACGGCAAATGTGCTCATGTGTAAGAAGTCCTAAATGAGAGGAGCACTGCAGCAACAATGTGAGCAATTTAAAAACAAATGCATATGAACATGGCAGTCCACCAAATATAATAGCAATAGGAATCCTGTGCTGGCTTGACAGGTTCATAATAAATAGATGGATATATGCAAACATCCATTGCAAAATATTAAGAAAAGCACAGAGGCAGCAATAGTACAATCATAAGTTGCTGATGATCATATATAACAAATACCCAAAGATCATCCAAAATAAAAAAGCACATAAGCAGTACATATACAATAATTTGTTGCCAATAAAGGTAGTAATCACATTCCTAATGATATCACAAATACCCCATATAAAAGATGTAAGTGGTGCCCCACTGGTATGTGTACCAATGTGTCAGGACTGGTGAAGCTAAAGACTCCATGCGTAGGTAGGCAGCGCATTGCTTCATCAGGAGTGGACAAAATGGCTAAGTACCCTGTTTCCCTGAAAATAAGCCCTACCCCAAAAATAAGCCCTGGCTAAAAACGTTGTAAAAATATGTAATCCGTTTTGTAAAAAGATTATATAATGTGCAGTGTGTCTCCTTTTGTAACTTTTTTGTGAAAAATACCTTATTTACAGTGCCGCTGGGCTCTCACATAACCCGAGGTAGATCTTCTCCTCTCCTCCCAGTTGACGTCAGCGGCCCCTCACTCTGCAGTGCTCAAAGTGGAGAAGAAGAGCTCCGGTGGGTCATGTGAGCACCCAACGATGCTGTAAATAAGGTATTTTCCACTATAAATTTACAAAAGGAGACACACTGCACAGTCTATAATCTTTTTACAAAACGGATTACATAATAATTTTAAAATTTAATCAAGGTTTATTTTTGGGATTACAGGTTGTCCTAATGGTGACTCCTGAGCTGACAGGGGAAGAGAAGACAGGGGACACAGGGACTTTTTTAAAGACATTTTATTGTTTATTCCAGGTTTTTTTTAGAACAAAGTGAGGGGTAAATGACACTGTACAAGCACAGTGCTGTCTATCATGCCTTAAAGGATCAGGATTTTATTTTTTGTTAGGGCTACAGCCACTTTAAGATCGTCATGATGACATGACTGTTTTTGAATAAATGTAAATTATTGTACGTACCGTAAATAAATAAGATACCACCTGAAAATAAGACCTAGTGTGTTTTTTGTAGCTAAAATTAATATAAGACCCGGTCTTATTTTCAGGGAAGCACGGGTATGTACGTTTATAAATACATATTATAGGAAGAAACAAGGTTCTTTTTACATTTTTTTTCAAGATTAATACACATTTATCAAGTTCATCTGTTACATTAAAACTAAAACAAAAAAACACTGAACAAATCTTGCGATCCCAACTTAAAAATAAAAAAGCAGAATGTGTAAAGTTCCCTATACATATGACTTCATGTATGACAGCAGCTGGATTACCTGGCTGAGAACGTATGGCAGGTCTCTCCGTGACACTTTCATGCAGCCTTTGCTGGTTGCCAGGAACTTCAATTCTTCTTCACGGAGCCCAATATGAACTTTACCTTCTATGATACCCACCGTTGCTGGCACTGATCCATTCGACTGAACAATTTCTTCCACTTCATTGGCCATTCTGTAAGTTGCATAGCAGAAGGAGAGGGTGTAAAAAACTAGGCATTCTGAATAGTGAGTTTAACCTCTTTACCTCTGGCCACTGTGCCTCTACTGCGGCACAGTGGCTCGTTATCGTCCAGCGACGTAGACCTACGTCGCTGGACTCCTCCCCCTGTTTTCATAAACAGCGGGAGTCGGGCCAGGGGAGGAGCGGCGGCGATCGCCGCCGTTCTTCCCCGATCGTTGGGGAATCTAGTTTGGAGATCCGCCCGCCTGTGTAAACAGAGCGGGCGGATCTCCTAAGTGACAGGGAGTGGCAGATCGGAGTGTTAAGCATAGCTGAACATCCGATCTGTCCCTGACTCACTCAGTCACCTCCCCCCCCACACGTTAGTAAGCACCAGGCATACATTAACCCCTCCCTCTCCAATAAAATTAACCCCTTCCCTACCAGTGTCATTTTTACAGTAACAGTGCATATATATATAGCACTGATTACTGCAGTAATGTCACTGGTACCCCCAAAAGTGTCAAAAATGTCAGTCAAGGGTCCGATCTGTCCGCCGCAATGTCGCAGTCCCGCAAAAAAAAATCGCTGATCACCGCCATTACTCGTTAAAAAAAAAACCCACCAAAAATGACAGAAATCTTTCCCTTAGTTAGTAAACGCAATAACTTTTGCGCAAACCAATCAAAATATGCTTATTGTAATTTTTTTTTACCAAACATAGGTAGCAGAAAACAAATTGGCCAAAAATTTAAAAAAATGTGATTTTTACATATTTTTTGGGAGGAATTTCATATAAAAAAATGTTAAAAATATTGTTCTTTTTTCAAAATAAACGCTCTTTTTTTGCTTATAGCGCAAAAAGTAAAAATCGCACAGGTGATCAAATGCCACCAAAAGAAAGCTCTGTTTGTGGGAAAAAAAGGACGTAAATTTCATTTGGGTACGGCATCGCACGACCGCGCAATTGTCAGTTAAAGTTGCACAGCGCCGAATCGCAAAAAGTGGCCTGGACATAAGACAGCAAAATCCATGTTTTTTTCCATGAATCTGCTTCCAGCGATGGCAAACAATTAGGATTTCTTTTTATAAAAATTTGATGGAGAAATGTATCACCATTTGTGCAAAAGTCACTAATAATAACCTTGCAAATGTTTTTCATCTGTGCAAAATTATAGTTAAGTTTTCTTTCACATGTGAATATTCATTTGGTGAATCCTGTTTGTTTCATTTTTGGTAAATCAAATGTATTTTGAATTTTGTTGTTAACTATTATACACAATTCTAGTGTATAGATTTTACCATTGAATATAAGCAGTACTGGATGCAACATATTCTAAGAACATTCGATCAGAAGAGAAAATAGTCCAAGAACATTCTATTTTGCTCCATTTATACAAATGCTGCAGCCTAATACATTGTGTAAAAAGTTCCAAAAACGAATGAGTGAATGCTGGTTAATCTACACAGAGCAGATGTACATGGAGTTTCCCACATGGCATGGCTGATAGCACTGCGTGGGATTTCTGTACAGCGGAGGCAGAATATACAGAAATTTAGGCGCTCACTGGATTTCTGGCAAATCAACAGATATGTTTCTGTACTTCCAACTTTTTTAACCACTTGCCTACCACCCTATAGCTGATTTACTGCTACAGGGCAGCCGTTCTGTGCAGAATATTGGAAAGGGGGCTAAATTAGCCCCTCTTTCATATGGGATGGTGGAAGGGTTAAAACTGAAATAGAGCAGGGTTTTAGTTTAGTGAATGAGGTCCATAGCTCAGCTACTTTTCCCGCCAGGATGAGTTACCAGGCAGGTTTAGTGGGGTCTTTTAGATAAACAGGTAGTTGTCAGGCAGTTTAGTGGTTCTCTCAAGGGAATTAGCGAATGAGCCCCTCTCTCCGCCCGCTCACCTCAGCCTATGGGGTGGAGGTTACCTCAGGGAGAAGCATATTTAAGGGGCTTCCCGCCCCTCAGGGGCTCAATCTCCTCATACCTTTCATCTGGATTTCATCTGCGCTGTTTCCCTCATCCGGATTTCTTCTACTTCTGGTGCCTGTCGTTTGCCACTGCTCCTATGTCCCTTATTCGGCAGCTTTTGGAGCGTGCGGGTGAAGCGGGAGGAGAGGACTGGCTCCGGAGATGTCTGCAGCTGCCGAGGGATACGGAGGTAGCGGGCCCGTCGGGGAATATGCCTGTGTTGCCGGCGGAAGGAGTCGGTGGATCTACGGCCGAGTCGGAGTTCACCGCGGGTCAAGTGGTTTTGAATCCGCCGGATGTAGACGCCGGTCACCGGTCGGGTGACGTAGGCGGTGACGGGACTCTTCGGAGCGTTTCCGGGGCAGTCGGCCCCGAGAAGCGGAAGCGGACACCGAGACGAAGATTCTCTCCGGTGGATATGAGGCGCCAGGCCGGGCAGAGAGCAGAGAGCGCGGACCAAAGAGGACGTCCGGGAGCGGCCACATCGGGCCGTAGGAACGGATCGGTGGGATCAAGTTCATCTTCGGTGCCACCAGCTGGACGTCCGGTAGCGGCTGCATCGGATCGCGGGAGCGGAGCGACGGGGTCAAGATCTTCTGAGGCGCTGCTTGCGGGACGTCAGTCTGGAGGGAGGCCGCCCGCTGCTGATCAGGGTGCGCCCCTCCAGGTCAGGGATCAGATCTACTTTCCCTATCAAGAGGCACAGGCGGAGGCGTCCGAGCCGGAGGATCCACATCCCCCCAGAAGACAGGCTTTCCCGGGTGGTGAGTTCCCGGGAGTAACTAGCCCGGATACATTTTTTCAGTTATTTAGGGATTTCTGCCAGAATTTTCCCCTGTCCAAACCAGGGGAAGGGGTGCCGGAGGTTAGTGATGTCTGGGCGCCCCCTAGTGTGCAGAGTAGGAATAGCATCTTTGAAGCTGCAAAATCCCAAAATCTCCCCGAATCTGTAATGAAAGAGCCTATGACATGTACGGTGTCACCCCTGGGTATGCATTTACCGGACTCCTTAAAGGAACGGATATGGCAAGGGGCTTATATAGATTTGTTGTCCCTGCTGCCTTCTTCTAGGGAGTTTATGTCCAAGGGTGAGAAGGAGGAGGAGCATGATAGAAAGTGGTTTGTCCCTAAATCAATTTTCAATTGGATCCAAGCTTTCTGCATCTACTCTGCTATTTTGTGTGAGAAGTTTCCAGAGAGGAGCGTGGGTCTGTTTCACCACGTCGAGATCATTCTGGAAGCTTATAAGGGGTTCGGGGGGTGGCGTGGTATAACTACGATGTGGCCTTTAGGCAGAAAATGGCAGTGCATCCGGGTCTGTCTTGGGGTTCTAAGGATGTTGGACTTTGGCTGGATTTATTTCTTCCCCAGCGATCCTTTCAGCCCCGTGCAGCACCTGGTGCACAGGTGCCTCAGCCAGCAGCCCCCTCGGCTTACAAGCGAGGGATCTGCTTTGCATTTAATGACGCGCAGTGTCGATGGCCGGGTACTTGCAAATACCGGCACGAATGCGCATTTTGCGCCGGGGCTCACCCGGTGGCCAAATGTTTCAAGCGGATGGTGGGGGCTCAGCAGGGAGGTGTTCCAAAAGGCCCAAACGCCGGTGAGACTGGCAGAGCTGCTGCCGTGGCTCCAAGCATACCCCGACCGCTGGAAGGCGGATCTGCTAATTGATGGTTTTATTTTAGGATTCCGTCTTCCACTATTTTCGGGCCGGGGGTGCACGATTGTTAACAATCTGCCATCTGTTGTTGGTATGTCCCATGTAGTTTTGGATAAAATTAATAAAGAATTGGATGAAGGTAGGTTTGTGGGTCCCTTCTGTTCCCCCCCCCTTTCGATAACTTCAGAATATCCCCTGTAGGTATTGTTCCTAAAAAGGAACCGAATGATTCCTTAAACGACCAGATTGCTTTAGACAATGTATCTGTGCATTATTCTACGTTTGAAGATGCTTTGTGCATTGTTAAGGTTTGGGTAAGGGAGCTTTACTCGCAAAGGCGGACATCAAATCCGCTTTTCGTTTACTGCCTTTGCATCCTTCCTGTTTCAGCTCTCTGGGTATATTTTTTGAGGGACAATACTATTTTGACAGGTGTCTTCCTATGGGGTGTTCGCTTTCCTGCTATTATTTCGAGTGCTTTGCCACCTTTATGGAATGGGTGGTGAAGCAGGTGTCAGGTAAGTCCCAGATAATTCATTATCTGGATGACTTCCTGTTTTTTGGGGAAAGCGAACACCTCTGATTGTGAATTCATTCTTAATACTTTTTTCATGCTTTGTGAGAAATTTGGTATCCCATTGGCGGGTGAAAAGACGGTGGGGCCTTGCACCTGTATCGAGTTTTTAGGCATCACCGTGGACTCAAATCTGATGGAATTTCGGCTGCCTCAGGACAAGATTCGACGTCTGAGAGGTATGTTGTACCTGGTAATGCGAAAGAAAAAGGTATGTTTGCGAGAGATGCAGTTGCTTCTGGGGCTATTGGCCTTTGCCTCCAGGGTAATACCTGTGGGGAGGGCTTTTTCCAGGAGGCTGTACCTTTCGATATCGGGTTTGAAGTCCCCCTCGGCGCACGTTAGAGTGACACACGATATGAGGGAGGATCTGTTGGTGTGGCTACAGTTCCTGCTTAATTTTAACGGGAGAGCTGTTTGGCAGGAGGAGTTTGTTTTGGATTCGGATTTCATGCTCTTCACTGACGCTGCGGGCTCGGTGGGTTTCGCCGCAATTTGGCGGACTCACTGGTGCGCGGAGCGTTGGTGTGAGAGATGGAGACGATCCAAATTAATTAAAAACATTGTTTTACTGGAGCTATTTCCAATTGTGGTGGCGTTGGAGGTTTGGGGTGATTTCTTTAGAAACAGGCGTTTGTTGGTTAGTACGGATAACAAGGGTGTTCTGTACGCCATCAATTGCCTGTCGTCTAGGGCTCCGCCGGTCATTGCTTTGCTCCGGTACATGGTTTTCCAATGTTTAAAGCTGAATGTATGGATTAAGGCTACCCATGTTCCTGGGAAAAGCAATGACCTGGCGGATTCTTTATCTCGTTTCCAGGTTCAGAGATTCTTTCAGCTCCTCCCAGAGGCGGATTCTGTAGGCGTGCCTTGCCCGACTCACCTGTGGGATTTGGTTTAGAGCTGGTGATGGACAATGTACAGCATTCCTTGGCGCACAGCACCAATCGGCGTTTGCTGTGTGGCTGTCTTTTCTTGCTTCCGTGTACAGCCCTCGGGAGTCCTTCTCAGAGGAGTTGGTCCTGCTTTTTCTTAACTCGCTTTTTGAGAAGGGGTACTCCTGGTCACATATCAATAAACTGCTGGCAGGCGTTTCCTTCTTTGTCAAGTTGCGGGGTCATCCGGCTTGCGCATCTTTTTTCTCGGTGCAACAGGCAATGAAGGGTTACAGAAGGAGAACGGCTCATGCGGATTTGCGTCGCCCTATTACGTTGGACATTTTGCAAAGTCTATGTTCCGCAGTGTCGGGTATATGTTTTTCGACGTATGAAGCCATACTTTTCCGGGCAATTTTTTCCTTGCTGTTTTTTGCGACTTTGCGAATATCGGAAATTATCCCAGTGCGCGCTATTGCTGACTCGGGTCTTAAATTTACCAATGTTTGCTGTACAGCGGACAGAGTGAGTTTGTTTTTGGCCAAATCCAAAATGGATCAGAGGGGTTTGGGACATTGGTGCCATCTGAACAGGTTTAGGGGTTCTCCGGTTTGCCCGGTGATGCTGGTTTCAGACTATTTAAGGGTCAGGACAGGTGATAATGTATATTTCTTGATACATGCGAATGGTAAGACACTTACTAGATACCAATTTGATTTTGTGTTTCGGAAGTGTTTACAGTCGCTTGGTTTGGGTCAGTTGCGGTTCTCGTCCCATTCATTTTGGATCGGGGCTGCAACTGAGGCATCTAGGGCGGGTTTGGAGGTTGGATTGATTAAAAACATTGGTAGATGGAAATCAGATTGTTACACCTCTTATGTTCGTCCTAACCTCATCTTTGCTCCTTTCAGGTAATCCATTGCAGGTGTGGATTGTGGGGCACTCTTTTGTGTTCTGGGCCCAGCAACGAGCGAGGCGACGGATATATTCCGAACTCCTTGGCTTGGACCAACATCATTTTCAAGTTTCCTGGTTCAGTAAGAGGGGCATGAGATGGGAGGAGTTGTTGCCTAGCCTGGAGAATCTGTTTGGATCCCAACCCCCTCCTGACATTCTGGTGGTACACTTGGGGGGTAATGATATAGGTAAAGTGAGGACACTAGATTTGATTTTTCAGATTCTGGACGACCTGCGCAGTCTGAAGTTAAGATTCCCGGAAATGGTGGTTATGTTTTCGGAGATCGTACACAGGCTGGTCTGGTCGTCGGGCCGTTGGCGTGTATATGGTAAAATTAAAAAAAGAGTCAATCGTGCTTTGGAAACGTTTTTGGCACAGGTGGGTGTACTTTCATACAGGCACTCGGACTTGGAGGGTGGTATTCTTGGGTTGTACCGGGAGGATGGTGTTCACCTCTCAGGTATGGGCCTTGACATATTCAATGCTAACTTGGGTTCTTTAACCACTTAACGACCAGCCACGTAGATCTACGTCGGCTGACTTTGAGTGGTTATACCGGGATGATGCCTCTAGTTAGAGGCATCATCCCGGTACCGTTGTTTGAAGCCGGCGGTCGGCTTTCCGTCGGTAACGATCGATGCGGCTCGGGAGCCGCTCGATCGTTACCCGGGGGGGCGGGAGGGGACGCCCCCCCCCCTCCCGCCGCCTTCCGCGGCTTTGCTCGGGGCTCCCGTCCGCCGGCTGGATGGAGTCCCGATGAATGCCGGAAACGGCATCGATCGGGTCTCCGATGACGTAACCCGGAGGCGGCGTCCACGACGTCACATCCGGGTTACTGTGCCGCAAAAGGCGGCAGATTTAAAAAACGGCTGTATGCAAAAATGCAGTTTTTGGCGTTTTGCATACAGGGAAGTGTAGTGGAGGGGTCTAGGGTCTTTTAGACCCTCGATCCCTCCATAAAGTGTACCTGTCACACATATTGCTGTCACAAGGGATGTTTACATTGCTTGTGACAGCAATAAAAGTGATCAGATTTTTTTTTTTTTAAAAAACCTGTAATAAAGTTAAAAAAAAAGAAAAAAGAAATAGGAAAAAAAAAAATTTAGCCGCCCCCGTCACCGTTAGCTCGCGCACAAAAAAAACCGTATACGCAAGTCGAGCCGCAAATGAAATCGCTGTTCAAACCACACATGTGAGGTATCGCCGCGATCGCCAGAGCGTGGGCAATAATTTAAAAAAAAGAGCTACACTCTAACTCAAAACTGGTAACCGTTAAATAAATTTAAAGCGTCGCAGATTGAGATCTCTATTGACCGTAGTTTGTCGCCATTCCACGGGGGGGCGCAATTTTAAACCGTAACATGTTTAGTATCTATTTACTCGGCGTGACATGTTCTTTCACAATATACAAAAAAAATGGGCTAACTTTACTGTTTAGTATTTTTTTAAATTAGTGAAATGTGATTTTTCAAATTTTTTCCAAAAAAATTGCGTTTTAAAGACCGCTGCGCAAATACCGCGTGACAAAAAATTTTGCAATGACCGACATTTTATTCTCCAGAGTCTTTGCTAAAAAAATATATATAATGTTTGGGGGTTCTAAGTAGTTTTCTAGGAAAAAATACTGGTTTTAACTTGTGAACAAAAAGTGTCCGAAATAGGGCTGGGGGTAAAGTGGTTAATTGAATTGGCCGCGCTTCGGGGGTATGGTGACAGGCAATGAGGCATTGCCTGTCTTTTGGATGTTGATCAATTGTTTTGATCTTCTGTGAATGACAACCCGAGTTTTTTATGACTGGGTTGGTCTGTTATTTATATTGATATTTATAAAGATGGTTATGTTATTTTTGAATACCAGTCAATAAAGAAGCGGCGGCCGTTTTATCCAATCTGTAGTCCGAGTGCCTTTATTAAAAAAAAAAAAAATGTGTTTTTTCATACAGGTTAAGGTATGGTATATAAGGTTATTTAAGATGGGTTGTTAGATGACCAATTCTCCTTCCTACCATCCCATATTGGAAAGGGGGCTAAATTAGCCCCTCTTTCATATGGGATGGTGGAAGGGTTAAAACTGAAATAGAGCAGGGTTTTAGTTTAGTGAATGAGGTCCATAGCTCAGCTAGTTTTCCCGCCAGGATGAGTTACCAGGCAGGTTTAGTGGGGTCTTTTAGATAAACAGGTAGTTGTCAGGCAGTTTAGTGGTTCTCTCAAGGGAATTAGCGAATGAGCCCCTCTCTCCGCACGCTCACCTCAGCCTATGGGGTGGAGGTTACCTCAGGGAGAAGCATATTTAAGGGGCTTCCCGCCCCTCAGGGGCTCAATCTCCTCATACCTTTCATCTGGATTTCCCCTCCCCCCCTCCCCTGGTTTGTCGCGGCTTCTAATAAATTGACTGGTTTGGGTCACCTCTGTTTGAGGGGGACGTGTACTTTTATTATATTGGTGATTTATGTTGGTGATGTATGGTGGATGTTGATCAATTGTTTTGATCTTCTGTGAATGACAACCCGAGTTTTTTATGACTGGGTTGGTCTGTTATTTATATTGATATTTATAAAGATGGTTATGGTATTTTTGAATACCAGTCAATAAAGAAGCCGCGGCCGTTTTATCCAATCTGTAGTCCGAGTGCCTTTATTAAAAAAAAAAAAAAAAATGTGTTTTTTCATACAGGTTAAGGTATGGTATATAAGGTTATTTAAGATGGGTTGTTAGATGACCAATTCTCCTTCCTACCATCCCATAATGGACTTGTGTCTTTTTTCAACCTGACTAACTATGTAACTATGTAACTATATACTGTATGTGATTCTGCACTTCCGGGTAGGGGGCCCACACTTCCAGCACACCTCTTCTGCTGTGATTAGTCACACCAGAGGCCGATCAGCGAGTGCTGGTCAATGGATCTCCCCTAGCACCTATGTAAACAAAGCAGAGCTCCGTCCTGTCATCAGGGATGTGGTGGATTTTGTTTCCCTGCAAAGCAAGAAATAAATTCCACCACATCCCATAGTAAAATCAGCACATTGTACACATATAAACATTGTTTAGGCATACATTTACCACTTAGATTGCCCTGGATGTTTAAGCCGTTCCTAGACAGTGTCATTGGTACATTGACAGTGCATATGTTTAGCACTGATCGTTGTATTAGTGTCACTGGTTCCCATAAAGTGTCAAAAGTGTCAGCTAGTGTCATGTTATCCATTGCTAATATGAAAAAAAAAAAAAAAATCCAATATATACAGTATCCTACAAAAGTGAGTACACCCCTCACATTTTTGTAAATATTTTATTGTGTCTTTTTATGTGACAACACTGAAGCAATGACACTTTGCTACAATGTAAAGTAGTGAGTGTACAGCTTGTATATTAGTGTAAATTTGCTGTCCCCTCAAAATAACTCAACACACAGTCATGAATGTCTAAACAGCTGGCAACAAATACACCCCTAAGTTACAATGTCTAAATTGGGTCCAATTAGCCATTTTCCCCCCCTGGTGTCATGTGACTCGTTAGTGTTACAAGTTCTCAGGTGTGAATGGGGAGCAGGTGTGTTAAATTTGGTGTTATCTCTCTCACTGGTCACTGGAAGTTCAACATGGCACCTCATGGCAAATAACTCACTGAGGATCTGTTAAAAGAACTGTTGCTCTACATAAAGATGGCCTAGGCTATAAGAAGATTGCCAAGACCCTGAAACTGAGCTGCAGCACAGTGGCCAAGACCATGCAGCGGTTTAACAGGACAGTTTCCACTCACAACAGGCCTCGCCATGGTCGACCAAAGAGTTGAGTGCACGTGCTCAGTGTCATATCCAGAGGTTGTCTTTTGGAAATAGATGTATGAGTGCTGCCAGCATTGCTGCAGTGGTTGAAGGGGTGGGGGGGGGGGGCGGTCAGCCTGTCAGTGCTCAGACCATACGCTGCACACTGCATCAAATTGGTCTGCATGGCATCAACAATATATGAATCTGTACCATCTGAACAAAACATCAAATGATCATGAGGGATGGCAGCTTCATCTCCTGTCACCCCTCATAGGATCCTTTTGATGTGATGTATCTTGAAATAATTTATATAATAATTATACTCCTGTTTACTCTGTATGTTCTGTACTAACATTTTGATGCCTCCAGTTTGGGGCTCATATCATGTGATGGTTTTTAATCATTTCATTAATAAATGTATTATATTCTAAACACTTTGGTGCCTTTAAAGTCCTTGCCTGACCTATCCATTTTTTCCTGTTCATTTGGGATGTGGCACCCAGTTATTTCTCTTTTGCCGCTCAGAATACTGCTATCTGTTTGCGCAATGTAGCTTGAATTTCTGGTCTGCATGGCTGTCGTCCCAGAAGGAAGCCTCTTCTAAAGATGATGCACAAGAAAGCCTGCAAACCGTTTGCTGAAGACAAGCAGACTAAGGACATGGATTACTGGAACCATGTCCTGTGGTCGGATGAGACCAAGAAAAACTTATTTGGTTCAGATGGTGTCAAGCATGTGTGGCAGCACCCAGGTGAGGAGTACAAAGACAAGTGTGTGTTGCCTAGAGTCAAGCATGGTGGTGGGAGTGTCATGGTCTGGGGCTGCATAAGTGCTGCCATTAGTGGGGAGCTACAGTTCATTGAGGGAACCATGAATGCCAACATGTACTGTGACATACTGAAGCAGAGCATGATCCCCTCCCTTTGGAGACTGGGCCGCAGGGCAGTATTCCAACATAATAACGACCCCAAACACACCTCCAAGACGACCACCGCCTTTCTAAAGAAGCTGAGGGTAAAGGTGATGGACTGGCCAAGCATGTCTCCAGACCTAAACCCTATTGAGCATCTGTTGGGCATTCTCAAACAGAAGATAGAAGAGCTCAAGGTCTCCAACATCCACCGGCTCCATGATGTCGTCATGGAGGAGTGGAAGAGGACTCCAGTGGCAACCTGTGAAGCTCTGGTGAACTCCATGCCCAAGAGGGTTAAGGCAGTGCTGGAAAATAATGGTGGCCACACAAAATACTGACACTTTGGGCCCAATTTGGACATTTTAACTTAGGGGTGTACTCACTTTTTTCCCTGCCTTTTAGACATTAATAGCTGTGTGTTGAGATATTTTGAGGCGACAGCAAATTTACACTGTTATACCAGCTTTACACTCACTACTTTACATTGTAGCAAAGTGTCATTTATTCAGTGTTGTCACATGAAAAGATATAATAAAATATTTACAAAAATGTGAGGGGTGTACTCACTTTTGTGAGATACTGTATGCCAAAGTTTGTAGACGCTATAACTTTTGCACAAACCAATCAATATACACTTATTGGGATTTCTTTACCTAGCAGAATACATATTGGCCTAAATTTAGAACTTTGATTTTCTAAATGTTTTTTTATTGGATATGTTTTATAGCAGAAAGTAATAAACATTGTTTTTTGTTTTTTTGTTTTTTTGTTTTTTCACAATTGTCGGTCCTTTTTTGTTTATAGGGCAAAAAATAAAAAAACATTTATGATCAAATACCACCCAAACAAAAGCTCTAGTTGTGGGGAAAAAATAACATAAATGTACAGCTTTGCACAGCCGCGCAATGGTCAGTTAAAGTAAGAGTGCAGTATCGCAAAAAATGGCCTGGTCATACAGGGGGGTAAATCTTCTGGAGGTCAAGTAGTTATTGTGATATAACATGGGGAAATGTGCATGTACTGCAGTGATGTACTTAACATTTTTTTTTTTAAATGTACCCTGACACACAATTTAATGTACCGCTGTCTTTAAAAGAAGAAAAATACATCAACATATACAAATACCGAGGCCCCCTATGCTACTTCAAACAGCACAATCGATTTTTCAAATCTGTTCCAACTCCAGCTAAGGTGTGTGTATGGTATGTGGAAGCTCAAAACAATTTTTCTCTTTCGTTCATTGACGGACACAGCTCCTTATCTTCTTGAACATTGGGTTATACTGCCCCCTACAGGAGTAAGACATTAGGCAGAAAAAAGCCTGACTACACCTATGGGGCAGTCCCAGGGTGTATACTCCCACTACAATAAAACAACAAGAGAAGGGCGCACCGACCTTGTGCATTATCACCTAAAAGTTTATTAAAATCAAAGAAGGATAGCGTACAATATACTCACAAACGTAGCATATGAACAAGCATATAGGAAATGGGCACCGCTCGCTTCCAGGACACTTCTCTACTGCTGGATAGCGTGATGGCGTCCTCAAAACCTGATGTGGCTTACGCGTTTCGAGGGAGGACCATCTTCCTCAGAGCCAAAATCGTTTTCTTGTAGTGCCTTTTGGATACCCTTGGTCCTAAGGGGGGCAGCAACACCACTTCATTTATGTCATAAAACCGCCTAGAACATTCACCTTCCCGCATACCACTCAAGTGCAGGAGAGATATTGTTGTTTTTTGGTATACTCCCTGTGACAGTATTCACCGTCACTGGAATTTAAAGACAGATAAGTAATGGTTTGGATTGCTTCATATTTGCCAGCAATATCTCCATATAGGAATATAAATATTTATTCCCATTTGCCATGAAATCTGTTCTTCCTAAATGCTGGGTATATTACATATCTTTCAATGTCAAACAGGTTTTCCTTTTGTTGTGTATTGGGAGGGAATGTGGATTGCCCTTTTGCATTGTTACATGTTAATGACCTCCCATTGTTCTGTCTGTCTGCCTTAAGAGAAACTTATAGGTATGTGGATTGGATTCTAAGGGGGAGGGGGGATTGTCCCACATTGTATATTTTGTACACTGTATGAGAGTTTAAAACTCTGTTCCTATTGGATGGTGAATATTATGTTCAGTCTTCAACAAGGTCCATCTGGATGGTAACATTGTGGGTGAAAACTGTATACAAGTCTTGTTCAATAAAGTTGTTCTAGAGTTCATTCAACCTCAATCTAGAGTTCTGTCTCTTATTGGGGGAATCTGCTGCAATGGATTGCTATGGTCTTCCATACTCCCTTAGAGAATCACTGAGCTCTTGTAAGAGCTTGTGTAAGGGCTTGTTCTGCTGCACTCTCTGGGGAAAGAGAGGTTCACCCACAGGAACCTGGAGCCTTGTCGTAGGTCCAGGGTGGGTAGGAGATTGCGAGACCCTAACTAAGCTGCGGCGGTTCGTGGGGTCTGAAGTGGTTACGGTGTCTGGTGGAGTGCTTGGAGCCCTCGGGAAGGAGCATCTTTCAACGGAGGTACCTGGTCGGGGTGCCCTGTTCCGTTACATTGGTGGCAAGCGGTGGGATGGCGTCCTAGTGTGAGGAGACGCAGCTCGGAGACACCGGTAACGTTATGGAGCGAGCTAACACCCGTGCAGCGTTCCCATATGAGGAGGAGTTTCTCTGGAGGTTGCAGCAACACTTGGTCCAACAGGATGGGCCTGTATCAGAGGAAGCCATACTGGACTGGAGAGATGCCACTCAAAAGGAAATGTGGTATGAGGCCTTAGAGGATGTGCAGTGGAGGCGGAGAGAGAACCTTCCCAGCGAAGAACAGCGGTTCCAGGTATATGTTGCCCTGCAGTTACCTTTCCTAGGACAGAAACCCCTGGATGAGTGGGTGACGGAGCTGTGGAACCTAATTTGGAAGGAGTTGTGGCTGGATGAAGCTTACCGGGCACTAAAGTGGTACGCCACCCGGCAGGACCACTGGATGGCTGACAACAATATGCCGGAAGGTGAGGACTATAGTGGGCCGGGCTTGCTGTGGGAGGCCTTTGAAGAGAGGGACTTTGGATGTCCAGCAGAGTTTCGGCGCTGGGAAATCCAGGACACCAGGGAAGCCCTACTGGATCTCCCCAGAGTGGATGACCTGGTGTTAGACTTGATTCATCTGGTCAGAATGGAGTGGGAACTGGAGCAGGACTACCAACGCCTGCTCTGCTCCATTCCACCCCAATCTACCCTGCAAGCAGAGCCGGAGTCCTGGGTGGCAGATCCAGACCCACAACCCTTGAGTTGGAGAGACAGTACAGACTGGTGGTACTTGGAAGACCCACCGATGACAGGTGGAGATGGGACCGAGGTCTCTCTACCGGCCCTACAGGGAGGCTGGGCAGCCGGCCCAGATTTGGCCTAAATATATGACAAAAATTGAATATATTGGATATTTTTTAACTGTCAAAGTAGAAAATGTCAATTTTTCCGCAAAATTTTCGCTCTTTTTTTATTAATATCGCATAAAATGAAAAGCGCAGAGGTGATTAAATACCACCAAAAGAAAGCTCTGTTTGGGGGGGGGGGGGGACACAAATTTTGTTTGGGTACAGCGTTGCATGACCGCGCAATTGTCAGTTAAAGTCGCGCAGTGCCAAGTTGCAAAAAGTAGCCTGGACGTAAAGCAGGAAAATCCTCCAGTGGTAAAGTGGTTAAACATCTCGTGAGGGCGCATACGACCTAGCCTCAGCCTGAGTCGCAGCGTTCCTCCTGGTCAAAAGCCCCCCCCTTTTGGAGCGGTGGTCTGTCAGGAGTGGTGCCAACCCTGTTGCTGGTATGGTAAGTAGCTTTCCCCCCTCTAAACCTGGAGGTTTTTGGGGTGAACCTGGGCCCCTCCCTGGGGTGGTTGAACCCGTCGGGTTCCCCTCCTTCCCATGCAGCATCCCCCCTCCGCTTCTCGGTGGTCCTCTGCGGACTTGTTACCCCCCATCTGTCCACACCCTCCCTCCCTTCCCATGGGTTGGTCATACCTTTTAGGTCGGTCTGGGGTGTGAAGCTGGCGATGGGGTTTGGGGGGAGATCGCTCCGCCGGCGACCGGACGATCAACCTTCGGGAGGGGGCAGCACCTGGTGGGTGCTCCTGCCAGGGCCTCCCTTCCTGCTTGGATTGTGGTCAGCGCTCCTGGGGTCCCCTCTGGGCCCCCGGGAGCCGCGTGGGGCTGCCATTTTCTTGTGGCCTTTTGTGCTGTAGATCGGCGGCCATGTTGGTGTAGCCTCAGCAGCCATTTTCTTGTGGTTTTCTCATTGAAAATGTTAAAAACCATGTTTTTGAAGCTATATGATGGTGATTTTGAGGGTGGGAGCCCCTCCTCATCCCTTAGTGCTGCCTCCTGGATCTTTCTCTTCTTGATTGCCCCATGGTGTGCAGTTTTCCTGGTGCTGTAAGTGCCTGATCGGTGGTGGTGGGTCTTTTTGTGGGGTTTTTTCTCCCTCTCTCTGCTAAAGCAATGGAAGTGCACTGTACTGTCTTTCCTCCAACTGGGGGTTGAGCCGTGCCTGGCCTTGAGTACCATTCAACGTCCATTTTCTTTCACCTTCCATTGGCAACACACCTTGGTGCGTACCTTTATCCAGGGAGTTCGACACTTGGCACCTCCACATTGCCACCGTGGGACCTCAAACTGGTGCTGTCAGTTCTTCAGAAACCTACCTTTGAAAGTCTTCAAGAGGTTCCCCTGCTTACTTTGTTTCCCCGGAAGGTGGCCTTTTTGGTGGCTATTACTTCTTCACGCAGGGTGACGGAGCTGGTGGGCGTGGTCTTGTTGTTCACTTTACCTGGTGGTTCACAGAGATAAGGTGGTTCTTCGTCCCTGTCCGTCTTTCCTTTCAAAGGTCGTCTCTGATTTCCGTCGTTCCTTTCAAAGGTCGTCTCTGATTTCCATTTGAAGGAAGACATTGTGTTGCCTTCCCTATGTCCCAGGCCTAAACATCCTAAAGAAATTGCCTTGCATTCCCTAGATGTGGTTCGTGCAATCAGAGTGTACCCAGCAGCTACGGAGTCTTTTCGGAAGTCAGACTCACTATTTTTACTCACGGATGGACCTCAGAAAGGGTTGGCTGCTTCTGCTGCGACCATTTCCAGATGGATCAGACAGGCAGTGATTCAGGACTATTCAATTAAGGGTCAGGTTCCCCCTTTCCCTGTTAAGGCACACTCTACTCGGGCGCTTAGTGCCTCCTGGGCCTTCTGTCATCAGGCCTCAGTGCTGCAGGTTTACAAGGCGGCCACATGGTCATCTGTGCACATTTTCATAAAGTTTTATAAGGTGGATGTGTTGGCATCTGCGGATGCTTCTTTTGGCCGCAAGGTTTTGCAGGCTGGTGTTTAGAGGGCCTGGTCCTCTTTGAGGGAGTATTGTTTTTTTCAGGTGAGCTCCAGTTGTTTATGGTTGAGCTCCATGTTATCAGGTTGGCTAAAGTTTAGCCTTGGGAATTTTTTCTTGCTGTTCCCCCCCTCATGTTTGACACTGCTTTGGAACGTCCCAATGGTTAAAAGGATAAGGAGCTGTGTCCGTCAATGAACGAAAGAGAAAATGGTATTTTCGATTTTTCCGTAAAATCTATTTCTCTGATCATCATTGATGGACACAGCACCCACCCCTCTGCGGAGTTGGCTTTCTTCTGACACTGCTTGCAACAAAACTGAGTACCTATAGCTGAGAGTGGGAGTATACCCCCTGGGACTGCCCCATTGGCGTAGTCAAGCTTTTTCCTGCCCAGTGTCCTACTCTTGTAGGGGGCAGTATAACCCAATGGTCAAGCAAATAAGGAGCTGTGTTTGTCAATGAACATCAGAGAAATTGATTTTACGGTAATTCAAAAATCCCATTTTGACTATTCCAGGAAGCCATCTCCTTTAGTGTGACATATTATAGTGGCATCAGACAGTTTTACTGTAACATGCCTGACAAAGGCCATCGTGTTCTCAGTTGCATTGGTCACGTCATTCACAAAATCCCAAAGCGCAGTTATCTCCTGACTCTGTTGAAAGCCATGTTCAAAACAGTTCCAAGATTCAAGAGAAATACCTGATATTTTGAGGATAGGGCATTCCATGTGTAATAATAGTGCTCTCCAGTGCCACAACAGGCCTCCCCTCTGCTAGCGCTTCTTCCACACTGGGGTGTATTCTGAATGTAGAACCTGCATGTGCACCATAGACATTACTATTAATAAATAACCATTTAATCTGTTTGGAAAAACATAAACTGACATAAAGCTTGTCAGTATGTGTGTGCGTGTTGGAAAAATGTTCACAAAAGAGAAAGAAAAACTCGTCAGACAAAAAGATGAATAAAACAAAAACAAAAAATGGATTGCTTTCATTGCTGTCACGATTGCAAAAATCTCTCTTTGATTTGTTCAAAGTGTATGTATAACTAAACAACATTTTTTGATAGAGTGGGGAAGGATTCAACTCTTTTTTTTGTGCCACCTGTCTCTTTGAAAATATGTACATGTCCCAGAGATGCAACAGCAAGTGAAAAGGAAGTTCTATGATAAGTAAGGGAAACTCTGCTCTTAGACAGTTGTCACCAGAACAGGTGTAACCTATGGAAGATTTTCCCTCTTTTACTGTTCTGAAGACAACCAGCTTTAATGATTCATCATAAAATCACATAAAACTGCCAACACACTTTGAGGCCTCAGAACACTCCTCCTTCATTAAGGAGGAAGTAAACCCAAAGGCATAATTTGTACGTATAGGTAAGCCTATCATAAGGCTTACCTATAGGTACTGTAAATATCTCCTAAACGTGTACCGTTACACATGCACATGTTGGGATATTTACAGTTATGTGCTGGGGGCTAGTTGCTGGGGGCTGTGTCATGTCCTTATTCATACATGAATGAACAAGGACATGACATATTATGACAAAACACAATTAGTTATTAAAAAACATATTGCAACAATTTACACACACAAATGCACATACCTTTTCTACTTATTTTACAGACTGCTGGTGGTTACTGCTGGCGGTTACTGCTGGTGCGGTTACTGCTGGCAGTTATTGCTGGCGGGTAATGCTGGTCATGCAGGTACTGCTGGTCATGACGTCAGGTACTGCTGGAGGAAGCAGCGGCTGCAGTAGAGCGCAGAGCCGCTGCTTCCTGTATGGCTCCTTTCACAGGCGGAGGAGGGGTGCATTTCATATCACTCTACCTGTGACAGAGCCAGAACTATACAGGAAGCAGCGGCTCTGTCACTGACTTCAGACATCCTAAGTCTCCCGCGGCAGCCGGGAGATCGCACGGCACTTGCAGCCTAGTGCGCTCCCATCCAATGCAACCTAAACAGTGTCCATCCAATACAGCTTCACCAGTGCATGCCCATCCAATGCAGCCTGATCAGTGCCCATCCAATGCAGCCTTACCAGTGCATGCCCATCCAATCCAGCCTGATGAGTGCCCATCAAATGCAGCCTCACCAGTGCATGCCCATCCAATGCAGCCTGATCAGTGCCCATCCAATGCAGCCTCACCAGTGCATGCCTATCCAATGCAGCATCACTAGTGCATGCCCATCCAATGCAGCTTCACCAGTGCATGCCCATCCAATACAGCCTGATCAGTGCCCATCCAATGCAGCCTCACAAGTGCATGCCCATCCAATGCAGCCTGATCAGTGCCCATCCAATGCAGCCTGATCAGTGCCATCCAATGCAGCCTCTCTAGTGCATGCCCATCCAATGCAACCTCACCAGTGCGTGCCCATCCAATGCAGTCTGCAATGAAGAGAGAGGAGAGCCAGTAGACTACACAGAGCGGGGATCTCCCGCTTACCCGGCGACCGATGTCATACGAAGTCCTGCCGCCTGGACCGACTCCTATGCTAGACGTCACTAATGTGTTTATCATAGGAGGTGGTCCAGGGGGCGGGGCTTCGTATGACAGCAGGCACTGGGTAAGCAGGAGATCCCCGCTCTGTTTGTAATCTAGCGGCGCTTGCCCTCCCCTCCCCTCCCCTCCGAGGCAGCCTCTGCCTACAGTTCGTTTGAAGCCAGTGTGGCAATGCCCCCGACTTAACTTCCTTCCTCCCCAGCAGAAAAAAAAATTGTCAGGGGGCAGTGGGCTGCATTGCCTGCGGTTCCGGGCCGCATGCAGCCCCCGGGCCGCAGGTTGGACATGCCTGGTGTAGAGTCTGTGGTGATGATTAATCACCCTTGTTAGATTAATACTCCGGGAATTTGTTTGCACTTATATGGTTCACATCACATTGATTCTTCATAAATGTAGGCTAATATGTATTCTGCTACATTTTTTTGGTTAAAAAAATCCCAATAAGCGTATATTGATTGGCTTGTCTACTCTACAAATTATGGAATATTTTTATTTATTTATTTATTTTTATTAGTAAACGCGGCGATCAGCGACTTATAGCGGGACTGCAATATTGTGGCGGCCATTCGGACACTAACTGACACTTTTGACACTCTTTGAGGACCAGTGACACTAATACAGTAATCAGTGGTTAAAAATTTACACTGTCACTGTACTAATGACACTGGCTGGGAAGAAGTTAACATCAGGGGCAATCAACGGGTTAACTGTGTGCCTAACCGTGTTTTACCAGACTGTGGGAGGTGCTTTTACGAGGGAAAGACATTATTCCTGGTCCCTGCTCTGCAGAGACACAGGATCCATGCCTTCCCTCCTATCAGAACAGCGATCGGCCTTGTTTACATAGGCAGACTGCCATTCTGCCTCTCTGCTGGATGATCAGCGGGTCCCGGCAGACATTGAGTCCACTGTACCCTTTGCTGGGCTCCTGCTGTGTTTGATCAAAGTGGGAGCAAGGTGCAGGTGGCACGCATGCAAACTACCTACCCAGAAGAGCCAGATCACATATATATATATATATATATATATATATATATATATATATATCAGTACATGATCCAGCGCAGGGATGCCGCCCTGTAGCAGTTAAAAAGCTATAGGGCAGACCTTAAGCGGTTAAAGTGATTGTAAACCCTAACCTTGTAAAATAACTAATTCCGTTTAATATAGAAATGAAAGGCAAAACATTTGTGCATAGATAAAAAAAAAAACATTATAAATATCTTTTTTTCCCCTTTTGCTCACATATTCTCTGTTCTCAGCTGCATAAGAGCTGGAGGGAGGAGAAACAGCAGGACACTGAGCTTCCCAGTGTCAGGACTAGTCTAATCACTGGAGGAGAGCAGACAGCACAGCTAGAGAACTGACTACGCTGTGCTCTCATGCCTAGTGTGCTCAGTTTTAAAAAAGGGAAAGCAGAGGGACTGGCAGGAACACCAGAGATTTCATACAAAGAAAGCAATACTAAGAGAACAGGATACCCTTTCATACAAGCACATGGTACATCAGGGACATATCAGGAATATGAAATGTTGGGATTACATATTTTTTAAGACTGAATATTCAAACTTCTATGAGCCAATCATGACAAGTTCTCCTAAGGTAACTTGAGTGGGTTATCTTACTATGACGATGCACATGTCCTGGAGTCACGGGGACCCCTGCCCGGACCACCGCACCAGACACTCCTGCAGAACATCTTCTTAGAGCAGATACCAACATTGCCTGTCACCTGACAGTATAAAGCACAGGGACAGTTAAACAGCAGCTAAATGTAACTCCAACACACCATCAGCATTACCGAGTAATCTATTAACATGTACAAAGTTTCACAACACACCCCTTTGTTAATTTCCTATTTCTTGCTAAGCTTGATGTACAGAGGATGTTGAATACGTTATGAAGGGGATCTGGTAGATGATAAGATGTCATGATTTTTTTTATCATGTCTTTACAATGCTGATCACCAAGACCGGCTGATCGCGGTTTGGCCTGCTGAACCGGCCAAGACTTTAACTGTTTATGGGCCAAGTTGATCGATCAATCAAGTTGGGTACAACCAGCCTGCTGGATTCTATTGCAATTATCACTAGCGGCTGCTAGTGTGTAAGCAGCAGTGGCCCCCCTACTTACTACACAATGGTGATATTTCCATGCCGGTGTTCCGTGAGAATTACCTACCCGTGAGAAAAACCTACCCTCGTCACTTCCGGTTCACAGCAGTCTGTGTAACGCGAGCAGTTACATTAAAACAGCTGTGCTGCACCATGAGTCATCTCCGCTCCTGTCCCGGTCACTTCCCTGCTCTCGGCTACTAAATATAAAAGCGGCGGCGGCTGTATGAAAAGATAAATCACGGAGCCGCCAGCCGCTTTTATATTTACTAGCCAAGATCAGGGAAGTGACCGGGACAGGAGCGGAGATGACTCATAGTGCAGCACAGCTATTTTTTGTCACCGCCGCGTCGGTAGGTTTTTTTAACGGACACCGAGATCGTTTCAGACTAGTGCGCATGCGCACTAGTCTGATCCTCAGCTCTTCCATTAGGTATCCGGGGCTGTGAGCATGCGCACTGCTGCGCTGCTCAGCTGTTCCTGGCCGGAAGTGACGAGGGGTAGGTTTTTCTCACGGGGTAGGTAATTCTCACGTTACACCGGCCCTGAGCAGCGGCAGTGTCCAATAGAGTCCATGTTTTCTGGAAGCTGTATGCATGTAAACAGTAGCAGAAATGTTTACATGCGTATAGCATAAAATATGAAAGAAATGAAAGTCTCGGCCAGGCGTAGCTGGTTGATTGACCCATTTTCCTACCTTTCTGTACAGCTGCATACAAAACTATATACCAGCCTTTCTCAACCTTTTCAACACAGAGGAACCCTTGAAATAATTTCTGGTCTTGGGGAACCCCTGCTAAAAATTTAAAATATACAACTCATGACACATTAGTGTAACAGTAAGTGGGAAGAATGCTCCTTACTATTGTCATCATTGGGAAGAATTAAGCCTCGTACACACGCAAAGATTGTTGGCCGACCGATCGGCCGTCTTTTGTCCAGTGTTGTTGTGTTGGTTGAAATGTGCCTAGACTGCACACACATTTTTTCGGCCAACAACAACCAACTTCAGAAGTGATGTCATGTGCTGGTTTACTTTCCATGTGTTTTTTCTTCTCTGAGCATGCCCAGTTTTGCTCATCTGATTTTTGTCTGCCGAAATCTGTACTGACTGACAAACAATCGGCCGTTCTGTTGACGACCAACAAAAATTTTATAGCCTGCACACCAGATTTTGTTCAGCCGTAAAGTCGCAGTCGGTTATCGGAATCATCATACTAACAAGCCGATAATCGGCCGATCGGACGTTGGCCAAAAATTCAAGGCCAACAATCGTTGCGTGTGTACGAGGCATTACCCCCTTACAGATAGCTAAAAGGAACAATGGTGTCATTGGGAACATATCGAAGAGGCAGAAATTGCCCATTGCTCAAGGAACCCCTAGCAACCTAAGGAGGAACCCTAGGGTTCCACGGATCTCTGGTTGAGAAATCCTGCTATATACTTTATGCATCTGTATGCTGAATTTTTGACACCCGTGCGAATGAGTCCAAATATTGTGGTGTAAGCACCCTTTATGGGAAAACTGTATACAGTATATTCTTTTTTGTCATATTTTGGATACATGTCAGATTGGCTACAATCACACTAGCCTCCCGTGTTTGGTTTATTTAAAGCAGAAGAAATTATTTAGGAAGTAATCAAGCTTTATGATTCCCATATTAAATGATGTGTTTTCTGTGTTTTATCCTGAGTTTTATTTTATCTGCCCCTGGGCACATGGATTTCTATTTTCTCTAAATGCAGCTAAACTAAATGCACTTAAATCCTGGTAAATGCACAGGGTGAATCATGTCATTGGAAACCATTACATGCATTTATTTATGTTTATAAATGTCCTATATATGCATATATATTATTACCAGTGTGAAGGGAGACCTATTGATCTCAACTTGTAACAAAAGGTAAAAAAAAACAACAACAATGTATCAAAAATGACCTTTGAACCCACAACAAATTTTACCAAGCTAAGTTTTTTTTATCTGTCTGCAAATGGAGGCTAAAAAAAGTTGTTTGTAAGTGTAAGATAAATGAAATGGAGGGCCATATTGGTGTCAGTCTTACCTCTGAATGGAGACACACACGAGGTTTTTACTCCTTACCAATTTAGTCTTGGTGGGGGGAAGGCACATGGGAGGAGTGGGCGCTCAATCCTCACTGTCCTGCATTCTTTAGGTTATCATTAACCACAAGGAGAAGGGGGGGGGGTGTCCTGGGGAACTGTGATCTTTTCCTAACAAGGGCATAGGGGGGAGGGGAGTCGCAGCTGTGTGACCTGCATGGTCCATAATCAACATGTATCCCTCAACTTAACCCTGTTATGACCAGGGGGGGGACTTTACGTCTTTGTGACCGAGATCCTGGGCAGGTTTTATCCAATTTTGTATTTTTATTTTTTTCATTTGGCTACTAAGTGAGTGGACACAGTGTAGTGGACTATCTGACTCTCTGGCCATAAGGAGCAGAGGGAGGTGGATTTTTATGGAGAAACAATGTCTTTCAATGCTCGCTTGTCAGTTGATCACAGTCAAATGACAGTGATCATAAGCTAGGAGAGGAAATTTTGGCCTTACAGCACCTTCACTGTGGCTTCGCCTAAGCCAAGTTCTAGAAGGATAGGCAACCTAAGGCACGAATTCCAGGGTGGTCATGCAATGTCACTTCCGCTGACATATATGCTGGTCCACCGGCAGGACACTGGTGATCCTTTGCTCCCTAAAAATACAGCTATAGGCTGTAATTGATAGCTCTCTAGGCTGTCAGCTTTACAAAGCCTGAGCAGACACTTTGCAGTGCACTTGTAGCTTACCCACCTCCATGACATTTCAGCAGTGGCGACTCTAGGAACAATATATATAGGAGGGAGGGGCACATAAGACACCACAGTCAAAACTGGGGGGGGGGGGGGGGACTCTTTCCCTCTGCCACACACCACGGCGAAACTAAGGGGGAAGGATGCTACAGCACACCTCTACATCCAGGACTTTTGAGGAGCGAGGGCCACTTTAGTGACTTGGTAACCGGTCGCGGGCCACAATGAGCAGAGCAGGCAGATGACAGGTCCGTGTCCACTCAGCATATGTAGAGCAGACACGGATACCACCCAGACTACATTATGGGCCCTCCAATCCGATCCACCTAGACAGAAGGGGATGGATCCCCTACTGTTTTTTTTTAAGTGGTTCGAATTGGAGATAGGTGGGTGTAAACGGACACAGGTCCGTTTATATCTGCCGCTCTGTAGAGGTGAATGGAGGGTCTGATTGGGTCCACCTGAAAAACAGACAGGCAGACCCGTTAAGACCGATGATGTGAAACGGGCCTAAGACTGCTTTCATACAGATGCACTTCGGTTTACCTGTGTAACGCTCATGCGTTTTTGTTAGTGGATGGATTTGCAGCTGCAGAATTGTCACACTCAGTAGTCGTGTAGAGATTCTGTTGAACAAACATATCCAACTCTCAGGACTTCATCACTGTGCACAGCCTGTTTATGCAATATACATACACTCAATCTGATGTTAATGGAGGGATAGTATATGTGAGAGTATATAGGTGAGAGACAGGCTATAGTATGGTGAGCACCTAGGAGTAGTATTAGGAGAGTGTTTAGGTGATGGTAGTAAGCAGATAGGTTCTAATGTCAAGTATAGTGCAGATGGTAGGGGACAGCAGATGGAGTATACAAGACAGAGTAACCTAGTGCAAGGATAGTTGATGGTAGTCCCAAGAGCTAACAGTCTATGCAGATGATAGGAAATAGCTTAGATAGAGATAGTCCTGGTATATGCAGTAGATGACAGTAGAAGTGCAGGTTAGTAAGGAATCCCCTGTGGGGTACTTATCACTAGATAGGTAGTAGTAACAAAGTTCAGTAGTGAGAGGTGATCCAGTAGCGAGATACGGATCGGCAGCAAGGTTCCGGTTCAGTTCAGGCAAAGGGAATAGCCAGCAGCTCCAGCTTCGCAAGAGAAGGTGCGGTGAACATGCGGTTTGAACGAGCAATGAGTGAGAGAAAGCCGGCGATTGAAATAGCCGCTCATAGCGGCGCTCGGCGATGATGTCATTGCCCTTAAAGGTGTATGCGTCCCATTTGGATAGCAAGATGGGACGCAATATTAAGAGAGAATTGTGGAAATAAGGGTACCAGAGGTACCAGAACATTACAACCTGCACCTCAACTGACCTCAATCTTCACTTCTTCCTCAGGATTCCTGCAGGTATCCCTGGCTGGAACTGCTGGTGTGTACTGCTGGTGGGTAATGCTGACTGGTACTGCTGGTGGGTACTGATGGTGGGTATTGCTGGCGGGTACTGCTGGTGGGTACTGCTGGTGATTACTGCTGGCGGGTACTGCGGGCTGGTACTGCTGATGGTTACTGCTGACTGGTACTGCTGGCGGGTACTGCTGGCTCCTCTAAGACACCAACGGAGTGTGACAGGAGCGCGGCACAGGAGGAAGCATGCGGTTGCAGTAGAGAGTAGAGCCGCTGCTTCCTGTATCACTACTCTCACAGGCGGAGGCGAAGTGCATTTGGTATCACTCCACCTGTGACAGGAGCCGGAACTATACAGGAAGCATCAGCTCTGCTTCCTCTTCGCCACAATAATACTTGGGGATGGCGGGTCGGGAGCCTGGGTTTACTGACCCGCCATCCCAGATCAGGAGTTGGGATCCTGTTGAGGGGCACAGCATAATGTTGGGGGGGCCATGGCCCCCTCTGGCCCCCCTAGTGATGCCACTGCATTTTAGGGAGGCCCATCTGATGCCACTGGAGTTCAAGAGCTGGTGCTCCTTCCAGTACAAGCACAGATCTTTCTGTATATGTCATTTCACGAGGAAGGCCAACCACCAAACCACTTCCTCATTCTAGTGGACCTGCTAGCTATAAGGTATAGAAATTTGGGTTTAACTAAGGTCTGATGATGCAGGAATTGGGACTGATGTTAGGTCTAATCATGCAGGCTTTGGATCTAATATGATATCTGAGGGTAAAGGAATTGGGCTGTTCTAAGATCTAATGGTACAAGAATTAGGGCTGATCTGAGGTCTGCAGGTGCCCGAATTCAGGCTAATCTGAGGTCTGTTGATGCAGGAAATGGGGCTGACATGATGTCTAAAGGTGCAGTTATTGGGACTGATCTGAGGTCTAATGGCACAGGAATTGGAGCTGATCTGATTTATGAAGGTGCAGGAATTGAGGCTAAATTGTGCTCAGAAAATGAAAGAATAGGGCAGATCTGAGGTCTGAAGGTGCAGGATTTGGGGCTGATCTGAAGCCTGTTGGTGCAGAAATTGGGGTTGATCTAACCTTTAAAAAGTGGAGCAATTGAGGCTGATCTGAGGTATGATGGTGCAGGAATTGGGGCTCATCTAATGTCTAGGTGAAAGAATCTGGGTTGATCTGAATTCTGAAGGTGCAGGAATTGAAGTTGATTTGACGTCAGAAGATGCAGAGAATGGGACGGATCTGAGGTCTGATGGCACTGAAATTGGGGCTGATCTGATGTCTAAAGCTCTAGTAATTGGAGCCAATCTGAGGTTTGAAGGTGAAGGAATTGGGGCTGATCTGAGGTCTGAACATGAAAGAATTTGAGCTGATGTGAGGTCTAATGGTGCAAGAATAGGGCTTACATGATATTTGAAGGTGCAAGAATCTGAGCTGACCTAATATAATATCTAATGGTGCAGGAATTTGAGCTGATCTAAGGTCTGAAGGTGCAGGAATAGGGGCTGATCTGAGGTCTGAAAATGCAGCAATTGGTGCTGATCTGACATTTGGAGGGACAGGAACTGGAAGTGATTTAAGGTCTGAAGGAGCAGAAATTGGGGTTAATATAAGGTTTGGAGGTGCAGTGATTGGAAATGATCGAAGGTCTAAAGGTGCAATAATTGGAGCTGACCTAAGATCTAAAAATGCAGGAAATAGGGTTAATCTGATGACTAAAGCTGGAGTAATTGGGGCAGATCTGAAGTTTGAAGGTGCAGGAATTGGGACTGATCTGAAGTTTGAAGGTGCAGGAATTGGGACTGATCTGAAGTTTGAAGGTGCAGGAATTGGGACTGATCTGAAGTTTGAAGGTGTAGGAATTGGGACTGATCTGAAGTTTGAAGGTGTAGGAATGTGGGCTGATCTAAAGGTCTGAAGGTGGAAGAATTGGGGCTGATTTCAGGTCTAAAGTTGAAAATATTGGAGTTAAACTGAGGTCTAAAAGTAGAGGAATTGGGGCTGATCTGAGGTCTGAAAGCGGAGTTCCAGCCATTTCACTCACCTGTCCAACGGTCCAGCGATGCGGCCGCCCGAAGCCTCGATCCTCTCCCTCTGTGCCGGCATCACTGCTGTGGGCACCCGGCTGTGACAGTTTGCGGCTTCACAGCCGGGTACCCACTGCGCATGCGCGAATCGCGCTGCGCGTCTTGATTGGCCGGCAATCTTCTGGGACCTCTGACATATCTAGAAGATTGCAGGGAGGGAGGGGGAGAGGAGAACTTCCGTTCAGGGCGCCGCGGCGCTCCAAGCGGAAGTGGGAGCGGTTACCTGTCAAAACTAGGTACCCGCTCCCCCCCCCCCAAAAAATGACATGCCAAATGTGGCATGTCAAGGGGTTAGAATGCCTAAAGCGGAAGTTCCATTTTTGGGTGGAACTCCGCTTGAAGGTGGAGAGGTGGAGGAATTGGGGCTGATCTGAGGCCTGAACATGAAAGAATTGGAGCTGATCTGAGGTCTGATGGTGGAGGAATTGGAGCTGATCCGAAGCTCTGAGGTACAGGAGTTCAGGTTGATCTGAGGTCTTGATAATGCAGGAATCAGGGCTTATCTGAGGTCTAATGGTGCAGAAATTGGGGATAATGTGATTTCTGAAGGTGCAAGAAGTAGAGCCGACCTAATAATATATCTAAAGGTGCAGGAATTTGAGCTGATGTAAGGTCTAAAGATGCAGAAAACTGGGCTGATCTGAGGTCTATTGGTGCAGGAATTGGGGATAATATAATTACTGAAGGTGCAAGAATTGGACCTGACCTAATATGATATCTAAAGGTGCATACATTTGAACTAACCTAAGGTTTAAATAAGCAGATATTGTGGTTTATCTGAGGTATGGAGGTGCAGTAATTGCATAGTTGCCAACTGTCACAAATTGCCTGGGACAGTCCCGAAGATCCTACATATTCTGGATGGACCCTTACATATTGCAATACATGGTTAAGCTGGCCAACTTGTCAAAGTAATCCCTCTTATGGCCAGTCCTACACTGCTTTACCACTGCAAATGCTATGGTGGACCACTGTAGCATTTGCAGTGGGAAAGCAGTGTAGGACTGTTCATGAGAGGGATTACTTTGAAGCAGTTATATTGGAATATGTGTGAACAATCCCTGTTTTTCATTGGATAGTTTGCTGGAAAGGGTGTATAGCAGTATGCAAAGGGTCCATCCAAAATTTTTGGTGCCGTCCCGACACCACTTTTTTGTGGCGTCACTGACCGGGGGTATACTGAGATTGTGATGTCACAAGTAGTGGTGCCATACGGTGACACCATTGGGTGGCACCACCCCTTAGTTTTTTTTAGCGGCAGGAGGAGGCGGAGCTTTCAGACAGCGGGAGCCTTCATCAGGAATGAAGTTGAACCCTTTTATGGAGGGGGATTTATAAAGGAAAAAAATGGAGAAACTAAAATTGTAACAACAGCTGAGTGGTTTATTAGCAGTCAGTTATTTGGGAATATTCAAGAATCAAAAGAAGAGGATGTGGAAGCAGACATCCTCAGAGCAGAAGCAGGGAGATACGTGCACTGCAGGTCCTTAGGTACTGCTTCCCTCCCCAGGTGAAAGGTGTGGAGTTGGTCACCTAGTGAGCAGGCTGGAAAAGGACAAAGAGGAAGCTATGGGGGGAATTAACCACTTGCCGACCAGTCACTGGGACTGTACTGCGGCAAAGTGGCTCGATTCCGTCCAGCGACGTAGACCTACGTCGCTGGACTCCTCCCCCTGTAAGCGGCGCTCGCGCGCCGCCGGAGGCGCGCTCCCGCTGTTTTCAGTCACAGCGGGAGTCGGGCCAGGGGAGGAGCGGCGGCGATCGCCGCTGCTCTTCCCCGATCGTCGGGGAATCGAGTGTGGAGATCCGCCCGCTTGTGTAAACAGAGCGGGAGGATCTCCTAAGTGACAGGCAGGGACAGATAGCAGTGTTCAGCAGACAGGTTCAGATAGCAGGGTCCCTGTGTCACTCAGTCACCTCCCCCCACACAAGTTAGTAAGCACCAGGCATACATTAACCCCTCCCTCTCCAATAAAATTAACCCCTTCCCTGCCAGTGTCATTTTTACAGTAACAGTGCATATATGTAGCACTGATTACTGCAGTAATGTCACTTGTGCCCCCAAAAGTGTCAAAAATGTCAGTCAAGGGTCCAATCTGTCCGCTGCAATGTCACAGTCCCGCAAAAAAAAAAAAAAAAAAGTGCAGATCGCCGCCATTACTAGTTAAAAAAAAAAACACCAAAAATGACATAAATCTTTCCCGTAGTTAGTAAACGCAATAACTTTTGCGCAAACCAATCAAAATACGCTTATTGTGATTTTTTTTACCAAACATAGGTAGCAGAAAACAAATTGGCCAAAAATGTAAAAAAATTTTGATTTTTACATTTTTTTGGGGGGGAATTTCATATAAAAAAATGTTAAAAATATTGTTATTTTTTCAAAATAACCCCTTTTTTTTGTTTATAGCGCAAAAAGTAAAAATCGCACAGGTGATCAAATACCACCAAAAGAAAGCTCTGTTTGTGGGGAAAAAAGGACGTAAATTTCGTTAAGGTACGGCGTTGCACGACCGCGCAATTGTCAGTTAAAGTCGCACAGCGCCGAATCGCAAAAAGTGGCCTGGACGTAAGACAGCAAAATCCTCCGATGGTAAAGTGGTTAATCAAAACAGGTGCAGCTGTGCATGGCAACCAATCAGCTTTTAGGCTCGGTTCACATTGGTGCAATGTGGGAAACCCTGTGAATCCACTGCGGGTTCCCGTATCACACCCGACTTGCAGGCGGTTCACCCTGCCATATGCGAACTGCTGGGGGTGTCAATACAAAGTTAACGACACCCCCAGATCATTTTGCATATGGCAGTGCAAACTGTCAATTCAAACAGGAATACCCATGCGATCCGAATCTGGAGTGGACCAAAAAAAGGGTCCTGTGCAACTTTGGTCCAAATGCGATGCGAATTCAGCCATACAATCTGTTTGGCTGAATTTGCATTGCACAGACATCGCATGTGATTTGTATAGCAGTGCAGCAGTCTTCAAAGTCGTACCCCGAAGTTGCACTGAGATGTGGTTTTGAAATCACACAATTTTAAAGCCACACTCATTGTGAACAGGGCTTATTCTCAGTTTGCTCAGTTAAGTGTGACTTGTCATGGGATTTGCCAAATCCAAATCGCATGACAAGTCAAAACATATTTTTGGCAATGGAACCGTTCAATTTGGTGCGACACCGACTTTGCGATGCAGCACCGATTTGAAAAAAAGGTTCCTACGCTATTTTTTCTGATTTCAGGTACAACTAAGGCCCCTTTAACACTTGTGCGACTTATCCTGCGACTTGGGACTGAAAAGTGTCATGACATGTCGTACCCCATGATTTCCAATGAGTACCATTCATATCTGTGTGACTTCAAATCGCAAGACTGCAAAGTAGTCCCTGCACTACTTTGGTCGGATTTAATGCGTTTCGAGGTCCATAGACATTGCTTCAAGTCCAGTCAAAATCGCAGGAAAAAATTGCAGTAAAATCGCATGACTTGTTTTAGGACACACAAGTGTGACAAGGGACCTTGCTGAGATATTTGTGTATGAAGTCGCACAGATGTCAGCCAAGTCGCACTGACCTTATCTGCAGCTTTAAAACCGTGTGACTTCCAGTGAAATAGGAATCAGTGTGGGTAGGCTAAATGAAAATTAGAAGCTGATTGGTCATATCTGTGTGTTTATTCAGCTGGTTCCCCTATATAGCAACCTCCGCCAGCCAATAGTCTGTCACCAAAGTATGCTGGTAGGCGGAGCTTTCGCCCGGGGCGGGGCTATGTTTTCTCTCACTCTAGTAGGCGGGGCTAAGCAGAGCGTTCCATCCCTCGCAGAGGTGGGAAACCAAGCACGTCCGTGCTCTGCCGAAAACTCCAACTTACCAAGAACTCCGACCACTTCAGAATTGGGGGCGTGGTTTAATCTTGCTCCACCTCGGCTCTCTTTCCAGCGGAAGTTTTGGTGTGGGAACGCCCCGCCCACCGCCGGAAGCAGGAGATCCCGGAAGTTCCGGTGTGTTGTGGAGGGGGGGGATAAACAGGAATGGCGGAGGCAGCGGCGGCACCTGTAGCTCTGGCATCAGTGGCAGCAGGGAAGAGCTCGCTGCCCCCATTTCCGGACAATCCCCCCGCGGGCGGCTGGACAAGGCAGGTGACCTGCAGGTAGGAGGTCGGAGTGGGCGGAGCTATGGGAAGACGAGGGGAGGGGGGACATTTCTAGGGACCCTCTGCTGATTGTGTCCTGAGGATTGTCATGTGTTGTGACTCATACTCGTGTTTCTTTATAAGTCCTCTAGAGATTGGTCCTGTCTGCTCACATTGGTCCAATACAATACACCTGGCCTTTCATACTAGTCACTAGAGGGACACTTGGCTGGTCGCTTTAGTCCCTATAGGGACGTTTGGGTGACACATGAGTTCCTGAAGGGGTGCTCATGTTATTCCTTAGATTGGTGCCCACTTTAGTCTCTGGTGGAGCTCTCACATTATTCCCTAGAGAGGTGGTGGGGTGCCCACATAGGTCCGCTGGGGCACACCAATGTTAGTCCCCTGTAAGGACCTTCAGATCCCCACGTTTCTGGAAGGGTGCCCAGGTTAGTCTTTGGACGGGCTCTTGGATGCCCACGTTAGTCCCTCATGGGGCACTCGCATTATTCCCTAGAGAGGTGGTGGGGTGCCCACATTGGTCCGCTGGGGCACACCAATGTTAGTCCCCTGTAAGGTCCTTAAGATCCCCACATTTCTGGAACGGTGCCCAGTTAAGTCTTTGGAGGGGCTCTTGGATGCCCATGTTAGGCTCCATGTACACGGGACGTTGTTAAAAGTCCCTTTGAATGCTGGAATTTTTAGGACGTTTGAAACGTCCGTTCAGTCGCGTTTGTACCCGCGTTTAGCGGGCGTTTAGCGGCGTTTGGGGGCATTTGCGTTTAGAAGCGTTCCTAGAAGTCAAAAAAAATTATTCCCCTTTTAAAATGGAAAAACGCGAACGCTAAACGCGGGTCATCGCGTTCGGACGCGTTTAGACGCGTTTGTGCGTTTGAAACGCCGGGAAACACACGTTCGAACGCAAATAATTGTGTTCTAAAAAAAGTCCCTGAACGCAACTGCCTGCAAATGACTGTAAACGACCTGGTGTACATGGACAGATAAGATAAAATGTAGATGGGTTCAGGGGCTTCTGAAAAAAACGCCCAACTGCTCCTAAACGACCATTTCCAGCGTCCCGTGTACATGGAGCCTTAGTCCCTCATGGGGCGCTCACATTTATTGCCTAGAGAGGCAGTTGGGCATCTATGTTTGTCCCTGGTGGGGTGCACATATTAGTCCCCTGCAGGATGGCAATGTTAGTCCTCTGTAAGGGTGTTTCAGTGCATTATTAGTTCCTTGACTCCATTAGTCCTCAGAGGGTCGCCCGTTATAATCCCAGGAAGGAGACTTGAATTCCCATATTGGTCCCCTGCGGCACACCAATGTTAGTCCCCATGGGGCGCTTGGGTTCCATGTTAATCCCTGGAGGGGGTACTTGGGTGCCGCATTAGTCCCTGGGAGGTGAGTCCATATTGGCACCTGAGCTTATGTTAGTCTCTGTAACTCAGGCAGGCACGTTAGTTTCCAAGCGTGGTGCTTACTCTAACCTCAAAGAAAATGTAGGTGCTCACATTCGTCCCTGGGGCACCTGAGTGCTCATGATGGTATCCAGAGAGGCTCCTGTCTTATTCTGCTGGTTGCAGGAGAGGTGCCTGGGTGCTCATTCTAGTCCCTGGGAAGCTGCCTGCCTGCTTACGTAAGGTTTTCCCCCCGCCAGCTGATATGAGTTCTCCGCACTCGCCATTGTGATGCTGGTGGGTAATTGGCACCCTGAGCTGTCACATGGAAGCAGAGAAGGTTCTTATCCCTGTGTAAGAGCCACACCATTACATAGACCTTGGATAGATTGTATCCTTGTAGCTGAATAGAGCAGTGGGGCGGTAAGTATATTCTAGTTCTGTGGTCAGTATCAAAGCCGGTCTGTTTGCTTTGTCCTTCAAGTTGACTTTAAGGTGTCACATGGAAAGCCAAAGTTCCAAACTGAAATGGAAACGAACATTGAGAACTTCTGTGCAAATCTGTCAATATGAAGATTAGAAAAAAATACCCATAACTGCTTCATGGATTGGCTTATCTGTCAGAATTGAGGTCTTCAGTGTTTGTGATAGTTTGTCTGACAATTACTTAGTCATGCAGCTCTGCACCCAAATTAATTTCATGTTATTGCTTTGTTACAGGTAGAGCTTTCTTTTAGTGCAGGGCTTGACAAATTTGCTCTGAATTAGTGGCCAGTTTTTTTTTTTTCGAAGCTCACTTGTAATAGGTTTCCAAAGGTAAACATATTCTCTAACCCTTTCACAGCCAGAACTTTTTTTTTTTTTTTCGCACATGTTCAAAAAATAATTTTGGCCCTGAAGATTACATAAAACCCCCAAACTATTTAAATTTTTTCTGAAAGCAGATACCTGAGCCTAGAGCAACTTTTTTTTTTTTTCAACCAAGGCTGCCTTGAGGTTTTTTCAGGGGTGCCTTGGCAAAATGCCTAAAAATTTAACAAAAATTGTATACAAGCTAGCAGGTGGATGAAGCCTGCCTTTTAGTTATAAAGCTACGAGTTTTTATTATGCACCATTACAACTTTCTAGACACTGGCATCCTAACAGAAAACATAGGAACCCAATAGGTTCCAAACCCGCGCAAATCAATAACCAAAAAACAAACTAAAATAAAGAGCTACGGGTTATAAAGTGTAAAAAAAAAAACACTTATACCGTGAAAAGGAACCGCGCTCTTACATCATAAAATGCATATCATCATAGTGAATAGACAAATACTTCTTCATTTAAATGATAGAAAATACATAATTGTGAAATCCATATATAATCCCACATGTGAATAATGTCCTCAGTGAATCTAGGAAAGGTTTTTCTCCTCCAGCGTGCAGACGCACTATACACTCACCAGACTTAATTGACCCCCATTACCTGGAGTCAAATTGCGCATATGGGAAAATCCAAGATGTCATACATGAGACCACAGGAATAAATTCAAACCGCTGCTGTCATCCATTCAATATGTTAATAAGTAGCGTATTTAAAGCTCAAGTGTTGCTATATATATATATATAATGAGGTAGAAACCATCTCATGGTTTAAACTATTTAAAAAAGGTTGTATTGCACTTGAATCAAAGACAGAGATCAGCATGTATTGTATAGGAATCATCGGTTTGCGTTCCAGCTGAATTGATGTATCTCAAACGCCACCCAACGCCGTTTCGTCAGTCTGTCTGACGTCCTCAGGGGTCTTTCTCTCCCTCTCTATATGGCAACACTGGAGCTTTGAATACGCTATTTATATACATATTGAATGGATGACCACAGCAGTTTGAATTCATTCCTGTGACCTCATGTATGACATCTTGGATTTTCCCATATGCGCAATTTGACTCCCTGTAATGGGGTGAATTAAGTCTGGTGAGTGTATAGTGCATCTGCATGTGGGTGGCGAGGAACCTTTCCTAAACTCACTGAGGACGTTATTCACGTGTGGAATCATATATGGACTTTTTCATTTAAATGATAGAAAATACATAAAAATTGTTATGTATTTATTTGACTATCCTTGAATGTTTATTCACTATGGTGATATGTATTTTTGGACACAGCTGATCATGGTAAAGGACCAATCACAATGTCACTTTACCATGTAATCAGCTGTGTCCAATTAAAGCTGATCACAGTGTAAACAGAATTGCTGATTATCGGCATTACTTTCCTCGCGCTGTCTCAGCTGAAGAGCTATTAACTGGCAATCCTGATAGGGAACATGCACACAATCAGTGCACCTATGAGTTCCCATCGGTGAAGGAAAACAATTACTTATTTGCATTTTTCTTTAACCGAAACTAAGTTTGTGTGTTTTTATTTTTATTTTTTTTTAGGGGGGGGGGGGGGTCGTTTAGCAAAAAAAAAACCCAGTGGTGGTTAAATACCACCAAAACAAAAGCTCTATATGTCTAACACAAATTTCATATGGGTACGGTGCTGCATGACCACCTAATTGTCATTCAGAGTACCACAGCACTGAAAGCTGAAAGTTTACCTGGTCAAAAAGGGGGTATAGGTGCCTGGTTAGCAAGTGGTTAAACATGCTGGAAATCAAAAAAATTCCCTCCAAATACCTTTTTATCCTTTTCTTTTTTTTTTTTTCTTTTTTTTTTTTTTTTTTTGTAACTTGACCACTCTATCCCCTCTAAATGCTGGGGGGTGAAGACTCCTGCCTGAGGACCAGAGGCAGCCACTGTATCCCCTATGGCTCCTTAAGGGCTGGGGGCTGAGTCTCCTGTCCAATGAGGATCTAAGGGAGTCACCAGGCGGTTATATCCCTTCTGAGCTCCAAGCACTGGAGGTGGGGGCAGAGATTTCTGTCTGAGGATTCAGGACAGTTGGGTAAATTCCTTTTCCCTTCTGCCTTCCTGATCTCCAAGGGCTGATGGCAGAGACTCCTGTCTAGTGATGGTCAGAGGCGGTCATGTGGCCACTGTATTTAGTCTGGCTCTCTGAGGGCTGTTGGGCTATGTCTCTTGTCCATAGAGGATTAGAGACAGTTACCAGACCACTGTATCTTCTCTGCCACCCTAAGCTCAGAGCTAGGAGTGGAGACTCCGAGCTGATGAGGATCACAGACAGTCATATGACCACTGTACCTCCTCTGCCTCCCTGAGCTCTGAGGACTGAATAATGAGGATCAGCTGCTCTATTGATAGTGTGACTCCAACAAATTTTCCCCAAGAGCAGAAGACCCAATGCTTGCACATACATTTATTTATGCTCCTACCTCTGATGGCTTTATTGCATATATTATGAAGATTGCCCCTTGCTAAATGAGCAATCCTCATGTACAGAGAAATGGGGCTACCTTCAGACACACAGTAGAGTGATGCTGGGGGCTGGGAAGATGGCCAAGGCAGAATTCACAAACTGCACCGGCTGCAGCCCCCAGCAGTGAGTGTTTGGGCTGTGCTAAAATTGTTTTACGTTGTACTTATGCTGCTTCTTGCCTTATTTTCTGCGCTTTACCTGTTTCCCTAGAGGGGATGAGTGGGCAGGGAGGTCATGTGACCATTCAGGAATGGTGTCCTATTCAATAGTTATGGGAAAATTAGAATTATTTCTTTCTGCCCACTGGAACATTGAAAACGGGGTGGGTGGGGGGGGGGGGGGGTCAAGCGGAGGCCATGTGCCTAAAAGGTTCTCTCAACAATGTGAGATCTGTCAGATGGGCATGTTACAAGCTGTATAGGACTACAGGCATGCTGTGCGTCGGCTCAGTGTCCTGTAACTACTGTAGGAAGAAGGGTACAAAATGACCACACTAACAGATCTGCTTGTGGAAGTGGTGCATTTTACAAAGCTGCACAGTTTGTAAGGACTACTGGGGTCCATTGACTGCATAGGCTATTTTCAGGAAAAAATGATCCTGGCCTCTAACCTATTCAGCTTCACTGGGCAATATGTATCAGAATGAGTTCCTCCAAAAATATGGAACAAAGCTGAAGTGATTAGGAAATCTGTGGTGTGGAAAGTGGAAACCTATTTACCAAGTGCTATTAAAGGGAAGCTGTAATGGTTTTTAGTTGGAGAGATGTATAAAGTGAGACTTTATAATAAAGAGGTTTATAAATAATGAAAAATAATAAAGACAGTTCAATGACCTTTTCCAGAGTATAGTGGTTTTTTTTTTTTTTCAGCGAGTCTAGATGTTCACTTGGCTGCTTCTGTCCAATCGAAAACCCATATAGTTTTGCATTTTTTGCCCCTGTATTTACTCAGATTTACCTAAAGAACCGAACTCCAGACAAACCGGTAAATACACAGATGAAATGCATATATGGCAGCTGTTTTACCTGCAAAAGGACTTGTATGTCTGTCCATCTAGTCCTGAGATATACACAGCTCTGCCAGAAAGCCCGGCCGAGTGGATGATACCACTTTCTTTGTTGCAGTAGACTTGTGTTTGGTATATTGGTATCCTCTCTCCTGCTGACTGGATAGTTAAAAGGCAGCAGAAGGCTGATGATGTAATCTCTCTGCTCACTCTGCTCCGACCTCCGATCAGCACGTTCCCTGTAAGCACATTTGCATTCACTACAGAATAAATGGCCCCTTCCTCTCCCTATCCATTGGAAAGTGAATGTCATGTGAATGCATGTACGGACTATGCCAAACTAGGTCTTTTTTTTTTTTTTTCTTTTCTTTTCTTTCTATAGTTGTAGTAATCCACAAATTCTTGTATATTTCAGATATTTTATGCACGGCGTCTGCAAAGAAGGAAACAACTGCCGCTATTCACACGATCTCTCCACCAGCCGCTCCAGTATGATCTGCAGATATTATCAACGTGGGTGCTGTGCTTATGGAGACCACTGCAGGTGAGGGGCACCAGTGGTATGCTTTACAACTTTGCACTGGCAGCTGTGAGCTAGTTTTAACCACTTGGAAGTCCATATATATATATATATATATATATATATATATATATATATATATATATATATATATATATATATATATATATATATATATATATATATATATATATATATATATATATATATAATATTGCAGATGGCAAGTGGTTAAGTAACATGAAAGGAAAGCTTGCACCTTCAAATAAATCAACAATGCCAGCTGATGAAACCTAAATTCCTGTGGAAATATGCCTAAAGCTAAAACTTTTTGTTTTTCCCCAGTAAGGCTTACAACCCCAGTTAGATTATCTCTGTCCAATTGCTAAACATATTCCTTTATCTTCTGTCCTGAAGACGCAACAGAGCGCGAGGATATTCCATTGAAAAATTTCCCCTCTATTGCTGTTTTGACAACTAAAAATGTTTGCACTTCCTTCACTTTCAGTTTTCTTGACAGTGATCACCAGGACAAAGAATCTCCAGTGAGTTGTAGCAATTTGTAGTATGTAGGAAAGGGTGACAACACTGCAGCTAAGCAGAGTAGGAGTTGTCACCCGAAGACAGAAAATGTCTGTGTATTCCCCTTGCTGGTAGAATTTAATTGAGAGCAGGACATATGTGAAAAATGTGCACCAAAATGTTTGGTTTAAATGTTTGTGTTTTAGATAAACTTTACCTCTTCCTAAAGATGCACCATTCTAAATTGTTTGTTCTTCTCTCCAAGATATGAACACACAAAACCACTAAAGCCAGAAGTTATCGGCGATACCTCTGTAGCACTGATCTGCCCCCTCAACTCTCTCCCGGAAACCAGCGGCAGCATAAACAGTAAGGCAGCTGACTTGGCAGCTAGTGACCTGGAGACAGGGGTCTCACAATCTGAAGACTGGGTCAATGCCGTGGAGTTTGTACCGGGGCAACTCTACTGCGGACGTGGTAATCATTTGGGAGGGGGGCGTCTTCTTTCATACAGTACAGAAAAAAAAAAATATCAGGGTTAAACTTCAGCCAAAAAGCATAATCTCATACTATACAAAACTGCAGCATCTTTAAAAAAAAAAAATTGGAAAACAATTGCGGTGATGCTAGTGAGATGCTTGCATAACCTAAAATTTTTAAATAGATTTACAACAATGATAACAAGACTCCTCCACAATATGCTCCATAATCTTATATGCCACAAAGAGATCTGAGCATCTTCTATAACTCCTCCCCCTCTCTCAAAACTGTGGCAAAAGCAGCATTACAATTTTGCACTGCTCCGTGTGCATTGTACAAAAATTCACCAGCTAGCCCATGAGAAGCTTTTATTGCAGAATAGACATAGCCTCTTTTCCAATAAAATGCCTTCCTGCTTGTAAATGTTTTTTTCCACTTTACAGCTGAAGTTAAATCTGCTTATATTTTAGTACCTACTCTCCTCTCACCAACATGC
This sequence comes from Pelophylax lessonae, assembly GCF_965119305.1. Lineage (NCBI taxonomy): Eukaryota > Metazoa > Chordata > Amphibia > Anura > Ranidae > Pelophylax > Pelophylax lessonae. The sequence goes on from NC_138771.1 coordinate 519,021,043, forward strand.
TAATGCATTTTTAAAATCAAACCTTTCTATTTATTACATTTCTTTATGTATGTAGGCGGATCGTGGCTGGTGGGAGGCAGTAGTAGAGTGTTTGGTAGGGGAGAGAGAGAAGGCACCATCTCTAAGTGTAGTTTAATGGATTAAAAATGCAGATGTATGCACTGAGAGTCCGGTGTGTCTGCCCTGAGATTGAATGTCCACTGGAGTTGGCGAGGCAGGTATCTTGTAGCAGAGTTTGGCAGGAATGTGGGCAGAGTGGAGCAAGGAAGTGGCTGGAAAGGTGGTCTCTAGGTCTCCTGGGCTGTCATTAGCTGAGCAATGCAGGAAAACTTCCAAGCAGTTCTTTACCTCACACGTGCAATGCATGGGGGTGTGGTTACGTGTTTCATGGCAGTCCCGGCCCTTTCTCAAGCCTCTATTATTGGATCGACTTCTTTCCAGTGGGAACAGCCATAGATAGCCAAATTGAGGAGAAATCTCTCTAAGGAAGCTCCGATTGAATTTACCGAACCAACGGCGGTCTTAATCCATCTCCTCCAAAACATATATTTATTATAAATAAAAAATATATATATAGAATTCATTTTTTTTTGGCTGGACACGCACTATAATTTGCTGCTGTCCATCAAAGCTGGAATAACCTTTTTGTCCTGATTTTTATGTAATATTTGTCTTCTGCTTTTTTGCCTTTTGTAGAGACAACACAAATCCTCAGTCTTTTGTGCTCTTACTTTACCGCTCAGTAATATGATCTGTGGCATGCATATAAAGACAAGTTTGTGAGAATATGTGAAGAATGTGGGTGGGGCTATGAAAATTGTGCCTTTGTTTTTGCCACTATGATATGGGTAGTTTTCTATTGTAATATTTGAGTGCTTAACTTCTTTCTTGGGGATGTAACTTTTTTTTTTTTTTTTTTTTTTTTTTTTTTTTATTCAAGGAAACCATTTCAGTATTCCATTTTTATTTATTAATTTGTACTCTTTCAAGTATATCTCCACTTTTGCAGTCACTTTTAAGAAAACCCTATTATATGTTGGCTGTGTATTCTTCCACACAGCACACCTTAAAAAAAAAAAAAAAACACAAAGTTGTTTCTCTTTTTTTTTTTTTTTTTTTTTTTTTTCATTAGAAGGTATCGTGGCTGACTGCATGGAGTACCGTCAGTGAGTTTGTCTCAAGCTCGAGGAGTTACCTCTCATTTAACATACAATGCAAGAAGCCAAGCGTGTAAACCTTTAACTCTTTGTTAAGTTGGGTACACATGGATCAGAAATTGGACAGTTTATCAGGGTCAATCCATGTGTGAACCTTCCTGTTTGAAAGAAGATTTCTGTCAAGTGGTCTATTAGAAAAATGTAATTTGATCAGCCGCTGCAGCTGGTCGGCTGCAATGCTGATCAGTGTATACTGATAGTGGTTAAAAAATGTGTAGGCTGTAAAGAGGGCTATATCGGTGCTGGACCAACCGCTATGAGAGACAGAGATCAAACAAAGGTATATAAAAATATACTTTTATTGAGAATACATCTAGTAAAATACTATACATCAATAGTACAGTTCGACAAAAACCAACATGCACATAAAGACAATAGACATATGTGGACCTCTTAGTAACACCTTACCCACACAGGTACATGTAGAAATACCCTATAGTGGCGCAAGGTAAGGGTGTCCAATGCATTTCGCCTACTTGGCTTCTTCAGGGAAGGGTAAGTGTAGAGGATTCACAAAATTGTTATAAAATCAGAGATGGTCCCATATATAGAAGAGCAAAAAAGCCGCCTATGAGCGGTTCAGAAGCTATATCGTCCGTGCAGGGGATCGAATTGCATTTAATTCAAAACTTTTTATAGAGCCAGTTTATGCAGTTTATCAATAGGGAATGGGTTAGCATAGAGTCACCAGGGCCTTGGGAGAAATTTCAATCCACCGTGGTCCTAATAAAGGCATGGAGAGGGGCTGGGGCATTTAATCACACAACATATACAACCAGAGCGCTTAGTCACTGGTCCATCCCATACCCTCCAATGTCCCTCTCCAGGGAGTCTAAAGAATCTGGGAAGGCTGCTGTAAACTTGATTGGTCTTATGGTGAGCTATAATCGAGTTTTAGTAAATCAACCCCACAGTGTTCAAATCTAGTTAAAGCTCCCATTTGAAGATCTTTACAGTACAGACAGGAAATATTTCTGGCAGCTAGTGGGATTTTACAGGTCTGAACCATATAAAAAGGTAAGCTTTTTTAAAATATATATATTTTTTTCAAAGTTGGGCTGTATAAATATAAATGACTATAAAGTAGGTGTTATCCAAATTTGGCTGCAAAAGTAGAAATACACTTTTAGAGTACTTGTGACCTGTTGCAATCTGTCAGCTTTTAAAGCGGGTGCATTGCAATGCCTGTATTCATCTTTCTATAATTTAGAAATATCTGATACACTAAAAACCAGCTGTGCTTTTATTAGTCGGGTAACACAGCTGTATTCCATCCAGTCCTGCAGATTTTTAGCATATTGTGTGGATTAGTGTGCAAACAAGCATCTGAAGCTGCCTGTGTTTGAAGTGTAGCTGCACCTTTGGTACAGTTACTTATATCGTAGTTCCCTCAGCCCCCTCTGCCAGTCTTAAGTTGCTCATAGACGGGTGGAATTTTGAGCAAACATGCTAAAGAAAAGAAGGCTCTAAGAAAGTTTCTTTGTTTTTTTTTTTTTTTGTTTTTTTTTTCCTCTTTATTAGTGGGTCAAATTTGATTTTTGACCACAGTGATGGGGACATTTTAAATAAACACCTTTCTAAGTGTCGGTTCACACTGATCCGACTTGAAGTTGCACCGCGACTTCGGCGCGGCTTGCAAAGACTTCTCATAATGGAAGTCAATGCAAGTCGCTCCGACTTTGCAAAAAAATAGTGCAGGAACCTTTTTCTAAGTCGGAGCGACTTGAGTTGCACTGATTAGAACGGTTCCATTGCACAGCATTGGAAGCTACTGGTCAGGCGACAAGTGGCCTGACAAGTCGGATCAGTGTGAACCGGCACTAACGGTGTATGTGGTGTTTGTTTCTGTAAGGTCTATTCGTTGCAAAGTCAAATGTTAAAAGCAAATAAAATCTTTAGACTAACAAACAAATTTTCTGAGATGTTTCATTTGAAATTCTATCTATCTATGGGCAGCTTTAAGGTGTACTCACGCTAGACAATCTGTAGTGTTCTCAAGCACGTTTGTCCCTCAAAGTCCAGTTTTTCACCAGTGTGAGCGCTCTGTACTGTGCCCTTTCCCACTTCAAGCGTTAGCCACGGTAGACCTGTTTCTGTACACACTTGTGTGAGGCAGCGGTAATAACATAAGCATGCTTGGGCCCAGCACAATGTAAGTGTAGGGCAGCAGGGGAGAGGGACAGTTGTGCTCTGGCATGGTACTAGGTAAACTCTTATTGTGAGTCTGTCCGTATTCTTGCCTGTTCCCAATCCTGTGAGATGTCGCCAATGTTATCTCACAGTTGCTTGCAAAAATCTTCCTCAGTTACATGCAGGGGTGTACTGGAGTTCTCTTCCATGCTCAGGGAAAGCCAGTACTCGCTGGAATTTCAGCTTCCTTAAGGGCCTTTTTCCTATAAAATTCACGTTTGGTCCCACCACCTTTAGCCTCCCAAGCTTCATTCTAAGTCAAAGTGGCCACCCATCATATTAAATATTAGGTGGGGAGATGCACTGGGCCAAACTGAATTGGCTATATCAGATTTTTTTTTTCCTTTTGCCTTTAGTCACTAACTGTAGGCCCCCCCGGGGGGAGAAAGTGTGGGTAACTCACCCCAAGTAGTGCACAATAAGAAACGGAACCGTTCCTCACACTGTCCCAAGCTAAAACTATAGGCTAGGGTTTCACTTTCATGATGATATATCTGTTAGTTTTGCTTACTAAAGCCCCGTACACACGTACCGATTGTCGGCTGAACGATCGGCCGTCTTTTGTCTGGTGCTGTTTTGTTGGTTGAAAAGTGCTCAAGACTGCAAACGAATTTTGTCGGCCAACTGCAGAAGTGATGTCATGTTCTGGTCTACTTTTCGTGTGTTTTTTCTTCACTGAGCATGCCCAGTCTTGATCATCACATTTTTGTCGGCCGAAATCTGTACTGACTGACGAACAATCGGCCGTTCTTTGTTGGCCAACAAAAATTTTAAAGCCTGCACACCAGATGTGTTTGGCCGAAAAGTCGCAGTCGGTTGTTGGAAGCATCATACTAACAAGCCGACAATCGGACGTTGGCCGAATATTTACGGCCGACAATCAGTACGTGTGTACGGGCCTTTAGTCTCTCCCATCTGGCAGCCACTGCTATGCTTTCCTCAGAGTTCATGGTCAGGGTGATTTGTAAATTATACAATTTGTGAATCAAACATGAGAATTCTTTTCTTTCCAGCTCCGTCTGGCTCAGACACTGAAACTCAGGGAACGTCACAACAAGAGGAAAATAAGGAGCAGCCGGCAGACCCTGAACTGAAGAAGCAGCTTTGTCCCTATGCCGCGGTGGGGGAATGTCGCTATGGAGAGAACTGCGTCTACCTGCATGGAGACCCATGCGATATGTGCGGGCTACAGGTCCTTCACCCCACTGACATGTCTCAGAGGTCGGAACACAATAAGGTACAGGGCAGATGTGTTAAAATTTAATTCTGGCTTACCTAAATTTTGTCAAATCGAATGAGGAAATATTTCAGTAGGTAGAAGATAAAATTCAGATTTTCCTGTCCTTTACCTCTGAGGGTCCATTCACACTTTGCATGATTAGGGTAGAGTTATGTTAAGACGGAAACTGTCTGTTATGAATAGGGGGTCGTGATTGTAAACACTTAACCTACCCAGTGAAGTGATTGGCCTCAGGTGATACCCAGAGATGAAACAAATCCTCCAACATACGTTAAACCGGTTTATCTGCAGTCTTCTCTTCTCTTGTTCAAAGTCCAAAATGTATAAAGCTTGTCAGCTGTCAGGAAAAAGGGGACGGAGAGCTGAAGTTACTGCTCAGTGATGCAAGCTCTGAGAGCTGATTGGAGGGAAGGGACACCAACCCCCCCCCCCCCCTTCATACAGCACACAGGAGCAGAGCCTAGGCTGTCAATTACGTGAAGATCCCTCCCCTGTCAATCAAAGGAAAACTTGTCAGAAGTGACTCATGCTGATAGAAGAGGAATGAAGCAGCAGATGCAAATGGCTCTTAACTCAGACAAGTACACACTTTAGAGGGATGTGCTTTGTTCTTTAATGTTTAAGGTTTACAACCACTTGAGGTTTACAAGCCTGCTACAGGTCACCATAGCTTTATCTACTATGTTTGATGCATGCTATGGCAAACTCGCCTGCCAATGCACTCCCTTCAGCGATGTAGCATCAGTTATCTCCTTTGATTTTCCATTTCTGCCGATGACCTTTTCTCATCTGGCTGTGATCAGGGGTTTGGCATTTTCACCCATCTTCATTGGGTGGCAAAGGATGACCTAATTATTGCACATGGGAGTGAATTTATCCCAGCATCCAAAGCATACCAAGAGCGTTTACTTAGCTGCTAATACATGGCAATGTATACCGTCTGACAAAATATTGCTAAAAGGCAAAAGGGGAGCTTTTATTGTAAAATATAGTCTCTCCTGTAATAGAACTACCTACCAGCAATTTTTCTTTATATATATATATAGAGCTATAAGGCTAATGTTGTCTAGGCATCATACGGCAGCAAAATATGGTAATGGTTTCAGATTACAGCAACGCCTCTTTACACTACTGATCTGTTTTATTGCTTTGTTTTCCTGACTACTTGTGGTGCATAGTAAAGGAATGCTAAATTGATATTTTGTACAATGTAACAAAGTGCAGTGTGTCAGAACTGGAAACCAATGCACATGCAGTGTTGGTCAGTATAAAGCCTTTGCCAAAAGGCTTCCCATAAATGCCAAAATACATATACTTCTATGTATATGAAACACTGCCATGAATTTGATATCCGAAATGATGGAGATGACAATGGAAAATTCCAAAATGTTACTAAAACCAACAACCGTAAAATCAGTCTGTATATGCAGTAAAGCATGCTTATTATACTCACTGTGTAAACTGAGGGGTTAGTCTTCTGCAATGTGTAAAGGCTGTTTGATCCGGTCTTCTCTGATCCTCCCATTCTTCCATTTTCCCCAATCCATCTCCTGATAGAACAGAGCCTTGGAGGCACCTGCTCAGTTTGATCTGTTTTCTTTTTTGCTTTTGGGAGGGTGCATGTTAGCACAGGGCCCATCGGTACTGCCCAGACAGGGGGTCAGGAGCCATGCAGCCTCATAGGACAGTCAGTGGAGAATGAAAACTCCTACAAGCTTTAACCAGACACTGATAGAATCCACAAGACTGGTATATACCGCTGACTGGGTATTTAGCAGTTTATATTTACTAAAATAATTGTTTTTCTATGTTCTGTGTACTGTGGGAGAGCAGGTATAGTGAATGCAGGGTCCTGGGTTTAGTAATACTTTAAAGCGATATTAAACCGCACCAATATTTAATATAGAATTATTTATTTTTAAAACCCTGCAAGGTAAAGGCATAATGTGCTAGTATGCATCACATACTAGCACATTATGAAATACTTACACAGGCTTACAGCAGCGTGATCTCACTGCTGAGAGGGATTAAATCTTCACCCCGTCTTTCTGGGTGCTCAGACTGTGGGATTGGCTGCGCTGCGATGAGGCCAGACCGCAGCACTGGGCTCTGAAGGAACAGCACGCTATCCCTTTAGAGCTCATGCTCCAGTGACATCACCGACTGCATGCAGTGTGAGTATCTCTTAAACCGTGTAGGTTTAGGAGATATTCACGGTACCTACAGGTAAGCCATATTATAGGCTTACCTGTAGGTACAAGTGCAAATAGTTTATAACTTAAAGTGAAAGTAATTTTGATCTAGTTTCTCTGTTAACCTTTTTTTCTTTTCCCCACCTAGTCCTGCATCGAGGCGCATGAGAAAGACATGGAGTTGTCGTTTGCCATCCAGCGCAGTAAGGACATTGTGTGTGGCATCTGCATGGAGGTGGTATTTGAAAAAACAAACCTCAGTGAGAGGCGTTTTGGCATACTGTCAAACTGTAACCACTCCTACTGTCTGAAGTGTATACGAAGGTGGAGGAGCGCTAAACAGTTTGAGAGCAAGATTATAAAGTGAGTATTCTGGTCATGTATGTGAATATCCTGCTAGCACATGAGGAAGAACAGCACACCATGAAACACTCCAGACTGAATAAAAATATGTTTCCGTTTGTATCCCTAAACATACCCTATTCTTACTTTACATGATTATAATTGTAACTATTGCAAATAATCAGACCTTATAAACCTGCACTTAGAATATTTTATGCCCACCCCAGATATTCTGTAAATTTGATAGTGGCCTGAGATTGCAAATATTTAGAGGTCTGCTTTAGAGCCCTGCGCGGGACTGTTTTATTAAACCCGCCCGCACCCGCTGAATGTATGACCAGGACCACCCGCGATGTTTGTGTTCCACTCCTGAAATGTTTGTGTCCACTCCTGCAGTTTTGCCCTATACTTGCTGTATAAGACTACCCCCTCTTCTGAGGCAACACCATTTCATAACATCAGTGGAGCCATCACGTCCCTATTAAATATTTTAGCCTGCTGGATGTGCCCTAATATGTACTGTAGCTACATACAGAACTTCTCTATTAATAGTTTAGCCCGCTGGATGTGTATACAGTAAGCTTTGGCTACTTACAGAACGTCCCTGTGCTGTAATACTCTATGTACAGTGCTGAGCCAATCACGGCAAGCTGTGTATTCTATTATTGCATACAAAGCCTGCTCGGATTGGCAAAGGTTGTATAAGCCCGCCTCTCTGACTCAGCCAATCCGAGCAGGCTTTGTATGCATTAATTGAATACACCGCTTGCCGTGATTGGCTCAGCACTGTACATAGAGTATTACAGCACAGGGACATTCTGTAAGTTGCCAAAGGTACTGTATACACATCCAGCAGGCTAACCTTTTTAATGGGGATGTTCTGGAACTAGCTGAAGCTACAGTACCTGGTGTGTAAGACGACCCCCAATTTTTGGGGTATTTTTTTTATTATAAAAAAAGTCGTCTTATATGCCGGAAAATACGTTACCCCAAATTGCACCGTTCCCCGCGGGTCTGCGCAAAATTGTTTGACCGCCCGCAGCAGAGGTAAAACCGCCCACTCCCGCAAAGGTTTGCATTGGGTCCCACGGGAGCCCAAACCCAATGCAGCCCTCTAGTCTGCTTCACATCCACCTTAACCCTTTTGCTGCCACTGACATACATCATAATTCAGCTGCAGTGGAGGGGCTTACACACACCCACACACACGGCTGGCTGCTAAATCTGACTAGCTGTACAGCTATCCATGTGGAATGATTTGTGCTCCATTACCTTTAGTGGAAGGCAAATGAGACCTCAGGGGTCAAGTAGACCCCTGGTGTCAGGAGAACCTGTTACAACAAAATGCGATCGCATGCATGGGGAACTTTTGGTTCCCTGTGTGATTCAAATTTAGTGTTATAAAAACAAAGTGTTTAAAAATAAGACCTATTTAAACACAGGCGTTGATGTTGCATATCGTCGCTGCATATCGTCGTTATTCATGACCTCTAAACTGGTGAGCTTTTAAAGTGTCACCTTGAAACCTTTTCGGTACTGAAGTCTGTCGCCGTTTCCACGGGCGCACACAAAGGAAATTACATGTTTGGTATCTGTTTACTTGCAGTCTTTTATATTCTACCAAAAATAGGTAATATATTTTGTTTGTGCGTCCTAAAACCAACTTTACTGAATTTGTTGTTGCACTAGTAGTGTGTGACATTTGGAAAATGACAATATGGAACGATCACCATTTTATTCTCCAGGGCCTCTGTTTTCAGAAGAATATGTTTGGGAGTTTAATCTGCAGGCCTAAAATCATTTTTTGTGTGCAAAAAAAAAAATTTCTGTCTTAAAACCAGAGACAGCCAAGTATTTATACTGAAGTTTATTTATTTATTTATTTTTTTTTCTCCTCTTGTTATCCCCCCATACATGCTAAAGGTATTTTTACGCTTCTTTGTGCAATGCAGGCAGATCATGGTTGGTGGGAGGGGCTTTGTACATAGCTTTCTGAAAACCTAACAGCACCCTGCCTTAGTACTTTTCTCAAAATCCTGGCTCATGACAGAAATTATGCCAATTTCAAAATGCCTTCCTTTTCGGATGTCAGTCTGAAGGAGTCAGCGTACCGAAGCAAACTGCATTTGCATACAGGGTGCCCCAGATCGGTGCCCGGCACCCCAGTTGAGAAATCCTGCCCTAGATAATGCGCACATGTGATGCTGAGTTTCCATGATTGATAGAACTGAAACACAGTAACTTAAAGGGGTGGGCAAGGATCAGTCAGGCTAGATGGGGGGGGGGGGGGGGAAAGGGCTAGGCGATGCTGGGTGTCCTCCAGCCAAATCTGACTTGTTGCAGCTCAACGTGAAGTGAAATCCACGTAAGCAGTTTCTGTACAGCAGCCTGTACAACAGTGCTGTACTGAAGGGAAGGCTGGAGTTCGGCTTTTGAATAGTCATGAATAGGATATCAATTTGTTAGTGCCAATCCCTTAATTTTCCTAAATGTTGCTGCAGGTGCCACACTAATCCCTCTACAGTGTGCTGCTTTTCATGTGATCATGCATAAAACCGGTTTTAGTGTGGATTGCTGCTTTTGGAATGCTTTTTTTATTTTTATATTGTGCTTTTCCTATGCAGGTCCTGTCCAGAGTGCCGAATCACATCAAACTTTGTCATTCCTAGCGAATACTGGGTGGAGGAAAAAGAGGAGAAGCAGAAGCTAATCCAGAAGTACAAGGAGGCTATGAGGTAAATATTCTTCCACTTTCTGCCTCCTTTGATGCAGTCTACTTAGGGAGAGATTTAGAAAGTCTGACCTGAATACATGCTATGTTTTATTTTTGCATGATTTTAGGTCAAAGCTGGATGAGTCCCAGTAGCCAGGTAGCTTTAAAAATGAAAGCTAATGCTTCATTTTTGGAGGTTGTAAACAGTTCCATGGTTTCCTAAAGGGAGTCTTCCTGTATTTTAAAGGACAGATGTGTGGGGCTTCCATTTATTCTAATTGGCACCCCCATGCTTCTAAAATTCAGTGCAATTTAAGATGCAGGAACTGCTGGGAAACAGCATGGCTGCTGCAGTATAAAAATGGTGCATTAAATGTGGGCACAGCAGCCCATTTCAATTATTGACCTGTCGTGCCTGAGCAAACATGGTTCGAAAATCTAAAAAATTAAGGACTGTCAGCCTTATAGAGCTAGTAAATGACATACTCACTTTTAAGTCTCATGCCCTGTACACACGTGCAGATCGTCGGCCGAACTATCGGCCGTCTTTTGTCCCCGGGCTGTCGTGTCTGTTGAAAAGTGCAAAAGACTGCACAAGAATTTTGTCCGCCGACTGCAGAAGTGATGTCATGTGATGGTTAACTTTCCTTGTCTTTTTTCTTTTCTGAGCATGCCCAGTCTTGCAAATCTGCTGTCTGTCGGCCGAATTCTGTATTGACTGGCGAACAATCGGCCGCTCTGGTGTCGGCATACAAAAATGTTAATGCTTGCACGACCGATTCTTTTCGGCCGAAAGTGCGCTGTCGGCTGTCGGAAGCATCATACTAACAAGCCGAAAATCGGCCGATCAGTCGTCGGCCGAATCTTTTCGGCCGACAATCTGCACATGTGTTACGGGCCTTTAGTGTCTAAGTGTGGGTCTGGGCAGATTAAAGAAAAAAAAAAAAAAACATTTAGTTCATCTTTGCATTACATGCACCGCTCTTTTTCTTTAAAAAAAAAAAAGTTGCTCTTGCCAAAAATCCAGTCTGTTCTAACTTGCTATAGTGAGCTGACAACATGGTGCCCCTGTGACATTGAAACTCTAAGAAATGTCATCAGCCCTGCCATTTTTTTTTTTTAATTTTATTGAGTTAGCCAAAAAATGCAGTAAATACATACATAAGGCATACTCAGTGTGGTTCAACATATGTAAGATATATAAAAAGAAAAAAAACAGAGGTATCAAACTCAGTACAGTATCAAGAATGAGTAATCATTGATTTAAACTGCAAGAGAGACATGTCGGCAACAATTGCCACAACCGGGGTGCCCTGCAGTTTTCTTATACTGAACTTTTCTCTCATGCTCCTCAATTCTATTACATGATTGGAGTGTTTAGTAAACCAGCAAGGCTGAACTAGTCTTTATCTCCCATTGCTTAGAAAATAATGAACATATTAATGTTTCCAAGGGGAGGGAAAGCATGCATGCAATATATTTGTAATTTTACTGGATCCTAGGAGTTCTTGCAACCCACTGGGAAAAAAAAAAGCCAGGAATCTACTACACAATACTCCTTTTCTGATCCTCCTATACATGGTAATGAATGTTGTCCCAATTTTGTAGTTGAGAGGCTTGCTTGTTTGTTTCCAGCAACAAATCTTGCCGGTATTTTGACGAAGGCCGCGGAACCTGCCCCTTTGGAGGCAACTGTTTTTACAAACACGCATACCCTGATGGCCGTATAGAAGAACCACAGCCACGTCAAAAAGGGGGCATGTCCAGCAGGTATCGGGTACGTTACCCCCACATTACATTCTGTGTTTTTTTTTTTTTTTTGTTTTTTTTGTAGCATTCTCTTTTACAGGATGGACCCCTAACATTTCTGCTTGTTACTTTTTCAACAGATGTTCATGCAACCAAGTAGGTGTCAGACTATATAATAATTTTAACCAAGGTTAAAGTGTATTTGAGGTCTAAACATATTTATTCTTATAAATGCCCCCTACTCCCTCCTATCTATGCTGCCCTGTGTAACAAATATCTGTACACGTACCTTTTTTTTCAGCCAAGTCTGGCCTGTGATCCCACAGTTCTGGCTCCTCTGTGTTGGTGAGCTCTTAGCTGCAGAGGAGAGGAGGGAATGCCGAACAGCAACTGTGCTATGGGAGCCTATGGCTGACGTTGCCATTCCCAGCCTTTGCTGAGCACTCCCTAAAATAGGTACTGGAGCTGCGGGATCATACAAGCAGCCTGACATTATTTATTTAGGTATACAGATCTTTTTTACATAGGGTGGGAAGAAAGTAAGGGGGGACATTTTTAAGCCTTGTTATGGATAGGCAGAAATTCTACTTAAGATTTAAACGAGCACTCACTGACCTGTAGTTGCAGGTACTGGGGAGCAAAACACCCTAAAATTTACAGTAGACAATGTGAAGTCATTCAAGTCAGGTCTTGGTTTAAATTAGTGATTGGAAGGCTGTCAGAAGTGCCAAGTCAGTGCGAAGAAGGGGAGCCCAGATATATACCAAGTAAAAGTAAAACTGAGAAGCCTTAGCTGCAGAATTTTCAGACTAAATTACTCCACAATGGCTGCAGCTAGATGTCAGCAAGGGTTTGTTTTAAAGTTAATTTACTGCTTGTTAAGAATGTGTTCAGTGTGTTTTTGAATCTCCATAGCCTGGCCACAGCTCTACTTTAAAGTGGACCTTCCAAGGTCCACTTCCCTGTCCAAAGTAAAGTGGCCATAGAAAAAGTTGCTGTAGTACAGCCAAAGCTTGTTTGGCTGTACTTCTCTTGTGGATGACGGAATAACAATTCGTTTTGCACTTCTGTGACCCGTTTTCAGCAGAGTGTGGGATGAAGTCCACTCTCTGCTGACGTCACAGAGCAGATCCAGGTTCGGGTGTCATCAGGACCAGAGTCAGGATCCGCCCCCTCCATAGCCCAGCGCTCCAATGAGCAAGAAGGGAGCTGCTAACGAACAGTCAGCAGCTCTCTTCTCATGGTGCTGTGAGAACTGACCGATTGGCAGTGTTTGATCGCTCAGTTCTCAGTGTAGAGGCACCGGGGGACAGATGCAGCATCCACCTAGGTAAGTATGCCTAAAACATTTTTAAATACCCATACATCGCTTTTAAAAAAAATGTCTTAACATGTATATGTTCAACATAGGTGCATGTCTTTGTCGGCATTGATGTTGCTTATGCAAATTTTTAACACTAAAAACACTTTTGGTTATAAAAATAAATTAACAAAAATACTTAACCTCAGTCCCGGCTCCTAGGAGGCATGGGTAGCAATACCATGGCCGACTGCTGCCTCCTTGGATACCTGGGCACTCAAATGCCCAGCCCAGTGCAGGAATACATTCCTGTGAGGTTTCAAATGGTCAGGAGGGGGGAGCAATGAGGAGTGGTAACGCCACTCGTGGCTACCAGAAGCTGGGACTGAAGTGAGTAATTTATTTCTTGCAACATCCATAAGGGTGTACCACAGGATGTAAATGTTTTCCAAAATGGTTACATTCAAGGCATGCTGTCAGTTATAAACAATATATTCCCAGTGCTTAGTCATAACCCCCAAATTCCTGTACTGATTACGTCTGCAAATTTTAAGAAAGAAGTGAAATCTTTAATATGTCCTCCGTGCAGTGTTCAGAAAAAAGTTAAATGCTCGCCAGATGATTGGACCCTTATAGGTAAAAGGGTAATATCAGGCATGTGAAAATATATAAATGGCCACCAGGTGTCACTTTTCCTCTTCCCCACATATAAATGCTATATCTGTTTTTGCTTCTTGTTTCCTCCCTTAAAGTAGAAGTCCAATGGAACACTAAAATCTCTAAATCTGCAGGCATCCACGATCGAAGAGTAACCTATCTAGCCCTGTAGAGAAGAAATCGCTATACATACACTTTTTTTTTTTTTTTAAGCTGCTCCGGTCCAGTCTCCAGCAGCGGAGGCCCTGCAGAGGAAACAACCAACATTGGCTGGAAAGTGTCATAACCCATAGTTACTATGGGGCTTCCGTTGTCGGCTGCCGCCTCTGTACCTGCAAAGCCGCCGCTGAAAGCTCAGCGTGGGACCAGATATGAGCAGCTTTAACCACTTCCCACCGCCTTATAGGCAAATGACCGCGGGAAGGTGGTTGCATTATCCTGACCGGACGTCATATGTCAGTGGCAGGATAATGCGCGGCGATCGGTGCTGCGGTGTCACACTGACACACCGCATCTCCAATCTCGGTAAAGAGCCCACCAGTGTTAATTTCGTCGACTAAAACTGACTAAAACGTTTTCGACGACTAACACAATTCAGATGACTAAAATACGACTAAAACTAAAATGGCATTTTAGTCTTAAGACTAAAATATGACTAAAACTAAAATGGCATTTTAGTCAAAAGACTATAACTAAAACTAAATCGAAATTTGCTGCCAAAAATTAACACTGGTGCATGCTCAAAGCATAAATAATAACATATTAGATTTTTCACTCCAGGACCAGCAGTAGTATATAATGAGTTTGGAAATTGTAGAGAAATGCTTAAATAATGCATTACAAATTACAATTGAACTACACCCATTTGATTATAGATGACTAAAATGAGTTTTAGTCGACTAAAATGTAGGGCGTTTTAGTCGACTAAAATATACTGGAGTTTTAGTCGACTAAATACGACTAAAACTAAAACACTTGCAGAAGACTAAAATGGGACTAAAACTAAAATGCCATTTTAGTCCTAAGACTAAGACTAAAACTAAATTGAAATTTGCTGCCAAAATTAACACTGGAGCCCACTGACGTAGGCTCTTTACCATGTGACCAGCTGTGTCCAATCACAGCTGGTCACATAGTACACAGGAAGAGCCATCGATCGGCTTTCCTCAGTTCGTGCCAGACAGGCACGAGTAGAGGAGAGCCCATCTGTGGCTCTCCTGACCGGGGGGGGGGGGATCCTGCACTGGTAATCGGAGCATTGATTACCAGTGCAGACCCTTGGGGGGGGGGGGGGGGTGCCACTAGATCCACCAAGGATGCCCACCCATGACCCCAGGGATGCCCACCATGGCAATCGGTAGTCAGGGATCCCGCCAGTGCCCTCCCCATCAGTGCTGCCCATCATTGCCATCTACCAGTGCCGCCCACCAGTGTCCATTATTGCCCATCAATGCCTCCTCCAGTGCCTGTCAGTGCGGCCTCATCAGTGCAGGAAAAAACGTATCTATTTACAAAATTGTATAACCTAAACAAAAATTTTTTTTTTTTTTTTTTTTTCAAACTTTTAGGTCTTTTTTTTATTTAGCATTTAGCAAAAAAGAAAAAATTGGTTTAGGGTACAGTGTTTCATTTTGAATGAGAATTGCGTGGTCATGCAACAGCGCTAAAAGCTGAAAATTGGCCTGGGCAAGAAGGGGGTAAACGTGACTTGTATTGAAGTGGTTAAAAAAAAAAAAAAAAGTATGTACTTGTTGGAGGGTTTGGCGCCTACTAGGGCTCAATGTACATTGCTAAATTTGTTTTTTTATTATGCCTGTAAGGCATTCATCTTCTATTTGAAAAAGCCTACCACACCTATTACATACTGGAAGAGATTGGTCCATAAAATGTTACCACTCTATTAGAGCTGCACGATTCTGGATAAAATGAGTATCGCAATTCTCGGCGTAACGTCTTTCACCTTTTCCCAAAAAATGTGGCTAACTTTACGTTTTTTTTTTTTTTTTTTTTTTTTTTATTCATTAAGGTGTATTTTTTTTCCCAACAAATTGTCTTTGAAAGCCGGTGCACAAATACAGTGTGACACGAAATATTGCAACAACTGCCATTTTATTCTCTAGGGTCTCTGCTAAAAAATGCTATATGTATGTGTATAAAAATATTGAAAAAATGATTTCTCACTAGCACCTACCTAGGAGGGTGCTACAAGTGGTTAAAAAGAAATACCTTCCTTAAAGGAGACTGTAAACAAAAAATAAAAACAGTTTGGGGTTTGTTAACGCCAAAATGCTTATTAATGTTCGTCACCATTAATAAACCTAGTTGTGTGTTGCAGCATTGATTGCACCCCAACATATATCCACGGTGATCTGCATGACATATGCATATGCTCTGTGCATTGCACTATTTTTTTTTTTTTTTTTTTTGTACGTTAACAGTCCATTTAAAATAGGCTTGCTAATTTAGTCTGCGTCAATGCACATGCAGCCCTTCTGGTTGTAGTTTAGATTCTAAGGAGTTACTTACCCCCCTGTTTGTGAACCTATAATAGGAATTCCAAGCAAGCTCATTCTTTGATATTATGCAGAAAATAAAAGCCTTACCCTAATGGATTCCCCATTGAAATAAAGTGGTGACTTTTAATCACCTGATCTCCAGCTCCTTTTTCCAGGTTGAGTGACTTTTCAGCATCATTCAACCCACTTCTGTGACCTCAGGGTAACGGGGCTCTGCCCCCCCCTGCCCTAGACTCACAGGAGCATGCTTCAGAGAGCATTGTGTTCTGTGGCAGCGCTCTGCAGCATTTGGGAACTGCCCATCACTGAGGAGGACCTGGATCATTGAGCACAGACAGATTTAGGTTGCAGAGCTGCTTCATGTGGGTAGGGGCTAGGTTGCAAATGGAAGGGAGAACTTGATCCCAGAGTTGGGGGTTGGCTGTTATAAATGTATTTAGCTAGGCAAATAAACAAATTTGTTGTAAAGTTACCTGATGCATACTGTTTTTTTTTTTTTTTTTTTTTATTATTATTTATTTATTTTTTTATATTTATTTGGGCTGAACATCAATGTCCTGTGGTCCTTTTTACCTAATTCCATTTTAACCTTTTCCAGGCCCAACGTAGGAACCGGTTTTGGGAATTTGAAGAGCGTGAAGGTGGGGATCCTTTTGACAACGATGAGGATGACATGGTCACCTTTGAACTGGGCGAAATGCTTCTTATGCTGTTGGCGGCAGGCGCTGACGAAGACCTAACAGACTCAGAGGATGAGTGGGACTTGTTCCATGAAGAGCTGGACACTTTTTATGACCTGGACCTATAGCGCTAGTCGGGAGTTTGGACTGTCTGGGCCGTGTCAGACAGTAGCTATTTCCTGTGGTGTTGTGGCAGTGCCTGTGTTTCTCCTAGGCAGGCCTAAAATTCCAGGTGCTGTTGTAATAATTTTTATCCTGATGTCTGTCTTCTTTCCCCCTTCCCCAGAGTGTTTTGTTTCTCTGTTTCAAAATAATAAAAGAAAAAAAGAAATCTAAAAAAAAAAACAAGATGTACAAAATGAAATCAAGTGCAAATGTGTGGATTTGTCATGGGCATTAATCTTGCTTCTTAATAGTCCTTGCTGCCTGTATTGTCCCCATTATACATAAAATATGGACAGATTGGGAGTAAGTCAGTCAACATTATGTTTTATGTTAAAGGATAGCTAGACAAATGCAGGAAAACCCATATAAACCCCAAGCAGCTAGAGTCCCTGGTGGGCTTTAAACACAGGGTCCAGTGCTGTATTGCACAAATTGCTGTAGCTAACCCCTGTAGATGACCTTTCTTTTTGTCCACTGTGACATTGTGCCTTTGGGTTATACTACTGCCTGCAGGAGGATTGAACACTGGCAAAAAAAAAATGTATGTGAGCCCATTAAACCGCTCTCACTACCAGCATGCCTGGGTTTTGAGTAGCTGAGGCCTTCCCGGCAGCATGTCTGATTCTAGCCACGAGGAGATAGTCCTGCTGTGCTAAGTGTCCCCAACTCGAAACCTACTATGGGCTCCAGAGATGCTTACAGCCTACTGATGCAGTCTGTAATCTATTATCCTCTGCTCATAGTGTCTCATCTTTTGGAGTCTTAGATCTGGCAGGATGTCTGGCTCCTCTGCCCTCTTGGTTGAGGTTTTTATTAGTCATGCAAGACTTGATGGCTATCTCCCAGTTATTTGCTGACTCTGATCAGAGGCCACCGGCCCTCTCACTCTTTCTTCCACAGATGTCATTCAAGCTCAAAAATTCTTTTCACCAGGTCGGTCATTGCCTCCACCTTGGAAACTTTTTTTTTTTTTTTTTTTTTTTTAAGCTTTGGTGAACATTAAGGATGCATCCCAACATGTCCCATCTTTCCAGTGCAGTGGTCACCCAAGTGCTGCCTGGGGACCCAATGTGGCTCTTTGCTTGCCTTTTATCTGGCCTTTGGTGCACTATTCCACCAACTGACACCAATGATTGGGCACCATTCCCCTCACTGGCCCCATCAATGGGGGGCACTGTTTCTCCCATTAAAACTAATGATGGGGCATTTTTTACACCCACTAGCCACAATCTGGTCTGAAGGACAGTAAATTGTCCCTTTTTGGTTAAGATTTAAGACCCCTGTTCCAGAGCATTGGTGCTCCTACGGTTTGCTGTGGGGCCCCTAACAGTCTGGCTATTTTCACCAAGGTGTGGTCTCTGTTATAGCCCTGCTGTGCTCTATCACATTACCTGTGCATCACCAATTTCCTCCTGTTTGGCACCAAATGCCAGGTTATCCCTGGCTTGGTGGCTCAGAAATCCGGGTGCTAGATTTGAGGAAGTCCTTCCTTCCATCTTTTGGAAGATCCTTCTGACAGATGCAAGCCTGTTGGGCTGGGGAGGAGTCCTGCCCACCTTGTCAGTGCAGTGGGTTTAGTTAGTCTTGTCTCCTGCTGAATATCCTGGAGAATCAGGTGATTCGGCTGTCTGCAGTGTTGGGCCATCCTGATAAATGGTCATCTGAGTCAGATTCAGATAGACAGTGGCATAGCTATGGCATATATCAACCATCAAGGATGAATCCTTGTGGATTTTAAAATCCTGGCCATTGAAGCTTGGGTTCTGAGAGACATGGGCATCTCTGACTGGGTGACTACTTCTATGTTAAGGTTTGAAAGAGCACTTCCCACAAGGTCTCTGGGATTCCACCCTAGGTGTGTCACTGTGGAAAGAAAACCTCTTCTTCTACAGTTGGGTCTGTAGTAGTGTAGCCTCTCAGGGTAAAAACCTGACCTCTCTATCTTGTTTCAGAGACTATTGGCCTATAACTCCCTGATTCTAACCTTTTTGTACAGTGAGTTTCCCATGTAGACTCTTAGGTGGCTGTTTGAGCTGCATGCAATCCCCAGTTCTGTTTTTTCTTGGACTGTTTGTTGACCCCTTTTTTTTTTTTTTGCTGCATTGCCCAACCCTTATTTTTGACTGTTTTGGGTAAGAGAGAAAACTGGATTTACTCACTCACTGTAATATCTTTCACCCCTCTTTCTGATCATGCTGTTGGGATGGCTTTGCTTCAAGACTGAGGCCTGCTAGTACCAGGAGGGGTTATTCAGGGCTTGCCTACAGTTTGCCAGTGTCAAATTCACCTCTAGGTGATCGTGTTACTCCTAGCATAGAAGTATGGGTGACATGTTTCAACGATTACTATCCCAGAGACTCTGTGGTAGTCCCATGGTGGGTGTCACCAGGGCATAGCAAAATGAGGGTGATGTTTCAAAGTTCAGGCTTGTAGACTCTGTCAGTCCTACTGGTGTGTGTCACAAAAATATCATCTGCGAAGAATGCCGAAGCATTTTTTGGCCTCTTTAGTGGGTTACAGGAGTGCACTCACTTGTGCTTTCCTGTGACCCAGAGTCTGCTTATGGTGGGCTTTTGCCTGTCAGCTGACGTGGCAGAGCTGCTCCAGGCTCAGTAAGGCTCTTGACAAGATTGTCAAGATCTACCCTGCTGCCTGTTTGACAGTTGACTGAGAGCTGAAGCTAGGTGGGCCTGCCTCCTCTTTTGTGAGCCTCTGGGTAAATGAACCATATAATACAGCCTCCATTCATCTGTGATGTCATCTCACCCTAGGGGAAGAGACAGATCATACAAAATAATTAAACTATAATACAGGCTCCATGACACTGTCCTGGAGAAGTCAGATCAAAGCACAATCCTATAATACATCCTTCACATGTCCATGATACTGTCATCTCACGCTACCTGCATGCGCTCACAGCAGAGACAGATCTCCCGAGAGAGAGAATGATCACCCTGTAAAGCAAGAGGGGGAAGAAGTTGGGGTTGAACACCATGCACTCTATACACAGCACACCTGGACTGCATTCTATGAGTAGTGTACCCCTAAACCCTGCATACAATGCACCCCTGAACTCTGTATGTAGCACTCCCATTGACCCAGCACTCTGTACACAGCGCACTCATGAACCCAGCACTCTGTACACAGCGCACTCATGAACCCAGCACTCTGTACACAGCGCACTCATGAACCCTGTACTCTGTAAGTAGCGCACCCCAGACTCAGCTAGCCTATTTCAGGCAACCATACTGATGATGTGGCCCACTAAGAAATTGATTTTGACACCCCTAATATAAAAGCACAATCCTATAATACATCCTCTATGCATCATTGACACTGTTCTATCCAAGGGGAAGATACAGATCATATGAAATAATGATCCTATACTACATCCTCCATACATCCATGACACTGTAATCTCACCCCAAGGGAAGACCCGTCATATAAAAGAACCATCCTATAATATATCCTCCATGCGTTCATACATACCTTATTATAGACCCAGTGATGTCCTTACTGGGTCTCTGTGCTTCTCTATGTAATACTAGGCTGGTGGGAGGGGCTAGCAGGGTGCTGTATCCATAACACCCTGCTTCAGTACACCTCTCAAGAGCCCTGTCTGGGCTGGCTCTTGTGAGGAGATAAAATTGCAAAATGCACAGTCACTCCCCTTTCCCTTATCCTACCCCTCTCTCCCATCCTCCTACTGTGGACATCCTTTCTCTTTCCTTCTTTATTTCCTTGTTGCAGATTTTGTTGTTGACTTAGACTTAACGTCTGGACCTGCTTATTGTTTTGCAGCCTGTAGAGATATTACCTGACTCATTGATACCTACTCTTAACTTACAAGCTACAAGTTTTGTTTGTTATTATGCGATTTATATTGTTGGATGTTTTTACATTCTCGGCAGCTACATTCTAGTGATCTTCTTGACAATTTCAAAAAGTTCTCATGCCATGTTTTGTACATTTACAATTTTTCAATAAAAATCAATTGAACGTGAAATGGCAAAATGCCTTTAATGGGTGAATGTCAGTCTGTAGATGAGGGCGTTCCTTAGAAGACTGTATTTGCCTCCATGATTAAAAGGATCGAAATCCAAAGAACCAGGTATAGTCAGTCTTGAGATGAAAAGGACTATCCTTCGACTGAGGACAAAAAACTGCCATCCTAAATATATCAAATTTACTAATAATGCTAGTTAAAGAAGATCTACAGGTGAGAAGGTTATCACCTTGTCCTGTTGATTGAGCAAAGTCATCCTCCGGTTTATAACTGAGCTGGGCAAAGGTCAGTTCCAATAATCTCTTGGGAAAGAGGAACCAGGCTAGCCATATACACAGTGACAGATATCCTTAAAGGAAACGTGCGCTGAAAGAATACATAGGATTACATTGCTGGTCTAATTCTGAAAATGCTGGCTGCCTAGCTTTCTGTCATTTTTTCTTTTGTGCAAGCGTGCAACCAGTGGAAGAAAAACTCCAGTCTGGATCTGTGTACTTGTTAAAGCTCAGTAGCTCAGTCTTGGGGAATCAGAAAGCCTGTTAGCAAGTTTTTTATTTAAAGAAAATCTGTAATGGCAGCCAGCTTACTCTACTCAATATAGGGTTTCCTTTAATTCAATGAGGGCATGTGATGGACCAGGTCGATAAATTACTGGGAGGTACTGGGCATGACCCAGCTGTCCTGGTCCACATTGGAACCAATGACAGAATATATTGAAGGTGGAGGCTACTTTTAAGAACCAATTTAATAAACTAGGCTGCAAGTTGAAGGGAAGGACCTCCAATGTGATATTCTCTGAAATATTGCCTGTGCCATGCGCAACACAGGATAGATGGGGAGTTTAGAGAGCTGAATACATGGCTAAAGACCTGGTGTAAGAAGGAGGGATTTGGGTATTTAGAGCACTGGGCTCAATTTTCATTGGGGTGCGACCTATATGCTAAAGATGGTTTGCACCTAAATGGAAGGGGGGCTGTTGTGCTAGGGGAGATGTTTATGGGAAGGCAGGAGGAGTTTGTAAACTAGGATTGAGGGGGGAGGGTGCATTCGATTATAATGGGGCAGACCCTATTGGTGGGTGAAATGGGGAAAGATGGGGGGAGAGTTATAGCAGAGGATAAGAAGGTTCTCCTGTTACAAACCACCATTGGAAATGGTACTAGTTGTACCAAAATAAAAAAAATATGCAAAATAAGTGTGCAAAATGTTACAATGAATTAAAGTGTTTGTTCACCAATTCCAGAAGTCTGGCAAGCAAAATAGATGTGATAGGGTAAAACAGAGGGGTGGGGGTGGTGTCTGTCTCTATGTGCAAAGTGATCTCAAAGTGAGTGTGAAAGAGGACCTAGTTAATGGAGAGTGTGATGAGTCTGAAGCATTAAGGGTGGAAATGTACATGGGTGTGCGTAATACAAAGATTATCATTGGAGTTTGTTATAGACCTCCCAGTATTAATGAGGAGGTGGAGACTCCGCTCCTGGCACAGATAGGAAGGGCTGGGACAGTGATAATAATGGGGGATTTTAACTACCCAGACATTGACTGGATTAATGGCACTGCTGGAACAGTTAAAGGGCAAAAATGTATAAAGCTATTACAAGACAATTTTATGGTACAGTTAATTGAGGCCTCGACTAGATATGATGCTCTGTTGAACCTGGTAATCTCAAACCATGCAGAACATATTATTAATGTTTGTGAGGCCTGCTCTCCAGGATTTAGACTGGGAGGGAATATTGGCATCGATGAGCGCAGAACAGAAATGGGAATTCTTTTGTACGGGAATGGGAATTTTTAATGCAAACTCACTGCAAAGTATATTCCCATGGGCAATAAGTTTAAAAGGCTAAAAATAAAACCTATGTGGTTCACGGCCAAAGTTACAATAGCTATAGCTAATAAGAAAAGGGCTATTAAAAAATGAAGGAACGCTATCATTGTTTAATTGTTATAAATAATATAACAGAATATGTAAAAAGGAAATCAAGGACGCAAAAATTCAAAATGAACGACAAATTGCAAAAGATAGTAGGACAAACCCCCAAAAAAATCTTCAAATATATTAGTAAAAAGATTAGGTCTGAGGTATGTAGGCCCTTTACTAAATATTCTGGAGTGGGTGACTGGGGACAAAGAGAATGCAAATTTATTAAATACTTTCTTCAGCTCTGTGTATACAAAGGAGCTTGGAGGAGCTCATGTTCATAATGAGGATGGTATTGACACAGCTCAAATGATCCACAATGGCTCAAAAGTGATATGGTCCAGAAATAGACAGAATAAGGGGGAATAAAGCGCCTGGACCAGATGGCATCCACCCATGCATCCTAAAAGAATTGAGTGCTGTCATTTCAAAGTCTTTGTTTCTAATTTTTAGGGACTCGTTAAGGACCGAAATAGTACCACTGGATTGGCGTAGGGCCAATGTGGTGCCTATATTTAAAAAGGATCAAAGTCTTTGCCAAGTAACTATAGACCTGTTAGTTTATCTTATATAGTCGGGAAGATACTGGAGAGTTTATTAAAAGACCACATAGATGAGTTCTTGCTGGAAAAAAATATGTTAAGGAACAGACAGCATGGATTTAGGTTCTACAGAAGTTGTCAAACAAACCTGATTTCTTTTTATGAGGAGGTAAGTAAAACCTTGGACCTAGGGGTGGCTGTGGACGTAGTATACTTGGATTTTGCAAAAGCGTTTGACACTGTTCCCTATACACGGCTACTGTGTAAGGTAAAGTCTACAGGCTGACCTCAATGCACTGTTTCATTGGGCAACTTTGTGGCACATTAGGTTTAATGTTGATAAATGTAAAGTTATGCACTTGGAGGCTAAGAATATGCATGCATCATACATACCAAGTGGAGTAGAACTGGGGGAATCCATAGTGGAGAAGGATCTGGGTGTTCTGGTAGATCATAAGCTTAATAACAACATGCAATGCCAAGCTGCGTTTTCCAAACCAAGCAAAGGCCTTTCTTGTATTAACAGAGGCATGGACTTCAGAGAGAGAGCTAACATTTTGCCCCTGTACAAATCATTAGTAAGACCTCATCTGAAATATGCAGTTCAGTTTTGGGCACCAGTTCTTAAAAAGGATATCGGGGAACTGGAGAAAGTGCAGAGAAGGGCAACCAAACTGATAAGAGGCATGGAGGAGCTCAGCTATGAGGAAGGATTAGAGGAACTGAATGTATTCTCTCTTGAGAAGAGGAGATTAAGGGGGGATATGATCAACATGTATAAATACATAAGGGGTTCATATAGTGAACTTGGTGTTGAGTTGTACACTTTAAAGTCAACACAGAGGACAAGGGGGCACTCTTTACGTCTAGAGGAAAACAGATTTCGTCTCCAAATACGGAAAGGTTTCTTCACCGTAAGAGCTGTGAAAATGTGGATACTTCCTCTGGATCAACTGCAGGTATAGGATTGTGTATATGGAATTTCTATACAGTTTTTTTGTTTTTTTATTGGTTGAGCTAGATAGACTTGTGTCTTTTTTCAACCTGACTAACTAGGAGGAATTCCTGGTCATTTAGCTGAAGCGTATCGCAATGTGAAATGTTATTTTTTCCCTAGTGCACATCAATGCAGCATGATGGCGTGAACTGGCCAAAGATACAAAACAATACAAGTAGGAGCTAAACCACATAATGAAAGAGTCCAAGGTGCCTTTTAATGTTCATAATACCAATACTGTATAATATATCCAATCTGTTGTGACGGCAACAACCTCCTCTTCATTAGAGCTAGGACTTAAAGCCTTTGTTACTCCAACTTTTTATATTCCGGATATGTGCCTGCTATAATATACTTGTATGAAAAAGTATCCTGTTCTGCATCGCTTCCTTTGTGTGAAATGCCTGGTGTTCAGAGAATGCCTTGACTTCTTTGAGAAAAATGCAAGGCTGTAAATATTACCTGTGCTGAGAAAGGGACCCCCTGTGTTCGCTATGCAGCAGGGCAGACACGCACCCACACAGATGTCTTATTGGGACACAACAGCCATGTCCATGCAGCTGCTTTGTCCCAATAGACCGCAATGGTACTGCCAGCATCAGTGGCGGCCGGTCTATTGAGGGCGCAGGGGTGCCACCCCCCATCCATGCATTCGGCCCCCTAATCTGCATGCAGGGGCGCCGGACGCATGGAGCTTAATGGGGTTTTTTTTTTTTTTTTTTTTTTTAAATCACCTGATAGGGTGATGCAAAGGGTGGAGCCGGGGCGCAGAGCAGTGCTCCCTGAGCCCACCCATTGTGTGAAAATAGCGAATGAAAATTCACTATTGCCACACCGATCCTCCTTCTGGCCAATCAGGAAGCGCGTCCGATACACGCTTCCTGATTGGCCGCAAGGCAAACCCCATGCCATTGGCCGAGGAGGAGGCGGGAGGACTGGAGGAGACGCGCCGCCGGGACACTGATGAGGAGCCGCCCGCCGCTGCTGCTCCAGGTAAGTAAGGGGGCACGCACGCTGATCTCTGCATTGGGGGCATGTATGCTGGTCACTGCATTGGGGGCACGCACGCTGATCTCTGCATTGGGAGAATGTATGCTGGTCACTGCATTGAAAGGGGCACGCACGCTGATCTCTGCATTGGGGGCATGTATGCTGGTCACTGCATTGGGGGCACGCACGCTGATCTTTACATTGGGGGCATGAATGCTCATCTCTGCATTGGGGGCACGAACACTCTGATCTCTGCATTGGGGGCATGTATGCTGGTCACTGCATTGGGGGCAGGTATGCTGGTCTCTGCATTGGGGGCATGTACGCTGGTCACTGCATTGAAGGGGGCACGCACGCTGATCTCTGCATTGGGGGCATGTACGCTGGTCACTGCATTGAAGGGGGCACGCATGCTGATCTCTGCATTGGGGGCATGTACGCTGGTCACTGCATTGAAAGGGGGCATGCTGGTCACTGTGCATTGAAAGGGGGCACACTGGTCACTGTGCATTGAAAGGGGGCATGTATGCTGGTCACTGCATTGAAAGGGGGTAGGTACGCTGGTCACTGCATTGAAAGGGGGTAGGTACGCTGGTCACTGCATTGAAAGGGGGCATGTATGCTGGTCACTGCATTGAAGGGGGCATGTACGCTGGTCACTGCATTGAAAGGGGGCATGTACGCTGGTCTCTCTGCATTGAAAGGGGGAACGCACGCTGGTCACTGTGCATTGAAAGGGGGCACGCACGCTGGTAACTCTGCATTGAAAGGGGGCACGCTGGTCTCTCTGCATTGAAAGGGGGAACGCACGCTGGTAACTCTGCATTGAAAGGGGGCATGCTGGTCTCTCTGCATTGAAAGGGGGCACACTATACCTTATTTACTGAAGGCCCCTTTCACACTTTTGCGACCTCAAAGTCACACAATTTTTTACAGCGTTTTTTGCCACAAAGCAATTGCCTATTACATTTTTCTGTTTGCGCCCCCCCAAAAATTTTGAACACCAGCCGCCACTCGTGAGCATGGGGATGCACGGAATTCCAGTGCATTCCTAAGCCAGCAACACACAGCCCTGCACAGGGCACGCATGTAATTGCTCCATGTAAATGAGACATTACACAATTCAGAAACTTCCCTATTTCAGGTACAACAAACAATAGATTTATGAAGGAGGTATGTCTGATATACAGCCTTCTTGTGCCAAAGGTTGTGTGTCCTCTATATGGTCAGTTGTCCTTTACATTCCTCAGAATAAAGCGCAAACTGTCTTAAGAGAAATAAAAGGATAAGTTCACCTTCTTTATGCAAATTTTTCTTTATTTTTTATGTGAATACTGTTGGCATGTATGTATATTTATATTTCAGACTTCATTGTTTACCTCCTGATAAAGACTCTTTATGAGTTGAAACACGTTGAAGTCTCTCTCTCTCCTCGTTGGATCACACAGCAGTAGGAGCTATTGGCTCCTGCTGTTGTCAATCCCAGCCAATGAGGGGAGAGCAGATGGGGGCAAGCCACACTCTGTATGTGAATGGAAAATGTCCAATTACGGGAATGTGGCTCAGAATCGCGCCTGTGAGTGGCCCAATAGCAAGAGGCTTGTTATTGGGGGCACTTGGCAGGGGGGAAAAGCCAGAACTGCCAGCAGCAGACCCAATAAGAAGAGGATCGGGGCTACCCTGTGCCAAACCATTGCACAGAGCAGGTAAGCATAATATGTTTGTTATATTATTTTTATTCACAAACTTTACAATTACTGAAAGGTTTACATATATTTGAAATCACCAGCAATTAACCACAGCAATGAATGATCTCTACAAATATGGAGCAAGTAGCTCCCATAGGTGTGAACTACACAATGAGCATGGAGTAGCAATTAGTCACACACATGGAACATTGTGTCATCATGCACACTGGTACCTGAATGGCACCTTTTTGCACCTTGCCAATCAACATGTCTTGCGGCACAGAGCAACACGTGGCACCATACTTACTTACACTCGTGCACTGCAAAAAATGCTACATGCAGCTTTTTGGGAAGGATTTTGGTGTGATATGCTTCCATGCAAATGAATATACTGCTTTAACGCAATGTATGGCATAATGAGCATGCACGAAAACATTGCAATGGTGTGAATGAACCATTAAAGAAAGAAAAATAAAATGCAGGTTTGTTGCAATATACTGTACACCTCCTTTCTGGTGCTGCAGCCAACAAACTAAACGCTGTGCAATCCAGTGAAGTTCCTCATGCGGGTTAAAGTGCAAATCCACTCTCCCAATTAACATCAATTTTTTTTAATCCTCATGCTCCTAGCTTTTTTTTTTTTTTGGAAAAAAGATTTATTGCTTGACAAAGGATTCACAAACAGTGTCAAAAAGCGTAGCGCATCCACTGGAATATCAGTGGACAAACAAATACAAAGACAAGTGGTTGAAAGCATTATCAATGATTTAGGAAATGGTCGTCACAGACATTTATCCAGCAGTAAAACATTAGACACCTCATCCCTCAGAGTCCAAAAAATTTATTTCCCCCCCCCTCTTCTTCCCCATTTTTTCTTTTTGTTTCCCCCAACACACCAACCCCCCCTCGCCTTTATTAGCTCTATCCCGAAGAAGGACAACAGGCCTCAACCTCGAAACATAAACAATAAACGAAACAAAAAGAAAAATAGAACAACCATCAGAAAAATTTAGACCGTGGAAAATAAACCCAGTCCCCTTATTTCCAGCAAGTGTGCAATACCATAACCCCCAGCAGAGACCATTCAAACAGACACACCTTGTCTCGGGCCAATGTATGTATCTCAAATATCCACCTTTCCCTCTAGTAGTGTATCAGTAGAGTCCACCCACCGAAACCAGAACTTCTTGGGGGATCCTTGTGCCTCATACGTCATGCGATATAGCGGAATGTCGGCATTTACTACTTTCCTCCACATCTCTAAGGTCAGTGTTTCAGTATATATCCACCTCCTTGCTATGAGCTTGCGGGCACAAAAGAAAAGGAGTCTGAGGAACAGTTTCATAGCCGCATCCATCTCCTCATCCTCAATAATTCCCAGAAGACACATCAAGGGGGAGCATACATTAGGAAGGACAAATGTATTGGCTATGAATTCCGTCACCATAGACCATAAAGGCCTCACCCTAGAACAGCCCCATACCATGTGAAAAAAATTTCCTTGAGCTAGTAGACATTTATGACAGGTTGCAGCTTCCCTTTTATACATACAGAACAGGTGTATAGTATATCTGATGCAGAAACTGCAACTGAATAATCCTATCTGTGGAAGATATAACAGCGGTGAAGTAGGTATCAAGCACCTCCTTCCACATCTCCTCTGGCAACTCCGGTGCAACAGCTAGTCATCGGGCCCTAGCTCGTTCAACGAGTTCGGGGTCCCCAGGTACCAAGGCCATATTACCTGGAAATCCTCCTGGCAAGGTCAGGGTCCAACAAGACAGTCTCCAAAGAAGAATTAGTAAGCTGTACCGCTCCGCCCCCCAACAGCGCCAGCGCAGCATGACGGAGCTGTGCATACTTAAAGTGCCAAGTCCTGGGTATCCCGAACTGCCCTTGCAGCTGTTCAAAAGTACATAGTTTCCCCTCATGAAATATATGATGTATGTATTTGATTCCATACCGGACCCACAGAAAGCCATCCTGAAGCTTAAAAAATTCTCCTAGGGACACATTTAACCATATAGGATTAATAGGGGATATAGATAAGGAGTTGTCACCAGCAATTCGAAATCATATAAGAAATTTCTTCCCATGGAGAGCCATAACTGACCCCACTTTCCTACCCGGGATGCCACCTCTATATAGCATATTAAGTAAAGCCTCAAAGGACATGGCGACTGCCGCCTCCAACTCAGTGGTCACGTTTGGAATCTGGGGAAAAAAAACCTCCAATAAAGAAAAATCAGTTGGGAGGCAAAATAACATGACAGGAGATCAGGCATTGCCAGTTCTCCCAAGGTAACTTCAAAACAGTCAAGGAGAGCCTGGGAGTACTGATGATGATGGAATCTATATCCTTAAAAACTCTTTTCGGGACATAAACAGGAGAATTAGATAAGACATTCAGGAATTTAGGGAGAACTATAATTTTGAATAAATGGTAATGCCTGCCATTTGTGCACTTTCTCACAAAACGCCCCTATGATTGGGGACAAATTGACATCCATATATTTAGATATTGGTAGATGAATTTGAATCCTCAGATACCTAAAGGAGCTGGTCAGTGGAATGAGGCAGTCCCCAGGCACTGTCGGGACTACATCAATAGGGAACAAAGACGACTTGGACCAGTTTAGACAGAACCCTGAATAATCCCTTAACTCCTGAATCAGGGCAAATGCAGCAGATAACGAGGGGCCCGGGTCTTATAAATACAGAAGCATGTCATCCGCATAGAGTGATACACGTTCCTCCATTTGACCCAACCAAAATCCCGTAAAGGACGTACTCAATCGTAATTTGGTGGCTAGAGGTTCTATGGCCAGTGCGAACAGCAGGGGTGATAAAGGACACCCTGTCTGGTTCCCCTATATATAGGAAAAGGGTTCAGAAATAATAACATTCACACACGGCCTCGCCAACGGGTCAGTGTATAGCAAGCAATCCTACCCAAGATACAAAGGTAGGCCCAAAGCCATAAGACTCTAGCAGATGAAAAATATAAGGACACTCCACCGAGTCGAAGCTAGGCTACCACCCTTGCACTGGAGTTGTCATGATGAGTCTGAAGAATAACAAAAAGCCTCCTGATATTTATCTGGGCACATCTACCAGGCATGAACCAATTTTGGTCTGCCTTAATAAGTTTAAGTATGACCTGCTGAAGTCTACCTGCCAGACTTTTTGCAGGGATCTTAGTATCAACGTTCGTCAGCGAGATCGGGTGGTAGGAGTCACACTCCTTAGGATCTTTCCCCGACTTGGGGATCAAAACTACAAGAGCTTTTCTCATGGAGGGTGGCAAAGTACCATCCTCTCTGGCCGATTCAAAGACCAGTAACAAACGGGGTGCTAAGAGGTCACTAAATGTGCCATACCACTCCGAGGGGAGACCGTCTAACCAAGGAGACTTCAGAGGAGAAAAGGAGGAAATAGCCACCCCAATCTCCTTCAATGTAATATCCATATCAAGCAACTTTCTGTCTGTCTGTTGATAATACAGGAAGTGCTATTCCTGACAAATAAGTTGACAAAGCGGCTTGATCCAGAGAGGCACAGAACACATACAGTTCCTTATAATAATGGGTAAACACCTGCAGTATCTCAGCGGATTCATCGACTTCCACCCTCTGGGATGTACTATATATATGACACCTAAATGCACAGGTACATAGTCAAGTCGGGCCAGGTATGCCAGAAAGTGACTGTTTTTATCCCCAAACTCAAATATGCGCCTCCTCTGGGCCAGCATATTCTTGGTAGTCTGGGCTGTCAAAACAGAACAGAACTCCCAAGTCGCTTGCTGCCACTCCACCAGCCTATCCAGAGTAGGTTCTTGGATGTACACCGCCTCAGCCAAATATGCAGCCGCCTCCTTCTCTGTTACTGTGGAAGCCAGCTGCCGCTTGCCACTTGAAGCCTCCTTTATAAACACTCCCCTCAAAGTTGCCTTAAAGGCCTCCCATTGAACCAGGAAGGACCCACTTGTCCCATTTTCCACCCAGAAATGATGAATGGCTTGCGTACATTTAATAATAATATATGATTCTTGCACCCAATTAGCCTCCATTCCCCAGTGACGGATACCTTACCGGACACCTAGGTTGAGAGTGAGAGATATCAGAGAATAGTCAGAAAGTGCTCTGGGTAAATATTCAATGGAATCCACCAGACCCAATCTCACACCCTCAGCAAGAATGGTGTATATTCTGGATAACGAATTGTGCGTCTCAGAGTAACAAGAATATTCCTTAAGATCTGGATGTTTGTAACACCAAACATCCCTAAATCCATAAGTATACAGCCACCCCGCCAAGGGGACTGGTGAGCCAGGAAGTGCCACCAACCTGTCCATCGAGGCATCCGCCACCGCGTTAAAGTCACCCATAATGAAGATCCGCCCCTCCGCTATCTCAAAAGTTGCTTTGAGCATATCACCCAAATGAGAGAGCGAGAAGGTACATATACATTAACCAATGTCGAGAACTTACTGGACACGTTAATAACCAGGATCGCATATCGTCCAAAAAGATCAGTTTTAACCCCATGTATAGATATGGGTAGGGCCTTCGTCGCTAATGTAGATACACCTCTAGCGTAGGAGGAGAAGGTGGCATGATAGGCCCCAGAAATATGGGCCCTTTTCAAGGAGAGAATCCTGGAGCCATGTAAATGAGTCTCCTGCAAAATAATTAAATTGGGTTTATATTTTGTAAGATATAAAAATACCAATGAATGCTTACATTTTGAATTAAGACCCCGGACATTCCAGGACACCAAATGTAAGGTTACCGCCATCCCAGGTAGTAAGGCACTATAAAGGATAAAATAAAGGATTAGCAGACCACCATTTCCATCATAAGCCACCAACCAGAACTCCAGGATTCTACACGAAGCATGAACCCCCTTTAATATCCGGGAGTCTATAATAGGACAAATAAGTAACTGTAAGCATAGTACGCACACTTGTAAAATCAAAATAAAGAGTTCACATCCAAAAAAAGGTTGTTCAAAAAACAAAGTCCCAACAATGTCATATTTACTTGTTTTTAAACTTTTTTGTTCACAATTCTTCAGTTACTTCCTAGTTTCTTGCCTAGGCAAATGATGCCATACATCCCAGGAGTCTTCAGGAGAGGAGGTTTTCTCAGCTAAGCACACCCTCCTGCATGCATGTCTGCGCTAAGAGTAGATGTACAGTATTCCAGGAAGTAAATGCTACCTGAGTCATTTGCCCTTACTCAAGATGGCCACGACCAGAAATGCTAGGAGGTGTTTTTCAAAGTGATTTCTCAACAAAGAAAGCATGGAGACCTGGATGGATGGGGGAGTTTGCTTTGAATATTAAAAATTAATTAAATAGAGTTTTTGGTTTGTGGTGCCCAGATGCAGTGAAGATCTGCTTTAACCACTTGCTGACCAGCTCCCGTAGTTATATTGCGGCAGGTCGGCTCTGTCCCACGAAATGACGTACCTGTACGTCGTTTCGCAGGACTGCTAGTGGGGGCGCTCACACATGGCGATTGCCCACAGGGGGAGCCAATCAGCGGGTCCGGTGGCCGTGATGTCCGCCGGGCACCCGCGATCACTCACTCCCTGTGGAGACAGAACGGCAGTCTGCCGTTGTTAACACGGCACACTGCGGTTCTGTCAGTAATGAACACAGGGATCCTGTGTTCCTCTTATTTAGGAACACAGGTCTCTGTGTTCATTCAGCAAGCCCATCCCCCACACAGTTAGAAAGCACCCCCTAGGGACACACTTAACCCTTTGATCACCCCTGGTGTTAACCCCTTCCCTGCCAGTGTCATTAGTACAGTAACAGTGCATATTTTTGGTACTGATTACTGTAGTAATGACACTGGTCCCCCCAAAAGTGTCAAAAATGTCAGTTAGGTGTCCGCTAAAAATCACTTTTAGCCGCTATTACTAGTAAAAAAATAAAAATAAATAAAAATTACATAAATCTTTCCCCTGGTTTGTAGATGCGATAACTTTTGCCCAAACCAATCTATTTACACTTATTGGGATTTTTTTTACCAAAAATATGTAGCAGAATACAAATTGGCCTAAAATGATGAAAAAATTAGATTTTTAAATTTTCTCTTATTGGGATTGTTTTATTATTTTAATTGTCGCTCTTTTTATACATTTGTTTATAGCGCAAAAAAAATAAAAAATCGCAGAGGTGATCAAATACCACCAACAGAAAGCTCTATTTGTAGGAAAAAAAGGGCATCAATTTTATTTGGGTACAGCATCGCACAACCGTGCAATTTTCAGTTAAAGTAACGCAGTGCCGTATCACAAAAAATGGCCTGGTCATTAAGGGGGTAAAACCTTCCGGTCCAGGACTAATAAAATTGTGTCTACTGCAGTAGCGGCTGGTGCTGCATGGGCGGGGGGGGGTGGCAAACGGACCACAACATACCCCCCCGGACCACACCAACTCGCACACCATGACACCCCCCCCCCTGTTGCCAGCTCACTCACCTGGACTGACATGGAGGGCAGGCAGCGGCAGCTTCCCCTGCGTCTGCTCCCTCCTCCTCCTTTCCTCCTTGGCCAATAGCATGGCCTCTCCTTTCGGCCAATAGGGAAACGGGTCTCAGGACCCGCTTCCTGATTGTCTGGGAGGAGAATCAGTGTGATAATAGCGAATATTCATTCACTATTGTTACACAACTGGGTGGGGTCAGGGCACAGTGCTCTGCGCCCCAAGCCCACCCTTTTTTTGAAGCCTATTAGAACCTCTGGCTCTAATCACGTGCTTAAAAAAAAAAACCCCATTGTAATCCATGCGTCCGGCGCCCTGCATGTAGAATAGGGGGCCTGACGCATGGATAGGGGGGGCGGTGCCCCTGCGCCCCCAATGCACCAGCCGCCACTGGTCCACTGTCATTCAACCTACTTCCTGTGAGTTCAGGCTATCTAGGATCCACCCCTGGGAGAAGGTTATCGGGTAGGCCAGGGTTCACAAAAGGCCCACTGCCCATGCCAAACATGACTTCACATGACTAGTTAGAAGGTTGCTAGATATTAGGTATGTGAGGGATTTAAAGAAAACAAAATGCTGGTGAGGTGTTTTTGTTATTTTGACAAACAGCACAAGTTGGAATGTAGAATGTCCCTCTTTGTATAAAGGCATTTTTGAAAACAACGTGCCGGTGATGTAACGGCGGTTGCTTATTCTAACACATGTAACCTGAATGGGTTTGGTGATCAGATTATGAATCTTCAGTCTGAAAATATCTTCTTGAATTGTCAGAAGGCAGTTCCTGTGCCTCTACCTTTCCGGTTTAACCAGTCTACCAACCAAAGTCCAAAGTATTCATTCAAGCATACCTTTAGTATAAATACCTGACTGCTAATTGTACTATAATAGGAAACAAGGGTGTCTGAGGCCCAACGGGATTCAGAAGTTTTACAGATCAAGATTGAAAACATGTCCTGACCCACTACCTATAAAATGTAAATGTCAGTATCCCTAAATTGGATATTTGGATAAAGATGGTCCTGAGACAATGGCAATGCTTTTGGAGAGGCAGGGGGTTTAAAAGTCTCAGCATGCCTATTAGAGGTTAAGAAAACTAATAGTCCCAGCATGTCTGCCTCTTAGAACCAGGAAGTGCCATAATTCCCAGCATACCTGCCCCTTAGGGGCATGGAGAACTGCAAGTCCCAACATGTCTCTTGGGGTAGGGGCAGGGGGAACTGCAAGTCTCAGAGTAAGGAGGGCAAGGGGAACTGCAAGTCCCAGCATGTCTCAATGGGCAGTATGTCCCAGAAACATTACACATGTCAAAATAATCGTTACACTGGTTTCAGTTCTATCTCTCACTTTTGCCAAGTGTATGTTATCTTCTAGACCTGTGGCTTGCAGCCTGTTTCATTAATTTTAATCATTTGTTTCTAAAAAAAAAAAAAAATCACTACTTCTAATAAGGGATTATTATCTATATATAGTAATAATCCTTTCATCACAGAAGGCATGAGATCAAAAAGAGTGTAACAGTTATTCTGACATATGTCAAAAATGTCTTGGCTGTCTGTGTCTTCAATATATCGAGTCAATGGCCCAGAAGAGTCTTGCAGATCAAGAGCAATGAATTTCTGGGTTTTGTTCTTGGTAGGTGACTCAGAAAGCTGAGGATTCAGAGACAGCCAGGCCTCTAGTATTTTCTTGAAAAGTTTCCTTTAGGCCAGATTCATACTGTTGGCAGAACAATAAATGCATTTTTCAAATGATTATGAAAGGGGTTGTTCACCTTTTTACTTCTCTCAAAAACCTATACATTAAAGTGGTTGTAAAACATAAACACTTTTCACCTTTGAGTGGATGTAAACCCCATTCATGAAATTTGACCTGGGCCCATATATCTGTAGTGTTTACCTATCACTCTCCAAAGCCCTAAGTCCTGTGTCTTTCTGCTGCTCTTTTCCTCTGTTATCTGCATGATAACTTCTGACAAGTTCTCCAACACAGGAGATAAAAGCAGCTGGAAATTTGTGTCAGGGTGGGTGCAAAAAAGAGATAGATTAGCAGAGAGCTGGTCTATTTACAGCACAGCTCTGCATGTTTCTTCCTTCCTCTGCCTATGTGGAGGGGAGGGGGTGCCTTTCCTCCAATCAGCTGTCACACATTGTATATCAAGACTCCACATCCAGTGGTGGAACATGAAGAAAAAATTCTAACATGAGGTTCTCTTTCTAAAAGTTTAGAAAGTGTAGAAAGCTGAAGACAGCAGATATACAAATAAAACTTATGTAGGGAGATTTGTCTCATCTCTGTGTATCATCTAAAGCTGTTCACTTCACTGGGTATATATGAGGGTTTACATCCCCTTTAAGGTAAAAAATGTTTAGGTGTCAGCATCCCCCCCCCTCAACTTTTACTTACCTGAGCCCCTATTTGATCCAGCATTTATTGATAGTTTTTAATTGTGTGGGTTTAATGACATTTTAATACAATAACCTGCTATGCGCCACATTGTAAGTAAATGCTTACTTTTTCAGATGCCTAAATAATTTGGTTCCCTACCCATGCATGCGTAGTCTGCTCTTTTACACAGCTCACCATTGTGCAAGAGTGAGAGAGTAGACTGTCAATTTCCTTTCAGATTTGCCACAGCTTCTAATGTTTGATGTGAGAAGCTTGCAGTGTCCAGTTAGCAATTTCAATACAGGAGAGGAGCCTGCACAACTGCGCAAGCCTGAAGGGAAGACTGGTGTTCAGCTTTAACTTGGCATGGGCTGTTAACAAACCACCACAACCCTTATAATACAACTGCCCCTTTTATTTCAAAGTATTACCACATCTGTTCGTTGTGGTGCATATTTCAAAATGAAGGGCATCCCAGATAGAATTGCGCTGTTGTGCGCATTGCAATAAAAAAGCATTAGGATGCATGTTTTTCTGCAGGTTACCACATTGCACAGATCTGATTGGGCCCCAAACATTTTAGAGTAATAATACTGCTGCCGCCACATATGTACCCTGATTCATGGGACAGATATAAATCAT